>NC_046973.1:18414420-19014420 GCF_009769545.1 Cyclopterus lumpus
GCGTGAATCAGTAGAAAGCGATGGTAGAAAAGGTTAGATTTGTTTATGTTAAGTTCTATTGGAAATACTATATGCTTGATAAGATTTGAAGTAGTGTGCCGTTGTGGGTCCTGATATATGCGTTATTGTTTCACTGGGGCGATGTTTGCTTTCTGTGCCCTCTGTCCTACTGTCCTAGGGCAGCGACCTGCAGCCGCAATGACCTCGGAGTCCTTCCTCCCATCAGAGTCCTCCTCACCCCCCCGCCTGCCCAGTGTTCAGACTACCTGTTCATCCAGCTACAGCTGAACAGTAGTCTGCACATTGGTTAGGCTGGGCTGGGACGCACACACCTCCAGCCACCTTTGGCGATGACACCACATCTCCACATCTCCCAACAGAGCCACATACAGTATCGTCATCAGTATCCATGTCCCCCCCCCCCCCCATCTCCAGTGAAATACAGCATTGGAAAAAACATTCCTCTCTCACCTCCTCGTCTTTGTACCAGGACAGGGACTCTGCAGTCAGGATGAACCAGTACTCCTTGGAGCCTCCCTTCATGATGCTGATGTTGAGGGTTAGCCAGCCTTTCCTGATCACCTGCACGACGAGGAGAAGATGAAAAGAGTAGATATGAATGGGAATCTTATTGATTGAATGAGAGCCCAAAAGACTAATACATGCACAAGAATACATGTCTGTAATATGGCCAATTGTATGCAAAAGCATCAAATGGTTTAGTTGAAAACACTGAAAAGGGATGTTTTTTTAATAAATCCTTCAACATACAAACGGAACCAGATGGTGTCCAAACTATGCTAACATGGACACAAACACATAGACCGAAGGTCGACGGTGGTATGTCAGTGGGTCAGTAAAAGCTAGCCTGCTAGTGAACTAAATAAAGCAGGGTTAGTGGGGTTAACTGGATGCAGATATACGACTGCTTAAGTAAAAGCAAAAGGCCGGCGTTAATAGGGGAAAAAGGAACTGCAACGGCTAGTTAGCCGAGCTACTGGAGTTCATAGACGGCAAAGTGGACGTCTAAAGTGGAGAGATGGAGAGGGAGGAAATGCATCAGACTGAGAGGCAGCGTAGAGTACATCACTGAGGGAAATTAGGACACATTTTAGAGGAGCCCTCTTAGCTACATTGTCCTCCATTTCAAGTAAACTATCACTATGAGCCTGAAAAGTGTGCTCTTGTTCTAAGTAAAGCAAAGAGGGAATGTCCATTACAAAGTCTGCTCTAGACCTCTCGTCTGCACCCCCTCTCCCTCCAGCAGAGGACTAGAGTAAGTTATGGGGGGGGGGGGGGGGGGAGGTTAATTCCACAGCGCCAACATAAACATGGGAGAGGAAGCACATGCATAGAGGCTTAACTGTAGTTTGCCTTGGCGGGGAAATAATTTAAAACTTTTCAGAAACAAGGCGTTTTAAATCTCATATATTAAAGTCTTTAAGTCAGTTGGAAATGTTATATGGTTATAAAATGTTATAACATATAAGTTGACACAAGAACTAGAAACAATGAGATACTAAATAACTACACTATTTGACGTAGAAATGTTATATCCATGTTGAAAGTGGTTAATTATAGATGCACGATTGATTACAAACGAATCAACGGAAGGAAATAAGAATAATTAGAAAAAGAAACATGCCGATTTACATTAGTCAAGATAGTCAGTAGGTTATGAAAATAAAGGGATCTTAAGAAGGAATGTTTTGCTTAAATCATTGGAAAACATCCCACAGCCATGACCAGTCACCACACAAAACAACAAACCATTTTGATCTCGGAATATAGAAATAATAATTATAGACGGGTGGTCTTTTGGATATGCAAGAAAGTGTTTTAACGTGCATTTAATCTAGAAAGGAAATCATTAGACATGAAAAATGTCCCAAAAATCAATACTTTTACTGTGTTGCTGATTTAAATGTCCCCCTCCCCCCCCTCCCCTCCCTGTTTTGTCCCCAGTGTCGTTTAGGATGATTCTCACAAGGCAAACTTTTGAGTCACAATGCATGAGGCAGCAGCAGAGGTAGCAGACATGAGTGCTGACGCCATTCCCCCGTCAGCGGTGGAAGAGTTCCTCATTGTCTTTGTTGTCGTTTTGGGAGAACACGCAGCATTGCCAAAATAAAGTGGTTAAAATAAAGTCTCGTTTTAAATATTTTGGTGGAGAAAAAGTTGAAACGTTAGTAGGAACCCAAATGCGTGCAATAAAAAAAAAAAAGACAATTACTGTCTTATTCAAATTAAACCGGCGAACCTGCCATGTGTTACCGTTGAGTCAGTTCCAAATTACTGGTAACTGACTGCTAATGCCATCATTGTAATTGACATCAATTTGATCCGTCTGGAGACTCTACCTTCTCCTCGTGGACTTCTCCCAGTCCGACAAGCTGCAGAGGGGGGTGGAACAACTCATTATGGTGAGGTATCAAATCCTGGATGTGTAGGAAACTGTTATCTCAGAGCATTTGGTATTCCCCCCCCCCCCCCCCCCCCCCCCCCCTAACCACACTGGCTGACCCGTGTGTGATGGCCTCAGTCCCTCTGCATGGTCTACCCCTGCTGCCCCCCCAAGCCGGGTGCGGTTTAAATCTTTGGAGTACTTACCAGAATCTCACCCTGCAGTGATGGGAAGGGGAGGGGAATTGAAGCAACGGGGTGCAGTGTCAAACCAAAGCAAAAGGAAATGAGAAAGGAAGCAAGCAAAGATGAGAGAGGAGGACGAGGAAGAGAGGGGAAAGGGTAGAGAAGACGGCAGAGAAACAGTTGATAGAAAAAGGGTGAAATGGTGGGGATGACAGGTTTGGAGAGAGCAAAAACAGAAAGGAAACAGAAAGTAATAACCCATGAGACAACCAGAGAGAGAGAGAGAGAGAGAGAGAGAGAGAGAGAGAGAGAGAGAGAGAGAGAGAGAGAGAGAGAGCAAGAGTTACATGCAATTAGAATTACTTCAAGTAAACCACACTTTGATTATGTCATATTGTTGCTCAGCTCAGGTCCATGCACAGTCTGAATTTCAACACAAAATATGCCTGTGAGTTAATGGGGAGTTAACAAAACAAAACAACAGCATTCTGTAATTAACTGTTGCTTTGCTGTCGAACAACATGCCTGGGTCACATGCAAACAGCAATTAATTAACAGCCATGGAAACAAACGCTCGTTTCAGGAAAAGCAGGGAGGCAGATTCTTCTGTAAGCTCATTAAAGCAACTCTCCCCTCACTGAAACTGTCTCTCTGGTGCTGATGAGCAGTATTATAAAATCACATTTTTTGGGATCTTACAAAACACACATTGAAATAAAAAAAAAATTAAAAAAAACACACACTAGAGATCGGATTGTATGAAACATAAAAAAAAAGAAGGAGAAGGACCGGCTTTAAAAAGAGCGTGGACAACGTATGAGGACAAGAAATAAATGGGACCGGGTACAATTATGTACGGAGGTATTGTTCAGTTAAGATAGATTAATGGCTCAGTGCTAAACCATTGCTGGAGTGAGATATATTCACATGGTTGACTAATAGGCTGGTAATGGGCGACATCAGTCGAGGGAGATTGAATCTGGTGAAAAGGCCAGAGCCCAGTTATAACACATACCTGGTTGGGTATGGCCCTCTTCTTGTTCGCAGCTGTGTTCCTCTGCTGGGCACTGTCATTACACAAAGATGGACAGAAAAGACAAGACATATTAATGGCAACGCGCCAAACCACCAGCTTCAAATATACACATTAAATAATCACGTGTCACTTCTATTCCAATAATATTCTTTTCATTTACAATATTATGATACTTGTGTTTTAAAGCCTTTAGTCTCTTGTGTAAATTAACTGTCTGGGTTTTTAGTGAAAATCAGTTTTTGAAGCAAATATATAGCCCTACACACACGAAAGGTGAAATTGTCTTATGGAGGGATTTGGACAACAGGGAGGGTCAAACTGTCCCTCACACACACACACACACACACACACACACACACACACCCCTACATATTTTCTGTGAGCCCACCTGTTGCTGCTGTACCCTGGGGAGCTACCATCTTCCAGCCTTCTGTAGTCAAGACTGAAAGTGATGTCATGAGAACCGTTAAACAGCCCGAGCTGACGTCCGATACATTACAGCAATCTTGCCATGCGTAGGCTAGGCATGAACTCCCACACACACACACACACACACACACACAGGGGGCTTGCTTTGTTACTCCGTCAACGTGTTAACCGACACACAGGAGGGGAGCTCCACTCAACTACATGCTACTGTAACTGCTACACTAAGGGGCCATGTTAATTCAACCCAAACTCTAAACCTCTGACAGCCAGCAGAAACATCTGATCAGTCATGCGAGTTAAAAGCTACCTACGTCAGAACTTATTCTTCAAACGGTCGTTTCCATAACCAATTTAACGTATCAAACTATTTTTGCAAATGTAATCCACTTCCATAGAGCTTTTCTACCATGTACCTTAAAATGCACACACGAATATGTGAATTGAAACATGGCAAGTGACTGCTTTGCAGTGTGCAAATGTAACAGCAGCCACAAGCGAAACCGGTGAAGTATCAACGCCGCTCCGTCCGTAGTTAGTGAGCGTTATTTAGCAGACGGGAAGTCGATCCATCAAGTAATCGAGCCGTGCTTCATTGACTTCCTTTGCAGGGCGGAGAGAGGTGGGCAATTAATGCGACCTTGATCACACTGTGGCACCCACCTCCCCCACAGGGAGACGCATGTTCTGATGTTGCTGGATCACTAATTGGCATGCAACATCCCACTGAGGTGCCGCAGTTCACACAACATGCGGCTGACAATAAGCAACGCGTTGGTTGATGCAGTAGCAGTGACGTGGCGGTGGTTCTGTTTTGGTTCTGAAAACAGATCTTTGCCTTTGTAAACGTCAGGAGTCACAAGTGCCACCTCAGACTACGCACAACGTGTAGTTAATGGAGATCACAATGCCTGTGCTGAGACTGGGGTCACCGACATCAAGCTGTAAGTTGGGCTTGAAAAGGTAGGGGGAGGGGGGGGGTGTACATACTTGGCAAAGCCTATGAAGTCCTCATGATTGGTGTTGATGTACGACAGCTCAATGTCAATCAGCAGCAGCACCTTGATAAGAGGCAGAACATCAGGATTAGGATGGAGAGGTCTCAATTAAATGCCACTTACAGAAGTCAGCCATGACAAAGTGCTAGGTCTCACTTCTGAGACCTCACACTTGCACAGAAACAACCCCGAGAGAGATTACGTCCTAAGATACATTCATACATAGCTTATCAATGCTGCAAGTTGCAGATGTGGCGGAGTTGACAACAATATGACTTTTCAGCTTATAAATCAATCCAAATATGCATCACTTCCTGCCTGTGAGAGATTCAACAAAAACCTCAAACCCTCATTAGTCATGTTATTAATAGACTTGGGTCTGACAAAAATAACATTCTGAAAACAACTTCATTTATCATTGAGTGATCTCTAGAAAACTGTCCCACGTCTATCACCGGTGCCAATCCAGCAAACACTGATTTAAATAAAACAGAATAAGTCATACGTGTAATGGATTTTTCCACTATGATAAAGAATGGGGCTCCGCTGTGAAATAATCATCCATAAACAACTGTTCAACAAAACAAGAAGTTGGAAAATATTTGTTTACGGCATCCGTGGGTTTACTTTTTGGTCTTAAGAAAACCTTGGAAGATGCAGTGAAAAAAGGGTGTGTCAATTTATCTATATTTAACTATATAAATCAGCTAATCATTAGATTTCAATCATCTTGTTAATTTAAGATGGATAATAGGACATTTGATCGACTTAGTTGAACCACGTACGAGAAATGGGGCCCTGGCAAGCCAGCGTTCAGGAATGGAGAGGCCATATTATATATTGTCATTGTTCTCCATTTGACCAATGAAGCAAAACATATCGGATGCATGGAAGGGGGGGGGGGGGGGGGGGGGGGGGGTCACACAATGCACTGTTTTGTCCCTGATCACTTGCCTCTCAGCGTAATATTGGAGGACATGTTAATTGTAGCCCTTACTGCATTTGTTGTTCTACACATGAAAAAAGATAAGCATCAAAGCCTGAACCGGAGAGTGCACTTTGCATGCTCGAGAGTCCACTTAATCAACTCACCTGGTCCTTAGTCTTCCCTTCTCTTTCTCTGACGTGGGTTGTGACGATGCGCTCAGTCTCCTCTCGGAGTCTGGGATAGGAATTGAGCTGAAAGGCAACACAACGCACAGCTGCAGCACTGAACAGGGACACACGCAAACACACACACACTTACATGTGAGCTTGAGCTTAGTAAGACTTACCAATAGGTATCAGAGAGAAACAGGAGTGAGAAGTGAGAATAAGTGGAGAACAAAGAAAAGGGAAATAGGTAGTCAAGTGACATGTCAGTGTCACACATAACAACCACAAACCGACATACACACGAAAACAGATTTTGAATATAGAGTGATCGTCTGTTCTAAAAAGGTGATACGTGTTTTTTATTATAAGCCAGGGATGACCTCATGAATTAAGAATCAATGTAGCAATGTCAACACATTCAGAACAATCATGTCTAGCTGATGGAGAGTATTAATACGAGTGAAGTGTGGATAAGAAGGGAGAGTGACAGAATGTGGAGAGGCAGAGGTAAACTCTGGAGACATGTGTGCATGTTGAATAATGTCATGATGCGCAGCCCCTTCCTCCGTCCACACGATGGCAGCGCAGCATCGTTGCTATGAAAACACTCCACTCAGGCTGCCACTGCATCCAGGAGCCATTACTATCATCCCCCCCCCCCCCCCCCCCCCCCCCCCCCCCCCCCCCCCCCCCCTCCCCCCTCCCTCCCTTCCATTCGGTTCAGCCCATAGTGGGTCAGCGAGGGACCGTCGCCGGGCTCTGCTCGCCCCAGACGGACAGACGCTCGCTCTCTCAGTCGGAGAGGGAGAGAGAGGATGCAATGTGGAGGTGGGGGTGGGGGTGGTGGGGTGCAGGGGGGTTGCTTTAATGAGCGGATGTGGAGATCAAATTTTAAGTTGTGCTTAAAATTTCTGATGTAAATTGTGCGTCGGTACTGAATGCGAATGGTATGGAGCCTCCCAGAGGTTGGAGAATAGGGATGGGACGCTACACACGTTCGACGCACTGATGGCAGGAGTGGAGATTACACCGATTTCACTGGGGTCACCATGACAGACATTTGGAGAGGAATTAGAGATGCACCGATTTCAATCTTCTTGGCCAAACTGCCGATTCTGATTTTTTATTTTTAGTTTCATGACAGTTGTTTTTTTTAAATTAATTGTGTGTGTGTGTGTCATAATAAAACATTGACTTAAAAAAAAAAGAAAAGCTGCACCGTTGTAGGAGCTCCCCTCAAGTCGTTTCAAATATTTTCAAAATGGTTCCTCCAAGATTTATTTGGGACACATTACAAGCAATATGTCTTCTTCACTCATGCGGAAGAACTTCAATACCAGCGACATGACGTGTGTGTGTGTGTGTGCTGCAGCTGCCACTGTGTGAGCAATGTGCATTATGTGTGTGTGTGTGTGACGTAAATTGAACCGACACATGTCACTGACCGGGCAGTCAAAGGTCATGGACGGTATTGACGGTGGCCGATTGATCGGTGCATCTCCAAGAGGAATGCCTTCTCTTTTCATGCCATCTTCCCATCAAGTGTGGCCCTGGTTACCTTAACGGCACACTTCATGACGAGTGCGGTGAGCTCGGACACCACAAGGTCCACACATTTGAGGCTGGGCTCTTTGAGTTTGAGGATCTGCTTTTTGACTATCGCCTCGAAAGCCAGGTCAGGGGTGAAGAGCCCCGTTCTGGAAAGGTCATGGGGTCAGATGCATGTTGTTGTGGTGGTGTAGAGAGAAACAGGGACAGGCAGAAAAAAAGGGGAAAGAGGAAGAAAAAAAAAAAGAGGATAGCCAGGAAAGAGAAGGACGACATAAAAAGAGGAGTCTTTGTTTAGTTAGTCATTTCAAGCTGTTGAGACAAATCAAGCATTGGAGAAGGACAAGCCACAGGTCTTTCACATCCTCTTCCCTGTCAAGCCAGTTCCTCTCAAGCTCGGTCAATATTGTAAAGATGGACAAGTCACCTCCAACTCAAAACCAAATTACAAGCATAAGACCCGCCACTTGTTTTGCTGGCTGTGTACTGAGCCATGAGACCTGCAGCTTGTCCAGGCGAGACCAGAGACGCTCAGACAGTCCCTGAAACATCTCGTATCCACGACGACACGTCACCCGTCACAACACTCCACAACACGACAGCGCTGCCTTGCACACAGGGCTAATCCGGCAGGGCTGGGCAGAGGGCAAACCACACAGAACGTTTCTTTTCTTTTTTTTTTGGAAAAAAGACGAGAACTGAACTGATCTCGTTTTGTTTTTTTTTCAGATATTGTTGGAATCTGTTGGCTAATGTTCTGCAACAGCGTACCCTCTGCCTCGCCCGCGGTCGCCCCAGCCCCCAATGCCTCGGCTGGGTCGGGAGATGCTGGACACCGGCAGTACCTTGTTGGTGCACTGCCTGACTGTGTTGATGAGCTCCTGAATGACCAGATCGATACATTTGAGACAGGGCGTTTTCAGCTTAACGATCTGCTTTTTCACGATGGCCTCAAACGCCAGGTCTGGAGTGAACAGCCCCGTTCTGAGGATGCACAGAGAGGCACAGCGACAGACCGATGGGACAGTTAACAGACATGTAGGTCAACAGAACGGATGAATAGACAGATGATTGATTGATTGACTGAAGAGATCTGAGGTTATGGACATAGAAACAGAACATGCGTACGCTGACAGTCACAACAGCGGGTGGGAAGATAACAAAGCGCCAAAAAAAATGCCAATGTAATAAAGCAGACAATCACAAATGAGTGAGACAGAGAGGAGAGTATCAGTGAACACATAAAAGTATTATTGCAGCAGGGGATTAAGGTACGTGTAACACAAAACCTCATGATAGAAACACAAAACGAGTGGATAGTGTGGCCGTGAGGAGAAAGGGGATTGGAAAAACAACGAGAGAAACAACGAGAGAAACAAAGAAATAACGTTTCACATCCAACAGAAAACACTTTCTTTGAATAGGTACTGTTAGTCTGTGATGGCAAGATTTATGGATTACAGTAGACAGCTCGCATGAAGGGAAAGAAGCAAAGCAGTATTTTGTGTCGAAGCAGAAAACAGGCGTTTATTGAGCTGTGTTTTTATTTGTTATTCCGCTCCACTTGCCTGACGCCATGGACGTTCTTGATTGCGTGGCTGATTTCTCGCCTCAAATCCTTCTCGTCAAACACAATCTGGGAAACGGGCGAGATCCAAGTGATGCTTTAACAAGTCGAGGCAACACGGCAAACACCATGACAACCGTAACCAATGTCCTGTTCATGGCCCACTGACCTTGACCAGTTCGAAAGGAAAGCGTTCATGGAAGAGGCGATTGATTTTGGCGCCACCCGAAAGCTCGTTGGTGTCCACCTGGTCCCCGGAGCCCTCAATGCACTTCTCAAAGTCCACACCAAACTGCTGCACCATCCTAATGAGGGTCGAGCACAAACATGACACCGGTGTTAATGATGTCCACGCAATTACAGCGCGAGTCTCCCTGGAGATCCACCGCAAACATTACTGTTCAATAAAGTTAGTGAGGAACCTTTAACTGGTTATGAAACAGACTCGGTGTAATACACTCATTACCAAAGATTGGGGTCAGGGCTCAGAGGTGGGTTGAAGAGATCCCATTAGGCTTTTATATTTACACCTTTGAGTAACATGAGGGAGCCTGAATGTTCGCGTAGCTCTGATAATTGTCGCATAATTATAAACGTTGAATCTAATGTGAAAGGCTAGCATAACATTCTGTTGGTTTTACTGAGGAGAGGACAGAGAGAGCCTGTGAACTCGGCCTGAATGTATTTAATTGGTCTACTGTCAATTTTATTATTCAAGATAAGATGACGTGATGTGAAAATGGCAATTCTTGCATAAAAAAAAAAAGGGGTCGCGGTGGGTTGTCATTTTCTAAAAGTGTGTCCCCCGGAAACAACATAAATATGAAATGCATTAATGTGTGTTAGCTTCATTAGGAGACCAGTCAGCGAGTTGCGCAAAGTGATTCATGTGCATGTCACAACCTCTATTCACAAATGTAATACTATTATGTGAAAGAAAACGCTGGCTAAATGACCACATGAATTACACAATATCTGCTCTCAGGAGCAGCAGCCCCGGGCAGTGGGCAGCCAATCTGGCTGTAATAAGTTACACCACCCGGGATCTATCGACTGTAAACATACATTGTATCCTGCATTGTTACCAGAAGCAATATTCAGATGCACTCACTGCAACAAGGCCTTGGTCTTGCGCGTTGGGTCATCTGGACGGAAGTTCTTGTACTCCTCCACCTCCTTCTCCAGCGAGAGGAGCTGACTCTGTAGCTTACTGCGCAGACCTGGGAGAGTGTCTCTGATGTGGTTGGTCAATTGCTAGAGACGGACAGAGGTAGCACTGTTGTTTTAGAGAATCGATGGTATACGTCAGCGAAGGAAATTACTTTTTTACAATTGTTTTTTAAAACAAACGACAGACAGCAGACCTGGTTGAGTGCCTTTTGTAGATGCGGAGTGCCCATGCGCTCTGCCAGATGCCTGTAGCCGGGGTGGGACAGGAAGAACTTCCTCTCTGCAGCCAGAGCGGCGCGAATGTCCTTCTTCCCATCGATGTCTTTCTGACTGCGGTTCACCACACCGATGTAGCCTGCACACCGACAGCACAAATGGTCGCTCTAGACTCTCAACCAAAGTCTGTGAATGTGTTTTTACGTGTGTGCCATCCTCACCTCTGCGCAGTGGCAGGAGTTTATTTTCTAGGATGTCCTTGGCATCCGTCCCCTCATCCATCAGGTCCAGTTTTGTTATTACGCCAATGGTACGCAGCCCTGCACGACATGAGGTGAAACCACATCAGCCACCCTTATACATGTCTTCCAGGATAATACAGAATAATTACGTCTTTGACCAAAAATGTAGCAGACAGAAATACTGACTAAATGGCTCAAGTTGAATCAATAAGGGTACTAAATAAATATGCAATGTTTAATGTTATTTTTCTGTCTCATGGGAAAATAAAACTAGAATTACCACCCAGCCAACCTGTCAAACCGCAGTTCCATTTCATCTCATTAGACATTTGTGTGAAACTGTTCTAATAATTACCATATGGATTCTTGAGTTGGGGCCAAATGGTTTCGTGGAGGTCACAGTGACTTTTCGCCACCAAATTCTAATCAAGTCAATCTTAAATCAAAGGATCTGCGTGACAGATGTTTATTAAATTCCCTCCAGGTGTTCTTGAGATATTGCTTTCATGAGAATGGGATGGACGTAAAGTTAAAAAGGGACCTTGACCTTTAACCACCAAAGTGGACTTCTGTAACAAATGTAAAGAAACTCCCACCAGACCCGGAAACATCCTCCTCCAGAACATTTGTGTTGCGTCGGCCTGATCTTTGACCTCCGAAATTACTAGAAAGCGACACGCTTACCCTGTGGGTCCACCTCCTTTGCGATCTTCAGAGCATCCGAGTTGGCCAGGTCAGTGTTGGCAGGTGTGACGGCCAGGATCAGACAGCTGTCCTTGGTGATGAACTGCATCAGCATGTCTCTGATCTGGTGTTCTATGTCGACAGGCTGGTCTCCGACGGCAACCTTAGTCATGCCCGGAAGGTCAATCAGGGTCAGGTTCAGCACTGAGCCACATGGACACAAGTAGTACAAATGAGATTTGCAAATATGATGCTTTTTTTCCATCAGCTGAGGTTACACATACACACACACACACACACACACACACATCTACAATTACCAGGATTCATTCAAGTAATAGGATTCCATATCCATGCCTTTTCATAAAGCATTTTATCTAGTCTGATTTTAACATAATTTACTTGATGCGTGGCTTGACTGAAAACCCAGAGAGTGATGGATGTGAGACAAACTAGTATTTGGTTATTCAAAAGCTTTCTCAATAAAAAATTAATTCAAAAAAGGGCCATTTCTGTGCTGAGAAAACACACGGCGTATTCATAGTGTTGTTTGTATCTTATTTTTCATGGCAAGATAAATACAGTCTTGTGACAACTTCATTTTCCTCCCTTTTCATACAAAAAAAAGACATCTTTTACACCAACAGACATCCACACCATCTGCCTCAATCTAATATTTTAATGGGCGTCTGGGGTGGTAGAGGAAGCTTTCATCTTGTGTTCGAGACATTCGAGTAGGCAGATGTTTGTTGTTGTAAAACTACATCTAATTTGTTTTTTTACTTCATAAAAGCATTAACGCCCTCTGAGGTTATATTACTTAGAGAGTATAAAAAAATCAATACAATGGTATAAGTAATATGATGTGTATTCAACTACATTCAAATGACTAGATACATAGATGTGAATGTCTGTTTAGTTTGTCTTATAAAGTTACTTCACTATATTGATTTGATACAATCCCACTATTATTAATACAACCAGAGATATTAAAGCAAACAGATACCACGCTAATCTGGTTGGTTGACAAATTCACATCATCTCACAGTACATCTCGTCATATAACATGCAAATGTGCTTTACATAAGAGCAAACAGTGTGAACAGTGTTTTTAAATTAGACTTGAGTCCATTACCGTTTGGGGAGTAGACCCTCAGGTTAATTGGGATGGGAGAGATGCCTTTGTTGGAGCCCGTTATCCTTTCGGTCTCTGCCTCAATTTCCGACCGCACTTCATCAAAATCCACAAACTTCTTCCCTTTGCAGTGCAGGAATTCAGCATATTCTACACACACACACACACAGGGGGAAAAAAGACGTATACACACAGGGGGAAGGGTGGACGGAGCGGAAAGGACAAAGAGAAAGAAAAAGCCAGGAAGAGAGAGGAAAAATAGAAATATTAAATTAAAAGAGATGGATGCAGACAGTGAGCTTAGCTTGAGGCACTGTGGCAGAGAGGCCATATGCGGGGGCAGCGGTGAGGGGAGAAGTGAGCAGGACCGGGACACTCACCTGCTTTATTGTTGAACAGCTGCAAAATGAGAGGCCTGCGGGTAACAATGCCCGATCCACGTGGAAGAAAGTCCCTGAGGAAGACAGACCGAATAAACATAAACACACAGAAATCAATACAGGGGAGGGGGGGGGGGGGGGTTCAGGGGAGGTTCAGGATCGAGAGACAGAGCAACAGCAATTATTCATTACGCTCAATGTCCTTTTCCTTGCGGCGCGGCCTCTGGTAAATTGAGGGACTCAGAGGAATTTCACGCCTCCAACTTGTCTCACAACAAATCAAATGTGACAGTCATTTTCTCCCATCATTAGGCCTTAAGAGATCAATTCATTTCACTCATGGGGGGGGGAATCCACCCTAAAATAGAATTCACAGATCTTATATTGAAACGAGGCTGTAATTAAAATATGATCCAAGGACAAAACCTAGCGCTGCTCCACAGACAGTGAGTAATGAAACAACTCCTCTGGCACTATAGCAGCTGATTTTACCGGGACACAAATACATTTTTCAATTAAATTAGACTTGTTTAAATGCGATATCTCAAAACATGACATAGCGGACCACAGACTCAGAATGTGTCAACATTTAGCCGGTTAAATTTGGTATTATACACTTGGATTTACGTTGAATATGTCAAGACGGTGACGCAACCGTAAAGTAAGGATTTTGAAGCTATTGATGGACTGTGATTCACCAACTACTTCAAAACCAAAAAAAAACATGTTATTGAATACAACTACATGTAGGTAACCAGAGAGAACAGGAGGAACTCTCTGACTTTCTGTTCTCTGACTTTCTCTGTAAATCACACATTGAAACGTCAATACAGCCGATCATACGGCAGCGCTGTGGTCATTGACCCGTGTTTATGTTGATTTTGTCAGAAGATGTCCCGACCATGAAATGACGAGTTGGTCAGCTGGGCTGTCTGTCTCATTCTTTACCAGATGTTGGCAGTGATGAGCAAGTTTTGCTGTTTGCCAACTGAAAAGAGGCTCGAAGGAAGAAGAGATTTAGCCAATTTCATGACGCTGGAAACCCTCATTTCCAAATTTGTGTGTGTGTGTGTGTGTGGGGGGGGGGGGATGCTGTTTATGTTTGTAATAACGTAATCCGTTTAAAATCAATGGAAAAGCTAAATATAAAATTCAATTTCAGGGTGGATTTACACCTCACGGGTGAGATTTTGTAATGTGGTGTTTTTTTGATTGATACACTTCCCCGCTGCTCAATTTACTGCCTATTAAAAAGGACAGGCAAGACTTAAGGTTTGTGGCTGGCTAACGCCTTGGCTGAGTCAATACATGACACCTACAACAATAACGTCTCGACTAAACCAGCCTCGGGACTTGACATTTTTTTCTCCGTGCACATTCTCAACTAGAACCTCGCAAAAGGTATTTACCCCTATTATTGTTTTCAGATGGAAGATAAATCGATTTTTATTTGGATGATTTTTTTTTGGGGGGGGGGGGGGGGGGGGGGGGGGGGGAGGGGGTGAATGCTTTTGCAAGGCATTGTAATGACAATACTCAAATGCTCTTTGTGCAACAATGCATTAATGAGAAACTAACCTAAAAATGAAAACACGTGAACTTTCTCACAATTGGCTCGTCTGTTCCCCTGAACGTGAACAGGGCACGTGAAGAATTTTTAACTACATGAGTCATGACCAAAGTTGCCTAGACAGCCCTCGCATGACGATGCTCCACCCAGTCCTCCCCTCCCAATTGTGACGGCCCCTCTGCTGCTCTGCAAACATACTACATCTGGTGATAATCAGCAGCCCCAGTCCTGGAAAAAAAAATAAAATCAAAGCAGAGCATGTCACTAACCCACATTCTCCGTTCCCTCGTTAGTGCCAGACCTACAGGCATGAGGGGGACGGTGGCAGTGCTCAGCCTGCCTGCTGACTTCAGACTGTTAGCAATGTGTCAGCCACAGGACCGGAGAAAAAGAGAGTAGGTGGGCTACTCTCAGACTGCGGTCCTGTGGTGAAACATTGGGGAACATTCTGGATGTTCCTTACATCAGCAGAAAATGTGGTTCAGCACTGGGTCATGCACATAATGTGGAGCATGCAGGCGTTTGTTCACACGGCGGACAGTATAGAAAGCCCTGGATGAGGAATGGCAGCGAGGGAGACAGAGATAAAGAACAGTGCAACTATCGGCTGAGGGAAAGGAAATAATTAACAGACTGGACGTGATGAATGGCGCTAAGATGCTGCCGAGAGTTCACAGCAACAATGACCTCTTCAAGAAACTGCTAATGTACTGATGGATGTCTCCAGTTACAAGAAACTCTCACTGGAATTTCAGCAGACAGACGCCGTCTCTTTGGCTCATCGGGTGGCCGCTTGTCTAAGATTCACAGTAACACAATGAAGAATCAATCATCGTTTTACGTTTTTTTTTAAAACACACACACACACACACAAATTGTTTGTTCACAGAAGCTCTTCTGAGAAGACAAAAACACACAAGTGCAGAATTGAACCGGTCAATCTTCAGAGACAGAATTGGATGAACGGCTGTATTGAAAAAGAAGCAAGAGGTCAGGATTTTATTATTGATGCGCCTTAAATGATAGACGAGGCCGAGCAGATTGTGTATCATTTCATGCATTATGGATGGACAAGCAAAGAGCATCGGTCTGTGAGCCTCCCTCTACGAGAAGAGAAAGCAAGAGAGAGTAGGGCAGGGAGAGATCGGAGAGCCAACTCCCCTCCCCCTGCCTGCAGGCAGCGACAGACCCTGCCTCTTACAAACAGGCAGAGCAACTCCGAGGTTCTATAGTCCACGGCAGATCCTCCTTTTTCCTTTAGTCCATAGAGGCCTGACAGTGCTCATTTTCAAACATGGAAACCGGTGTGTGAAACTCTGAGGTCATGCTACGCTCTCCCGGGAAGGGACAAGTACACAGAAACATGGTGGTGGTTTGGTGGGACTTATCGCACGGGTCTCTGGTGTGGCATCGCATATATAATTATGGCTACACGCATTCGGGCACCGCAGTCTATTACTGTGGGTACCAAGAAGCCGCACTTGGCAGCCCATCCTTTTCCAGCACTACCTAAATCCAACTGCTCGGTGGGAAATCCCTTTGCTCTCTGCTGTTTGGATGCATGCGCTTCTTCCTCACAGGGATGTCCACACACACACACACACACACACACACACACATCTACAAATATAAAATACTGTGTATACCCATGCTGGAGCCAACAGTAAGTCTACTGCTATAAAATACCAACAGTCATCATATAGGTTTTAATGCCAACAAGGTCACTTTCTGCCACATTCAATTCTTAATGGAAGACAAACAATTATTATTATTTTTTTTTAATGAAGATTTAGTACAGCATTAAAAGGACAACTGTTAAAGTGCTTTTAAAACGCCTGGTGTCTTAGTAATCTACTTGCTACAGATCTGATAACAACCTCCTCCACCCAGACCAGGTTGCTGTGATAGATATGACGTCTTTACTCCCTACTGGGCTGATGACAATGACGTGACAAAATTGAGACACGGCCCAAATAATAAAAAGGCCTATCTATAAACTGAGCGTTAATTATGATCGAATGACGCATGCATCAAAACAGACAAAAGCCAGTACATAAATAACAATGAAAGGTTAAATAGGAACGTTTTTGGATACAGCGACTGGTCCCTTTAGTTTGTGAGTAAGCCAGCAAAGCAGCTTATCGTTATTAAATACACCTGCATCTTGTCATGAAAAAAAGGTGTCTTGGACCTCAAATATTACGGCTAAATGATTGTTACCATAATGCAACTGGTTTTAGTGTATTTAAGGGTATGTTCAACTTACGGTTACCTTTAACAACACAACAGATACACACACATGCTACCAAAGGACGGACACGTTAACAAAGACGTGAGGCTGTGATTTGATTAGCTTCTGTCCAGCAAAGTATGCAGACCAGCCAGCTAATGTTTACTCGTCTCCACTGAACACAGGCCGAATCACATCAACAAAAACAGGTGGCACAGCACAGCGAGCAATCTCTGATCCACCTGAGTTGCCTGGGCTTAAAATCAGGACTATGACAACTAAGAGAGCGTAACTACACATGGTCTAGCAACAATTTCCCCTACTCTATCTGATTGTGACATCAAGAGCTCAGGCAGGAGACAGAAATCGGGGGTGCCTTTTACGTCCTAGCACTAAGTGACTCTGTTGCTATTGTCGTCGGTGCCTTAGGAAGAGAAAGAGGGGTTGTTTGCATGCCTGGGGACACGGGGACGAAGCCAGTCTTTCGCATACAACATGCAACTCACCAAATAAATAGACCGAGGAAACCATAGAGAGTTACCGGCAGCAACAGCAACTCAGTGCTAATGGTGTAAGACTATTGTATTTGAATAAGGTATTGGCTGTTCCTGAGCTCAAACAAGCCCTTAGATCAACAATGAGTCATCACATTGACGCACCTGTTGCTATGGTGATATGCAATACCTCCCAACTACTTCCAGGTTGAAGAGTGACTTGACCTTGAAGCTACAATTCTTTCTTCTACCGTTCCACCATGTCTGCCCTCAAGTTCACCTGCACAGCAGCAACGGGCATCCAAAGTAGCTGCTGTACTTTGTATTGTTTGAATAAAAAGATTGCAAACACTAAAGTGCACTGCTTACAAACTTCATAAAAAAAGATGAGCATGTACAAGAGTGCAAAGTGCTTGTGAAACTTAATTATATGGGTGTATGTTGGTTCTGTCAACAAGCAGAAAAGAGAAGGTCCTGCACAGGCAGCATGACATTTCTCATGTTAATTACAGCTGATGTGTGTCAAGTGCTATCAAAGTGCATAGTCCCACTCAACTGCATTACTGTGCACTGAGTGGTAGTATGCGTGTGTGTGTAACTAAAAGGCCTGTCTGCATTCCACCTTAACAGCCAATGTACTTCCTCTTCTGTGCCAGCTGGGCTGTGTGAGTGTGTGCGATCCCTGTGTGGGTTGGGTTACACACACAGTGAGTGTCTCTCAATGGGGTGGAAACCTGCTAAACAAGCTGCTTTTGGAGTGAGCTTGTTTTGTTTCTTTATCTATAGGGTGATCTCACTCACTGCTGATGTGGGAGAGGACAACAGGACCAGCCTGTTGAAGAGCAGTGCAGCTTAACCTTCACACCACAGAGAATAGAAAGATGTCAAGTGGATGTCCTTAATTTCTTATATTTGGCGAAAAAAGTGAAACAAAAAGAGGAAGATGGAAAGGGAAGTTGTGTCTGCGGCAGATGTGAGCTTGTGCTGTTTGACTGAATTATGACAAAAGACTGTGTGTGTATTGAAGTGAAAAGCAATGTGTAGTATAATGTAGCCTGGATATAAATTCAGTTGCAAACATCCATATCAGTAAATAAAGGTGGCGGCTCGCACTGCCTCCACTGACCTTCCCAAAAACATGTTTGTACTCCCACATCAGAAAGAATAAACATACTAATCTAACAATGCAATGTCACGTGACTCAACAAAGGCATCCACCAAACAGACTAAATAATTAATGCAAAACCAGAGGACTTTCTAGGTGTTTCTTGGAAATCATAAATAGTGCCGAAGGAAAAGGTTCCCATTCAGTACCGAGGGCCGACCAGAGGGATAAAGTAGATAAAGAGTAGATAAACTACCCTGTGATTTACTGAAAATAAAATAAAAAGTGCCACAAAGTGTAATTTAAATACACAAACATCCAATTGATGTCATTTTTTATTCTAAAAGTCTTGTTGAAAATGTCAACATGTAACTTGGGTGTAACCAGGAAAGAAGCCTTTTATTGAGGGCAAATATTGAGTGAAGTCATTGATCAGAACCGCTGGACCGGACATGTTTGAGCCCCTCGTCCAATAAACTTCGGCCCACCGGTTGGCAACGTAAAGTTTGTGTGCGTGCGTGCGTCAAGTTGTGTTAAACCTGTAGCCACTTTGCACTTTCACGGCAGTTTTACGTCAATATGCACGTCTAGTTCTGCGAGACCACGCTTATAAACACTGTAAATAAAGCATTACTTGATGTGGTTAATTAATTTCCATATTCAAACCACACACACGCGCGCGCGCGCGACCTACCTGCCAACAAAATTCTCCAAGACGGAGCTCTTTCCGGCGCTCTGTCCACCAACCACGGCGATCTGAGGAAGGTCCAAATTACAACTCTGGCCAATGGAGCTGAACGCGTCTTGAAGCTTGTTGATGAGGGGAATCAGGTCTTCCATGCCCCGGTTCCCCATGGCTTCGTTGGCTCGGAGAGCTCCCTTTCTGCACAACACAAACCCAGAGTCCAACGCCAGCCGCGCCGACTAGCTCGGTAACGTTAGCTTAGCAGGAAGGAGCTCTCGGGTTACTCTGAAGTGAAACGGCGGAGTTCCTCCGCTTCAAACAGCTCGGGCTTTTATTCTCTGCTTTGGGCACTTGAGCGGTTGCAATGCAATTCACGCGAATATCATTCCGTGCTCCTTTTTTTTTTAATAAAAGCTCATTAACTGGATACCCGGTCAGTCGAAACGGACGGAAAAAAACTCGCAAAACAAAACTTCCTCTCCACCAAACACCATCCGGTCACAGGAGGCGACATCCGATCAAAAAAACGGGGCGAGCGTAGACCCGCCTCTTGTCTGTCAAAACCGAGTCGCCCATTGGCTCATTTTCGCTGTCCTTCCATCGCGAGAGCATTCCGATTGGACACCCCGAAAGGCGTTCTTTTTTTTTTTTTTTTCTTCGCCCCTCGACCGATTGGTCAACGCGATTGTCAGTCGAAGCCGCTCGACGTCACGTGTCCACTGCAACAACATGGCCGCCGCCACGGAGTGCGGAGCCGACGCGAGTGCTCCAGGGAACGACATGTCTCTGAGGAAAGCGCTGTCTCCCCTCGCGCTGCGCGTCGTCGCCGAATGCCCAGTGACGAAAGCGAGAGCGTGTGACCTGACGCTGCCGCACTGTGCCGTCAGCACCCCGGTGTTCATGCCGGTGGGTACCCAGGGGACCCTGAAAGGAATCACCGTGGATCAGCTGGAGGGTCTTGGCTGTCAGATTTGTCTTGGAAACACGTACCACCTGGGCATGAGACCGGTATGCCACGCTACAACAGCACCTCTCCTGGCTGCATGAATTCACGACTGCTTTTCTTTATCCAAATATGTTGTTTTTCTTATTTCAACTCCACTGCCTGCAGGGGCCCGATTTGATCGAGAAAGCCAATGGTTTACATGGGTTCATGAACTGGAAGAGGAATCTCTTAACTGTGAGTGTAGCTTTCCTAAATCAACCAGTCACAAGGGTTTGGTTGATGAGCTCCGTGTTGACATCTTGTGCTTCCTCTGCTTCCAGGACAGCGGGGGCTTTCAGATGGTGTCTCTAGTGGAGCTCTCAGAGGTCACGGAGGAAGGCGTGAAGTTCAAGTCCCCCTACGATGGCAAAGAGATCCTCTTAAGTCCTGAGAAGTCCATCAGCATACAGAACAGTCTGGGTATGATGAAAATAATTCAAATCTGTATTAAATAACAAAGTATTGGACCCTCCTCTGTTTCCCAGTAGCTAAAAGACAGTCTCTCTCTCTCTCTCTCTCTCTCTCTTTTCTTTCAGGGTCGGACATCATGATGCAGCTGGACGACGTAGTCAGCAGTACCGTGTCAGGACCTCGGGTGGAGGAGGCCATGCATCGATCCATCCGCTGGCTGGACCGCTGCATTGCAGCCAATAAAAACTCAGACAAACAGAACCTTTTTGCCATCATCCAGGGAGGGCTGAATGCAGAGCTGCGCAAGGTCTGTCTAGATGGTAAGAATACATCCCATTTCGACTCTTGATCACCTTCCTCTGTCCCCCGCATACCTGGTATTGATTGAGTATGCTGAAAGATCGGAGCCAAAGAACATGTTTTAATGCCTTTAAAAAATCCAATTATTCAAAATTATTGGGAAAGTGGCCATGCCAAATAGAAAGTTCACGATATTTTATTCCCATATATGTTAATCAGCCTTTACGTCTCAATTCGACGAGGCAGTATGTGTGAATCAAACAGATGGCAGGCGGCTTTCGCGGTAATGGTTCAAAGTGTCATCAAGATATTTACTGTCAAATATTTTAACGTGCATAAATATTGTGCGACGATATTTGGACAGCAGTTGTCATTTTGGCAAAGAAAACAGAAATGCACGTTCAACGCTTGCATGTCGGGTCTAGTTATGAACTCTCCACAGTTTGACTCCGTAACTTGTGCTTTAGTCATTTTATCGCTTTTCCTTGCAGAGATGACTCAACGCGACGTTCCCGGTTTTGCCATCGGCGGCCTGAGTGGCGGAGAGGAGAAGAATGACTTCTGGCGCATGGTCACCCTGAGCACCGACCACCTGCCACGAGAAAAGCCTCGATACCTCATGGGCGTAGGGTAGGTTTGCCTAGTAAATGAATCATTTCATATTTATTCAGCACCCTGTGGTGGTGTTTATGGGTTTTATGAATCGACAGTGTGTGTATAATCAACCGCGATCTGCAGGTACGCTGTGGATTTGGTGGTGTGTGTTGCTCTGGGGTGCGACATGTTCGACTGCGTGTTCCCCACCCGAACAGCAGTAAGCAATCTTCACCTCACACACTGATAATCCCAGATACATTTTCATTGAGCACTTTTTTTTTTTTTTTCTTCATTCCACATCAAAAACTGACGTTGTGTTTTTTTCTTCGCAGAGGTTTGGCTCTGCCTTGGTTCCTTGGGGATCTCTCCAGGTAAAACAGAAGCAGTATGCCAAGGACTTCCAGCCCATAGACCCAGAATGTCAGTGTCATACCTGCAAGAAGTAAGTCAAGAACAAACCAATCCTAAATCCTTTTGGTTTCGGCTCGCATGATATGTCTTGTCGTTTTGCTCAAAAGACACTTACTTCTCTTTGCTGTAAAAGAGGGATGTGTTGGCGAGACAATACTACCTTAATACGTGCATTTGAGATATATATATATATATATATATATATATATATATATATATATATATATATATATATATAAAAATAAAAAAGAATAAAATGAAATGTTCATTACCTTTTTAATATCAGAATGGCAATGTCAGTCACAATAGTATCTATCAGCTCTAAATAAGACCCCACAATACTTTGATCTCGTATTTTTTAGGCAAATGTTTTCAGCGCTTCATTGTTGAGGCATTTTGTGCCTGCATGTATTTTAAATAATGATATAAATAATAAGCCTGTCTTCTGTTTCAGACATAGTCGGGCTTACCTCCACGCTCTGTTTAAGAGTGACACGGCAGCCATGCATCACATCACCGTGCACAACATCGCCTACCAGGTCAGTGTTGGAAACGACTCGTACATCATAACTCGAGATGAAATCGTGATTAAAGAACAACAACATTGCACCGCTTAACAACATATATTCTCTTAAGGAAGATATACCTGCATACTGTATCAAGTATGTTTCATCAGTTTGTGCACGTCCTGCCTTAAACTGCACGGAGCGATACCAACCAGAGCCCACGACGTCTACATCGTGTGTTTCAAGTCTTAATCGCTCTGACAGAATGCTGAGGAGAGAGAGGTTGAACTTTCTGAATGCATGCAACATGATTTGGATGATGTCATCGCCTCGACCCCCCCCGGTCATTTCATCCTTCAGTCGTCTCCGTACCTCCCAAAGTGGCACAAACTTGTTTTGCTGCTCTGGCATTATCAAAACCATAAAGACTCTCCCTTTGCGACAGACATGTCCCAAAGCATAATGTTCATATTTGGAGAGCATAATGGATAATGTTTGATTATGCAACATATTCATCTCTTGATTTCTATGTTTGTTTGTTTTTTCATTTTTAAAGCCAGTTTTTTTTAAGTTGACTCTATCTCTCCATGTCTCAAATGCTGCCGGGGTAAATGGGAGCATGTAAATGTGCTTTACGCCGCAGACCCGTGCACGCTAAAGTTGAGACGATTTCCCACTGGCGGTCAATAATCGCATTGTTTTTCTTTGTGAATCATCAAACGTTTTCTCTTCGCAGCTCTCCTTGATGCGCTCTGTGAGACGGAGCATTGTGGAAGGCTGCTTCCCCGAGTTTATACGGACGTTCATGAAGCGACTGTTTCCCTCCCGTGACCTGTACCCCGGCTGGGCTGTGGACGCGCTGGCCTCCGTCAACGTGACATTGGAATAGAACCGTCGGAGGGGGGAGGGGGAGGGGGAGGGGAGATGTCAAACAGTGACTGAAAGATTTTATATCTTTTTAATGACTTTTTTATAGGTGATTGTTTTTTTTTACCCTTTGTTTATATTGTTATATAAATTGCCAGTTGTGTTGGCGATGCTGAAAATGTCTTTTGATCTCAAGGGAGAAAGCCTGATTGTCTTTTTTTTTTCCTTTACTCAGGCGCTGCAAATTGTCTTCAGTACACATTAGGATGATGTGAGACTAAATGAGGTTTAAATGAGGTTTGAAACACATGAACTATCTCCTCCTGATATGCTCAGACACTTTTGTCTGTTACCATGGTTACAGAGCTAGGCCCACCCACTTGAAATGAAATGTTTTGCCTTTCCGTCAACCTGGTATTGCGTTTTTTGCCAAAGGCACGAGATGAATAAATGTACTTGTATTCTGGTGTTGTTAAACCGACATCCTCACAGACCAGTAGTTGTCAGCTACAGATACATGAATGTAGCTCACTACAGTCGTGTGCTTGTGTCAGGATCACCACTAGAGGGCCAAACGGACAAAAACACGAGCAAAGGGGCCGTAAAACTGAATGAAATGCTATGTAATGTAATGTTCCTAAAAGAGGTCAAAGCTGTTCAGCTGTCTCTTAAGTAAAACAACATAAGACAATTATTCACAACCTTAAGTCGGCATCCATTTAAGTATTTCAACTCATTTTTTCCCCATTGTTATTCTGCATTTTGTCATCGTTGAATGGACAATGAGCCGTTTTGACCCTCTGAGAGAAGGTTTTGTTTGGAGCTCAGAGAGGCGCTGCGACGGGTGATTAATATTTATCATTGGATGTTGATTTGAATAACACCTGTTGTCTGTAGCTTTGAGTCAACAGTCCTCTTAAGCACCACATTTGAATTGCATTAGGGCTTCTGTTATGACCAGAGGCTCTGTGAGATTAAACCTGTGACACGTAATGAGTGTCAGGCAATCTGATATCCAGCGCAGCACTGTGATCAAGAATAAGAAGTCTAGTTCTCAAGTGTGTGTTAATTAGTTACAATGAGAGATGACTGAAATGGGAATTTTATGTTAGAGCCCTCAGGAACTTTTGTACATAAGTTTGTTTTAAAATATATTGCCGGTTACCTTTCATGAGAAGGGGCGTTTTCGGAGAGAGACAGAATATCGATTTAACTGTATTTAATGTGTTATCTTTCATAGCATATAGCAACAACCTTTCGATGACTAAATACATTGTCTGTGTCCTCGTGTATAACCTACTTCGGCAAGACGCGTGACTCCATAAACTGATATTATTAAATATAGTCTAGAGATAATAATACAAAATTGATCTGCGTGCGGAAATAATTCATATGCGTGATCGTCGATACGCGCAGGTCTGCACAGAAGTATGCGGGCATCCCGTGAATATGTGTGACAGTTTATCATTCAGGATTGCACAGTCGCTATTGTGACTTAACGCCGATGTTGTCAGAGGACGCTCATTGTACGATTGTATAGATTTATTTCGTGAGTAATTTTTTTTTTTTTTGCTGCTATCGTGCCATACCTGAAATTAAAAAGTCGTCGCAACAGAACAGGAGTCCCCGGCGGCTGGTTTTACACATTTGCTGCCAGTGCGTCCATGCGGCGCTCAGGTAAGGGAGGCTGCTGGTGTTGAGAGACAACCAGTTGCTCTCCAGCTGTCACTGTGAAAGTGGAGCCTCCCCACACACACACACACACCCCTTCCCCCCCCCCCCCCCCCCCCCCCCCCCTCCCCCCCCCCCCCCCCCCCCCCCCCCCCCTTCCCCCCCCCCCCCCCCCCCCCCCCCCCCCCCCCCCCCCCCCCCCCCCCCCCCCCCCCCCCCCTCCCGACGCACCGACGGATGAACATCCTCGACCTGTTGCCTCGGTGGCAAGAAAAGTAGAGCTGCGTAGCGACGGGTGCCAACAAAAACAACAAAGAAGTAGTTTTTTTTTCTGTTTATGAGGGAGGTCGAAAAAAACCAAACCGATGCCATGAGGTGTATCAATGAATTCGTTATTAATGCACATTTTGAATAGCAGAAGGAAGAGGAACGGAGTTGGTTTCTTGGGGGGGGGGGGGGTCCACCTCTGTGTGGAGGTGCGGTTTGCGGTGATTTCTGTCTCTATCTCTCTGGGCTCTGAGGAGGAGGACCATGGTCGAACTGGAAAAGGAGGTGCTCCCGCTGCCCCCTCGGTACCGGTTCCGAGACCTGTTGCTCGGGGACTGGCAGACCGACGACAGGTAAGGATGCTTGCATCGTTTACGCACGGCGCACTGAATCCCGTTGCGCACCCGTGCGCCATAAGAGCATCATACAACCTCGTCTATAAAGTGTGTCTCTGTGATCTCGTTGATTCAGGTGGATGCATGTGTTGGGAGTTTACTAGCAGCTGTGCAGCGGTTGTTTTGGGGTGCAACAGGTCTACTCGTTCCCCTGTGTGCGCGGAGACGACTGTTGCTAATGCTGCTAATTCTATACATCCCACCAAAAGAAAAATGCACTCATCTCAAAAGAAAAAAATACTCTCAGGAGAATGAGAGACTGATTCAATCGGGAATATGTATTTATTAATTTCACGTCATGCAGTTGGCACAAATATGCAGTGTGTATTTGAAAACATAAAAACACGCTTTGATGGCATCCACCAGGGAATGAAGAACGAGCAGGGCATGTTACCCTATATGTTACCTCATATTTATGTTCTCCTGTTATACTTCCTGGAATTTGCAGAGAAGCATCACCTGTGGATTTGAAGTGCCCTTAGTTATTAACCATTTGATTGTCCTTTTGCAGGGCAGAAGATTTGAAATATGCTTTTTGAATATATGCATTGCTAAATTTGGGTGATTTCATTATGCTGTCTAATGAAAACCCGTAAACCTCTTGTTGCTAGGTGGAAATGGGGACCAAAACATTTGCTTGTGGGCTTGAGTGGGTGTTTCAAATCAGATAATTGGGACAACTTGCTCTTGAAAGCATGGAGGTGTTCAATCCGGCATGCTTGCTAACTGTTAATAATGAATATATTATATATATTATTGAAACTATAGCATTGTCCATTTTTTTGGGTGATCAATCATACCATTACACAGTGTATCTGTATCCCTGACTTCTGAAAAGTCATATTATGCACAGCTGTAGCCGAAACTGATATTCTGTAATTTGTCAGTTTTTGCCCAAGCACACATTTCTCTGAACCAGAGTGCAGCGTGACCTTAGAGGTTCAGTGAAAGAGGGGGAGGGGGGGGGTTCCTGCTTGTTACACAAAATGACTTATTATTGTCATGGCTCCTCATCCATAAAAGAGGCGACAAAAAAGATGGAGTTGACAGCAACGTGGATAATTACAGAAAGAAAATGTCGAGTGACAGTGCGGTTGTGATTGATCTGGCCGCTTGCGTGGGTTGTAATGACCTTTAAACGCATGAGGAGTGTGTGCAGGGAAAACATGGTGTTGATCCCTTTAAGGGCTCTACAAGGCACTGGGGTTTAAATTAAAGGTGTGTGGGCTGTGTATGTTGCAGAACTATTGTCAAGTGCACCGTTTCATATAGTAGTTAAATCCTAATTATGAACCTTTGTATCGACATTTAGTCATTTCTTGTGTGTGTGTGCGTGTCTCTGAGGAGCCACTTTATTTAAACGCCACTTGTGAGCGAACAAAGGAGTGATTGACAGAGGATCGAGATGCTGATCCCACTGCCCAGGGAGTATTTATTAGCTGCTATAAACTCGTCTGATTAGAAGGAAAGACAGAGTTGTCATCAGGGCTGAACCACACCGTGTGTCTGCTGTGGTATTAATCCAGGAGTGGCTTTAAGCGACCAGGCGGTCCCAATGGGCGCCGGTGCACAGAGAGCTCCATACAGTATCAACGCATTCCCGGCACAGACGCTCACACACATCAAAAGGTCAACATACGTGTAACTCATCTCCTTGACACGTATGGTTGCACTCCGCTCTGGGGAAACATTTCTGAGCCTCATAATCCCTATTCTGTCATCCTCTGTGGGGCCTCTGTCATCCTCTCCTCTCAGCTGGGTGTGGGTCCATGAGTCTTCCCTTTTTAACACCCCCCCCCGGCATCGTAGTTTTAATTGATATCTCCAATACCATACCATTTCCCCTTCATGAGAGCTCTCCTGTAACATTTAGTTGAAGCCATCTGAGGTGCGGCAGTTTTTTCAGCGCAGACTTTATGAGATAGGAATTGATTTAAGAATTTAATTCACACACTGGGATCTTCTGTCCCCTGAATCTTACTGACTGTTATTACCGAAACGTCTTTTTTTCTACCTCTGGCCGTGGTTCTTTATTATTTATTGTTGTGAGAGAGCGGGGGTATGTATCCCCCCCTGGCCTTCAAGTGTATATTCATGAATATTGTACACTTTAGTTTGAACTGCAAACATGTTAGACTTAGTCTTTGACAACCCAGCATTGTCGCCATGTCAACTGTGTTAATAAACATTAATGAAAATTGGCTCAGAAACAAGCCTTCTCTCCGAGACATCGTTTTAATCGGGCTCCGCTCTAAGTTTTGCTCACAACTGCCAGTTATCCTCTTTTGTGTATAGTTCCCGATCCATAACCATAAACCCTTAAACAAGGTTGTGTCTGATAAAGTGAATGTGTCAAGATCAAAGAAGTGGGAACATTTTAGTGAAGCCGTTCTTACTCCGACACAGTTTCTGGCAGTGAGTCAGAGGCTTCTGATTTGAGGAAATGCCAGATGACTAAATAATTAAATCCAGATCTTTTGCAAGCTGATAATTACGATTTTGCCAGTCAGTTTTTTGCCTAAAATGAATATGTATATATATATTTATATAACTGCCAATTATCTTCTTTTGTGTAGTTCCCAATCCATAACCAATCCATAACCATAACCAATATATATGTATATATGTACTATAAACACACAGGGGACTGTCAGCACAGCTTGTATGCATGATGATTTGAAAGTGAAATGAAATACAGTACACCATCGCTCTACAACAGAAAGCCTCAGCAGGAGCTTTCCTATTATATATATATATATATATATATATATATATATATATATATATATATATATATATATTAGATTTCCTCCAGGATTATCATACAGATGACACAGCCTTTTGTCATTAAAACTATGTCTTATTGGCTGTCTCCTCTCGCTAAATCTATCTCATTCTCTCCGCCACCCTTAATCCCTAAACTACTCACTCCTTAATTCTTCCAGGCAACTTTTAATCTTTTAAAGCCAATGCAAAGCATGATTCATCAAAACTGTCAATACCCATAACAGTGTTAGTATGCTTCGACTATATGCTTTGGACGCTGTTGTCCTTTCAGAGCGCTTCTACGGTTCAGTCACAGTCAAGTCTGTCGAGGGTTTGGGAATCATAAATGTATTATGCATCATGTCTGCAGGGCTGGCATAAAAGGAGGTTATTAACAATGCTAATGATGGCAAGTATGATGAGTAAACGTCAAAAGTGACGTTAACGTAAAAACACCCAGTTGCTAATGGAAATCCTTTGGAAGGCTCTGTATAGTCGATTGGAAGCTGAGGGGCCCAGAGTGAAGATGGCTAATAAAACAAAATCTGAGGCCTGACGAATGTTAGTCGGAAACAGCCTAATTATACTGGCAGAAAGGTTGCCACTGGGCCTGACCGTTAAAGATCGGTCCGACTTGGGAACAAATGAGAGGGCACGGCGGGAGCGTGGAGGGCACATGTACAGTCTGAGCGTGATCTGTCTGCAAAGAACAGCGCACATGATGCCTGGCGAACTAGAGCCGCCGCTCTCTGAGGGAGAGAGCTGTGCACAGTACAGAGAAGATAAGAGGTTACCCAGAGGCAGGACGACAGACACTTTGGCTCGGTCGAACACTCGGTTAATTCACCATTTTATTCTTTGTACCCCAGCAGCCTCTGCATCCTGTGGCTATAGATCGTTTAAGAGATATATATATATATGCAGTACGGAAACATATTGTGTATATGTTCGGCTTTATTATTTCTCATTGCTATCACTGATTGGCAGGATGCAGAGAGAGTGCAGGGCGTGTGCCTGGTGGTCATCCGTGGTTCTTTTATTTTGAGAGCTCTTTCTGCCACCCCGGGGATTTAATAAGCTAGATATTGACTTCCCTAAACAGCCTTTCGGTTAGACGAGCACTGTCGACACTTAGGAGCCTTCCTGCTGTGGATAGGAGCCATGGGGCTGGCTAGCATGAGTCAGAGCACTTCTGGGCTCTATTGGTGTTCAATATTGCTGGAATGCCTCGTGGCATCAGAGCGGGGGGGGGGGGTGGTGGTGGTGGGGGGGGGGGGGGGGGTGGGGGGGCAGGGGAGCTGCTGTGCCATGCTGTTGTGGGGCATCACAAACGCAGTTGTCTACTGATCACAGCTCTCCTATTCCCAAACTGTGTTAGCTCAATACGCCACAGGACCTTGGAATCCAATCAGCCCCAGAGACGTGCAATAGAGAGGATTCCTCTCGTGTGTCTCGTGCGTGTCATCGGCAAAGTGTTTGTTCGAAGACAACTTTGAAAACGGATTGATGTCTCACGGTGATTTGATCAACTGTTAAACGTCGGCGCGCACGTCCGAGGCTAATGCGATGCGAAGGGATAGAATGTCACGGGATGGCCTACAATGGAGCGGTGCGTCACTTTGAGGCCATATTGTGTTTCACGAGAGGGATGATTTCTGCTTATTTCAGTGAGCAAATAATGGGCCCGAGTCGGGCCTTACTGTGAATTCAACACTGAAGTAGCTCTTGTGTTCTGTGCATCCTTCAGGTCAACGAAGGAATAAATAACTAGCATATAGTGAATGTTCATATCAGGATGAGGCATGGTTTATGTCAGTGGGCAGGGGGAGGGATGGCTGGAGCACTCACACATCATCCCACTGATGATGTGTGGAGAGTTTGAATGGGCTCTGAGTCAAAGCTACAGGGCACGCTTACTTACCGTCAATACACTGTGGGATATATTACACGTTTATTGTGAATGATGGCTGTTGTTTGCTCTGGCTTGTGGGGTAGAGAGGAGTGTTGGAGCCCAGAGACATGTACGACCATTAAAGAGACAAATCAGTCAAAGCATAGACAGGTGGATTTGCTCCCTTTTTAGTTATAGAAAATAGACGGAGACGGAGAGAAAGGGACTCTTTAAGTTATTATGAAAGCCTCTGCTTGTTTCATTGGAGTGTTAAAAATGAACGATGTGGCGGCAATGAGTGCGATTTAAAGAAATCCGTTCAGTCGGCGTGAGCTTGTGTGTTGTCAGTGTTCAAAAATGTACCTTTTACCACAAGAAAAAAAAACATAATCCTTTTTTTTTTTTCATGCGGGGGATGTGAACTGTGTGTGTGTGTGTGTGTGTGTGTGTGTGTGACGGTTGTGTATCTGGGTCACGGACAAGCTGCCCTGTCAACCACTGGTTGGATGAAGCAGAGTACACCTCGCCTCTCTTAAGCTGTTGTGTCGTGGCGGTGCGCGACATGTTTGCCTCACGTCGCCCCCCTTTGCATCTCTCCTGACCTCCTTTGGAGTCTGTGTCCATTAATATGTATATTATTTTGTGCCTTTAATCTACTTTTTACACACTTTTGCTCTTTCAGGTGTGTTTTTTTCCCCCTATTAGCCCATTTATCTTAAGCGAGACGCTGAAAGTTGAAGCTTTTCTTTTTGCTCTAGAAGCCTCAACAGTGCATACGGCAGCGATAGTGTCACCGGGAGGAGGAACCGGAGAGCGGTCACTGCTCTTCGATAACAATTACATTGTCATGAGCTGTCGTACGAGGGCCGTGGACGATGGTGGCTGTGAGCGACACATTGGGGCAAGCTCATGTGCACTAACACGCACTAAAAGGCCTGAGCAGCCAGCGTGGCTTTGTAAACAAAGCACACACACACAAACACACACACACACACACACACACACACACCGCTATATCTTTACATAGAAAGTAGTTGTTTGCTGCTCTAATATTGGTAGGAATATCATATAAAGGCCCTTTTAGCAATACAGAAATAAGTACGTTTGAGTAAAGAAATAAACTCAAATCTGGTTTATGGCCATCATGATTTCTCTATACAAGTTTCTTCCAATCAACGGAACAACTTATTTAAAAAAAATATAATTTCCGTTTATAGGTTAAAAACATTTGTATTCATCTTTTCTGATTTATACATATTATGAATGTTTTTGATCAGTCTAATAGTGGATTGTTGGATTGGATATCGGTGACAATAGGTCAATCTGTTATTGGATGTCATTGTTTTAATACATACAATAATTTGTATCTTATTTGTTACATTTTGTATTACACATTTAAGAAAGGGATGTTTAAGTCAGGCCTGATGTTGCCTTCCACATAAATGAATAATCACTTCCACACAGTGAGGCTTACAGCTTATTAATTATACGCTGGTATCAGATCAGTAGTCGGTATCGGCTGATTTTTCTTTACAAAGAAATATGATATTTAAATTTTCGCTTGCTTACCATTAATTCATTCACCGTTAGTTTTTCACTCGGCTTCCTTATTTCTTGCTTGTGTTTTTTCTACTTCGCCGCTATGAATACTTATTTCTGAGTTGTGTGTGGAGGTTACGATGAGCCAATGCCGTGCATGCATATTTAGGTTTCTTTAGTCTCTCCAACTGTGTCATTAGATGGCCAGTGCTGTGTCATTATGGAGCAGAGGCATGGGTGGAAGCAGCAGGAGAACAAGGATCAGCTCTCTCTCCCTCTCAAAGATCCTCCTCCGCATGTCTTTCTGTCCATCTGTCTGTGTGTGTGTGTGTCTCTCTCTCTCTCTCTGTGTGTGTGTGTGTGTGTGTGTGTCTCTCTCTCTCTCTCTCTCTCTCTCTGTGTGTGTGTGTGTGTGTGTGTGTGTCTCTCTCTCTCTCTCTCTCTCTCTCTCTCTCTCTGTGTGTGCGTGTGTGTGTGTCTCTCTCTCTCTCTCTGTGTATGTGCGTGTGTGTGTGTCTCTCTCTCTCTCTCTCTCTCTCTCTCTCTCTGTGTGTGTGTGTGTGTGCGTGTGTGTGTGTCTCTCTCTCTCTCTCTCTCTCTCTGTGTGTGTGTGTATGTGTGTGTGTCTTTCACACTTCGACTCTGCGCATGCAAAATGCAGAAATACAAATTCTCTCCCTCGGATCATATTTTAAATGTTATGCCCCTTTTGTCACATCATGCTGTTAAAGCATGCTGTTCTCAAAAAAAAATGAAGTAAACCCATGAGATAATCTTATAGCTGCTTGACTTGGAATAATTAGTTTGATAAACCGCGGAGCAGAGAGAAAAGAGAGGAGGACCTCTTTGGGGGTTATTCTCTCACGATACACTGACATGTTTGTTCTTTATTGCATCAACGTATGTTTTTTCTTCTTCTTTCCAACAGCATCCCAAAGCAGTTTTTCTCAACGCTGATCTAATCTTTTATTTTTCCTGCGCTTTCTAAAAAGGGCCTTGGGGGGGGGGGGGGGGGGGCTATGTGGCTGTTGCCCCGAGGTGCCATCGTGACGTGCTTGTGTGTCTTTTGTTTTTTGAAATATTTATCTTCAATCCTTTTTAATGTGTTTTTCTCCCCCCCCCAATCCTCCCCTTAGATTAAAGATCCCGACTCTCAATCCATCCCACAGCTCAAACTCTTTATTAGACGATATTTCTACTTTTTCATCCTCTGTTGTGCACACACAAGTGGAACGAGAAACACGTCAAGGGCAACATTACCTCTGAAATCATCCAGTTCTCCTGGGTAGTTGTCCTGGCAAGAAACTGGCAATAATAACCTAGAGATTTGGCAAAGAATAGAAAAACAGTGTCATGGCCGGGCGTGGAAGCGCAGTGTCTGATGGATTTGCTTGAGGTGAGCAATGATGACACAGGACTCAATGCACATTTCTAATCATAATGCCATCATTATGAATGTGTGCTAGAACACTGGATGACTTTGTTGTTGATAAATAGTAACTAAATCGTCGTGATTACATCATCGTTGGGATGAACCTAGTTTTATGGGATTATTTTAATAGTGTATATGTACGCGATGAAAACAGGATTTGCGTGTGTCGTATAGTTAAATGCGTTTTCAATGGCTTTGCATTGGATTTAAATACGTTTCCACCAATAGGTTCAGTCTTGAATTTCCACACGCATTGTTTTTCTCATCTGAGGAAGAAAAAAAAACAATAAGCGTGCCTCGAAGTTTTAGCCGCTTTTTAAAAAAATATTTCATGTTACTTGTTATTCTTAGTCTTGTATACATCAACTGTTTATAATCCCTCAAGTTATTATTATGATTTATACAAATGCTCTATGATGAGTTACACTTATTCAACAAAAAAGACATAATGCCATTGCATGTGTTGTGTTCTATACATTGATGAGAAATATTATTGAATCTACCAACTGGTGATAATGGGTCCTTCTGCTCATTGCCACCCTGGTAGTGACTGTTTGATTTCTGTGTGCATGAAAGAACTCCTGCACGTCATATGATTGATTAGCTCCCCCCCCCCCCCCCCCCCCACACACACACACACACACGCAGAGTGGCCCATCTATAGAGCAATTCAAAGTAATGTTCTAATTTCTAACCAAAGGTTCAATTCCACCCCCCCTGAGGAGCTGTGCGTGTCTGCATGTTCTTCTGCTGTTTTCCATCATGGGTTCAGAAGCCTTATTGTCAGCAGTCTGCTCGGAGCGAGCGGAGCCGTCAACAAGTTGGGGCGGGCTATCGGCTCAGATGGCTGAACACACTTCACAAGTATGTGTTTGCTCACATCTGTTCATGTGAGAGGGATGGGGGGGGGGGGGGGGGGGGAAGACAACGAATCCCACGTTGCCATAGAAACAAAGAGGAAAGTCCCCCCCCCCCCCCCCCCACCCATACCAACCCACCAACCCACCAGCAGACGCTGCTGTGTGGCTCTGACCATGTGGGGTACTGGCGTAGCGTCACTCTGGATCCCTGGGAAGACAGCCCTGCTCCCTCCTCCCACCTCTTCCTCTTCCTGCTGACTGAATAGATTGCAGTTGTTCCGCCTCTCTTTCATCTGTCTCGTGCGTCGTGAGGAGACCACCGGCGAGCCGGGTCTTTTTCATCCTCGACCTGAGTCATCCACTCTTCCCACCATAGGATGAAAGAAGAGCGACTGAGACTTTTCCCCTGAGGTGGTCAGACAGGAAATACAGTCACCGCCAGTCTGTCTGGTTATGTGCCTCTAATTTTAATCATATCTCTCTATGGGCATCCATGTCAGAAAGTATAATAATCCTAATGACCCCTTTGCAGATGTGTATTTTAGGCCTGTTTGTGTACAGTAGATGATCACGTTGGCCGTGTGTGTGTGTGTGTGTGTGTGTCCCTCTAACAGCAGGATACCCAAATTGAAAGGGAGAAAGAACAGTAATTATGGCAGAAACATCAGAGGGAAGTAATTTGTTGCTCTATATTTAATCAGCGGAGATAACGAGACTGACTGCAGCTGCCTGGGCCTATGGGCAGGTGGACAAGCAGGATCACTATTTCCACCAAAACCCATCAGTTGTAATGCGGCTAGCCGCTGTGTCTTATTTTCCTTCCTTTTCAGGGTTCAAATAAGTGATTATCACCTTTCTGTCTCCAATTGGCTGCATTGTACTCAATCATCTTCACCTTTTTTTTTTTATTCTATTCAATTTGTGTGTCCATTTGTTCCTTGACCTAACTGCATAAAAGAAGTAATTTTGTGTTTCTTTTCTTGCACCCTCCCCGTCTTTGTCTTTGCCCACCTCTAAATCTCTCTCCTAAGGGTGCAAGTAGAGTTCTATGTGAATGAGAACACTTTCAAGGAGCGCCTCAAGCTGTTCTTCATCAAAAACCAAAGATCCAGTGAGTCAAATTTTGTTTGGGATCACACGTTCTCTGTCTGCATGGAGATTTTGCTCTTATTTTTGATTGAGGAGATATCTTTTAGTGTGTGGCGCGCTGTCGCTCTTGGTCTGCATTTCACCACTCTTTGGGTTTTTATACGTCTGTCCTCATTTATAAACATGTCATTCCTATTATATTTATTTTCTCTTGCGTGCATAAAAACATTAAACGTATATAAAACCTTAACTTGAGGTATAAAACACGTGTATATTTCTTAATCTATTGAGTTAAACGGTAATAAATATCTGTAGCTTTGGTCTGTTTTAATTAAAAGGTAAAATCGCTGCTTAAATAACATACTTTATTATTGATATAAACTCAAATCTTATACAATATTCACTTTCAGCTAAACAAGATAAAATACTCTATGCATTTGTGCTACATTAAGCCAACCTTTTTCAAGCGTGGCTGCACATGCTTTATTGAAAATGTGTGATGAATTATGTATTAATGAACAATCTGAGGCACTGGTGGTGATTATAAATGGCTTCTCGGCTGCCGATGGTTCCCCGGAGGGAGCTCTTCTGTTTGTATTGTTTATTATTATCTTTATGTGTATTAGGTAGAGCAATGAATTGTGCAGAGCTTAGTGAAGTGTCATATCCTTAAACGATGCATGAAGAATATAAAAAAAAAAAAAATCACAATTAAAATGTGTCTTTATAAATTCAGCAGCTGATATTTATTTCTTATGACCGGTTGTCGTCTTCGTTTTTCTTCCATTTCAGGTCTGCGGGTGCGAATGTTTAACTTTGCTCTGAAAGTGCTGAGCTGCCTCCTCTACATTGTCCGAGTCCTGTTGGACAACCCGCAAGACGGCAGACAGGACTGGTGAGAGATACGGTGGTAGCGGACTGGATTAATGAGGGTGAAGCAATGTCTTTGTGAGTGTGGAGGCCTGACAGCAGGAACAAGTGCACCCGGGTCAACAGATGAGATAACAGTGTATAGTATTGGATGTGAGATGATGCTGGGAGAGGAGAGGAGAGGCGGCCGGAGATGCAATCAGGGGAGTAAACTGATATTTGGACCGAGCCGAGGGGTGTCAGACGCATGGACAGTAATACACCTTTCTTTCCTGCAGCGCGAGCAGAGCCAACTGCACCAAACAGAACACATCATCCCATCCCTGGAGTGAGTTTGACTGGTAAGCATGCGCGTCTCTATAATTAGGAGGGATGGCTTCAACCTGCACAACGATGACCATGGACACGCACACGCCCTGGAGGACTTGCAACACTGGCCCACGTGTTCGGACAACGTGGTTTAATGCAATCAATGCGACTTTGTTTAACCGATGCATCTCACACTGCTGATATTGAGCATTAACAGATCCACATTCATTTGTCACAATTCGACTGTATGGATTACCTGTCTACATAATATGTATGTAGTGCCTGTGCAGCCTAATCAACGGTGATCTAGTGGAGATAAAGCATGTGATATACAGCAGGAGAGAGAGAGGGAGAGAAAGCAGGAAGTGCGCATGGACCTGAGGCTCTGCCATGTCTCCTGCTCAGGGACCTATTGATCTAATTGGTGGCTGGTGACACTGGCTAAGCTCTGGCTCCAAATGAATAAGGAGCCTGACAGGGTGAGCTCAGGAAAGGGATGGGCCGCCTCCTGCTCCAGGCAGCAGACTCATAGGAGCAAATCAGAGCGCGGGCAGGCAAGCAGCCACGATAAGCCCCAGGGAGTCTTTGGAAAGAAAAGAAAAAAGAAGGCTGTAAATGTCCATTTGACTGTGTGAATATTATTATTTTTCTCCGACAATATGAGCACATTGGCAGCTGGGCACTCCATTGCTGTTCAATGGAGTGAACAGCATAATGACGTTTATTTTGATCATTTCAGTGCCCTCTGTCTCTGTTATTCTTTTTATTTCATTGCCTCGTCTCTCTCCTTCCACTCTCTATTCTTTCCTTTTCTTCCGCCCTGCAGGAAACTGATCATCTGGGTGGATAGACCTCTACCGCTGTGGGCACTGCAGGTCAGATAGAGCACTAGATAGATCAATAGATCAACCTCAGTCACACACACACACACACGCACACACAGGTGCATGTCTTCATTTCTGCATTCCCATTTATTGGTTACTTCAACACAGGACATCAGATCACCTTACCTGACACGTATTTATACTGGCAGCATGATTACACACACATATATGTACACAACCAGACACCAGACTGTCTTTTGCTTCACTTAAATCTGTTCCCTGTGAAGCTCAATCATAAGCACGCCTACGGATTCCACCCACACTCTCCTCTTCCATCTCTACGACTCCTAATTTCTCTTTGCTCTGGTCTCTCTCCAACCGCTCTCTGTGTCTGCGTCTCTCGATTCTTCTCTAACTCTCGTGCTCTTTGTTGCAGGTGCTTGTGGCTTTCATCAGCTTTTCAGAAACCATGTTGCTCGTGTACCTCAGCTACAAGGTGAGTAACTCATGCCCCCCCCCCCCCCCCCCCCCCCGACAGCCAACGTGCAACCTTTTGCGATGTCTCTTTCTCCGATGTCGACATGTGTGGCGTGTGTGTTAGCTTGAGGTTAGTGTTTGTCCACTTTGCACACAGAAGTTGTCCTTCTACCCCTGATGCTTCTCCTTTACTCTATTTTGAAAAGCCCCTCAGCGGGCCTTGAGGCTTCCTTATCATTATCCTGTTATTGACACATCAGGCAGACTTTAGGGGAGGTCCCCTGTGTTGCTGTAGCGGGGGGGGGGGGGGCCGATCCATCAACGGGTTGCCCTGCGTTTGATGTACCTGACACTATAAGCCTATAAAGGGCTGACTCTGCAGATTACTCTGGAGGCGAGAGGCCTTAGCATTTAGAGGTGACTGATTCCTGTGGACATACCCTGTGCCTGTCCACCTACACTAGTCCGATTCAGTTCCGCCATATGCAATGTGGCATGACACATACAAAAAAAATCTACGGCTGACACCTTAATTGAATGGAAAAAAAAAGCTCAGAGGAAACTGAGTAAAGCTGCTTCTCCTCCCGGGCAGCGCAAGGGAGCTGTATAACCCTTATGCACCCCGAACAATTCTATGGTGATAAAGTCGGGTCAATTTGTTCCCTTCCACGCAATCGAGCCCGTTACGCGGTAATTCCCGAAGGTCGCCATGACAATGGAGTTTCCTGACCTCCGGTGTGTGCTTTGCGTTTCCAGGGCAACGTTTGGGAGCAAGTGTTGCGCGTCCCCTTCATTCTGGAGATGATCAGCGCCATTCCCTTCATGATCACCGTGAGTGGAAGCCACTGGCGCCACATGTTTAACACCTTATCCACAGTAAAAAAAAAAGAGGAGATCACGACGGGCAGCGTTTCTCACGCAACCCTTTTTTTTTTCCCACGGGAGAGAGATCTTGTGATTGGGTGTAAAACGCTTTCTCTTCTCTTCAGGTGATTTTGCCCTCCTTCAGAAATCTCTTCATCCCCGTGTTTCTCAATTGCTGGCTGGCCAAGCACGCTTTGGAGAACATGATAGTGAGTGAAGCACTATCTCATTACTTTCATCTCAACATTGCTGTTGTGTTATTCTGTTGGCGATTGCCCCTCTCTGTCTGTGCCGTGTCAGCTCACCAGCTCTTTCTGCCACGAAGGTAAATCCGTCACAAACATTTAAACTTGGTATTTACGTTATTCACAGACCCCGCCTCCGTCAGTGCTATGACATCCAAGCTGTCTCCCTCCCTGCTCTATATATTCCAACCGCCATCTTTCCCTCCATGCATCAACTGCATTTCATCCTCATTTCACACTTCAACAATGCAGCATTTGGGCTGCTGTAGTTTCCACATGCGTTGCCTCACATCTCCGTGTGTGTGTGTGTGTGTGTGTGTGTGTGTGTGTGTGTCTCTCTGCAGAATGATCTCCACAGGGCCATCCAGCGGACTCACTCGGCCATGTTTAACCAGGTGGTGATACTCATCAGCACGCTCGTCTGCCTCATGTTCACGTGGTGGGTACCCGCCGCTGCCGACACTGAACTCAAAGAGGGGGCGGCGGCCCGGGAGAGAAAAGATAGACGTGAAATGGAGGTTGGACCGGAAGTGAAAGGTGTCACAGCTGTGGACATTGGGGAGGGGGGGGAGGACCATAAAGAGGGTGAGATGGACAAGGGAAGCAAAGAAATAGTGTTATACAGCTAAAAATACAAATGGCAGCGCCTCGAGCTAAAAGATAAAAAAGACAGAGAGGTAATTGGTAACATTGAAATACTGCTCTGAAATGACAGCCAGCGATCGCTTCAGTGCAGATGAAGGATGTGTCAGCGTGCTGTATATCTGGTGTGAAAAGCTTGAGCTTATCCAGGAGATCCTACATAGCATGATTTAATAAGCTCTCCGGGGTCGACTCGTCTGTCCCTTAAAGAACACGTACACCTATACTTCCCACCCCGCATGTGAAGTCTGACCCGATGCTCACTTCTTCTTCTCCACCGTCTTCATCTTTCCCCACCCTGCCGACCCCCATCAGCATCTGCGGTATCCAACACCTCGAACGAGCGGGCAACAACCTGACGCTGTTCGACTCGCTCTACTTCTGCGTGGTCACTTTCTCCACGGTGGGCTTTGGAGATGTCACCCCTCAAATCTGGCCCTCGCAGCTCCTGGTGGTCATCATGATCTTTGTGGCGCTCATCGTGCTTCCCATCCAGGTGAGAAACGACGTCGAGGAACCTCTTACGCAAGCAGGGAGATCAAAAAAATTACATAAAAGCGAGACGTGAGTGTGACAACGAAAAACAAGATATGACTATGAAACACGCAGCTTTAAAAGAGGGATTTCAATAAGTCACGGTGATGTAGCCACAATCGTAGAGGAGACAGTCATTAAATGTACAGTGTAGAATTACACACTTATTTTATTTCCAATTCAACTTTTGGAGCAGCCGACGGGGGCTCGGGCCAGGCTGTCCTCCAGATAATAATCCCAGATAATCTGAGCACAGACTTTAAAATGATCAAAAACATCTTTAAATCATTCCTAAAACTGACAGGTAGCATCTGCAAAAGCCAAATAGTTTCCCCAGCTCATTACAGTAAAGTTATCTCTGTTAATAATAATTCATGAATTTCCTCTCTGGCACACATGACTCATTGCGTCCTACGTAGACGTAAAGCAGCTATTTTCAGAACAGCCAGAGTGTCTTCTTTACTCTCTCAATTCCCCGAAATCCCTCTTCTGTCATTTAACTGCTCCACAGAAGGAACATCATGTTAGAGAGACGTTTACACACACACACACACACACACACACACACAAACACCTTGACAAACAGTTGCACTGCAGCCTGTAATTATTGTTCATCATTTGTGTACAGCTTTTATGTCAGAAGTAGCTGGCGTAACTTTGTATTTCCCAAAAGATGCAACAGTGATAATGGGATGTATTTCCAGTGTGTGTGTGTGTGTGTGTGTGGGGGGGGGGGGGGGGGGGGGATCACTCTCACACACGACGGGTAAACAGTTGGTTTGCTTGCATTCTTGTTTTTTTGCTAATTGTTTTTTGTGAAGACGCCACACGTCTTCGGTAGCTTTTCTTTTTTTTTGATCGTCTCACATGAGCAGTAGGTGTAGGGTTTGCATCCTACGCACGCATCAAGGCTATCGAACACGCACGCACTGTTTTGTTTTTTCAGTTGTGAACCGGGGTGGTATAGCAAATGTCTAACAAATGACAACAAGCATGGAGAAACTTTTTGCTTGACTTGCACTAACCGACTCGTATTGGAAATGGCGATCTGTGCATCACCAACATGGATGCCATGTCATCCTGCCCACTCCCTCTCCCCATCTTTCATCCATAAATACCCTTTGACATTTAGAAACTGGCCCCCCCCCCAAAGCTCCAACCCCCACCCTGTGTGTGTGTGTGTGTGTGTGTGTGTGTGTGTGTGTCCGCCTGTTTGAGTCCTGCCAGGACCAGGCTGCACAGGGAAGCCACAGAGGATTCAGCAACGGTCTTTTTTTCTTATCGCGGCCTCTATTGGTTTTTCCTGTCCTTGTCCTCGGCAACACCACAGGACATGTGATGGAAAGTAAATTGATTTGAAAATAGGAAGAACAAAAAAAAAAAAAAAACGGCCAACCTTTTGGCGGCTGAAATTTGGAGACTTTTCCTTGAAATAAATCGCAGCGGCTTGATCGCCACGAGAACTGTCTGCACACAAATGGCGGCTGGATACAACACTGTGGACGCGTGTGGCCAGACGGTGTTTTCTAACATCAACCGCGAACTGACATGATCTCAGCTCAAAACCGATCCGATTAAAATGCACCCAATTAACTCGGTCTATTGGATTCTGTGGACGTGAGTTGTGCGTTTAGAAAACGTGAGCAGCCGTTCATACTGTTGCTGTCTCTTGAATTAATAAGATTTTGAAGGGTTTGAGAGTGAAGCATGAGTAGACTCCGTCACTAACTGTTTTAGTTTTTATTGGTATTTTATTTTTAATACAGAAAAACAAACACATATATATCTGGTTTAATATCTCACTTGAAAAATATCCTTTACAAAAGTAACCGGCAGCTGGGTGTGTGTCTTGCTTACTTTACAGATCGGTGAATCTGTGAATAAGTTGTCATGGATGTGCTCACTGTAAAATATTTGCCTATTTTCTGTGGAAATGTCTAAAAAAAAATAAATAAAACTAAAACGTCATCTCTTCATCATCATCTTCTATTTTCTGTTAAATCCCACCATCCAACACACTCTCTCTGCAGACGTAGAGAAATAAAATCCATGCAATTCTGCTCAGGCTTATTGATATTTCCTTAATAACCTCCCTTCCTGTTGATGTCTGCTATCATGTTCCATTCAGCCACCGTCCTGAACCGAATGTCCACTTTTCTTTATTCCCCCAAACACTCTCCCTAATCAAACACAAAACACGACTCCATGTAAGGCATTGTTGTTTTTTTCAGTTTTTTTTCTTCTTTTTCTCAAGCCACCTGGCTCCTCCCCGTATGTTCATCTAACTTACATCCAATCTCCATCTGTTTGAATGTGATGGATGTCGTCCTGGATGTAGTTCGAGCAGCTGGCCTTTCTGTGGATGGAGCGGCAGAAGTCCGGGGGGAACTACAGCCGCTACAGGGCGCAGACGGAGAAACACGTGGTGCTGTGCGTCAGCTGTCTCAAGATCGACCTCCTCATGGACTTCCTCAACGAATTCTTCGCTCACCCCCGACTGCAGGTCTGCCTGGTTTTAAGCTGGACAAGAACGTGCTTTTTTTGTGGGGGGGGGGTGTCTTGTGTTGGTTGTCCGTAATCTTCTTCAGGAGGCCCCGAACAGCTGAGATTAAAGCAGAGGATTAATTTAACAAGCACGTGATGTTAAAAGTGCATTTACACTGATGGGCTTCTCTCTTGTCTCTTTGCTGTCTTCTCTTACTGTCTCTTACTTAATCGTCAGCCACAATACAACTTGTGTGTGTGTGTGTGTGTAGGACTACTATGTGGTGATCCTTTGCCCAGCAGAGATGGACGTCCAGGTTAGGAGGGTCCTACATGTCCCTCTTTGGGCCCAGAGAGTCATCTACCTGCAGGGTTCTGCCCTCAAAGACCAGGACCTGATGAGGGCCAAGTGAGTCACTGTGACTTAAACACAATCCAGTGTCTGATTTGATGGATGTATTTATTTTCATGTCTACCTATTGATCTGGAGAAGCATTGTTGTCACAGAACAATTCTGCAACAATCGAGCCCTAAAAAAAAAAGCTCAGAACAGACCCGAGAGCCTTGAAATGAAAGTCCTCACACGCAGAAGCGTGAGCCCATAATTACATAATTGATGCATAAAGAACCTACAGCCTTGAAGTCACAGCTGTCATTGCAGTCATAATGTTTTTTTGCGTACCCCCCTGGCTCTTGATAATAAAGCCACAGCACCTTAAACTGCCTTTGTCACAGGGAAAGAAAACAGTTTTTTATCTCCGCCTTCTCCTATCTCAACCCTGAATAGCGTGGGCTTGAAAGACATATTGGTTCATTTTGTTTGTTCTATTGTCCTCCTTTTTTCCCTCTTTTGTCCTCTCCCTCAATAACATGACAACACCCTCCTTCCCATGTCTTCTCTCCTCATCGCTTCCCCGATTCTCTGTTTCTCTCTGTCTCTCTCTCTCTCTGTCTCTCTCTCTCTCTCTCTCTCTGTTTCTCTATCTCTCTCGCTCCCATGGCCACATGCTCTACTAACTGCCTGCAGGATGGACGATGCTGAGGCCTGCTTTATCCTCAGTAACCGGTTTGAAGTGGACCGCATTGCTGCTGTACGTTCCTCACTGATGATGATGATGATGATGATGATGATGATGATGATGATGATGATGATGATGATGATAATTAGCCTTAAACTGTTGTCTTTCTGAAAATGAATGCATAGTTTTTAGTTTTCTGGGGTGAAGTTCTTCATAAAGAAACCCTCAAAGCTCTCTGCATTGGCTGAAGTTTTGTCCTTGTTGTTTTATGGTTGGCAAGTGAGAAGAACTGAAGCTGAGAATAAACATAGGCTCGACACAAACATTAAAAAGATTATACGTATGCATATGCGCACAACAAAAGAAGACGATGTACTCTAAAGGTGCCGTGTTACCTCGCACTGCATGCCGTGAAAGTGACTTGATAACACGGTTTAAATCATCACCTGGTTTTTACACTGAATGATTTGGCATCCGAATTGTAATCACATTCGAGATCCTTTTTTATTTTGTCTCTAGTAGCATCATCACATCACAAGTATTAGTTGTTCAAATACCCGCAAAACGTAGCATCTAGTGCCGATGTGACCGTGGTTAAACGGGAGCTGCACGTCAGCATGTTGTCCACGAGAGCACGTTGAGCATGCTGACGTGCAGCTTTCCATCCCAGAGCATCGCTGTGCCAGAGGAACCGCCTCACGCGGCTGTCAGCGCGGCCGAAAACTCGGTTCACTTCTCCTGGCTGCGCCGCCATGTTCTGTGTAGAAAGATGTCAGGGCCATTTTATTGCACTGAGCAGTCAGTGGTTTAAGTGGATTATTAAGCGAGGAGCTGCAATCTGATGCCTCTAAAGGTGGGTTTCTACCCTTCTCTCTCTCTCTCTCTTTCTCTCTCTCTCTCCTCCACCCACCCAACCTCCTTCCCTTCTTTTCACGCCATCCATCTCAATCCCCTCCGTCTCCAATTTTCTCAGGATCATCAGACCATCCTCCGAGCCTGGGCAGTGAAAGACTTTGCTCCAAATTGCCCCCTGTACGTACAGATTCTCAAGCCGGAGAACAAGTTCCACGTCAAATTTGCCGGTGGGTATAAAAGGCAGTCCGCTGACAGCGACTCGAGATGTGTGTCCGTCCTTGTACATAACGAATGCAGATAATAATGGGGAGGACGGCCTACTAAAATGTCTCCGGCACACAGTTTGTGACCTGAGCTGTGTGTTGTTAAAGACGGGTGATTAAGGGAAGCATTGCTACTGCAGGGTTTCGCATTACGACAACATCGAAAGGAAACCGAGATGTCACGTCTTCACTTTTAATGTCGTCGTGTGCCCCCCCCCCCCCCCTCCCCCCTCCCTCTCTACCCGAGTTGGTCAGCTCGATTTGTAAGCCTGAAAAATGCCCTTTTCTATCCGCTCACCGTCCTCCGAGCTCCGAGGAAGCGCCGGACAGATTGGTCTCGGCTTGGCTACATTGCCTTTTGGAGAGAGACCTTTCTTCTTGCTCAACAGAAGACGGCAGTCAATCATCCCCGAGTGAAAGAAGAGGAACCAAACTCTCTCTCTCTCTCTCTCTCTCTCTCACCCTTTCCTCACACATCTCTCTGCCTACGGCCCTGGAGAACCAACTTGCCGCCCTCATCCCAGCTGTCTCTATCAATGATTAGCGTTTTGCTTCGCTGCCTTGGCAAAGAAAATCCCCTTCTTATTGAGGAGTACTGCTGTTGTGCTAACCTGGCAGATGAGCCCCCCCCCCCCCTTGCTCCTGCAGGGCTGTTTAAACACCTCACTGTCACAGTCAGACTGAGGCCTTTGTGGTTGTGAGTCTGGCAGGAAGGAGATCATTTAATTCATGATTTACACCCCGTTCTGCATTCATGTGATCATCTGCCGTCTCAGTCGGGGTGAACCTCCCAGGCTCCTGTGCTAGGGAGTCGGACAGCTCTATCCTGCATGTGAATTGCTTTGTGTAAATATATCTGGCATTGACATGTCGGACATGTTCAGATATTCATTAATTTCTTCAAATCGTCAAAAGTCATGCCCCTTTTTGACACAGCGGCCGCTCACCTCTGAATGATAAACTCCCTGCCTGCAGAACACGGAAACACCACGTTCATCCTCATGAGAATAAAGTCCCTCTAAACCGTGAAGTCGCCAAGGTAGACTCAGGGAGCACGTCAGTATACGCAGACACAAGGACATCACTGTTAAGTACAGATCCCCATGTTGGAATAAACCCACTAAGTGCCGGTGTGGTGGGAGGCATTTATGAGCAAGAGACACACGATTTGATTCGATCCACAGCTTAATGACAGCGTAGCGTTCATTAGAAAGATATCTGTCGGTATGACACTATGAAGCTACGGGGGTTGCTGTAGAAGTGTTTATTGATTATCTCCCCAGTTTATGTTTTGAACAACAATAGGTGGCCGGCCCTTCTCAGCATGGCTCATTGTAGCGGCATGGAGTTGATAGCAGCTCACTTATCCAAACAATAACGGCCTACTGATTTAATAAGCTCAACCGGTGGACCTGTGGTAATAACCGCGCACGAATATCTTGCACACAGATTTGATGCCAGTCTGCGATTGAAATCAAGAGATGGGGTACAAAGACCCTGATCTTCTAAGCGGGGCTGACAGAAAGAGTGTGTGTGTGTGTGTGTGTGTGTGTGTGTGTGTGTGTTGAGGTCTGTAATTGGTTTCTCTCCTGGTCTGGGTCCAGGCACCGGAAAGGATGGAGGGCCGCGGTGAACAGTAAACAGAAAAGACGCGATGGGACGTGAAGGGATCAAGAAGGATGTTGGAAATTGGATATTGGAGGAAAAAAAAAGTCTCAATTTGGAGTGTGACTGATGTGTCTGTGTCTTTGGGAGTTAGAGGTGTGTGTGTGTGCGCGTGTGTGTGTGTGTGTGTGCGACACAGACAGACAGAACACAATGTAACAATAATGAAACGTCGTTGCTCCATGGATGCGACGACGATGTTCCTGTCTTTTACTCTGCAGGCTTTCAGAGGCCCACTGCTCTGTGAAAAGCCTCCGTTTGGAAACAAATTCACCGATTGATTAGCGAGAGGGCCCCTTCTGTGTGTCGGCGTGTGAGCTGCATTACGATGTACTGTTCCCAGCTGGAAAGACATCGGTCCTTCAACAGAAGGTCCAGAATCAGTCGTTTTAACTGTCACTCACCTGCTGCAGCCTCAGTCACACACAGACTTGACTCATTTATTAAAAAACTGCGTTTACATCTCATCTTCTCGTCAGACTCTGACGTTCATTCAAACAATTATTAGCTAACGCAGAGCACATATTGTGCTTTTAGGACCTGGCTCAACATTGTTGGTGAACCAGGCAGCTCATCACTGAAGATAATGCAATCAGGAATGACACAGCAGGGGAAACGGATGCTCCCCTGCGCCAGATTCACCGAATCGCTCGACTGGTTGTTGTTTTTTTGTTCCTTTCAAAGAAGAGGTGGAGTGGCGACAGGTGAACGAGAGAGAGAGAGAGAGAGAGAGAGAGAGAGAGAGAGAGAGAGAGAAAGGAGTGCCATCGCTGTTTGATCAGTTTGGCTCAGGGCCGCGAAGGAGACATGGGGGATTTATTGAAAAGCTGTTTAATAAGACTGAGACTGAATCACTGGCTTGTTTCTATGGGTCCCCCCACCGTCCCGTCCCGTCGCCTCCAACACCCACACACACACACACACACGTAAAAAAAAAAAAAAAAAGACTGGTGGGTTACAGCAGTGACATAACATTGCCCCCATGGGAGTAAACAGGGAGGTTGATAATGGGTTTCTTGACACGTCTGTCTGCTTGACTCATTCGTGTTAGATAAAACATGGAGTGACACAATTAAACATGTCACAGTTTCGTGTTGGAAACTGAGTGTGTAGGCTTGTGCCTTTTTAGTGGCAAGACGCCGGCCATTTTAACACACTAATGACGGGCGTGCGCAAGTGATTTGTGTGTGTTTGCAAGAGACACAGAGACACAACAAAACGGTTCATTGTGTTTTTCCGGAAGGACGTTTAGGAGCTTGTGATTAAACATTTAGTCAATTAAGTGATGCCTGATCATCCTCAAAAAGTGTTCTTTTCTTTCAACTTTTCTGTTACTGGAATTGATTTTATTTCATCATTTCATTATTTAATCATTATATATATATACATATATATATATTTATATCTTTATTTATGTATGCTTTGCCAAATTTGGTAATTTTGCTCCTCTCGTTTCCTGTGTCAGATCATGTGGTGTGTGAAGAAGAGTTTAAATACGCCATGCTGGCTTTAAACTGCGTGTGCCCCGGTACCTCGACGCTCATCACTCTATTGATCCACTCCTCCAGAGGACAGTGAGTTCACTTGCCTTCTTTCTGTTTGGATGCTCACTGTTCAGTCTTAAACAGTGAGATATATACACAGTAGATATAGTGACCGCAAGTGAGCTGCTTATAGTCTCCTCGCCGTTCTCTCAACTTTTTTCCAGAACGGCACCCCAAGAGGCCTTCAAGCAACGTGCGGGAGCCTTTCAAGCCCTCAACAGGTAGGATTCATCTGATCGGCATTCACGCCACAGGTGTACTGTAGTGCCTTTGTGCACGTTACGCATCCAAATCCTCTGTCAACCTCCACCGTCCGCACGCTGAGCTGTGTGAGTTCATGATGACATGAGCCTGACGAAGACCTACTGTGTTCAAAATCCTGTTGCCTCTTTTTAATAATTGAACCACTACGGATTTTTCATATTTTCTTTCTTGGCTCCCGAATGGCCTTTTTTTCTTTTCTTCTTCCTGTACCTTTTCTTTGAGTTACATCTTGATGTTTTTATGATCGTCATCTTTAAGCCACACTTTGTGAACCTAACGTTAACAATACAATCCACACAAATATATTAATTGGCCAAAAGCACAAACATGTCTCATTGATTGTGAAAAGACAAAGAAATAACTAAACTCTATAGCTCGTGTCTGATGGGTACAACATTTAAAAGCAGGCTGTTTCATAAGTACGCTTCTATATCTGGACTTGATGCCATTTGGTGTATTGGCCGTGACAATGCTACATGATTCCTCCTCCTCCTTTGCCTGACACTTAGTTCCTGTAAACTGCAAATTTGCTATAACACTTATTTATATAATGCAGTCTTTGTCGCAGGCCACCCACATTCACACTGCCTCCACACCCTTGCTTCATGCATCACCTTTTTAGCCTCCGTGTCTAGAGCCACATCGCCTAGAGAAAGATGCTGTCCACTTAGCTGTGTGAGCGTGTACACCTGGGACAGGCTGTGTGTCCTTGTGTACATCCTTGTGCTGATTGAAGTATTGATCAGCTGCTCTCTGACAGAGATGTAAGATGTTACCTCCGGAACCTGAAGTGTAAAATCTTTTTGCGTGGCCTTGCTGCTGAGCTGGAAGCTTTGTGTCGTATTTTCTAAAGGTCAGCCTTTCCCCACATGGCCAATGGATCCTGCTTTTTTTTTTCCGTCACAGGGAGGGCGGTGGCTGCTCAGCTGACCAATGGCACCGAACCTACCGCCGCTGCTCAGCCAATGAGGTGCATCACATCCGCCTGGAGGAAAGTAAATTCTTCGGGGAATACCAGGGCAAGAGCTTCACCTTTGCCTCCTTTCATGCTCACAAAAAGTAAGTCATCATGTGAAAAAGCCGAGAAGGGCGAACCTGTGCTGTTCAGAGTTGACACCCCCCCCCCCCCCTGTCTTTGCTGCTGCAGGTATGGAGTATGTTTGATCGGAGTGCGCAGACTGGACACCACCAACATCCTGCTGAACCCTGGTCCCTGCCACATCATGGGGGCCTCTGACACGTGTTTTTACATCAATATCTCCAAAGAGGAGAACTCAGCATTTGTAAGGGGCCACAGGGAGCCGTCGTGGGGCAGCACGGGGGGAAACACCAGGGGAGTGCACCAGTCAATCTACCATGGACTCACCCGCCTGCCAGTCCACAGTATCATCGCCAGCATGGGTCAGTCAGATGTGCACGCCGTAAAGACTGTAACGTTGACCTTCTGTTGGTCAATCACGCACATCTGTCATCAATCCTTTTTTAGAAAGCAACACCGTCAGAGGCGTCAAAAATATGCAGATCTCACATTTGAAAGCAATCTGGGTGTTTTAAATATGTGCATTGCTTTTCTGAGGAATTAACATGTATCTGAGTACAAGTCCCACTTGATAAGAGTAACTGCCGAATGAAACGTTGCATACTGTGGTTTTACAAACACTCCACCTGGTGGACAATAGTGAGAGTGTATTATCAGGCCCATTGTGCATCGTGTGTGAGCCTTTAGCTTGATGATCAATTTGACTGTGTGTGTGTGTGTGTGTGTGTGTGTGTGTGTGCGTGCATGTGTGTGTGTGTGTGTGTGTTACAGGCACAGTGGCCATCGACCTGCAGGACTCCAGTGACAGCAGCCCAGAGGGCCAGGACCCCGGCAGCACTGTGCTAAGCAGCGGCAGAGGAAGCAGGAGCAGCTCCAGGGCGGAGATGGGCGGCGCCAACACTTTGGCCCTGCCCGCCATGGGAGAGTCGGCCGAGGAGAGGCGGCACAGCATTGCCCCGGTCCTGGAGCTGGTGGACGGCGTAAACAACCCCACCTTTGACCTGCTCGGAGACCAATCGGAGGATGAAGGGGGAGACGAGGGCAAGGAGGACAGTGACCGAGACGAGAGCGCCCATTGGTGGGGTCGACACTGCGAGTAAGTCATGAGGATGCGGTTTGAATTTTCATTCATGGGTATATTGAAGCGTAAACCTGTTCAGAGGTAACTGTGGGGCTTGTGCGACAGGTGGGTGAAGGGATACCCGCTGAACTCTCCATACATCGGCAGCTCGCCTGCGCTGTGCCACCTTCTTCAAGAGAAGATGCCTTTCTGCTGCCTGCGTATGGACAAAGTATGGAATTCAAAATGACTTGCGATCTTCACAACTTCACATTGCTGTCATCCTCCATGACCACTGTGCATCTCTCCTAGGCTTGTCACCACACCGCATTTGAGGACGCCCGCTCCTACGGCTTCAAAAACAAATTGATCATTGTGTCTGCGGAGAGCGCCGGAAACGGCCTGTACAACTTCATTGTCCCTCTCCGAGCCTACTACCGACCCAGGAAGGAGCTCAACCCCATCGTGTTGCTGCTGGAGGGCATGTGAGGACACATTATCGGGCCATGCTTTGTGGACGTGACGTGTTAATGTTGCCCAAATTGTTTGCTGTGAGCGCAGCAGCTATACGCTACAAATCTGGGTTGCGCGGTAAAATACATTCCTGCCAGCGGAGGAGGAAAAGCTGTGCTATTTAAAAGGTCCCCGTAAACCAGGATTTGTGAAATGCCGAACGCTGTCAGGACCATGCGCACCACACAATCCCGCGTTGTGTATTGTGGCTGGTTCACGACGGCGCTCAGCCAAATGAGGTTGGAATTCAATAAAAAGGCAATAAAATGCTGAGTCACTCCAGTGTAGTGCTGTTATTTTCAGCTTTCTCTGCAGGCAGTTTGGCCGTGTTGTATTTCTCAGTCTCTGTTCGCTCCTCATATGAATCTCTACCGGTAGGACTCTCAAGTGTATTTGTCGTTTGATTGTTTCAGACCTGAAGCAGACTTCCTGGAGGCCATCTGTTGGTTCCCCATGGTATTCTACACAGTGGGCTCCATCGACAAGTAAAGAGAGACGCGCTCCACGCTGATTTCGTCACGTGTCTTTTATCATCTTCTACTATTTCCTGAATCTTTATTCATGTGAATGTGCTTTTGCACCTCTCAAATGACCCACTCGTTGATTTATTCATACTGCCATTCGCCACTGATCTTATCCCCCCTTGTCCTTCTCTCTCCTCACGATATCATCAGTCTAGACAGTTTGCTGCGATGCGGAGTCACTTTCGCCGACACCATGGTGGTGGTTGACAAAGAGAGCTCCATGATCGCAGAGGAGGACTACATGGCTGACGCGAAGACCATCGTCAATGTCCAGACCCTCTTCAGGTCTGCTTCGCCCTGAACTTGCTCTGCGATCTCACACGCGCCATCTTAAACCGGGTGTGTTTATTTTGGTACCCTTTATTCTCTCTCTCTGTCCCAGACTGTTCCCGGCTCTGAGTATCATCACGGAGCTCACGCACCCGGCCAACATGCGCTTTATGCAGTTCAAAGTCAAAGACCACTACTCTCTGGCTCTGTCCAAACTGGAAAAGGTAAAAGCTTCATACCTTCAAAGTCCCCACTTTCTTTCTCAGGCTAATATTGAAAAATACGGCGGACTGTTTTTCATTTATTTGTAAGTGATTATAGCCTTTGGTGTTCTTAATGTTGCTCTCTGTGTGGCAGCTTGTGAGTTCTCCCCTCGGGCATCGATAACATTTCTTAACAAATAAGTACATTTGTCACTCTTGACGTTACATATTAAAATGGATTTCAGTCTGGGATTAAAATAGTTGTGGTCATTTCGAAATATCTAACAGCGTTGCCTCACAGAAGGGAGGACTTCTGCTGGCGTCATTGTTTGCACAACGCATGTTTGTGTATGTTTTCTTGGTATTGTAGTTAAATCGCACTTTCCAAAATGATGCAAGTAGCTGACTTATATATCTATAGAGTGTTACGTGGCCTTCGGTCCAATGGATGCTGAATGGATGCTTGAAAATAAATATTAAAAAGTGTTATGGTTGCATCCAACGACGGTGCTCACAAACTGTCTGGATTTTAGAAACTGCCATCACACCTTTTCATGTCTACCAAGGCCAGTGTAATCGGGGAAAATCTGTGTGTGTGTGTGTGTGTGTGTGTGTGCGTGTGTGTGTGTGTGTGTGTGCGTGTGTGTGTGTGCGTGTGTGTTTGATCTGTAGAAGGAAAGGGAGAAGGGATCCAACCTGGTGTTTATGTTCCGCCTGCCCTTCTCTGCTGGAAAGGTGTTCAGTGTCAGCATGCTGGACACGCTCCTCTACCAGGTATCAGAGAGCACAAACTCTTCACTAGCACTGAAAAATTAAATGTTGTCAAAATGCCAAATTTGGACAAAGTCTCTGTTGACTTGCATACCGTGCTCTCCCGCCAGTCATTTGTGAAGGACTACATGATCTCCATCACCAGGCTGCTGCTGGGTTTAGACTCCATGCCTGGCTCAGGTTTCCTTTGTGCCGTGAGTACCCGGAAAACACAAAGAGCTTGAATTCAGACTGTTTGGAGTGGCTCCGAGGCTGATTACTGTGTCTTCTAGATGAAAATCACAGAGGATGACTTGTGGATCCGCACCTACGGCAGGCTCTACCAGAAACTGTGCTCCTCCACCGGAGACATCCCCATCGGCATCTATCGGACAGAGGCACATAAGCTTCCGGTCTCTGAGGTGTGCTGCTGCTGTTACTAGTTTTATGGCCACCTAAGTGAACAAGCTTCCACTCTAAAGCCCTGCTAGCGGCCCCTAGAGGTCGTAATGTCCATTACATCCAACAATTTTAAAAAAAGGAGTTGGAGGAAAGGTCACAAGGTCCATTCAATAAATAAAATATAATGGATAACAAGATAGATATTTGTGAAGCTACTTTAAACATTCTCTATTTTTAATTTAATGTTTAAAACTCTCACTCTTTTGCTTTCAGTTACACCAATGTCACTATTTCTTTCATTAATTCCAAAAAGCTATAAATACATAAAACGTGAAGGATTTTCTTTGGCGGGATGTTGCTTAAGAATGTTGTATTTTATTCATTATATGTGTGTGTGTGTGTGTGTGTGTGTGTGTGTGTGTGTGTGTGTGCGTGTGTGTGTGTGTGTGTGTGTGTGTGTGTGTGTGTGTGCGTGTGTGTGTGTTACAGTCCCAGGTATCCATCACAGTGGAGGACTACGAGGACACCAGAGAACCCAGGGAGCCCCTGTTGTCCCGGACCAGTGCTCACCGTAACAGCACCTCCTCGGAGCCCATCTCCGCCTCCTCTCACTCCTCAGAACACCCGCTGCTCCGGAGGAAAAGCATGCAGTGGGCACGGCGGCTGAGCAGGAAGGGGGGGCGCGGCTCCGGCGGGGCCAAGGGGGGTCCGGGCAGCGCGGCAGAGAGGATCAACCAGCAGAGACTGACCCTGTTCAGACGCTCCGAGAGGCAGGAACTCAACGCGCTGGTGAAAACAAGGATGAAACACTTGGGCCTTTCTTCAACTGGATTCAGTACGTCGATTGGTAGTTTGTTTATGGAAGCATGCTTCTCTTAATCTCAAGTGCACTAGCTACTGGTTGAATGCAACTAAGTACATTTACTCATGTACTCAAGTACAATTTTGATCTACATTTGTATTCGAGTATTTCCATTTGTTGCTGCCTAACACTTCTACATTACAGAAGTAAACATTGTGATTTTACTCCTCTATATTCATTTAATATCTATAGCATTTAGTTGCTTTTCAAATGACAAATGATTGACATGAATAAATAAAGGATAAGCTTACGAAATACAACGCACTGTTACAGATGAATCCGTGTTCTCCAACTTCTTTAGCTGGTGACCCCTTACAGTAGGTAACGCTAGCTCCACCTCAAGCAGCTACAACAACAACGTGCACATGAATACATTAGTATTAAACAAATCTAGCAATGTTATTCACACTTACATTGAACCTTTGTGCGTCATCAATACTTCTGATGCCTTCGCTAGACTTTGCTAATAATACTTACTTTACGGTCATTTTACTGTCCTCCTACTGTACAAAGAGGATTTTGAATGCTGTATATTTTCCTGTGTGTTAACGTATTTTTACATTTCTGTATTAGCGCGTCTTCCACCTCCGTTCTTGTTGCTTGCGTCCATTTTCTATTTAAATGTGTCTTCCTGTCTCGTGACTCCAAGGCTCTGTTGTGTACGGATGTTGCGCAGCCCGCTGTGTATCCTGTGTTAGTTTACTGCATCTCTTTCCTCTTTTCTCCCCCCCGTGCCAGATGGGATGACGGATCAAGGGAACCGACTGTCTTATATCCTCATCAACCCTTCTCCAGACACCAGACTAGAGCTGCACGATGTCGTGTGAGTACACAACGCCGCAGGCAATTGATGGCGCTGTAAAATGAACACTGTATTGAAAACTATCCCCCCCCCTCCCATGCCTGTGCCCCCATTGCAGGTACCTCATCAGGCCAGACCCCCTCTCTCTGGTACCCAATCAGGGTAGCAGCAGGAAGTGCAGCGCCGGGATCTCAGAGAGCCACAGGTTTGATACGCAGGACAGCACTCACCTGTGAGAGACACACACACACACACACACAAAAAAGAGACAAATATATTGTCAGAACACTGCCAGCGAGAGGAGACACAACAACGGACTCAGAAATGGAGAGAGACGGGAAGAGATGCAGCCCAGATGGCACACGGCCCTCGTGTTTTCTCCACATCCAGTCGGGGTGAACTGAGAGTCGGCGGTCTTGCATGGAACTTTTCTAAAAGCGATGGGAATGTTTTGTTTACGCACCTTTCTATTTTCAAAGCGGAGAGCTGCGGACACAGAAGTGAAATAACTGTGTGTATTTATATCTGCGTATGTGCATGTTATGTACTGCATCATGTGTGTGCGGTGTGAGTGTGTGTGCACGCACGTGTGTGTGTGTGTGTGTGTGTGCGTGCTAATGGATCAAGAGCAAGACACTGCCAATTTGATCAGGACGGGGAAAAAAAGGACTCTGTCGCCGAATGAAAGTCGAAGGATGTATTGTTTGTGTGCTTCTCCGTGTCGTAGGTGTGTTTTGTCAGACTCAATGTTGTTTGACGTATTTTAAAGTGACACATCCCTTTTTCTTTTTTTGGTCTTCGTAAAGCCTTTTTAAAAAACAACTTTTTACCGGTTGCTTACAGTCAAACGCAGACGCTTGTTTGTCCCTCACCAGCAGACGAAGGAATCCAAAGAGCGCCAGTCTCAATAATGAAGTACCCAGGCGGCATGCACCGTCATGGCTGTCAGTTATTGTTTTCCAAGTTATGTGACGTCTTTCACAGCGAACCTGTTTGTGAGTTTAATGTTCGCCCCCTGTTGTTTTTTAAAGCCTCACCCTCTCGGACAAAATAACAGAGACACCTACCAAAACATAACGCCATCCAGTACAATAGCCCTGCAATAAATACAACATTTGTGAAGCTTATAATGTAATGGTGCGGTGGCCGATTCATAAACTTGACAATTAAAATAGCTCCTGTGTTTATTTGCAGAATAAATAACCACTTTAACAAGTCATTAAGAATCAAGAATTTAATTTTCAGACTCAAGTGAAAATGTGCCTGCAGAGTGAGATCATTCCGCTTGTTTATCTGTCTAGTCTACTTTATTTAAAAGCCGTTACATGAAAAGTGCATTACCTGTTAGGGTGGACATGTACGCTGTTTGTTTACCAAGGATTTCCAAACATCTGTAAAACCTTTTGTAAGAAGGTCTAAATGTGCTGTTTCCCACAGAAACAGTGCAGCCATGTGGTGGGAAGGCCCACCCTGTGACCCTGTCAACACCACTGCTGTCACTGTTGTGTATCAGATACAAATATGTATATATTAAAGTAATTATAGCTTGCCATTCCTTTATTGTCTCGTTAATGTGTGCGGCTTTAACCAGTATCTCTTGGATGATTACACTAGAATTAGAATTGTATTTGTAGTCATATGTAAAATCGTCAAAGTATTATTTTATTTCTATTTTCAATACTTATTTATAAATGAATCCCTTGATTGTCTGACACGGTATGTATTTTTGTGTTGTTTTTGGCTAAATTCACATTCCTGAGCTATTTTTTGCCCCGGTGCTCGTGTATGACTCACACTAAAGGGCTTCAGTCTTTGAGTGTAATGTCTCCAGGCCACCAAAGACCACACGACACTGCTACATGAGATAAGATGAGATAAGAAAGCCGGACCACACACACCCACATTATCAGCCTCTTAAGTCCTAAGGAGTTGCCACCAGGCTGGAGAAGTCAAAGAACTTGACATTCTCAGTGCTCCAGAAGGCCTTTTTAGGTCAGGAAGGTGACAGCAGCAGTCAGTTGATCCTGCTTGACATGAAACGTCCCTGCGTACACTGTTGGGTATGTTTGTGTGTCTTTAACCAGAAGGCAGCTCACTGGACCTTTATGTTCGACATCAACCCTCAGGTCTCTGCACCGCTTTTGCTCTATTGTTCAATCGAGTTGGAAAGCCGACACGAACGAAACTCCCCTTTTACCTTGTATGTTTAAACATGTTCAAGCCATCATCATTTGATTATTTTATTAATGGCCTTTTGTTTGCCCACTCAGTATGTGAGCTCTACACATTCCTGACTTAGTGAGTCACCCACTTGTTTTCTTGTGGTGGGGCTCCATACTCTTTGTGACATAAGAATGCGGGTGTGGCCAAGCTAAAGTCTAAATATCCAAACAGGGCATTTTTTTTTGTTGCAAGAGCTCAGACGGAGAATTGCAGAGGAAAATGGCAGCTCACGCAGTCAGCGTGCTCGTCACAGGGGCCAACAGGGGCCTGGGCCTGGAAATGGTTAAGCAAATGGTGGAGGCCTCCCACCCAATGAGGAAGCTGTTCGCCTGCTGCAGAGACCCAGATGGACCCAGAGCTGAGGTGAGTCTTTACTTCCTGTTTGACTCATTGTCCTCTTCAACATATAATGGAGCGGAACAATAAATAAAACATTTAAAAAGAAATTGTTTTGCAAGCCACAATGTTGCAGAAGAAGCAAGAAGAAGCAAGAATCCTGCATGGATGAAAGCAGTGGTGGGAGACGTACTCAGATCTTTTACTTTGGTCAAATAAGCAATATTGTAAAAAATAAAAGCAAAACTTACGATCAAAAATTGGTGTTCATGTAGAATGGTCTTTTTCTGAATAATAAATATCACTGGATTATAGTTTGTGGTTCATTACAATCAATTTAATTCTGCAGTTGGTAAAGCTGGCGCTGACTTAAATGACTCGTATACTGCTTGATGGCTCAACCTATTATAAAGCATAATTATTGTTTAGTTGATTTAACTAGTAACTAGTAGCAAATTTATGTGGTGGTGTATAAAAAAATGGAAATACTCAAGTAAAGTATCTCAAAACAGTACTCGCCTAAATGTACTTCATTACTTTCTACTAAGGCTGCCCCCACGGAATACATTAGTCCACTAGTTGCTAGTTTTAGATTTTTATAGTCGATTATTTGATTTTACTACAAAAAACATTCGGTCAAAGACACCTGAACTTTCCACCGCCATGCAGATAAAAGTGAGTACAAGTGATCCACAGTGTGTGGGCTTCTCTGCTGGACTACAAACATGTCTTCTCTTTGTATTTCCAGGCCTTGCAAACACTGGCAAAGAAGCACCCTAACGTCATCGCTGTGGTCCGTCTGGGTTCGAGCTCTCTCTTGTGTCACGCGCTGACCTCGACCCTGGGAATAGCTCAGGGCTCCGACATGCATCTGACTGTCTGGCTATTGACGCTCCGCTGACGCTCCGCTATCTTTCTCTCTCTCCTAGACGCCACTGACCTTTGCAGCATCAAACAGTGTGCACAGCAGGTGGGCTCCGTGGTTGGGAACGGGGGTCTCAACCTGCTGATTAACAACGCAGGCATGCTGGCTAAAGGCACCTTGCAGGAAACCAGCACTGAAGACATGCAGAACACCTTCAACACCAACGTCATGGGCCCCATGAACATCATTAAAGTAAGGGGAGAGGAAGAACTCCAACACTGTTCACCGGACGTTTTCCTCTTGCCTGACTTTCTTGTGCTGGTGGTCTTCATTAGGAGTTCCTGCCTCACCTTCGTGCAGCAGCGAAGGCCAGTGGGACGCCAGGGATGTCCAGCAGCAAAGCAGCCGTCGTCAGCATCTCCTCATTTCTGGCTTCACTGGAAATTGTAAAACAGTCATATGACTCCTTCCCTGCCATTTCCTACCGCATCAGCAAAGTGAGTGACAACCTGTCTCAAAGGCTTCATCTTTTACAATTAAATGAAGCTGTTCACTCATCACCTCAATTGCTTCATCTGTCCCTCCCCCCCCCCGTTCTCTTCTCAGGCAGGTTTGAATATGCTGACAGTGTGTGCTGCAGAGGAGCTGAAGAAGGATGAGATCCTGTTTTCCCTGCTCCACCCTGGCTGGGTTCGCACGGACATGGGTGGAGACGAGGTTCGGGCAGCGCTTTTCATGCAGGAAACAATGAAACAATGTCGTGGGGAAAGCGCTGCGTGATATTTTTACTTTATGAACCGAGAGGCTCTATATTAGCGCTCATACATATCACATCGTCGGACATGTGATGCAGCAGGCGTGTGGTATTCATGCATTTCACTTCTTTAAAAGTTAGTTTCAAGCCTTTAAAACATTGCACACTTCTTTCTGCCAAGTGACCATACATCTCTGTAAAGACATGTGCAACATCTTGTGATCCCTCGATGTAAATTCCACAATGATTACAGATGTCCTGCATGCTTTCACTTTCCAACATAAGAGTGACATAAAAAAAAATAAGATACGGATCAGATATGAAAAAGTGTCCCAGCCGGTCAGAAAGGAAAATGGCAGATTGGGTATGTTTCATTGTCGTTTTATTAATGCAACTGTTAACACTGACATTGAAAGCAGTCACATTTGAAGGGAAACAACCGATTTGACCCACTTTATATATATATATATATAGGTAAAGTCTATAACTGGTCTACGAGCAGAAACGTTAGATTCTTAACTCAGAGGAGAGACAAGCCTTCATGTTAACTGTGTGTTTCCGTCCACCAGGGGGACATTGATGCTCCGGAGAGTGTGCAGGGGATGCTCAGTGTGATGGCCTCCCTGACTGAGAAGCAGAACGGGGCCTTCCTGGACTATAAGGGCAAGTCCCTCCCCTGGTAGCTTTAAACAACCACTTCCTAAACTGCAGTCAATTACTAAATGAACCCAAGTGAAATAAACCAAATACTTGTGCTCCTTACTTTGCTTATGTCATGTTAATTTTACACACAGATGGGTTGAGACATTTTTTTTAAATCACCACGTGGCACTGTTCCACACAGCCACCTTGGCGGGGCAGATCTTAAGCGGGTTGGGGTTGTTCCCGTTGATGTTGGCTCCAGGGCAGAAGAAGGGGTACATCTTCTCAGTGAAAAAGTCGACGAAGGTGTAGATGGGCGTCATGCTGATAGGGTTGGAGAAGGTCACCTCTCCGGAGTCGTAGTCCAGCTGCACCCTGACTCGGGTCAGCTCACCTTGAGGATGCAGCGGGGTGCTGGGCCTCGTCATGGCAGAGTACTCGCCCTCGTATTGCGAGATCATCCAAAACCCGCCCTCAGGACACCCAGAAATGCGGCCTTTCCTGTCGATGGATTCCTTGACCACGCCGAGCATCCAGTCCGCCTTGTCGCCCACCTCCACCTCCCAGGCGTGGCGGCCCGAAGTGAAACCCTCCGAGCCGAGCAGGAACACAAAGTGGCCGAAACGTTCGGGATTGTCCGGGAGCTTCTGGAGGCATCCGCTGTTTGAGACGCAGGTCAGGTCCGGAGAGAAGCACAACCAGGGGTAGGCAGTGTTGGGGTCCAGGCTGATGGGTGCTGAAGGGGAAAGAAACCCCCCCCCAAAAAAAGTAGACTGTAATTGTTCAAATAAGACACTGACAAGCCAACACACTGGTCTTCATCGAGGTCAAACTACTGATTGAGTAAAATGATAACGCGCTTACTGAACTGAACCAGCTCCGCCATCTTCTCCCACACGTGGTACTTCAGGGAACTGACATGCTTGGCCACATTTATAAGAGCGCCCGACACTTTTTCTGGCTCATTCTGTGCGATCTGCGCTCTGCGAGAAGAATCACACACACACACACACACACACACACACACACGGGAAGCTGTCAATACTGAACGACGAGTACGCTTTAGCTGGTTTACGGGTCAGGTGCAGAAGATAATCAAGCCGTTACCTTTTCTTTGTGTTGGTATAATTCTGAAAAATGAAGAGGAAAAAAAAAAGAAGAGAGTTTTACAAAACTGTTTGCATGGTTAGATGCATTCAGAGAGAAACATTTACAAAACACTCACCTTAAGGAAGAGCGCGTCACTGGAAGAAATCTCATTCTCAATGGCGATGACGGCGTGCGAGAAGGTGAGGATACCTCTGGTGATGTTCTCCGACTTCTTCCTCACCAGCTCGTTCTTCTCCTCGTCCTCCTGCTGCAGGGCAGCCAGTCGAGCCCTCTCTTCCGCCTGCAGAAACTCCCGCAGATGCTCAAAGTCCTGTTGGATCTGCTTTTCCGTGGCCTGAGTCTGGCTCTAGCGCACACGGGAGGAAGGAAATACAGCAAATGTACAATAAAGTGACCGATAGGTGTAGTCGACTCGTCTTACCAATGTGAGCCTCTTTAGCTACATCTCGAAGAAATAATGACCTTTACTTAGATTGAACCTGTGCACATCTTGTTTCATATAATAGTCTATTATACCTGCGTGTAAAATATACTACATAATAGGGATGCTCTGGTTCTGAATTCGTCAAACAATCCTGGTTTTGAAAAAGAGAATTTGTGTCTTTTAGACCCAATCGGAGAACTTGCACCCTAAAAGGACAAAAGAATGTCCTGACATGTTTACACACCAACAGTCAACTTCAGTCATGCGGGTGCTCTCGTGTTTATTGATACCTTGATGTGCACAGTTGTGTCATCACACTCCTGCTTGGCCTCATACAGGCAACGCAGGTGTTTCTTCAGAGGAACCAGATCTTTCTTCAGCTCGGCCTGAAGGGGGGAGGGGGGGAGAGAACGCGTCAAGAAGACATGCAGCGTGTCATCGAGTTTGGACGCTGAAAAAGGAGCATTTTGACACGGGCTAAAACTTATGTTTTTGATGTCGCATATGTGGTGTATTCTCCGCTTCCTTAGAAGATCAGCTTATAAGATACCGTTCCACATAGTTGCCCTTTTGACCTGTTGGAGAGGGGTCTGTCCCTGGGCCCGGAGGGCACTTGTTAAGAGGCCTTTGTGTGACCTCGTCTGTTACTTCTTAATCTTGATATATGGTACACATTCCTGTGTCTGAAAAGTAAGTGTTTAGATTGGGGGTTCCTGAGTCACGTTAGGTATCTCTGGATCTGGGCACGACGAAGTGGCTATATAACTGAGTCTCAGTAGATCTTCCATTTGGCTGAGAAGCTTCTCCGAGCGATCTAGACGCTCGTCCTGACCTGTGATTCCTCTCTGTAATAAACTCTATTATAACAGAAAGAACAGTGTCCGCGGAGATTCCTTCATCCTCATTCTTCAACATCACTGCCGCTTGAAAGATACGACACGCAGAAGAGAGGTCAGGAAAAAAATAAAACTATCCTCAATTTCACTGACAACTGTGATTACAACACTTAAACCCTGCAGTGCATTTCCACCAATAATTGTAAGCCTGTAGGCCTTAATACACATTTTTTTTAAAGATAAAGACACTGCAGCTACACAAGAACACATCACCTTAAAGTCCTGCGCTCCCTCCTCTAAAGGACACACTCGGTGTCCTTGATGCTTCTTGGAGGTGTGACACACGCAGCAGAGGGCTTCAAAGTCGTCCAGACAGAAGAGCTTGAGAACTTCTCCGTGTGCGACGCACTTCTCCTCCACCAGCCCTTCCCCTGTCCCGTGGTCTCCGTCCCCCGTTCCGGCTGCAGGCGTCCTGCGATCCTGCTCCCTCAGGAAGGTGTCGGCCACGTTCTTCAGAGCCAGGCTGACTGTGGGCTCCGTCAGCGAGCACTTCCTCCTGCAGATGGGACACTCGCGTCGGGCCTTCTTCTTGTTCCAGAACTTCTGCAGACACGCTCGGCAGAAGCTGTGGCTGCACTTGAGCACCACGGGGTCCTTGAAGATCTCACAGCAGACGGGGCAAGACAGATCCTCCTCCAGCATGGAGCCTGTCCTCCCTGTGCGGGAGGACATGGCCCGCGGTCGAAGGGCTGAAGCCACCTTGGGGCTCTGGAAGAAGGAAAGTATTCCAGGCTGAGAGGACGCACGTGGGCGCAACGCCATGGCCGGTTCCTGTTGGCAGGAAGGCTGTTTTTTGTTTTTTTATAGCTGCACTTGGTTGTTTTTTTTGCAGCGAGGAAGAAGAGCTCCTCTCTGAATGCAGCGTTCACAGAGTGGTCCGGACACTGTTTATGAGCAACCACAGTTATAGATCAACAGGGACTTGAGGAACAGGTTTACTTCACTTGTAGTAAACAAAGGACACGTAACCACCCCATCATCGTTCAGCCACAGCAGGGCTCTGAGTCAAAAAGGCTTTTCCTTCACAGAAAACCATAATGTTTACTGAAGGTGCTCAATTTGTGTGACGTTATGATGGTTGTGATTTTAGAAAGTAAACAGAACTCAAAACTACATTTATAATCTAAGCATACAGCTTTAAAGCATTTAGTGTTGAACTGGGACAGCGGCCTGGAGGTGACCCCACAGTGCTGGGCCCGCATCATCACGTTTACTAAAAGGTGTGTCTTATTACATTCCCTCTAACGACCTGCTGACACTCCAAGTCATCCCTAGTTAAATGTCATATATATTTCAGGAGGACACAGGTTGGAAGAAACAGCACCGTCTCTCCTTTTTATATACGGCACAAAAATCAGCCAACAGTGTACGATATTCTGATCCATGAACACGTTGTGCGATGTCTGAATTGACTTTCAAAAACAGAAGGAAAAACTGCCATGTCGATGTTATTATTGCATTATAATTGTAACTTAACAGTGTAATACAAAGCCATCAGAATAACGTGTTCTTCTTAGTGTTACAGTGTTTTAGCATCAGTTTCATTACATTTAGATATTTAATCACCTGAAGAATGAAACAAAACTACAAAATAGCTTCATACATTTGGATATACTGAAAAGGTTAAAACCAAAAAGACGCTTTTAAGACATGTTAACCTACGCCGAGTAGTGGCTGAAGCGTTGCCTGTTGTTGTCACTGCAACACGTGATGGAAGTGGTTTGGTATCATTCTGCTCCGATGACAGGATGGTTAACTTTGCAGCAGCGTGCACCAGAATTCATACTTCAAACAAAATGTTATAAAACATATGAAAATGAGAAGTAATGAAGGCCTTTTGTTCGTAACGGACTCCTTTTCCTTTTTTAAAAACACGTACTCCATCACATGACCTTCTCATCTATTATACTGCTTTTTGTAATGCTTCAAAATAAAGTAGTTGCATTCTTCATCCATTACACAAACCCTGTTTTAAAAATATAGACTTCACATCACTGTATATAAAAAAAAAAATAATACAACCCACAAACCTAGAACCACCCTGCTCCTCATTCTTACCTTCATAAAAAGGTCAATTAACACAGATTTCCTCTGACACTGTTCAATGTATGAAAGTTAACCTTACAGCATGGAGTGTATTGAAGGTGAATAAACACCACTGATCTTTTAGTCAGCGAGCTACATGTTACTATGAGTTTTGCAACTACTATTTTGTTCTTTTACAAAAAAAAAAATGGAGAAAATGGACATAAAACCAGCAGAATTCATTATGAAGATAATAATATAACAGCACATGCTTGTAAAACTGATCCATAACAGGAACGGCGAGTGGAGACTCGGGGTGGCCGATGCCGGGTGCTGTGCAGTAACTGTGCCGCTCACCAGGTGAGCGACAGTGCGATCTGTGTTCAAGTCTGTAGTTGTTTTACAGAGCAGTGCAAAAATCTTTAAAGATTGAGTTTGTTTTGTCTTTCATTGCTCCCATATCAGAGACTTGTGCTCCACTTGTTCCACTGCCAACGACAACAATGACATGCAGGTTCAAGTGATGCGGTCAAAGGGAAAAGTTCTTCAGCGTGCTTGTAGTTTCTGGAAAAAGCCGGAAGACAAATAAAAGCACATCTTCTTCTTCCATTAACTGCCATTATCCTCTTTGTCTAGGAAGAGGCTCCCAAAAGGGTGCACTCTAAATGAAAAATAGTAGGAGTATACACTGGAATAAAAACAAACTCAAGACAGTAGTGTTGTGTTTTCTAGTAGTGCTGAATGTTGTGGGTGCCACACACAGGTTGTTCTGCTCCGACAGTGTCAGTGGTTACACTCGCCCAACCTTAGCATCGCCGATGGCACCCCAGACGTCAAAAACAAATTCGTCTGGGAAGGCAAAGTCCCCGAGGGTTTGATCTAAAGCCTCTGCAAACTCATCAGGGTTCTTTTTGTCCTTTCCCAGCTCCACCATGGTGGCCGCTGAGGAGACGGAGAGAGCAGAGAGACTTTAGTAACAGCAAGCGACACAACTTCTGCCCCCTGGAGAGCCAACATCCATGCACTCACCCAGCTCGCTGTCTCTGATGCCCATGTAGCTCTCAAGCAGGTCATCCACCTTCTCGATTGCCTTTTCCTCAAATGCAGAGGGCTGGAGAGGAAAACAATAAATGAGAAGAATAAAAAAGGCAACATAACAACACAGAGGCCCATATTTAGTCCACAGGTGTTCTCACCAGTTCCTCCACTGTGGCGGGACCTTTAGAGCGCAGCCGCAGAGTTCCTCTGCCGGTCCCCAGCTGAACACCTGATGCTGACCTGGACCCTCCGGACCGCTGGCTGATCATATCTATGCAGAATAATAAAAGAGAGATCCCTAAACACAGTCCTAAAAAGCCAGTTTCCTCCTGTTATTCTCTAGTTGTCACAGTGCTGAACATCACTAAGAACCACAATAAGATGTAAGGAACATGTTTGGGGATTAAAACACAATGAGATCTAGACTTGAATAACCACCTTCATGGATGTGGCAGTATTGTTTACTATCAGTGACTCCTCCAGTTCGACATGCAACTATGGGGAGAGCGGGGATCAAACGACCACTCATCCCCATGAGCTACAGCCGACCCCAAATGTTGGGCTGTCATATAACATCCGGGTTTGTGGAGTTAAACAAACAAACAAGCAAACAAACATCAGACCATTTCTCCCACACCTACCAAAGGCCTTGAGGGGCTCCACCAGCTTGATGGTGAACTCCTTCCCTTTCGGCAGCTCCTTCAGCGTCTTGGCCACCTCGTAGTGTCGACACCCAATCAGACATTGGTCGTTGATCGACTCGATCATATCACCCACATTGATGACCTGGATCTGGTGAACAACGCTCCCTTCGCGGATTCTCTGAAAACAGCAAAACTCAAATTAATAATCTACAACCCAGCTCATCACTCTATTCCTGCCACATGTAATCTATTCACATCTATGTGTGGAAATTAGTCCATCAAATAGTCCAGTGCCATGCCTTTCTCCGGGGATCCTTGAGTCAAAGAATATTAATAATTTTAGGCCATGTTATTATTTCTCACCTTGATGAAAGCGTAGCCAGCTCCATTATCAGTGATAGTCAAACCTAGTGCGTCCTCTCCTTTATACACCTCTATTTCCTTTCGCTGTCCTTTAATGTGGGCAAAAATAAAGTCCTCCAGCCCAATTTGACCTCCCAACAGTTTATCCATGTCCACCTTGTGAGTGTTCAGTGTGCAAAACATAACCTGTGGAGGGACATAACAAACAGGTAAAATTTACAACAATGCCTTCTTCCCCTGATAAACTCGAGTAAACCTGTTCATCCTCACACCCAGCAGTGACTCACCTCAGATGGCGGTATCCCAAAGGCCTCACCAATCTTGGCATAGAGCTCCCTCACATTACTGAAACCCTCTATACGGCCCGTGGGGCTGCCGTGGGCGAGCTGAGTATGGAAGATGAGCCGAGGTCGCATGCTGCTGGGTGGTGGAGGCAGACCTTCAGAGGTGGCGCCTTCTCCCAGCCCAACGACACCGCCATCTAGGCCATCCATGCCTGGCACATTGAGACCGGCGCGGATAGGCTCCGCTTCCTCGTTCTCGACTAACGGGGAAGCCTTCTTCCTTCTTCCCAAACCCAGAGGCATAGTAGTGCTAGAAGGGGAGCAGGCTTCTCAGGGGACTTGTGCTACGATCAGACCCGTTCAGCCCAATCAGCTGCAGGCCTGTTGGATGTTTATGTCACAGTGATAGTGTGGTCCTCCAGAGCAGCTTGAAAGCCGTCTCAACCAGGCGCTGAATGGAGATAGAAGTCCACACATCAGAGCAGTTTACACAGCTGGATCCATCACGTCCAGCAGCGGGTGGTCCTCAGCTGTAACACAGAGACAGACATCCTTTCTAGAGGCATCTCGGTCATAACAGCAGTTTAAATGCGCTAACTGTCATATCGTTTCATCTCCTTCCAGGTAGAGAAGAGCTAATTAGAAAAACAACATTATAACGTTGTACTATTTGGTTATACCTTAGCTTGGACCGTCAGGACAACACATATAGCGTTAGTTAATGTTAGCCGCTAGTCAGGCACAACTTAGCCTGTCGCTTCTACAACCGGAAGCGAGTCACTGTTAATCCCCAAATTAAACGCGTGACAGTTCCTGGCGTGGAGGAGAGCGCTAACTAATTAGCTAGCTAGCTTGACTATGTTCGCTGAATGTGAACAGTAGGGAGTAAACATGGCCGGTGATTCTTACCCGGGGAGCAGGAGTTTTAGCTCTTCGCTGCTAGCTTAGCCTGCTAACGGTGTTGCCGTGAGTTGTAACAAATATATATATAAATAACGTTTCGCTTGCAAACCGGGGAAGTCCAGTATGTGTGTCTGCTCTGCTTCTTTCAGGTCGACCCGGTCCGGGCTGATTGTAATAAGTCCGGTGCCTGTGAATGCTGCTGCTATAGGTTTAGCTAGCCCAGCAGGGTGGAACAGTGACGCCTTCACGTGTCCTCGTAAACTCCCGTTTCGCGATTGAATGACCGTTCTCTAAAGTCGTAACTATATATGAATTGGCCAACAACTGCAGTCTTTTGGTAGCTGCTGTATTACGTTGTTTCTTCAGAACAACAATTATAAAAGGGGTACAAAATAGAGGCGTGTGTGTGTGCAGTTTTAGGGCACTTTTTAAGTGTTTGTGTGAGAGGTGGCGTTACTTTAGATCCTGTGTTGTGTCAAAGCCACAAAAACTATATTTTCATTCGAGGCTTGAATGTATCAACGTGCAGCGTTTGCTAGTCTTGTTTTCCACATGAGTAGTAGTGAATATACACCGCCCTCTGGTAGTCTCGATGCATAACTACACTTCAGTCTACTGTGAAAGCTTTATTATGAAGGTTGTAACCGGAGGTCTTGCTGTGCTGTGTCGTCTCTACCTTGACGAGTGTGCGCGTGTTGATTGATTTATTTAAGAGATCCGTGCATGAACTGAAAAAAAAAAACAATTTATCCAAACAAGTGCAATGCAATTCCGCGCACTGACAACAAACAAGGCCGAGGTCCTCAGTCAGCTGACAGGACGGTGGAGAGCGAGGGCACCGGTCAAGAAGCCGCGCGCCAGAGTGGGCGGGGCCACCGGGCGTGAGACGTCATCGTTGTTTAGACAGGTCAGCTGAGTCACCTGTCACAGCCATTCTCTTTATATACACCTTGAGCATCCATCTTGTGCTTTGTTGTTTTTCGTTAATTTGATTTAATAATGATTTTGGAAACAAAAATAAACCAGAGGCACTCTTTACAAACACCTACTTCTGGAAAAAAAAAAGTCCCTTTACTTGTGTGTATGTTTGTTTGTAACCTTTTCGTGGCATCTAAACACAGCAGACATATTTAAGTGGCCATGCCTAAATGTTAAAATATGAAATCCAAGTCTGAAATAATCTTCACTCTTCCCCTGCTTAGTTGTAGTTAGATGCCACAAGCTGCCACTAGATGTCGCATCTTTTTGGACATACTACTGTGACATTTTAAGGGTTTTTGACATGTTATATTCTACGACTTGACTGCACTTTTTCATCATTTAAATGAATGTAACACAATTCTACACGATTCTTTCAAAATGTGTACATACAGCCAACAAATATTAGGATTAAGAAGATAGTTTAGAAAGTTACTTTACCTCAGAGTTGTGCTTGATAATTAAATATCTTAATTGTTCTTCAAGATATTCTTTTGTCCAGATTTTCTCAATGTCCAAAAATACAGACATCCAATTGATTTCTTTTATCACATTTAACACCAGAACGGGAGTGTTACAGCACAAAATAAAAAGGAAACAGAGAACTTAACAAAGAAAGATATTTCAATTTTTATTCAAATCGGAGTTCGACTGAAAAAGATATTGACTAACAGCAGGTGACTTTCATTCGGCACATTTTCAACACTCGGATGGACATGATGCTGAGTAATCAGTGCAGACATGTTTGCTTTAGAAAGTTAAATGAATGTAGAAGTCAACAAGCCACAGAGAACATTACTGTAAGAAACAACCAATCAGAGAGCATCCATGTATAAATTAAGTTTAAATAGATGTTGAGCTTTGTAGTTGAACTCCTGGTATAAATTCATGAATTTTATTCACTGCACTTTTGGATCAATCCAGCAGCTATAGTGAGTCTCTAATTACAGTAATGTAGCATTTATTTGTCACTTGTTTGTCTACAATTAGTGAGGATAAATCAGTCCAGCGGTACAAATACAAATACATATAGACAAACATGTACAATCTGGACTTCTACACTGGCCCAAGCCCTTACTTTGTGAATGAGAAGCAGTTCATCTCAGCCCTCCATCTGTTGGCATTAATGTGAACAAGATAAACTATGAAAGCCTCATTTCTGAACAGAGGAACAGCTCAGCAATTGAAATCAAATTTTTTTTTTTTATGCCAGCATTTGATTGAGGGTCGCAGAGGAAAAGCGGAGTATATAATGCAGTTTTAACTTTTATTTATTTATATACAATAAATGAATGCTTGCCATGGGTGCTACTGGGTCGGATTCCTTGGCAAAATCGGATGAAATCATGCAGGTTCACTAGAAACTAGACCAGCTCACGGCGGACTGATCCAGATCCGGCTTCGACGGGCACCTTGGACCTGCAGCCACCTGTCAAGTGGGCCAGAAGACGCAAGTGTATAGAACAAAATGACCCGATGTAGTTGCGCAACGTGACTACTAGAGGGCACACAAGCTTGTGAAGCTCACATTTCAATTTAGAAAATTATTAGGAAAAGTAATTGGTCTTGAGAAAGTGCTCTTTTTGTACAACACATGTTAACATTTTTATAATATATATATATATATATATAACTGTTTTAACTGTTCTAAGGCCATGTTGCATTCAATAATTGGACCTTAATAAACTTTACATCTCAATTTTAAGCTCAAACTAAATTGAATTTAAAATAAATTAAAACAAGATATTGAAGACAACCATGACATTTACTTTTAAATGTCCTCAATAACTCAAACGTGAACGGACATGATTGGGTAGATATTCGCCAGTCTCTTTAATGTGGAAATGCAAATCATCACAGCATAGGAAGAATCTATTAAAAATGTCATATCAATTCATAAAAGCTTTGTTTTTAAAAATCAAAATATCTTGAATCCTAACCTGAGGCATTTCAAAACAACAAACAGGTGAAACAAGATAATACTTGCACCCTTTTCCCTTAAAAAAGGAAAACGTTTGCATAAAGAAATATATCTTTTCTTTTTTTAAACAACTTTTTTTTTTACACATTACAAGAGATTACACATCTCTACATTTCATGTTAAATCACGTTAGAAAATTTAAACTCCAGCAGGAGAAAACCTAAAATACTTCAAATGTGAAAATTAACTAACTGACCGTCTATCATCTCGATGGTCAAAAAGGTGCACAAAGCAGAATAAGAGTTAAATATATATTTTAGGATTCCTTTACTTTACTGTGGAACTACACATTTCCAGATGCTGTACATCTCAGAGAGAATTGTGACGGGTAAGAGCTAGAAGACATAAGAAACAAAAATATATTCAGTCGGCCTTTAGACTTTTTTTTTTTTTTTACATCTCAGTATATGCACTATTGCCATATACCATGTTGGGCAAAGAAAGTACTGACTTTAAGCAGTCAAACAGACATAGTAATAGGGAACTGGAATATCACACTAATTGTACATTAAGCACCCTCAAAGGGTCCGAATGCAGTAAATAGCTTTTGGTAGTTTGTAAGACACACATAACAGGATACATCCATGCTCTCAACATACTTGTAGACGCACACACGCATATATTATTATTATATGGGGACAATTATTTGGCACAAAAAGTCTCCCGACAGTTATTTTTACATAAGTAATAGGCTCTGTACTCCCAGATGAAAAGGTTTTGTAAAAGCAAACTTTTTGCAAGGTGTGCCATCTTAAACACCAGGTATAAACCAATCTGAAGGTGTCCTCTGCCGCAAGCAATTCTATACATAGACTCAGAAATCTGACGGCGCAAAAGTACTTATCAGTGCTCTCTTCCTAAATTAATTATCTGGAACTCACAGGGATCATTCTTACAATAATTTTTCAGCAGTGTGCATATTGTAATGATATTCTTCCGAGTCAGTTTGTGAGACCGCGTCCCCTAAAAACTGGCAGATAGCCGTGACGATGAGCGTAGATAACCGAAACGCTGAATTGACAAGGAAAGTATATTTAAGAAACATCTGGCTTCATGAAGTCAGATCCAATGTTTTCACCTCTCAGGATCTACACTGTAGAAGAAAGAATAATCACGTCCTGTTGAGTAACGTAGTTAAAACTACATTCAAGCATGCGTCACTGCACCTGAGGTATTGTTAATTAGCTGGCTGCGTCCTCCCTTAAAGCGCTCTCAAAAACTGCTGCTGCGAAAACAAATCCCCAGTTACTATATTACATTTCAAAGTGAACCTAAAAATACTCTGGTTCTCCCTCTTAAACCATCACATGACACCTCGTGTCCTCATCTCTATACACACACACACTACAAACATTACACCATTTACTTTTCCTCCTTCAATCTGTTACTTAACACTGATACTCACTCAGTTTCAGAGTCTTAATGTCCTCCAACTGACTAAATGTTGGGTGAGAAAACACGATTTGGTGTTCAGAAGGTACAATTAAATTCAACTGAAACCAAATCTTCCCCTGAGCCTCAATCGTCCAGAAGAGTGTGTTGCTGGAAGTGTGTTTAGGTAGAGTGTGAAGGATTTGGCGGCATCTAGCGGTGAGGTTGCAGATTGCATACAACTGAAACTTCTTACAAGAGCAAGAATGTCCCCATATAGGGCCATTAATGTTTATTGATTATGCACTAAAAGAAAGCGTACTTTCTGCCAGTAGATCCCCCGAAATGCTACACACTGTTCCTTCAACTTTTAGATGTTTGAGGCAAACTTATCACTTCAAGTCACGGTGGAAGGATCTGCTTGAGTGCATCTCGTGTGCTTTGGCCCAGTTTGTCGGGAAATTTCACCGTGAAGTCCAGGATCATGTCGCCCCTCTTCTCGGGGCACTTGGATATCGGGAGACCTTCTCCGGAAATTCGCTTTTTCATTCCAGGTTTGACAACGTCTCTGGAGGTCACAGTGATGGTGCGGCCGTCTAATGTCGGGGCGTTGACTGTGCATCCACACAACGCCTGGAGAGAGGCAGAGATGGAATGGATGAACATCTTTATTCAAAATAGTATTGGAACAAGCTATATTTAATAGAAAGATTAATGCCACTTACTTCTCTGAGTGATATCTTTGCAGGATAGATTATATCCGAGCCCTCTCTTCTGAACACTGGGTGGGGTTTATCTTTAACTACAAACACCACGTCTGCAGGAATGTTGCTGGGAGTTTCATCTCCCTCCTTTGGGAAGGTGATTTTCGTCCCCTCCTTCCAGCCGCGCTTAATGTCGACTGTTAAAATCTTGTCTTCGTTACGCATTGTGCAGCCGTCCGGGTTCAGTCTCTTGCGGGAAATCTTCATCTTTTTGGTGCAGCCGGAGAAAACCTCCTCCAGGCTCACCTTCAGTTCGTGCATCACGGGCGGGTCCTTCTTCCTCTCGTGTGCTCTGTGAGGAACTCCCGGGTGGGATTTAAAGGACCTTTGAAACCCGCCCATGCCACCCATCCTTCCCATGCCAAATGGCGCAAAGGGGTCGTTGATGTTCATGTTCTCCTCCCCATTTTGTGCAAAGAAATGATCAAAAGGGCTGCGGCCACCAAAGAACTCTGCAAACATTGCATGAGGGTCTCCATGGAAGGTGTAGTTGTAGCTTTGACCACCGTGTCCTCCACCGCCACCGCCACCACCGGCTGAACCCTTTAATCCTGCAGAATGAAATAGAACTTGAATACATACATTATCAGCTGATAGGCAACAATAAATTGAACAGTGCTTTGTTCGCAATGCTCTTGTAAAAAGATTGCAGTAAAACTAATTTACATTGAATGTTACAATGTTATGTAATGACTGTTTTGCTGGTTTCAAGTAAGAACTTTACAGATACGAATATTAAATGTGCTTGACTAGGTTTAATTTGGACCGGAAATTATTGATGACATGTATAGATCGAAGGTGAAAGTATTTATGAGTAACGATCAGACTGCAAGAAATGAAAGTGTATAGATATAGTCGGTGTTTTTTTGTTTTTTTAACGCCAAAAGGTCACATAACCGTCTGTGCCTTGGCCCACTGCACTGCATTCCAATGACAGACAGGCATCCCGTTGTTTCCAGTAGGTTCTCCAGCTGCACCTATTGTCACACACCTCCCTCTCTCTCTCTCTCTCTCTCCCTCTCTCTCTCTCTCTCTCTGGTTACGAGTGTGTAGATATATGCTAGAAACAGCGATGACAGATGAGGGTGATGAGGAGGAGCCCCCTCGGCTACTGAGGTTACGTCACATCTACACAGACTCGAGGTGCAAGCGCATGTGTTTTTTTTGTGCTAAAGATTGCGACGTCACAAGTAACGACAACATGCACAGTCGTGCGAGGAGAGAAGCTCGGTCCACGTTACCTTCTTCCCCGAAGCGATCGTAAATGTCCTTCTTCTTGGCGTCACTGAGGACATCGTAGGCTTCGGCGATCTCTTTGAATTTATCTTCCGCTCCGGGTGACTTGTTTTTGTCGGGATGAAAGCGCAAGGCCTGTTTTCTGTACGCCTTTTTTATCTCCTCTTCCGTGGCACCTTTGGCTATTCCTAGCACTTTGTAGTAATCTTTACCCATGTCAACAACCTCGCTTCCTCCACTTCACACGGACATGGTCGGGCCGTCCCGGACGGTTCAGTTCCTGCTCAGCGCCGACAGCAACACAGCCCGCATGTCCAGCGGGGTCTGTCAGCGGGCTCACGGTAGCCGGCTCGCGGTAGCCGGCCGGCTAACGGTCAAGGTTAGCTTCCCTCGCTTCGTGTGTGTCACGGTCCGTTTGACAACGTCCTACTGGTCTCTGGGGGTGCGGGAGGAAACTGTCATTTAACTTCAACTGCACGGCACACGAAGACAGGCTCCTACCCGAGGGGCCGGTTGACGCCGCCGAGCCGAAAAACCCGATCGTAGAAACTTCTGGAAGGCGCTGCTGCTGCTGATGCTGCTGCTGCTGTGTGTCATAACTACCCGAGTCGAGAGGACTCACTGCGAACAACTTCCGGTTTCGTTTTGAGCGCAGCAGTGGTCAAAAACCGCAAGAGCTATCTTTAAAATAAAGCCTGAAACTAGTGAAACACGTAGCAGCAGCGTCGGGCCTTTTAACAATATGTTGATATGAGTACGACTACATTTACTCAAGAAGCAGGCCCTCTCTATTTGAATAATTGCATGTTATGCTACTTTATACTTCTACTCCAATACATTTCTTTATTATCTGTAGTTACGAGTTACTTTGTAGATTCAGGTATACATCAACTCAACAATTATGATATATATTATTAGAGGTTTAGCTGCCCAGCAGTAGTATCAATTACCCCTACCTTTTCCTGCTGTGACATTAAAGTACACAATAATGCATCACTAATTATAATACAGTAATATAATATGCTCCTGAAATGGGCCAAAATGCATAATAAATACTTAGTACTATTACTTTTTTTATGATAAGACTTTTGTACTTTTACTCATGTAATAGTTTCATTACTTTTACTTAACGGGTTATGTTTACACTGAGGTATAGCCTATTGCTACTTTAACTAAAAGGAAAGGTCTGAGTACCAGAAATAAGTTTAAAACAGATAATAATAATAATAATAATAATAATAATAATAATAATAATAATAATAATAATAATAATAATAATAATGCATTTAATTTATATAGCGCTTTTCATAATACTCAAAGACACTTCACATAATTAAAACATCCTAAAAGCTAAAAAATAAATAAATAATAATAGCTCAAATACAGGTAAAACAAATAAAACAAATAAATAGGGACTTTCTGAGTCGCTCGGACCCTGATAAGAAAACAAAAACAAAAACAAACAATCACACATTAAAATTTGATTTGCGATTTGAATAAGGAAAGATCAGTGCAGTCTCGGATGAGTTTGGGGAGAGAGTTCCAGAGGGAGGGGGCAGATATGGAGAAGGCTCTGTCCCCCCACGTCCGGTGCTTGGTCCTATGTGGGATGGACAGGAGATTGGCGTCAGAGGAGTGGAGCCGACGGTATGGAGTGTGGTGGTGGAGCAGGTCGGTGAGGTAGGAGGGGGCCTGATTATGGAGGGCTTTGTGAGTGAGGAGAAGGATTTTGTATTGGATCCGTTGTGGGACGGGGAGCCAGTGAAGGCTCTGGAGAACGGGTGATGTGATCACGGGAACGGAAGTGGGTGAGCAGGCGAGCAGCAGGGTTCTGGATGTATTGGAGTTTGTTTAGGATTTTGGAAGATGTGCCATAAAGAATACTATTGCAATAGTCAATTCTGGAAGTGATGAAGGCGTGGATTAAAGTTTCAGCAGCAGATGAAGAAAGTGATGGGCGGAGACGGGCAATGTTTTTTAGGTGGAAGAAGGAGGTTCTGGTGATTTGTTTGATGTGATGTTCAAATGAGAGGTTGCTGTCAAACATGACTCAGAGGTTGCGGATGTGAGGGGAGGGAAACAGAGTGGAGTTGTCAATGGTGAGGCAGAAGTTGTGATGATCATATCCGATTTATCACAGTTGAGTTTGAGAAAATTGGTTTGCATCCATGATTTAATGTCAGTGAGGCAGTTGGTCAGAGTGGAGTGAGTAGTAGTGGTAATGGCTTTTGTGGAGATGTAGAGCTGGACATCATCAGCGTAGCAGTGGAAGAGGAGACCGTGATGACGTATGATGTTTCCAAGAGGGAGCAGGTAGAGGATGAACAGAAGAGGACCAAGCACCGAACCCTGGGGGACGCCCTGAGACAGAGGAGCAGTGGAGGAGGTGCGGTTGTTGATGCTGATGAATTGTTGTCTGTTTGTTAGATATGATTTGAGCCAGGAGAGAGCAGTTCCGGTGATGTTGAGGGACGATTCGAGGCGGGAGAGAAGGATGTTGTGGTTGATGGTGTCAGATCAAAGTTATTATAATGAGAATCAACTTTACAGTTTGCATTCAAATATGTAAGCCCTGCAATAAATCCTACTTTCGTGAAGGTTAGTAATATTGTTATTTTATTTAATCACCCCTGGACAAAACGGCTCTCACAACTGCGTGTATGTTGACACATACAAGTAATTTGACTCTAGTTTCCAGTGTCTCTCAGTACAAATACACCGTAACAAGAAGGTGTAAACATGAAGAAATGTAGACGAAGGAACGTTTGTGGAATGATTTGTGCCGTATATGGTATGCTGGAATAAATACTGTATGACTAATGTAATACTTCATGTGTGTATGTACAGAGTTCATGTGAATATGTTGAAGAAGAATATACAATCTTGTTCAGTAGAGGGATTTCATGTGCACGTCAATGTCAGTGCCTATAAATATTTTTGTTTGGTGTTGTAGGGGTTATTGCACAGGTGGCTAAATGAACTGTTCATGGGTGTGTTGGTTTGTGGAATGAGAATTCTCAGAGTTGTTCACTGGTTGTACTGGTTGTAAAGTGCTCTCTAGCGCCCACCACAGGGGGCCAGTTGAAACAAGTTATATCAAGAGTGACGTAACGCTTTCTTCACAGAGGTACCTTTTTTGGGACCACCGTGTATATATTGTTGAAGCCTTTGCTGTTACATGTGTCCAGCAGCTTTAAAAAAAAAAAAAATATATATATATATATAATCCCAAATTTAAATTAAGAGATAGAATCCGAAGACGGTAAATTCAAAACTTCTGCTCTTGTCATGTCGAATCTTGAATCGCATTAGAAATGTTTTTAAAGCGTGTGACCACGTTGCAACAGGAGAGTAAACATGAGTGACACTCTGATGACAAGTGATCCCATGGAGTCCCACGTCACAGCATTCCTCTCACTTCAGAGTCAGGTGGTCGCCACCTTTGAAAAAGAAGTAGGTCCAGTTCAGTTTACTTATATTTCAGATTATTTTTTCCCCCATACGCTGCTGTCTATCGTAAAGATGAATTAGGTTTAGCACAGGGGTTGTGTTTTTTCTTCTTCCGTACAACACTCAAAAACGGTCTTGGAATGCAAGCAGTGATCCGTCCGCTCGCTGCTGGCTTGAACTGCTCCTGCTGAGTAGAAATAGACCAGCGAATATAAATATGCAGTTGGCCATGTGCGACCAAAGGCATGTTTGATCTTCTCCCAATCGGCATTGGATGTGCCCTCCTCCCACCACAAACGTCCATGAAGTATTTTAGAAACAATGCTGTTCATTCACCACACAAACCTTGAGGCCCACACCGGCCTTGAAACCAAACCGATCCGTCTTTGTCACGGAGGTCAGAAAGAGAAAAGAATATCGGCCACACAGGTGGTCTGGAGGGGAGGGGGGGAGGGGGGGAGGGGGTGAGGTGTTGCCTTTCAGCCCCATGGATCAGGCTTTTAATGGGGCCTCGTCACCGCCGTGCAACCAAACGAGGCGCAGAGCAGACAGGAGATGCGTCTTATAGGTCTAATGAGAGCGCATTGGCATCTGTCACTGGGTAGGGCCGTGTGTGACTGCCCAAGGTTACCAAGCTGGTGCAAAGCAAATCAGGCGACTTATATTTAGCCTTGCAAATGGCGCGCTATGGATTATGTCTTGGGGCTCTCCAGTTTCGTCTTCAGTGCGTTTTGTAGCATGAAGGGGGGGGGGAGGCTGTGGATCATGAAGAGGCATGCTATTCAGGTGAGAAGCAGGTTAATTTCATGTTCTTAGAGCAGCTCTCCTTCCACTTCTTCTCACTTCCTATCACCGCTCGCTTGCCTCCACTCTGTCACATGTGGACACTTCATCTGGGGGGGGGGGGGGGGGGGGGAACGTGTTTATGGTCTCACATACTTCTTCCGGAGGTGGGGGGCTATTCAGAGAGTCCAAAAGGCACCAAAGAAGACACGCGTGAGTTGGACTGACAGTTGTGGGGGAGCAGGCAGTTGTGTTCCATACCAGCAGAGGACACCCAGCGTGATTGGACATATCACAGATTATTTCACCGGGCTTCCTGACATTGGGGAGTAAACAGTACCATGGATGTACTCGCCTTAGAGGCCAAGAGTGTAAATGGATCAGAGCCCGAGAAGAAGTCTTCATCGCGGCCAAAACCGAAACCTCCCAAAAAGGCCAAAAGGATTGTTTACTTCGAGGTGGAGATCGTGGACTTAAAGACTAAAGAGAAACTGCTGCTGCTGGATAAGGTGAGAGTCCGGACGATGGAGGGTTTCTGATTACACTCGCCTTTTATATCGAGCCTAATGGTTTTAGAGGACTTTAACTGGCGCGTGACGATCGCACATTATTTTTAAGTCCTACATACAAAAAGGCACAAAGAGCGCTCCAGAACTCGCATTGGATTGTATAATTAATTAGTGCAGTTTATCACCTCCCAGTGCATTCCTTTGGACATTTTGTGATCTATGGCCGTGCTAAAAGTAGCACGAGCCGACCCCTGTGATCACCTTAGCAGGGAAGTAAAAGGAAAACATGTTTGTTTGAGCTCAAGAACCGAGGGGTCACCACCGCGAGCTGACCCCTATTATCTATAGATAATCATCTATAGATGACTGCAGCCGTTATCATTGAGCGAGGGTGAGAATTCACTCTTCATCTGACCGGACCTTTCCGTTCCAGCCACAGTACAAGACCTCTGCTGCCCCGGGACAACCGACACTTGATTAGTAGCTGTGAGGGATCGCATTGCTCATTAAAATGGCAAAAATGCAAGTGTGACAAAATTCCGGAAGAATTCAAAACTTCGGCATTAAAGATTAGACTTTTGTATTTTTAGTACTTCGGGTCTTGTAAATGGACTTCTAAATCCTCCACATGGCAGTCTGCACACTAAAGGTTGCTGATAATGTTCATATTTAAAGTATGGCTTATTTCTATATTTTGTTCGCAGGTGGAGCCAACGGCCACCGTTTTGGATATCAAAGCTTTATTTCACAAATCATGTAAGTAAGTTTCAGACAACCACATTTTAATTTTCCATTTATTCCTACCTTCATTTCCAATAGATAAATCTCTCGAGCATGCCAAGCGTAAAGTTCCTCTCCATTTCGACAGATCCAAAGTGGTATCCAGCCAGACAGTCCCTGCGTTTGGATCCAAGTGCGTCTGTTTTTTTATTAACAACAAATACTGCATTTATGCTACTTATTATAGTTCTTTGATACGTGTTGTGACGAAGATATGTGATGTTGGCTGGTCTTATCTCGGCTGTCATGTCGTTTAGAGTCAAAGTGTCTCAGGGATGAAGAAATTCTGCAGACACTTCCTGTGGGAACCACAGCCAGCTTTTACTTCAGGGATCTAGGACCCCAGCTCACATGGGGGACGGTGAGTCCACACCTGCACAGACCCACAATATTCAGGACCATACACAGATGTTGCTGTTTTAAGTCCTGCATGTTACTTTAAGCGAGTTTCTAAGCTACTAATCAACTTGTTTTAAGACAGATTCCCACCTTCCACCTTCCTAAAAAAAAAAAAAATCTAATTACCAAGATTTGCCTGTTCCTAATTTCAAGGATGCTCCAGCATTCAAGATCTGATCCTCTGAGCAGCGACCTTTTTAATGCAAGAAATTATAAAATTCACATGGTTCTTTTACCATCCAAGTTTCCATGCTTGTCTTCTGGATATGATTTTGTGTGTGCGCGTGGCTCATGGATGCAGCTTTTTTGTTTTTCCATCAACTCACGGTCAGGGAAAGAGGCTTGCTACGTGTAATGGACTACAAAGTATACACCATTCAGACTTAATTGGCTGAAACATTCAAAACCTCTGGTATGGCCTTTTAAGATTCTTGTACATTAAATATAAACAGACACTCTCTCACCCACTCAATAGCTCGTGAATATAAATATCAACCCACAGTGGCAGATAGAGGCGCTTTCGTGGGGTTCGTTTTTCTCTCACCTCCTGCACTGCCTGTCCTCTGTCCTAGGACATATAATCTCACAGCCCCATTTCTCCCAAAGGTGTTTATCCCCCTGACCTCTCACTCACCTTTAACTGGGCCTCTTTACTCACCAAGTCTCTGCATTCCCTGTCCTTACAACCCTGTCATGCTGCAGACTGATGCCACTGTGGGTGCGGGGAGCATGAAGTGCCCTGGCAGGCATCACCGGTAGCGGCCAGGCCGTGTGCCGCCTGAGCCGGGGCTCCGCTGGAGGTGCTGATTCAGGGATCGGTTTCACTGTCATTCCGTGCTGCTGCGCTTGATCATATCATTTGTGGAAATCTGGTATTAGGAGCTGCCTTAGTGTCTCGTGTGCTTCATGGGCACACGCTGAAACATTATTAGTGTTACACTTGAATGGTTGTAGAACGAATTGGGCTGCTTTTTGTTTGAAGATGGATTTGTCAAGTGGCTTATTAGAGAAGGCAGCGCCATACCGGTGTCAGCCGCACGCTTCTCCCTTTGGCAGAGGGTTCAGACTAACAGCGAGAACATATTCTATTGCCACTGGTTTGTGTATCTCCTATGAGAGGCTTTGCTCATTAGGTATGTTAATGTAATGCTGTTTGTGTATGCATTCATAACTTTTGTGCTGTTCTGCCTTTTTGTCTATTTTTTTTTGCACCTTTGCAGGAACAAAAAGAATGAACGCACTTCTGTCTTTTCCTTCGCTCACTTCAGGTGTTCCTGACAGAGTGTGTAGGCCCACTGGTCATCTACTTAATGTTCTACTTCCACCTTCCCTTCATCTACTCTCCCAAATATGACTTCACCAGCAGCAAGCACTGGGTCGTACAGTGAGGGGCAGCTTTTCTTAATTCTTTCTTAAGTTTATTTCGGGAATCTGTTGCAAAAACACTAGTGAAGCTTATTGCTATGGTGACACTGAGTCAGGGCGCGTGTGTATGTGTGTGTGTGTGTGCGTGTGTGTGTCCTGTTGCAGCTTGGCCTGCATATGTCACTCCTTTCACTACATCAAGAGGATCCTGGAGACAATGTTTGTCCATCGCATCTCCCATGGGACCATGCCTCTCAAAAACATATTTAAGGTGAGAGAGCTGCATCTTTTTGACCTTTTTAAATATGACACACGGTTATTATTGTGTGCCGTGTTCTCGTTCTCATAAATATGAACCAAAACGTGCGTGGAGCCTTATCTTGATAGTGTGACCTATTACAGCCTCTTTTTCTATTTCAGAACTGTGGCTATTACTGGTGCTCCGCAGCTTGGATGGCCTACTACATTAACCACCCTCTCTATACCACACCCTGTAAGTGCAGAGCTCGGCAATTCTCAATTTAACTCATCAGTTGGAGTTGACTTTCATCTTCATCCATTTTTCCGTGACACATCGACAGATTACGGGCAGATGCAGGTGAATACAGGACTTTACGTTTCCTTGGTAAGAGACCTGTATGTGCATTCGTGGCGCCGACATTAAACCGAATAATCTTATCGCTGTGCAGTTGATAATCCCCGGATGTCTTTGTTCCCGCAGTTCTGTCAAATTGGGAATTTTTCCATCCATGTTGCTCTCCGTAACCTCAAACCACCAGGTGAGCATTTTCCAACGAGCCATATATATATATATATATATATATATATATAGCGTTAGCATTTTTATTGTATTGAAAGCAGCCAACAGTACGATACAGTGTTTTAATCGTTTATTGCCCGTCATCTCAGGTTCTAAAGTGAAGAAGATTCCTTACCCTACAAAGAATCCCTTCACATGGATCTTCTGGCTGGTGTCTTGTCCGAACTACACGTACGAGGTAAGCAGATGCTTGAGCCCACTCTTTCTCGAGATAGGGAGATGAAAGTACTGTATGGAAAACACGTGGATGAAATGTACTAAAAATAATATATGGACACCTGCTTATTGTTTTCAGACAGACTGGACACATCTTTTAATGTTAAATTATGGTATTTTCTCAATGTTCTACTCCTTATGAATACGAATCTTTTTGTAAGAAGACTATGTCTTTCAAGGGATGTGTGGGCAATGTTGTCAGTACACAGTACTTATATTTCATCGATGCAACTTGAGATTCACTGCTGCCATCTGCTGGTTATGTTCTGCACATGTATCCCACAGCTCAACTCACTGTTAGTGTGTGTGTGTGTGTGTGTGTGCGTGCATGTACACGCATACTTCTTGCTCACAGGTGGGCTCCTGGATCGGCTTCACAGTGATGACGCAGTGCGTGCCCGTGGCTTTCTTCACCCTTGTGGCCTTCATCCAGATGACTGTGTGGGCCAGAGGAAAACACTGCAGCTACGTAAAGGAGTTCAGAGATTATCCGACCCTGCGCTCCTCCATACTGCCCTTCATCCTGTAGAGCCTGGCGGAGAACGCAACGTGTGACACCTTCATTCATCCCCTCACTGATCGGGTCTTTCCACACTGGATGTTAGAAAGTGTGTGCTGCAGTCAACAGCATGGATGGATTTTGGTCGTATGGACTCCATGTACCATGTTGTTACATAAAACTCCATAACAAGGATTGTTGGACTGGTGAATGCAGGACTGTTGAGAGGCGGAGGAAGCGATCAGAGTTCAAATACAGCAAAGTCTTAATATAATGTTGTATGTGATCTTGAAAAGCTAGAGGATAAAAAAACAAAACAATATTTTGCTACTTTTGAAAAATACATATGCAACTATGTATTTTTGCTTTACTGTTGCATTGAGAGTGCCGTTTAGTTTTTTTTCTTTTTTTTAAAATCACATTATTTTCGTGGCTTTTGGCAACCTGATCAGTGGTTTCAACCAAGAGGCTAATCTGCATTGTCAAACTAGTGCGCAGCCTGGAGCTGACCACTCTGTGGCCTCGCGCAGGGCTCTCCTGATCCAAGTGGCATTCACACTGCAGCCGTGCTCGTGGGCGCTCTGGATCAGAAATGAGCTGCAGATTCCTACCAAGGGGGAGGAAAAAAATTTACTTTTCCTTTCGTCTGTACATGGATCAAAAGTGTATTTATAGTATAGAAAAGTAAAAAATAAAAATAGCATAATGTACAAAACAAACCAACTCTTACTTACACAAGATGATTATGGTGTGACATATTTAGTATGTTTTACTAATCTGAAGCGTTGTGCAGATGCAAACGCAGACTGACCCTTTGTTAAAATGTGCTTCCCAGGATTGGATAATGACAAAGGGGCAAATACACATGCAAAATAGTTTATTCTTTGCTATTCCATTTTCACTGAATGTGCATTTCACAGAACGCTGCATCGTCTGAAAGTTTGTTTACAATATTTTGATTAAGACTGAAGAGGGACCTTCACTCCCTCTTAAGGCAACTCTGACCCACTGAAACAATTGTTTTAGACAAAGTTATTCATACGACAAGTTAAATAAAACAGAAAATAAGTGACTGAACTGAGAGACATGAGCTTTATTTGTATGTGTCAATGTTACAGATAAAAAGGGAGATACATTGAAGATGAAGACATCTTATGGAATGTTACAATTCAAGAGGCTGGCTTACGATAAAAAATGTTTTTTAAAAAAGAGACACTGGACAAATTATAAATGGACGATAACATAAAATATTGCATTTGATCAAGATGTCTGCTGTGTAAACCGACACTGAGCAGCTGTATTCAATTTACAACAACATATTCGGTATTACAATGACGTTTCCCAAGGTGTATTACTTTATTTTGCTTATGTATGAAAGCCAATTCCAATAGGCTGCACGGTTTCCTCGTCACATCTATCTGCAATTGTTCCCCAAAATCTATTAAGTTGGGACCACAGTCAGATCTAAATATGACTACAAGAAATAGAATATTGCCTTACCAGCAGCTAGTAGTATATCATATTTGTGTTCTGAATGACAGACACTGAAGACATAATCAAACATCAGCAGCTATTGGTGGCATAATAAGTCAGGAATCAGACTTGTGATGCAGATATGTAGAACGTCTGACTTCCCCAGCACTTTGATGACATCTAATCAAACGGAATAGAAGGGAAACTAACAACAGATGGGCTTTATGTTTGTCTGTGTGAGGTTCTGGACTAACAGAACGTACCGGAATGGAGCAAGCAAGGATGCAGAGAGACATTTTAGAGCCACAGCCGAACCAACAATTCTGGTGGACCCTACGCAGTGCAGCGGGTCTCTGTGCGTAAATCAGCTCATATGTGGTCCACTTGGTGCAAGGCTCAGTCCCCTTCAATGGCTGAATTATCCATATTTTACTCTTGCAAAAAGGTCATTGCTCCTCCAATTGGAACATGGTCTGAACGGTCCAGTCTGTTCCCCTGACAGTCCAATTGAACGGCACATGGATGAAAAGAAAACATGTGAAAAACCAAGCCCGTGATGAGAGGTAGGATGACTTTTTTTTTTTTTTTTTTAAATCAGTTTCTGGTCATTCTCACAGTGAAAGTTAAATTCCACCGCAGCGTTTCCCCTCCCCACCACCCCCCGCTCACCCTCTACATACTCTGTACATGAAGGTGGCGGGGCAGGATGTTGATGGGAGAGGGCACTGCATGCACGTGTGGGGGGTCAATGCAGCATCGTCCGGCTGCAATGTGAATCGCCGCTTCAGAGGTCGTCGTATTCCAGGAAGTGGGTCCTCTGAAGCACCTTCACGTGGCGCTCGTAGATTTTGAGGGCGGGGCCGAGTCGGATGGACAAACCAGTCAACACGTCACTGCGCTGCATCAGGAGAAGGGACTTCCCATCGATTTCCTGTCGGGGAGAGCTCAGTCAGCATCAACTCGTAGGGCTGAACATCTTTTGATGAAACTAATGAGCGCCATTTATAAATTGGCCTCCAAGATGCACCGCGTGGAAAGTTTAAATTAGCTACTGATTTTCAAGGTCACCTCAAGACCTCCAGCAGTTAGCCCAGGCTAGCTGCCAGCTGTTATCACAGCTTGGTGAGCACCATCAAATTGATACTGGTCACAGGACACACTCATTTCAAAAATAATACAGGGGTCGGACACGTTTTTTTTTTTACCAATACAGCTCCACGCCTTTTCCACTACTTTGTGGCAAATTATCACAACTAGATATTCTCTGAAACACATGTGTATACATTGACATTTAAGAATAAAAAAAGTATCTCAACTAAAAATAAATGACACGCTTTGGCTGTCGGGAATATGACCTGAAAAGGTCCCCCGAGGTTGATGGGGGACGAGAGGGGAGCTGTGCTGCTGGCAGTGTGTCAAGTTTGTCTCCGGGGTGAAAAAGCCAGTGACGGAGTTGAGACTACTGCTGCTAAGCATCCATGTCTTTCTCCATCCAAATGCAGATATCTGCATTTCCTGGCATTGTGCAAACGTACATGCCGTCATCAAGTACGAGCTTTAACGCCTCTAAGCATCCAGTGGGTGATGGTACAAGTGTGGTTTTCAGTGTACGTACAGTGCCCTCTATGGCAGTTTTAAGGTGGTGCACTGACCTGTGTTCGGAACGCCACAGCCTGCTCTGGAAAGCCTGCAGCTGAGAAGTAACTGGCCACATCTGCCACAGTCCACAGCATTAAGTTCTGGCTCATCTTCTCCTTCTTCACAGAGCTGGAGGAGGATCAGATAGAAAGGAGTGAGCGGCAGGACCAGAGTGACTTTTCTTCGGCAGGTTTTCTCACACTTTGTTGTTGTTGTTTTTTTTAAGCCTTCTGTGTGGTCAGTAATTATTACCGTAACTTTTGTGCCTCAGAAATATGCACATTAATTATTCAAGACAATAACAGGGAAATTGTAGAACGGGAGCGCACGTGATTTTCAGGAATTAGAAATGCTACTAGAAATGCATTTCTAGTAGAGCATGTCATTTCTAATAACAGGATACTCACACTTCGTCCCCTTTATCACCGTTCAGAAGGCTGTCTTCGTCTGCTGTGAAGGCGGATATATCTATGTTGTTCTTTATTAATGTACCTGTGAACAAAATGGAAGCAAAATTATTACAAATGTTCCCCCCAATAAAACCCTTGATTTTAATAGATCAAATGATATGCTCCGATATAAACCTTGACTGAATGCTGTCTGCAATATTTCTGTAATGATCACTGAAACATGGGTGTTGATACAGCACCCTTCCGATGCAGGACCAGCCCACCGTCACGGGTCTGTCTTCATGCGCGACCATTTACAATCAAGGTGAAGCCTACTGTGGCACTTATGCAGTGTTAAAACACATTTAAGTGGTGTATGCTTATGTTATGCCAATGTTAGTTATGTTTTTTTGGAGGCGTCTTGGCAATGTCTCACTAAAGGAGGTAACATCTATAACCACTTCTCTTTTTTTTTTTAAACAAATAATAAAACTCAGAAAGAAAACTGTGGCCAAACACAACCCATCGTGTTTGTGTGTTTGTCCACAAAAACAATCGTTTCCATCGCCTGGTTTATAAACACATATTACATAAACTATAAACCTTTTCGGAATTACTACAGTCGATCTGTAAGCGCACTTTATTTACCAAACGGCCATTTAAAGACGTTTGTCTGACAGCTGTTAGAAAACCCTGTGCAGCTGTACGCTTATTACACGGCCCGTATTTCAGAAGGAGCTTTTAACGAATGCAGTGAACACCACCTGGATTGACAGGTAGTGGGACAAGCTTGTGAAGAATTCAACACACGTGAAATAAGGGTGAACAGAATGTCATGTGAAACGTGAGCTGTCATTACCCAACTCCTTTTAACATGTGTGTGTGTGTGTGTGTTTTCTCAAAAAACTATTTTCCCAAAACGGGAGAGCGGACGAGGGATGAATTGGTTCTCTGCAAAACAGATGAAGGGGGATGGCTTTTTTTTTTTTAAAAGAGAAACTTTGCTACTCACAGTTGTCAGATGGCAAAGGCAGTCCCTGTGGTCTCCCTTCAGACACATGCTTGCTCTCATCCTGTTGCCCAAACAGAACACAAAAATGAAACGTGAAAACATGTCGGGTGTGAAGCAGAGCGATCAAAGAAGCGGGAGACATACAGGTGGGGTTTGCCACAAAGGGATTACAGGCAAATTACCAGGCCTGCAGCATAGTCTGGTACCAACTGGTCAGACAAAAGGCCACTATCCACCATCTTGCCTTCATCTTCCTTCTTCACCCGGTTCTTTAAAGTGCAGGGGCTGGTCGTTGCAGAGTGGATTGCTGGCTTCACGGCTGCTGCTAACAGAGAGAGAACCATTTACACTCCATGCTGTCACACTCAAACTGTATTCTTGGCAAACTGTAGTGCGAACCAACAACTACTGCAGCTGAACATTTATTTTATGTGTTTTTAACTGCTCATTAAACCTGAGTAACCTGTAGACATAAGCCGATGGATGACTGAACTTCTTACTGCAGGAAGACATTGCCAAGTCATGCAAACATGTTATTTTTGTAGGCATTCCTACTGTCAACAACCATGTCACCCATCCAGCTTCCAATCTGATATTATATCCAATGCATAAATCTTGCACACGCAGTTGCAGGGTGTGCATATTAGACTGTGTTTAGCAGCGTGAATACCTTTGTCTCTCTGCATTCCTGGGTGCTGGCGCTCCACTGGGCAGACGGCAGAATGATAGGGCCATTCATTGTGTGCGAGGGCTCTGGGGCTGGAGGGGGGCAAGGAGCTGGGCCTCTCACCAACCTTCGGGATAGAGGCACAGTCCAGACCAGAACCGGGGCCACAGTCGGGGCCCGGGCCGGGGCCATGTCGAGTGCCAGATGGGGAGCAGGGAGCAGAGACGGCTTGTGCAGAGGCACAGTGCACGGCGGCCTCTTCAAACGTGCGACCGGGAGAGGGTCCGTCCTGCCCGTCCCGGCTCTCATCGGCCCCTTCCTCGTCTGCATTACTGTCTGTGTCCATGACCATCGAGGTGTCAGCCTGCAAAAACCGAAGCACAGGTCCCATATTGTATTCGACAGCTTGTAATCCCCAGCAAATTATACAATATTCAGAAAATCTAAAAAAAAAAGAAAAAAAGGTGGATGCAGACTTAAAAACAAAAACACAAGTAAAGCCTTTCATACTCTTTGCTTGGATCAGTGGGGACACTTGGCTTGAAGGGATGTGATGGATACATTGAACTCAGTGGAAGCACAGCCATTATTAACTATTACGTTATTATTATAAAAAGACAATCAGCTTAAAAAGCAGGTAAACGCCTGCAGCGTTACATAGAGGGGGGGGGGGGAGATCGTGTTCATGACTGAGCGTGTCACCTGAAGAGGGGGGGGGGGGGGGGGGGGGGGGGGGCGTGTTCATGACTGAGCGTGTCACCTGAAGAGGGGGGGGGGGGCGTGTTCATGACTGAGCGTGTCACCTGAAGGGGGGGAGGGGGGAGGTCGTGTATGTGACTGAGCGTGTCACCTGAAGGGGGGGGGGGGGGGGGAGGTCGTGTACATGACTGAGCGTGTCACCTGAAGGGGGGGAGGGGGGAGGTCGTGTACATGACTGAGCGTGTCACCTGAAGGGGGGGGGGGGGGGGTCGTGTTCATGACTGAGCGTGTCACCTGAAGGGGGGGGGGGGTTGTGTTCATGACTGAGCGTGTCACCTGAAGGGGGGGGGGGGGGGGGTCGTGTTCATGACTGAGCGTGTCACCTGAAGGGGGGGGGGGGAGGTCGTGTTCATGACTGAGCGTGTCACCTGAAGGGGGGGGGGGGGCGTGTTCATGACTGAGCGTGTCACCTGAAGGAGGGGGGGGGGGGGGGGGGGCGTGTTCATGACTGAGCGTGTCACCTGAAGGGGGGGGGGGGGTCGTGTTCATGACTGAGCCTGTCACCTGAAGGGGGGGGGGGGGGGGAGGTCGTGTTCATGACTGAGCGTGTCACCTGAAGGGGGGGGGGGGGGGCGTGTTCATGACTGAGCGTGTCACCTGAACGCACGCTCGTACAGATGTCGCAATGTGACCGCCGCGGTGGTAAATGATCGCCTTTGCACGCGCCGTCCCTTTCTCCACGGCGCGGTGTTCCCACCGCGTTCCACCGCAGCCGCGTTTCCACGCGAATCAAACATTTCAACGTAATGCCGCGCGGCCGCACACAAGTAGTTGCCGTTTTGTCGACGGCGCGCGCGCGCCCCCCCACCCCCACCCGAAGAAGAAGAAGAAGAAGAAGAAAAAAAAAAAAAAGAAAAAAAAAATGTGCCTTGTGTGCGACTGCGTGTCTCAGACCCAGCAGCCGAGCACCAGAGCGCACTGAAGCCCGCCCCGCTCCCGGGGAGAGAACGCCTGCATCGCACTGCATTTCACACAAGTTTTCACCGAGACACGGTCACTAAATAAATGTATTTGTTTTTTAAAACACCGTGCACCCCCCCATCCCTGAGGATCTCAATCCTGCATGATTTCCTCCTCCTCCCTCCTCCCCCCTCTCGGCTCACACCGAGACGGCCGACGTGCCCGCTGCGTCCCGCTTCTTTACAGGCCTCCTTGATTGATATTTCTAAAACACAGGGGGGGGGGGGGGGGGGGAGAGAAAGAGTACAGAAGGGGGCCGATGGGAGGCGTTTGAGGTTTTCCTCAAATTCCCTCTAAAGTGCGCATGGAGTTGCGAACCTCGCCATTGTGTCGGAGCGCTTCCCCCGTGGCCGAGACGCGGCAGAGCAGAAATAAGAGATTAAGAAGAAGAAGAAGAAGAAGAAGAAGAAACGAGTTTTAACTCGACGGGCAGCTCAACGCGCACCGGGCGCCTCGCTCACCAGCCTACTTTGACTTTGCACCGGGTCAACGATTTACAGCGCAAACACACCGAGAACACACAGGGAACGCGAAATGAGTCCGTTATCGGACACGTCGCTGTCTACATCTGCCCCCTCCTCGTATTCAAGTGAAAACCTGGAGGGGGGGGGGAGAGACACAAGCCCCGAGAAGCAGCGCGTTCAAAGTCATTAAACGCATTTTTTTTTTTGTGGCGACACGCACACGCCTTTCCGGGGGGGAACAAAGTCAATTTGATCTCGGCTTAACCCAAATCGGAGAGAGGGGCACGTCCACCAGCTAGCGCCGGACGGAACAGTTTGCGGTCGCTTCGCGTTAGTTCGGGGTCTCACGTTTGCGACCCGGCTCTTACGTATTTCATAACTTTGCAGTGCATGTGGCTCATCTTTAAAAAAAAATTAAAAAAAACACACAGAAACAAACACAGTTGCCCAAGCACGCGGAGAAGTGATGCAATTGCCGTGCGGGACGAGAGGCCGTGACAACAGCCGACACCAAGCATTAGACGTGACCGGGGCTCGGCTGCGTGTCCGACAATGGATCCGGGGGTTCGACTTTATGCACTGCGTCGACAAATCGCCAATCACTCGAAATACAGACGCGGTTTGCACAATTGGACTGAATATACCTTTTATTACAAGTACTTCGGCTCAGGCGAGACTATAATGTGTTGCTGTTTTACGGGACAAAAACACAGTGATGGGCACATCTTAAAAGTCCAGACGGAAGGGGGGGGGGGGTGACATGTCGTCACGGGCGGACACGATCCGGAGACCTGCTGGTTGTTCCAGTCAACAACCCCACCATGTCCCAGCGTCCCCCATCAGGGTACTACATCCGCGGTGTTTGAGACTTTCCCCCCCACACCCACTCCCACATGTACAAGCCGGTGAGAAAGAAAACACACACTTCCAGCTCAGGCTTCCAAAATAAAACCACCAACCGTACACGCGTATTCTAACGCTCTTATTTTGAAAGGAGAATCGCTCCACTTCCGGGCTACGTGTCGTCGCCCCCCCCCTTCTCTCGCTAGCTTGACAAGAGTCCTCCTCCCCTTCGCTCAACGCCGACTTTGGGGCTCGAAAAAGCGCTTTCCGCTGCCGGTAATGGTGGCTCGGGTTGCGGCGGACAGGACGGCGCAACTTTTCCCGTCTTCTCTCTGTGCGGTTGAAGTGCTTTTCAACCCGGCGTCGTTTAAAATACACCTCCCCACTCTTGACTACAACGCGCACATTCTGGTTTTTAAAAAAAAATATATATATATTTATTTTTGTTCCTCCTCCGCAGCGCTCGAGCGAGGTATAACCGCCGCTCCCCGTCTGCGGCAGTTTAGGGTGCACTTGCAAATCACTCCCCCGTGTGCAGCGACACAAAACACGCGTTTCATTCCTCTCTCTCTTCCAAACAATATAGCGCATCTTATAGATGGCTTTTTGTTGTGTGTGTGTGTGTGTGTGTGCGTGTTACCTCCACCTGTTAATTAGACAAGACGTGCTATGACAACGAGATGAGACTCGTTCAACGTGCCTCTTCGCATCAGCCGCCACATACCTCCAGGTCCTCCTCGTCCGGGTCCACGGGACCGAAAGCGCTGTCCCCGTTGCTCAAGTCAGAATGACTGGCTTCTTCCACCGCGCTCCTTCTCGCAGCCGTCGCTAACGTCACATCGTCCTTTTTTCTGCTCCTCCGCTGAACCTTGGCGGCGTTTCGGTACGAAATGGAGCCCTTGTAATTAACTTTTAGCACGGTCTGTTCCTGAATCAGTTTCTCCAGTTCTGCGCAGGTTCGGTCGGGCTCGGACCCGTGTCGCCTCCGGACCATTCGGCAGATCCTCTCCAAGTCCGGCCGAGCTTTCCGCGACCGCAGCGAGTCGATAGTGTCCAGGATCCACTCGCGGTACTTGGATTCGGACATCTTTCTTGCTCGTTTTGGTTCGCTTTCTTCTAGCTTTTTTTTTTTTTTTTCCTTACCTTGGTGCGTCAACCTTGTACACGGTGTTTTTCGTGAGCCGCGGTCCGAGTCCAACCCGAGAAGCGGAAACCTCGCCGTACGCCTCCTGCGTTTGCGTGTGCGCTTAAGGTGGACCGACGGAGTTGCAGCGAAAAGTTTTAACTCGAGAGGGGGTTTTTTAAGGTGGAATATGTGGTCCTGAACGGGTACGTGCGCGCGCACACTCGGGCCCATGTGCATCATGATGGGTGAAAAAAAAAAAAAAAAAAAAAAAAGGTGGCCATTTACTTCAAGAGTTGGAAAAGTGTGACACAGCTTCTGATGTAGTAACGGAGGCCAGTTCACATGTGGTCCATAGGTTTCACGTTGCTTCATAAACTCAATGTATTAAACAACCAGAGGCTCAATGTGCCCCATCAGAGATTTGACTGAAAGGCACGTTAATGCATCAGTATGTAACATAACATACTACTTTATTGAATTAATTAAAAAGTCATTCATTATATATTTTTCAATTAACAAAAAAGTAATGCAACAAACTTATTTGAATATACAGCTATTCTGTATGAAAATTAAATGTTTTTTCTCATGCCGTCGGCAGTTTGATGAGCTAAGTTGTATGCGTGTGTTTGTGCGATCCTAATAAATGATCACTTTTCAATTTACATTTTCAAAAATGTATACCTACCATTCATTGCATTTCTCACAGATTGATTTACTCATTTGAAGTCTTTTCAATGCGTGTCAATATTGCCCCAATTATTACTGATTTACTTTAATCACTTTCTATTCTTTAGTGGATTCTATTCTTTGATGGCTTCATAAATTAAAAAAGGTACTTTACCGTCTCCGGGCCCTTAACAGATAACTGATGCAGATGAATCCTAAAAAAAAAAAAAAAAAAAAAAAGGAGCACGCCGAGGGTGGGAATACATTTGGAGAGGGTTTCTGAAAGCTGGCTGGTAATTGATCCTGTACTGTGACAGGATGGACACAACACTGCATTATTCAATTGCACCTGGCAACCTCTCGACACATTCCCAATAACAGACAGGAGAGTTAAAATACCGCATCCGCCCCTCACCTACCAACAAGTGTGTTCCTCTGGTCCAGCCACGAGAGTAGCGAACAGCTTCCTTGAGTTTACATGTTAAAAGCGTTATTGCTCAAATGTGACAAGTCGACTCCAGTGCGTCGTTGGTGCATGGTGAAGAAAGACTTGACATAACCCCAGACGTATTAGTCTTAACAAGTAAAAGTTTATTGGAATGATACATTTTGCAAAATATTACTTTATGTATATTTTTTTTTAACATACTCATTGTGTTCTAAGGGTATCTGTCAAGTTCTCCAGAGGGGAAAAGATAGTTAAGACTGTCAAAGGCAAGGATATACAGTATTGTTTCCCAAAAGGTACAATAGACTACACAATCACTGTACCCAGGTCATGAGGAAAAGATTAATGTTCTGTTTTTGCTTTTTTTTTTTTGAAAATACAATTAGAAAATATGAACGCAAAACATCTCGGATGTAAAAAGTGTTATGTTTGAATGAAGAGTGTGTGAAAAACTTGATGAAAATAGAAGGCAAACACAAGAGAATAACTCATAATTAGCACAGAGCAGTTGCTAGTGTTCTGATAGAAGAGAATTAAAAAAGACAATTGACAAAGAAGTTTTGTGTGGGGAAACAAAAATATTTTTTTTTTTTAAAAAAAAGGAAAAAGCATTGCGATGACCTCCGTGTCTGAAGTGGATGATGTGGCGTCGCCTTCCACACACACACACACACACACACTCACCAACTCTGATTTAGTCATTTGTCAGATCATAAAGACCAAATATATTACATGAGCTCTCTTTAAAAAGGATTACATAGTGTCTTAAAAGTTTCAAATAATTAGCACAAATCAATTAAATAGGAGATTTGAAAGGATGCGGCATGTGCTTCAGTATTTGCAAAAGACCGGACATAGTTGGTTGGTGATCCACTGCATTGTTCAATGTGATGCTCAAACAAACCAAGAGGCTCGACAGCGATGAGACTGTCGGCAGTGGAAACTTTGGATTTCCCAAAAAGCATGTTTCAGGTCCAGGAGATGTCTTGCCATTGGGTTGCTTTACCACATGCAAGAAAAACCAAAGCTCAGAGAAACATGTATCATAGAAAATACACACGTCGTTTTTCCAAACCGCATTGGAACCATCTCCATCAGACAATTCAAGACATTCAAAAGGTATCCTGTGTTTGATCTCTATTACATTAAAAGACACAGCCAAAAAAATATATAATTACTCAAGCCTACCGAAATCATTTAGGAGTTGAAAAACATTCTCAAAAATGTCATGGTACAAGACTTTATGACAAATTGATGCACATCTAACAATTCACAGAAGCTTTTCAGTGAGATGGACAAAGTCTAGCACCTAGGGCCTATGGGGTGGGGGGAGGGGGTGGGGTTGGGGGGTGGGCAAACATCCTTCATCAAACCAAGTGTTCAGTCAACAAACCAGCAATGAGATTTGGTCTGCGATTGTCTTGCATCCACAGAAATAAATTTGGCGAAAGGGGACAGCTTTAGGATAGCTTCCTTAAGTTTAATTTGTTACATAGAAAGCTGGGAAACGGAAACAAAACACTCCAATCTCAACAGTCCCACAAATTTGGTTGGACTGCAAATCTATCTGAAGGTGTTACATGTATGGAATATACACAAGAGAAAGGGGGGAAGGGAGGAAAAGGGAAAAAAAAAAAAAAAAAAAAAAAAAAAAAAAAAAATCCTCACGGTAAGAAGCACAAGTTCAGTGACAATTATCAGCAAACTTTTGTCCTACAACTGATCAATGAACAAAGCCCAGAAGAACTTTCTGACACATTGAACTGGGTCTTGTTCCAGCTTCAAAACAGAGCAGCCGAGAGTCCACTTCAATAGTTAAGCATGTTATCCACGATCTCAGGTACCTCAGCACAAATAAAGCATAAATGCTCTGCCATCTTTCTTTAAAAGTGATATTGTACAAAAATAACATGCACATTTTGTTGAAACGTTTTGCTACTTTTTTGCGTATTAAAATCCACCACCGTCATAGTTACATACAGAAAACTTTGCAAAGTTCTCAGTTTGCAAATTTGGCAGAATTTATATATTTATTTATGAAATCTTAATTTCAGTTTCACACCTATGAGACAATCTTGAAAAAGATGTAATTATATATATATATATATATATATATATATATATATATATATATATATATATATATATATATTTATTAAATAAACAAGTCAGGAGTGTGACCACAATGTTAGTTGCTGCTAAACCACAGCTTTTTAACCCACCCATGAGCACTAAATAACACACAAGCACAGAGATTGACATAAAAAGGACAAAATGATCACCAATAGGATTCTTAAAATGCTCTAATAAATTTACCTAAGAGAAAGACAGACTTAAATGCAAACCTCAGGTTTACCATTTCTCACAGGTCCCCAAAAGGAGCAAGACATGGATGAAGTTTACCGTGATAAATCATGTTCACTCTGATCAAAGAGGTCACCGCTGTTTCAGCTGCAGTGAGTGCATCGTCTACCCAATAAGCATGCCACATTTAGCAGACAAAGGCAGATGCAGAGAGTTTTCAAGCTTTAAACCAAATGGGCACAAGGGCTGATGCCACCGTAGCCAAAGCTCTGCACCAATGCTTTCGACACAGTTTTCCAACCAGTTGGCATTATGATAGGCACATCTGTTGGACTTGGTATTGCTTGGACAGATTCAGGATGGAGAGATGGAGAGGGGGTGGGGGAACCAGGGTGACAAGATACAACGATCACTCTTTGAGAAGCTTGTAGAGAGGGCTTAGTCCGAAAAAATAAGGAGGAGCCTAGCAGATTCAGTACCTTAACAGAAAATCAATTCCTCAACCTGCAAAGACTGAAAACATGTCATTACACCGTCAGAAAGATACAAGTATAGCTGGACAGCCACAACCTATGCCTGTTCTCTTCGAGCCCCTGTGGCAAACACAAGAGGGATAAATAAAACTGAATAGGTAACAGTTGAGAAACAATCAGAAAAGGCAACACTGCTGGTTCTGTTGGATCTCTCTTCACTTTGCCTACCTTTCCAATTGGGGGGGGGGGGGTTACATTGTTGTCGTCATTACAAATAAGCAAGTTAGCAGTCCACCCTAGCGCTTCCTTCCTTTCCGACCCCCTTTTTACTTTCTAAACCCCTCTCTCTCTCTCTCTCTCTCTCTGCTACACATGGATGGAATCTAGAACTCAGCAAACTCCTTTGCACACTTCTCTGTGAAGGAGACTCTGATTTCCTCTTCCTCGTAGTCGTCAAAGTTGCTTGTGTCACCGGGGCCTTTGCACTTAGGAATAAAGGGAGCCTCCACCTGAAACACACAAGACAATCAGATCCATCAGAATGATGCAGTGTTGTCCGACAGAGAGAGCCAAAGCCATAGCAGGAACAACAGAAAACTACTGGATGGCTATGGAAAGGTCCCAGGTGAGAACAGAGACCACTGAAAGTACATTTATATTCCTTTAGTTTGGGAGTAAAACCCATTATGCAATCGAGAAATCATGGGTAAATACTTGGAAGACATACTGCACGACCAATTTAGTGATCATGTGCTGTCATTTGTTTTCCCTCAAGCACAACTCATTCATTTCTAATTAAGCCGGTAATTACCTAGAATTTACCAGAAATAACTGCATGGAAAAAAAAAAGTTTGAACTTGGTGGATTCATTTGTATTACGCACAGGCAGCGAAAGTAATATTGCTATGAAATGACATTTTGTTTTTGTGTGTCGGCACTTGCTACATGTGTGACTGCTGTGGTTTATGGGGGGGGATCCCTCTCTCCCTGCAGCGTTTTGCTAACGAGTCCAATGTTAGGAAGGGTTCCTTATTTATAGCATGTGAACTTTGTGAAACCCTTTGACGACTGATTGAGATTTTATACAAATTAACCTGGGAGCAAAACATGTGGTTCTGTTTCTATAACTGTCGTGATGTCCCACGGAGGACCGCTGTAATTCTACCGAATCCACCAGCTTTTGGGTTTAGATAAGAAAACTGGAACACATGTTTTGTGTTTGACATTTTCCCAGTCCATCTACAATGTACTAGCATCGTGCAGAGGAAGCACATCTGGCTTCTACCCGTAGCCAGATGTGGACTAAAGACACCTCCACTCACTAAAGCCATCTTCCTTTGTCAGCATCGCGTTGCCTCTGCTCTCCCCATTTCAACACGTGGAGGTGCGCTCCATTTGAACCCATCACTACTGTATAAAGTCTAGCCCGCTCACCTTCCTCTGGTAGATGGCGATCCAATCGGTGGTGGCAAACCACTTGTGGCCCTTGATATCGTTGACTCCGTTCCTGAGGTTGCCAAAGCGCTTGGTCAGGTCCACCTGCAGCAAATTTCTCAACAGATCCTTCAGGTCTGAGCTGAAGTGGGAGGGAAAGCGAACCTGCAAACGGTGAAAGCAGTGTGTGAGTGCGTGTGTTCTCAACAAGCCCGGGTTTTATACCTCATGCTGTCATTCGTGAATGCACTGCAGGACTCTGGCCTACGACTGCAGGGCCCTATTGTTCGTACCTGGCTATCGTAGTTAGCGGGATAATTACACAAGTCAGGGTTTTCGGTTCCTCGAAGCAAGTTTGGCAAAATCACCATAGCAACACATCCAAAAATTTGAACCTGCTCCAGCGCAGGCTCATTCAGTATAGCTGGAAAAACTGGCCACACCCCCTGAAGAAAATGGCAGCTCCCGTCCTCATTGATGAAGGAGCGATATTAGTTTGATTAACGTTTCATAGGGAGAGAGTTCTTATGACGTGATGATGACTTCCTGTACGGGCGCCATCGATTCTGCCCACAAGGAATCATTTATTACAGACCTTCTGGAGCCTACATTGAACACCACACATTGACTGTCTCACAGGCTGTATGCAGAGGCCTGTGGTACATTGCTGCACAGTGTGGTACATTGTTGTGCATTGTGGTACATTGTTGTACAGTGTGGCACATTGTTGTCCATTGTGGCACATTGTTGTCCATTGTTGTCCATTGTGGTACATTGTTGTACAGTGTGGCACATTGTTGTCCATTGTGGTACATTGTTGTACAGTGTGGTACATTGTTGTCCATTGTGGTACATTGTTGTACATTGTTGTACAGTGTGGTACATTGTTGTCCATTGTGGTACATTGTTGTACATTGTTGTACAGTGTGGTACATTGTTGTCCATTGTGGTACATTGTTGTACAGTGTGGTACATTGTTGTACAGTGTTGTCCATTGTGGTACATTGTTGTACAGTGTGGTACAGTGTTGTCCATTGTGGTACATTGTTGTACAGTGTGGTACATTGTGTTACATTGTTGTCCATTGTGGTACATTGTTGTACATTGTTGTACAGTGTGGTACATTGTGTTACATTGTTGTACATTGTGTTACATTGTTGTACATTGTTGTACAGTGTGGTACATTGTTGTCCATTGTGGTACATTGTTGTACAGTGTGGTACATTGTTGTACAGTGTTGTCCATTGTGGTACATTGTTGTACATTGTTGTACAGTGTGGTACAGTGTTGTCCATTGTGGTACATTGTTGTACAGTGTGGTACATTGTGTTACATTGTTGTCCATTGTGTTACATTGTTGTACATTGTTGTACAGTGTGGTACATTGTGTTACATTGTTGTACATTGTGTTACATTGTTGTACATTGTTGTACAGTGTCGGCGATGCAGAACATCGGGAAAGCCGCTGCATGCGACTAAAGAGGATTTTCATCCACTTATCTATCCATCTTGTTAATTTAAGCTGGCTAATAGGACATTTAAACGAAATAGGGCCCAGGTTGGTGCGAGCCTGTGAGCGGTGCGATGACTGGTTCGGTCTAAAATGTGCCCACTGGCGTTGAATTTGGATGCGATTGGCCCGCTTGTGGCACCACTGCTTGTTTGCACTACTCCACTTTCCTTGGACCTCTCCTATGCGTTGGTCACTTTTAAAACTTGATTCTGGACATTTAAAAATGTATTTTTAGTTTGCAAACCACCAACTCTGTGAAGGAGCAGCGTAGCGGTTTGCACCTTGTTGTGCTGAAACAATCAAACTACTTACAAAATGTATATTTATTTATATTTTGGTCGGCTTATCTTAACTCACCTTCCCTGATACAATCTTCTCGTAAATCTGAATAGGCTGGTCAGCAAAGAAGGGGGGGTAGCCAGCAGCCATCTCATATATCAGCACTCCCAGAGCCCACCAGTCCACTGCTTTATTGTAACCCTGAAAAACACACAGGAAATAAAAGGGCTGTGACATCAGTCCTCAAACAAAAACTCCCACACATAGGAGTGTTGACAGAAGACGGTAAGCAACACAAATTGTCCCGCAGTCCAGAAGCCGATGTACGACGAGAACAAAATGGCTTCCCGGGTGAGGCCCCATGTGGAGAACTCTCCTGCCCTCGTGACATGAGGCGCGCATTGCCGTCTGCCGAGCGTGAACGCCTACCTTACTGAGGATGATCTCTGGTGCCAGGTACTCTGGGGTGCCACAAAGCGTCCAGGTCCGTCCCTTCACCCTTTTCGCGAATCCAAAATCTGTTACCTGGGGAACAGAGTGCACAGCTCTGAGCACTGACCACACACACACACACATGCACACAGACCAATGAAACGTAATTATTGCCGATGGCTGCTATAACAAACATGCAATCCTTGCCTGTATGTATCCTTGCTGGTCGATGAGCAGGTTCTCCGGCTTAAGATCTCGGTAGATGAGATCCAGCGAGTGGAGGTATTCAAAGGTAAGTACAATCTGGGCTGCGTAGAAGCGGGCGTGGGGTTCACTGCGAAACACATGGGGCACAACATTTAATTCAACCAGTGGCGCATAGAAAAATGTCGGAAGTAGCTAAAAGTCAACTCACCTGAATCTACCGATTCTCCTTAAGTGGGAGAACATTTCACCGCCGGGTACATACTCCATTATCATATACAGATTACTGTTGTCCTGCAGAGACATTAGCAACATATTACTTTTAAACCAGCAAAATACACGTACAAAGATTAGGTGAACGTGCCGAGAACACCACCAGATTAACAATTTAATGCATACCTTAAAAGAGTGCTCCAGTCGCACCAGAAAGGGAAAGCTGACGGCTTGCAGGATACGTTTCTCGTTCAGTGTGTGTTCTATCTGCTTCAGCTTCACCACCTAGGAAGGATCAGGACAAAATGGGGCGTCAAATTGGCTGACGTAACATCATCTTTATTATAGAAACAAAAAGAGAGGGATCACTACTACTTGTGCCTGTAGTCTTGTACCCATATTCTTAAGTCTTAACATGACCAAACTAGCCTCTGAACACAAATTCCTCCATCCCCATGCAAGAGTTCATCTACGTAGGACACAATCTGATCTTTAAAAAACAGGCACTCTTTCAGTGGTAATACACTGGATACTAGGTTCATGGCACTGTAGGACATTTGAACTTTTCTTTTTTAGAACAAAGTGATCTTTGTGATATTTATAAGACCAGAAGATTCACTTGTAGCACTACAAAACAGATTTATGTAGTAGAGGCGCTTCTTCTTTCTCCATCTTCTAACCAGAGAGGCGTCACAGACAAGAAATCCCTCAAACTTTTCAGCTTCAATTACTTCCAATTTGTTCGATCAGTGGGTTCAGTAAATGTCTCGCTGCAATCATCTCATGGCTGTACACTTGATTAGTACATGTGGGTTATTTTTAGCTCTCTGGCTTAAAGTTTGAATAGGAAAACATGCAAACACTCTTTAAGAATGACTGTCAAAGTCCTGGGATACTTACCAATACAATTTCTTCAAAAAGAACATTTATGTCACATCAGAAACACAAGTTAACCATTTACATTTATAATGACAGTACCGTTTCTCTTAGAGGAACCGTACCTTCTGTTTGTCAAGTATTTTCATGGCAAAATGCTGGCCCGACTCTTTGTGTTTAACCAGCATGACCCGGCCGAAAGAACCAGTGCCTAAGGTCTTCAAACGCTCAAAATGGTCCAATGCCGCAGTTTGCTGAGGGGGAGAAAAGAGAGTGAGTGAGACAAACAGAGGAAAAGGAGAACAACAACATACACATTTAAATGTTGATTAAATGACTCAGAAAATGTAATTATAAAAGCCTTAACTGAGCCAACACAGAGTGATACAAGGTATTTATCCTGTTTCTGGAAACATTGGAACAAGTGTTTGTATGTTTTTTTTAACCACAAGTGACTTTTTAACTGCAGTAATTGTACCTGCGTCCTTGTATTGTATTTTATATATTGTTGTATTTGTTGCTTTATGGACTCATGAGTCTGGAATAAAAGAATGAATATATATATATATATATATATATATATATATATATATATATATATATATATATATATATATATATATATATATAATGTAAAGCCCTACTTTAATTCATCGTTTCTCCTAAATAATACCTCCAATAAAATGTGTCATGTCAGGATGAAATATGAATTAGACATGTTGTCATTATATCTATTGAGTCTACATAAGAGGTGCACAGACACACAGACACGTAAGAGTTTCAAATTAGCCCAGTAGAGGGTGCACTGCCCCTCTAAAATAAATAGGAAATGATGGGCGGGACCACGAGTACAGTATGTGAAAACAGAGGTCAAATTGATTCAAGATTTTATTATAAGATGCATTCTCACACAAACAATATTAGCGAGACACTGCAAAAATCACGACTCAAATCATAAAAGAATGAAAGTAATTCTTCACTTTCTCACCTGTGCTGGATTCTCCCATTTCTTCAGGAAATCTTCTTTGGCTTTGGCAAGAAACTCCTTTACTGTAATTAGGAACAAAGAACATATTCATTAGCGAGAGTTCATCTGTTTTTACGAGCCCAGACTTACAGGATTTTGAATAATAGGTCACCACAACTAATCACCAAGACCCAGGGAAGGAAATAACGGGTGTGTACGTGTGTGTGTGTGTGTGTGTGTGTGTGTGTGTGTGTGTGTGTGTGTGTGTAGAGAGGTTTTTTCATTTTTAATTAGAGGTTAAAATACACTTGCATGTGCAAGCTCCAACTGCTTGCAAAAGAAAGGACACACCAAACCAACTCATGTTTAGGTCACAGAAAATCAGGGGAGGGGAAAAAAAAAAAAACAACACAACATCCCTCGGAGTACAGAAAGATAAAAATAAGGACACAGCTGTAGATCTAGTGCAGGCTTGGCCCAAATCTGTGCGCGCCAGGTACTAGTGATGGAGGAGGCAGCCACGAGGCCTCTCACAACGCTGAAGAAGCTACAGGGTTATTGATTGCGATTCGGGGGGGGGGGGGCATACAACTATAGCTTCACGAGTCCCAGCTTTATGGAACCGTGGCAAAGAAAAAGCCGAGCACATGACATTTCCGCGATAGTATGCCAGGAGCCATGTGAGAGTCTGAGAACAAAGGGGGGGGGGGGGGGGGAATGTGGCCATTTTAACCATCACACAAAATGCTATGTTCAGCGAGCTAAACACTGGACGTCACCCCATCATCCCCAAACCGATTCATGGCGTTGCCACTGCATCACGATGGGGGGGGGGGGGCACGTCTCTGCAGGGCAAAGTTAACGCGGTCCAATTCTCCAATAAGACGTCACCGATCTCAAAACATAAAGCCAAAAGCTACACATGAAGGACTAAAATGAGTTTAAAATCAATCCGATCTAGGAGGCGGAGACATTGTCACACATACTGTCATATGCAGCCAGTCATTTGTCGCGCCCTTATCTTTATGGGGATAATCACAGTGCTCTGTGGGAACAAGTAGATAACCAGTCCTTCCTCATTCCTCCTTACCATCTGTGTACTAGTGTTGAGGACACTAGCTGCCCTGGCAGATGATAGAGCACAGCTTTTCCTACCGTTATCCAGGAAACCAAATAGTCGAGTTTGAAATTTCAAATCCACAGTCGACAAAAGGACAATAGTTTTAATTGAGTGTCTTTGATCGCGATAGTAAATAGGAAGAAAGAGCATGACAAATGTCGTGATTAAAATTGTACCCCGTAGCATTTTGAAAACAATATCTCCTACATTTTATTTCCAACCCTGAGGAATCATTTCTACGAATGTATTAACAACTATTAAAAAAAGAGAAGACATTTTACGCTATTCAGGGTAATGTGGAATGTCCATCTGCCTCGGTAATCGATGCAAAACAAAAGCCACGGTCACAGTTGAACTAAAGTAAGCCAGTCAGCTGTCAATGTAATCACCACTTTCTGGATAGTAATATTTAATCTAATGGGCTTTTAAATAAGATAAATATCATTGGAGACGTAAAAGAAATTGTAACGCTCTACATAGAAATTGTGCATCTGTGCATCTCTCAGACACACACACACACACACACACAAAAGGCTTAATCCTCATCCAGCTAATGTGATTTCCTGCAAATTCTCCAAAGACCAGCAAGCTCCAACAATAGGATGGGAGAAAGCCAGCAAGAACGGCAGAGACCAAAGTTCGCATAAACATGTCGAGAGCACTGCTGCTCCCAGAGAGCACTGGAGGCAGACTGGTCAACGGGGAGAAAAACATTTCCAGTAAAAGTTGCTCAATTCCCACTTCCAAGCCGATGAAGCCACGAATGGGGCTCCAGCCGTCATAACTTAGAGCTGCTCAGACGAAAGACGTGGGTGCTGCTGGGAGCGAAGTGGCAAAAATCAACAGCTGTCTTAAAGGAATGCTCTTAATCCCCGTTATGAGGCTTGGTTGCCATGGCTACCACGGTAAATGCAGACGATCAACTAAGGCTCGACCCCTCAACTGTCCTGTAACACCAAATTCCTTACCATCTGGAATGACTACGGGTACCTCGGGTGCTGCAGCATCTGCCGAGCGCGACCCCGATTCACTCGAGCGTGAGGATGACTCCCTCTTTCCCGCATGCCTCCTGGAGCTCTTCCTGTCACACATTAGCCCTGCAAAGTCTCCCCTGTTCTTCTTCCTTGACCTCTTCCTCAGGAGTCACTGATTCATGACCTTTCCTTCCCTTTCCGAGAGCACCCTGGTCAGATCAGTAGCCCCGCTCATCCGCAGAAACGGGTCAAGAGTCGCTTGCCAGCGACTTCTGCCTTTTCCTGTGTGTCACTTCGCTGGGGACCAAGTTCAGAAAGTAGCATCCACATCCAGTGTGCAGTCAAACGTAGCATGGAGACCAGCGCTGCTCCCTTTTCACTCACACAGATCAATTGGACCCTTGCTTTGGTTTGTATCAATATTTATTCTGTACACAAAGTACTCTGCCGTTCCCCTCCCATGTCAACACAGACACACACACACACACACAATATATATATTGATCTCAACAGAGGCATAATCACCAGGGGGAGAGCCGTAAATCCCTAACTGGTATATTTATCCAACCCAGAGAGGAAGTCCTATGGAAAACTAGGCCTAAGTGAAGACCCTTGAGATTAGCTAGACACATCAAGATTCTAGAAACTTTCCCTAATGAGCAGAACCAATCAGATGTCAGTTGCAACAAAAGAAAAGAAAAGAAAACCCTCTCCAAGCTGATCGGGATGTTTTTAGAACATAATAGTAGAGAGTTGCGAATCAAGAACACACAAACAAACCACGGTGAAACTTTTTCTCCATGCCCAGATGCCCCAGAGAGTCCATGTAGTGCCAGCGCTGAATCAATTCTCCAAAAATCAATCCTGCATCTCTCCCCTGGGCCTCACTGGCCAACTCTGACGCAGGAACAGAGGGGTTATATTAGGGCGAGCTGACCGATATTTAACTGTGAAGCTTTCCAAATCAGGTCCCAGGCTTCACCAGGCCTTGTTCAGAAAGCATACATCCCCATGTGGTGCATACGAAATCAGTCGGATGGGCCAACAGAGCTGCATGTGAATCAGGAAGGTGTTTTCATGCGTTTAAAAATCAATTTGTCGTCATCAGCTCAATACTGGCAGTAGATATTTCACGGTGACTGGTGAGCAAACGGTTACTGGCTAAATGTACTACATCCTAATGTAGGAAGTTATTTGGCTAGTTAACATAAGGACCAAACCAGGAGCAGAGGCGCTCACAAACTGAACTGCTGGTCACACCACATGTGCCACGTCAGGGCTGCACAATTCATCAAAAATGTTATCGAAATAGAAATATGGCCAACTGCAATTCTCAGATTGCAGGAGGCGCAATATGCGTTAAAAGGAAAACAATGGATGTGAAGGACGAGTACTGCGTGTGCATCCATCTGCCTCACTGTGTACTTGTTGTTGAGTATTACATTTGTGCAGCGTTAACATGACCCCTGGCGGAAGAAAAAGAAAACGGTTTTACTTTGTGTTTTTACAGGTTACAGTGTATTGATTCATAATGCATGACATTATTGTGTGCTATAGCGTGATGTTTCAGTATCACTGCCCGTAAATACAACGGCAGCTTTAGAAAACACAAGGATTACAACTACGCCTGTTGTTGCTGTGAGAATCCAAAAAGGAAACTACTGTTCCTTTCACTGAAATCCATCGTTAAGTTTTGCTTGCTGCTGGATTTCGCATCTCAGGATTGTTCCCTGGCAGTATGTCAACTTGCCAACTCAGTGCTGTAAGCTTATCTGAGGTGGCTGATTGGCATTTAAACAGTAAGGTCCACTGGTAATCAGTGTGGGCTTATAATAAAGCCTGTTTAACTGGAGACAGGAAGTGATGACCGATCCAAACACAAACCTGCCCCTTTTACACAAACCAGCTGCATGCAGAGCGGGAGCAGGACATGAGCCTCATAGATATTTATAGATACACGGAGTTGCAATTTGACAGGGTGCCACCTTATTATATGAGGTGCAATTCAAAACACAAAAGATTAGAATACAACAATCCCTTATGTCAAGTACAGGAGAATATCTCCAAGCTATCAAACACTCGCACAATCCAATTTAAAAAGAGAACTACCAGCGAGAATGAGACAATGACACAAGAGTTTTCTATCAAAAAATTAAAGTACAGGCTCATTATGACACTGCGTAACAGTTTAAGGCAAATAGTATAGTGCTGTGCAGAATGGTGCCTGACGGACACTTCCACAGTAACTGAGAAATACCTTCCTTTGAACTGTAACTGGGAAACAATAGGCCACAGAGAAGAGACAAACAACAGGCTGCTCTTTGTCTATTTGTACACAATATCACTCCACCAACGTCAATAGACAGTCAACTCACCGGGTTACGATATTAATTTAGTAACAAACATTAGGAAGACGGGAAAAAAAAACTGCTCGATTATCTCTGTTAAAATGTACAAGTTTGAGTTCAGCCTGTGACTGGCTAAGCTAGCGGGAACAAATAGCATGGGCTGCTACCTAACCCATGCTTCTGTCCAGCTCCAGAATGAAAACTCACACCAGTAGCAAGCCTCTAGCTCATCCTGTGGTTGGCCATGTCTGCCTTCTCCACTGCCCGTGTCCCCTAGACAGGGCCCGGCTCGGTGAAACAGCCTTCCTGCCAGCCTGTGAATAACAGACATCATACGAGGCAGGAGGAAGCCAGCTGATAGCCAGTGCAGAGTCTCAAACCTGCAGTATGTCCAGAGGTTTCAACAAGCAGGAAATCCAGAAAATGTGATGCCAACAACGTCTTAAGGGCAAACACTTCAAGCTATCGTGGCTGGCTGTGTTTAGTTTATAGAGTAGTGGAGGCGATGACCAACTGTGAAAAGCCTGGGCTGGACCTTCCTTGCTCCTTCACTTCCTGCTGCAGTTCACAGTGTCTATCCGGCCTGCTTCCTCCCATGGGCCAGAAATCAGCTTTGTATACTAGTACAGCAGCTGTGCGCTCGTCTTCTCCAGCCTGGAAACCTCAGTAGAAAGAGACCCTGCGCACCAGAACAAGCTCTCAGTCTCAACACTCTCTCTCTTTCTGTAGAACGAAAAACAGGCTGCCATGTTGTCCTTAATTTCTAGCTGCTCTGTGGAAAAGAGGCTCCTGGGTGTGGGCTCTGGATCCCTGGTCCGTACCCGTCTCTGGGGATCAGGGTGGGACTTCAGCGATCAGGTTGATAATGATGTGAACAAATATTACAGTGCAGCAGTGTCTGCTCTGTCTTCTAACATACTAATCCACCAATTTACATTACTTATTGAGGATGAAAAAAAAAGAAATCTCACCTGAGAGTCATGGGCCTCGTTACAAGGTTTATCAGTGTCTTGCATAGCCAGACCTATGTACACAACACGGTGTCAGCGCTAAAGAAAGGTCTTGCTCCGCACATTATCATTCTGGTAACAGGGAAAGAACGCAATGGCTTGTTTATGATATGTTTAAAAAAGACATACAATAGACTTGGGCGTCGCTTAGCACAGAACACAGCGATGATATCCGTGCAAAATAGATAACGCAAACAGCGGAAGGGGATGAGAATGTCGGCTGAAACGGGCGGCAGGCTTATACCCAGTGCCTACATCCGGTGAGTCAGAATAGGGACGGGTTAACATTACAGGGGGACTGGAAGTAATTCTTCACACATACTCTCAATCAGCATCATTTTGCAGATACCTGCTCAGACTTTGCACACTTGAGCATTTATTTATTATTCGGGTCATGGATAAAACGGTGGCCTTTTCTGAGGCCAGCAATAGCAACTGGTAAAAAAAGAAACCAAACAAGCTTTTTATAAGGAAATGGGACTAAATGTCTCCCTAATTTAGTAGTTCTCTGTGGATCAATGTAAAAATGTGTTTTTTTATTTTCCTAGCTTATACAAACGTCCCATAATTTGTTATATTACGACTGATGGATGTCTGAGAAGCTCATCAACATAATGAAAAGTTGCGAGAAAAAGTCCACAAAACAATTGGTATAAGCGGGGCATCTCTTCCTGACTGTCTTGCACACAAACAAACAAACAAACAAACAAACAAACACACAGGAGCGCTTGTTCCAAATGCTGCTCATCACATGATATTCAAGAGACTCTTCAACTCCCAAGTTTCTGCCTGAGGATCACCCTCATGCATCATATGACCCCCGTCCTGGTGGCTTTTACCTTCTCCGATAACAACCAACTTCCCTCTATTCACTTACTGTCAAACGCAGCCTGTGGGACTTGATGCTCGGGGTAACACAACACTTCCAGAAACATCCCAAAATATGTGCATCTTCACATTTGTCTCCAATCTCCTCGTGTTATTTTTGTATACATTACTTTATTAAAAGTCCACAGGAAAACCTCACACAAGTGTCTAGGTTTGCAATGTTATTGTAACAGTTTAACTTATATGGGGAGGGAAATAAGAACATCTGAAACACATGAACAGCAAAAGAAACCTATGACTGTTGTATAAGACCAGTTGATGTCACCCTCTCTTCTGGCTCTTCTGAATATAACCCGAGGCTTTAAATCACGAGCTTTCCCACAGAATCAGTGCAGAGAATGAATAACATCCTCTCCTGTTGAGATGAACATAGTGTCACTGTATAACAGCTTGTTTGAAGTGTGTATCTGAATGGCCACGGGTGTCTTTCATGTGGTTGTCTTAAGTTGATAAATCAGGAAGAATCCTGCACCTCCATGAAGAGAATATGGGTGTCGAAATAAATATTACATGGAATCACTGTGTAGGGTCCCTTTGGCCTTGATACAATATACAGGTGACAAGTTGCAGTATTTATATAGGTGCCATTGTGGGGAAACAGGAAATAGCAACACTGCACAACACTGTCAGGTAGCATGACATAGCTCGCTGCTGCAGCAGCAGCAGCTCCGGGTAAAGGGTACTCACCGCTCTCCATCTCATTGCCCTTCTTCGCGGTGGGCGTGTTGCCCATGATAGCAGGCTGATGGTGGAGTCCCTGGGCTCAGACCGAGTCTTCCTTTACGAGTCGATGAGGGATGCTACACCGCTAACGCAGTCGCTGGGCTCAATGTCGCTGACAGCTAGCTACAAGCTACCATTATTGACCACCGAGCGTAAATGTGTTTCCTCCAATACCTCCCCTCGAGGAATTCGGCCAAACTCCGACCAAACGAGTAAATACAAGCCTGCAGCCGACACTGAAAGCTTAAGGTTAGCTAAGCTAGCAGGCTAGCTAACTCCCGCAGAGGTGGCCAGTAGACGTTAGCTTCTCTAGTGTTAGCTCGTGGATTTCCAAGCGAGCCCCGGCGAAGCAAGATGTAACTCGGCTGTCCTTTATGTCCAGAGACGACTCGGCTTATCCAGAATCCAGTCTGGGCCACGAGACGGGTCGTCTAAAGCCGTTTTCTGTCCTAATGTTCACGAACAAGCTCGTCGCGTCCCTCGTAGTCTTATCCCGGCCTGAACTAACCAGGTGCTATCTCTGTGTAGTCAGGCCTGTTCACTGGAGACCCGGGCAACACAAGTGGGGTCCGGGTTACTCTTTTTCTCCGCCGTCGGTATTTTCAAACGAATCTCTCCCCATTCGTTTCTAAACCAGGCATCAAGTGCAGCGGTTTCCTGGGACCGACCATCTGATAGTCGATTCCTAAGATCAACAGACCCCTTCCATTAATCTTCAGACCGCAAGGGAAACTCCAGTCATCCATCCACCGGGTCCCACCTCTCGCCGCCTCTGATTGGCTACCGACACAGATCCTTACGCGACAGAAATCACAATCCAACTGCGGATTGGCTAAGCCTCAACGCATCCAGACATTACATTGATGCAATTCGTCTGTCAAATTATTCGGTCCCGCCCCCCCCAGACTTGCTAATAGCCAATACGCCCATAACTGTAATTGTGTTTTTTTTTCTTTTACTTTAAATCATCAGCTGTTTGTATTTATCCGACTGAGTTACATGCACGATACAAAAAAAACTTTTCCGTATCCGGCAATCGCGATCCTATTTTCAGAGCATTATTTTCCAGAGCCAGCTCTGTAGCCTAGCCACCCCTTTTTACCCGACCGATCCGTGATTGGGTGTGACGTTGACACAGGCTATTTTTAGTAAAAATGTAAAAATATAAGAGGATGATATTTGTGTTACAGAGTTGGCACTTTTTTTTTCTTTAACCGTATAATGAAAAAAAATAAAAAGGAATTGCTCGGCACCTTTTAAATTTTTTTTTTTTTAAAACAAGGTCAAGATTGAAACCACTGGTTTTCAGCACAGACACATTCAACAGTGGTTTATATTCCATTTCTTTGCTTGAAAGAAGACAACAATAAGTAATAATGAGGAACATAGTTGTCACTTTCACGCACACACATACAGATACATAACTAATACAATGTTTTTTTTATTTAGAACACACAGTTGCAAACAAAAACAAAAAAAAACAGGGAGAAAGTGATGTAGCCCATCCAAAACTCAACAATCTAAGTGTGTAAAGATTTAAGTGCAAAATAAATTTAACACAAATGTGATGGCAGAATATAAAATTCCTTTACGGCAATACATTAGTTTATTTGCCTATTGCTTCAGTGCTGAAATATTCTTCTGAGTACAAATGAGTTCTACACCAACAAAAGGAAGGAAGGTGAATCACACATCAGCTTGTGGTGCCGCTTCAGTTCAGCTGCACAGTTACTGTTCTCCATTCCACGAGTTAAACTACTTAAATATTGCTTTCAACAACATGGCAAAGAAGTCCCCATCTATAAGTGATGATCATAAGTGTGAGATGCTCATAATCGTCCTTGGAACAAACACTTTTCTTAAGATGGGGGTTCATTTTTGACATGCTTCAGGTAAATAAGGGCAGCTGTAAGGCAAAGATGTCTGTACATCCACATTAGAATGTCCACAGGCATCCTCCAAAAAGAAAGATCTCCTGTTGTGAGTTATCACATTTGGGGCTGGGGTTGTCTCTATAAGCAGTCCATTGAGTTATCTGGTAGTATCCCTAAGGGTGGGGCCTTTCCTGGGAGACAAGATGGAGGGAGCATGGAGTTTGACGTGGGATCCACATTTTCACAGTCTTCCATTCGCTCTGCACAACCTTCCCAGTTTATATGGAATCTGGTCACACGTGGGTTTGATGCCAGAATATTTCTCTGGAGCTGGAAGGAGGAGGATGGAAATATAGATAAATACCTACAGATACTTTCATAACATCTGAATATCAATTTGGTCTGTAAATGTAAATAAGAGAGTTTAGACTATTTTTACCTGCACTAAATGCATCTGCACTTGGTCACCAGCAGGAGTAGAGTAATTACATTATACAACTTTGTACTAACTGGTGTGACTAAGACAAACATACAATGTCGGCTTACACATTTTACAACCTAAATGGAAAATATTGGTCTACATTTGAAAAGGCCTTTCTTCAGAGGACTGATTAATTTTCCATTAGCTGCAGCTAATGTACACAATGCTACTATCTAGTTGGCATCTAGACTCAGGGCAAGAACATGTGAACTCTGTAGATAAGAAAAGGGTGCAAAGGTGCCAGGAATATTTGTATTCATCCCACAATGAATAGTCAATACAAATTATATAATAGAAACTACCAATTTGCACTTGTGAGTTAACGGTTTCAAATAAAATCCTTTCTCATTACAGCAAAACTCTGTGGCTTATTACTGATGTTACAGTAGTAACATTCCTGCTTAACTAGTTATATAACCGAGGGAACTTGACAGGATTACATGACATTTTTGAAGGATCACACAATTTGTTCCAAAGTGCAGGCTCCACAGAAAGAAAAGCTTCAATTCTGCAATGTTTTAGTGCACCATGCTGCCATATACTACAATGTGTCTTGCTGTTTTCATGGTAAGAACAATACAACCCGCTTTCTTAGGTTTGAGTAGTGTATAACGCCTTTTGTGTCATGTTTGTATTGTGTATTTTTGAGTCATCTGTTTTATTTCAAACCAGAGAAAAAAAAACATCAGGCAGCAGACAACAGAACTCAAAATATCCAGAAATCAACCTTTAGTCTGACCTGTGTGTAGTCTGGCTTGATCGGTGGATTTTCCCGAAGCTCTGGTTCTGTGTATTCATTGTTGACATAGTAACCGATGCGAATGAACTCCTGGCCCCGGTATGTGCAGGTAATCAGCACTACAGTCACACCAACAGCATCACTTTCAGGAATCAATCCAGTGTTTGGTGCATCAGCCTGTTAAAAGAAACACAACACTAAGATGTAACTTTTTGTATTCATACATTTCAGGAGTATAAACTGTCGCCTTGTCAAATGCTGATGATGGCATTAGGGTTGTAAATAGGCAAATACATGTATGTCACTCAAAATATGTTTACATTGACCCTTTAATGTGTGGCTGATCATGAACTGTAAAGAGTTCTGGTTTAGGATCCTGTAGCATTAAACAGACTTGAGATGATCCTGCTGAGCATGTAGGACAAGAGACTGCTGGAGCCGGCTTCTCTTAGTCGGCTATGAACAGTGTTTTTAAGACACTGAAACGGGTTTTGAAGAAATCTGATGTTGAGATTTGAGATTTTAAAAATTTATAAAAAGGTTTTGACACGGTTACCTAAATAATTGTTGTTGAAAATATTTTTTTTTTTTACCAAGATGTCTACTGGGCAAGACTTTATATAGTAAAACAATAAACTTGTCTCTACTCTCTGAATGACAAACCATAAAATGGCAATGCATTTTCAAATCATATCTTTTCTACTCTTTAATTTCTTTTTCTTTATTGGTTGACATGTTTCCCGATAAAGATAAATCTACAACTAGCCAACATAGACTAGGTTGATTCTCGTAGTCACTTTCTTTACATGCAGCATATCAACATGTTTTTATGGGCGAAATAACTACTCAAAGTGAGACATTTCTAGTAACAGGTTGTGATCGGGGAACTGCAGTATAATCTCGTTGTTGAAAGATGTAAAATTGTCTGTTTTTAATTCAACTTGCAATGTACACATAGAAAAGCTATGTGGGAGAAAAAAATAAAATGTTTTTAAAAAGGCAAGGATACAAATTTAAATTTTCTGAAAAGTGTAATAACAAATTGTTATGAAATTACTGATCCCATGGCCGTAGCAAGACAAAGCACTATTTCCGTTAGTATACCGGAACCAAACACACCTGAAACACGAACATGTGCCTCCCAGCAGGCACCGGGCCGACCAAGACTGAGTCGAGGATTTGATCGTACTCTTCACTCTCTGCCGAGCCAACGTAGATGATCTTCCATTCCAGGTCTACAAAAAAGAAATAAAATGTTTTCATTTATTAGTAGTGTGTATTGAATGTAGTGCTGAGACAATTAGTTCATTAATCAATTATGTGATGAAGACAAGTTATTGATAAACACTGATCATATTTGTTAATCTAGTAAAAATGTGCTTATAAAATACAGTAAATAGGTAAATGCTTTTTATCCATTTTTACAAATCATACCACAAGTGATTTTGCTTTCACTTTCCATGGCAAGAGGTTGAAATACAGAAATGTGTCCAAATACAGTCACATGTACAGAGACAGATCAACATCTTTAAGGGAATGCATTATTTGTGCAAAGCAATTGTGTAACATTATACTCAATATGCAATTCATGTATGAATAATAATCTACATGCTACCATGAGCAATAGAGAATACAGCAAAAGTTAAACACCAACAACCATTGAAACAAAGTATACTGTACACCAATTTATGGACTAACGTTACGTGTAAAAGTAATCATGCTTATTTGTGGGATGTTTATAGTTGCATTTAACCCATAACAACGTATTTAGTTCAAATCGAAACGAGTATTACACACCTAGAAGGCACAAGATGAATGAACTTCATGCGTTTATGAGAATTGTAATAATCTGCACAAGCATATTTAGCTAAATTTCACCTTTATTAAAACCGATAAGTTTAAGATTTGTCCACCACAGAGACCAAATTACTTAAAGCCGTGTGAAACTATTTTAGCTATTACCTTGTAACGTGACGTTAACTTTCACAAACTCAAATTAAGAGTCAAGTTAGCTAACGTTAATGTAGCCAAACTACAACACCTTCGGATGACGTGAGCATTTAAGTGTGGTTACACTAACACAACTAACATTAGCAACGGGAATGTAACGTCGCTTACCTTCGGGAAGGTCCTCCATGCACTCAAACGTTATCTCAAACTGAAAAGGGTTTCCAAAGGGACTCGGGTTATCCAGGACAGCCACATTCAACACCTGTACCTTCGCCATTGTTGCTAAACGCTAAAAAAAAAACGGTCGCACCAAAAACAAACGTTCACACCAGGTAACTGGGAAAGCTTCAAACGCGACGACACAACAAGACGTTGACAGAAAGAGAGCCCGCAGTTTTATCTACCAAACAACTCCGGTTGTACCTAATTTAAGCCTTACTCATACCCCTAAATGCAGACTGCTACGGGCTTAATTAAAGTTAGGTATAACTCGCGGACATTACATTTGAGGATAAATATGATGATCCCGCCGCTTTCACTGTTCAACTACCCAGGATGCTTTGCGGCTACGGCAAGCAATAGGTATGCGCGCGGAGAAGGAGCCACTTCCATTCAGAGGAAAGCAAACCTGCCACAATCGCCCCCTAGTGGCACGCTACATAAACCTGGGTTTAAACAATCTCATTTACCTACATTATCGGCTGTAATTAATATTTTTACTAGACAATTAACAGATAATTCCTGAGTAGTAAAGTTAAGTTGGCGGCTTTACTGTAATATGGAATACACCTTTAATCTATCAACTCTCAAAACTCAGTCAATATGTTGCAAGTATAGGTGTGTGCAAATATTTGAGAAGACATGTACACATACTTACCTTGAGGTACAGACACATACACATCGTGGTGTCCCACCCAAGGAAAGGTGTACACTAGGCACATTATACAATACATCCGGATACAAGGAGATACAACAGTGCCACAATACAACCTTGGAAATGATCCTTGAAACAGTTCTCTACTGAATAAAACATATAGTAAACTTCACAAAGATATGATTTATTTGCAAGACTATATCTTCAGTTTTAGGCACATTTCATTGTCCATGTGATGTATACACGAATATAAAACACACTGCTAAAAATGTTATGTTTTACATGGAAACTGGTCCATACAAATAAATAAGTAAAAAAAACAAAACAAGACAGAGGTCTACAACTTGCGCATAGCTTTTTTATAGTGAAGACAATTATCTTAATTTTCAATTAATCTATGTTACCATGAATCTTTATTACATTTGATAATCATACTGGATAACATATACAATTAATTATTTGTATCACTACATATTAGCATCTGTCACTACCCCATTCCTTATCCATTAGTTACCCCATCGCTTTTTCAATTATAGGGTTATGTAATTGTCTGCCTGACATAACCTGTCTACTCTCATGAATAGAATATAAATCACACAGAAAAAAAAACATTCACAAATATTATATTGCTAAAACAATGTATTAGATCGTAGATACAATTTTTTTTTTAAACACACACACAACAATGGCATGTGATCTCCTCAGACTGCGGTGATATAGGAGTAATCTTTCTCTGCTTCTCAAGAAAGCCTCACTATATACTCTCACACACTGTCCAGAATGAAAACTATTTGTCCGACACAGATTAGGCCTGAAGCAGCCTACATGTTCGTTGCCCCTCTGAGGCTGAGAAAGGGAGATTAGGTGAGGATTAGAGCCCACTGGACCAGCTGGCCGCCGAATTCATCCCCAAAATATCTCAAGAATGTCGATACCCTTTCTCATGTGGGGTAACATGAAACCTGTTGGAGGCGCTGTTTCATGCCACCACCACCAGCAGCAGCAGCAGCCAGGTTGCTATAGGTAAGACCTGTAACATTGTCCTCCAGCAGGTTGGTGCAAGTGCGGGTCAGCCTGCCCTTTAGACTCCGTTCAGAGGGAAACAAAGTTCAGTTTAAAACAAGTAGTCTACCAGGAGGTAAATAGGCATAAAGTGCCACAGATGTGATTAAAGTGATCTTTTAGATAATATAGGGTGTTTTTTTTTAGTGTTAGGACTGCTGTGCTTCAGTTGGCTGAACTGCGGGTTGTTCTTCCACTGTATACAAAGGAGTATCTGTTCGCTCTGCTGCAGGTGGATAGCTGCTGCGCTCAGGTAATGTGACACGAAACTCAACCATGTGACCAATGGCGATTGAAGAGTAGACGAACAAAAAAAAAAAAAAAGAAGAAAAAGAAAAAACAACAACAACTGCTTTACATAAAGCACCAACGAGTCGTGCAGTCGATGATGTAGATACGTATCGGACCCGAGCAGCGCGGCTCGTGTCTGGAGACGTTTCCTGGCGTTTTCATTGGACTAAACCATCTGTCGCCGTTTCATTTTTTGACAAGGTGAGGCGGAAGCGAGGAATCCACCTGCTCGATGGTTCACCTGAAAACAACCTAAACTATGGTATGCCTCTAACACAGCTTGTGGAAAAAAAAATGTACCCGACAGAATATTGTATTTTCTACTATAAGTCATAATCGTGATAATACTGCTGCAAATGAAAAGGTCGTTGAACACTAAAGTGCTTCAATGTGCTATTCATAGCTTCTGATGTTCCTGTGGTGTGAGCAGGTTTAATGGTGATTCAACAGCAGGCTGAATGTGTGACTCAGTGGCTGAATGGTGTCCCTGACTCAACCTGGGAATAAGGATTAAGAGTGTCAAAGAAATAAAGGACACTTGGCCTTTTACATTTCTGACATTAATGTGTTTTCAGCTGTTCAAGATGCATGGGAAATAAAGCCACGCAGTGAATGTTGGACCCAATGAAATGGACCCGAGTTGATGCCCCAAAGCCAGAGTCCTGCCCTCACTTTGCCCTGCTGGTCACGGGTAGAGATGGCAGCGTGTCTGGATGTGCTGGTCATGCCTGGAGTTTTGGTCAGGAGTGTTTTACTGCTGGTACTGAGCAGTAATCCTGTGTGGGGTGAGTCAGTACCCATCCCTTCATCCTCAACACAACCACACAAATAAGACATCTGACCACACCTACAGCACACACACACACACACACACACACACACACACACACACACACACACACACACACACACACACACACACCATTATATCTTGCAATGATAAATAAAACAACAAAAAGATAGGGGACATTCCAGAGCAAATCTGAAACATGCACACGCTTGTCATCATGTTGGAAGAACATTTGACTTAAAACTGGCTTAAAACAGACACATTGAGTTGAGAATATTTACATCAGTCAATCATCAATACTTCAACATTCAAAAGAATCCAATTTAACAATCCTTTCTCTTTTGAGCATGGCGGCTCCTTCCTGAAACCCATGCTTCTTCTTATCAAGTTGTACTTGTGTCCTTGCAAAGTTGACTATTTGCCCCCGGTGAATGATTGACTCATCAGGTCAAACACACGTCTTTCTTAATAAAAATGATTTTCGGTGCCTTTTGTGATGCTGGAAACGATTTATAAAAAAACTAAACGAGACAAAAGTACATTTTTTACTTTTTTTTAAATCCGTATTTCAAAGAAATGTGTAGTTTGACTCAGCTGACTGTGTATAGCTGCAGCACACTGCATGCCTGAGCTTCTCCTCCTCCTCCTCCTCCTCCTCCTCCTCCTCCTCCTCATTCCTTCTCCTGGTCAAGTAGTTACTATTTAGTTTCGTGATGTCACTGCATGATCACATGGCTGGTCAAGGATAAAAATGGCCGGGAACGGCAACAGACTTACGAGACATCTGGCGAGTTTTCTGTTTGTTGCCTTCAAAGTGTGCTCTAGGCAAATAGCAACTTCGGTTTTTCCGTTTGCATTTGCCGGGTTTTTTTTTATTCTACTTGTGTGAAATAATGTTTTCCATTGCATACAAATAGTTTAAACGTTGATATGAATGAATCACACTGCCTCCTGTTAGTTTGTCAACTCAGAAGGTCAGTTCAACCTTTTAGTCTTATGATCAGTTACAGTTAAACCTCACTAACATGCAAACACATTGTGCGCCTTCATTCATCTGTGTGTGGATTGTTTTATTCAGCGACTGTGTTCAAATGCGCTGAAAGGAAAAGTTTAACATTTTTGAAATATGCTTATTTGCAGAGAGTTAGAAAAAACTAAGGTTTACATGTGCTCGTCAATTAAAACAACCGGTCAAATAAGTCCTAGATTATCATTGACCATTTAGTTAATATGTTACCAGTTACCAGCAGTTGGGGAAGCCCATACTCAATTATGTTTAAACTGCAAAGAGAATCCATTCTTACTTCATTGTTCCTGATGTTTCTGCTCTTTTCACAGGGAACTATACTACGCTTACAAGTGACACCCGTTCTAATAACACTGCTGTGAGTAAATCTTCAGAAAATGCTCCTTATTTTTTTTTAAATTCCACCAGAATGACCACTGTCCGGTAATTTTCCACTTGCAGGGACCCAACATCGCAGCTATCGTGGCCCCCACGGTGACGCTGGGTGTCCTGGCCATCGCGTTGGCCGTGCTCGGCTGGCTCCTCTGCGTGGTGAAAAAGAGGAGACAGACTGAAGGGACGTACAGACCCAGTGCGGAGGAACAGTCTGGTGCATGCAGCATGGCGGCACCAGATGCTCTAAAGTTACCAAAGGAGGAAAGACTCATTTGAGATTGTGTGCTTTTTATGTTTTTAGAAAATCCCGTACGGACAAAAAGCTGCACGCGTTTGCATAGCATCGCTCCCTGAGCTGGTCAAAGATAGAACAATCTCAAAAAGGTTGAAGAGAGGACAGATTTGAGCTTTTATTTCAACAAGCACTGAATAGTTCCTGCATGGCACCATGAAAAAAATGCCTTTGGATGTCTGGATCGAGCCCATTTTAAGAACAATTGAACATTTCAAGGAGGTTTTGAACATTTCCTCCGCACCAATGATGCTTCAGTATTTTATCACCACTAATAATATTAGTTTAGATATGTTTATCTTGTTTCAGTTGCCACTTACCATGTACAAGTACTTGATTTGATTCAGTTTATTATGAAATACTCTTCACTGACAAAATCAATACCAATCTTTTACCTCAAACTTATTTTTTGTTTTTTCTACTGAGTCCATTGTATCTTAAATCAACACGTTTCTCAGCCTAATGATGAGTGCAATTAAACATATTACAGTACACAAACTCAATTGATTTTATAAAGACAGATGTACGTTGAAAACAAGGTTATACTGAGCAATTGTTTACACTTCAAGTACTCTAACTAATTTAAAGTCACGTTCTTTTCAGCAGCACTGCATAACATGAGCTCAAGCAGATGTTTTACAATGTTACATGTTTATTTATGCTTTTGTAAAATAAACTTTTGAAATATAGTTGAATAATTAAACTTCACCACTTCATTTCAAAACCATTTAAAGCATCTCTTGAGGGCCTTTTAGAATTGAAAGTTTTCTTTAAAAAAAAAAAGCACAACGCTACTAAACGTATGATTATAAGCACAGTATGAAGTTCTAGTCAAAATACAATTTGGCTATGAAGCAGGAGAACACTTAATAAACATGTTTATTCATCATATCCCAAATAATCTATCCATCGGGAAAATATGGAAAAGGTCATAACGTTGTACTTTGTAGTCTTTGGCTGATAAAACCGCTGAGCAGATAAGGAGTCCCGGTACTCCGAGTTCTGCTTCTGCAACACTGAGGCCATTGTTAGTCTCCCTGGAAAAAGGTGTATTTATAATGTAATGAAGAACTGTAGACGGACTAATGTGTTATGTTCACACATTTTTATGAATCAAAAAATATTTGGAAATTGGAGAACACTTTTATCATTGAGTTAATATACCCATAGTTATTCTTTTGATTTGAGATAGCTATCAAAATCCAGTTTCATTTGTACGGTCATGGTGTCAATAAATTTGACCACACATTTATATAAAAAGAGAGATGTTGAAATTGAAGACTTTTTTTTTTTTGAATATTGGATTGACAATTAGAATTCTGGTCTGACTGAAAAGATGAAGGCTACAGCTCATTACAAGATTAGAACCCGTGGCTTCTCTCTGACTATGCAAATATGCCATTGATAAATTGTTCTTACATTTGCATTGTGCTTTACAAACCATATTTAGATTTCAGCGGAACGTCAGATCACACATGTGACTCAATAAAAACTCTGGAGGCAGTAAAAGTGGCCCTTTTAATACGATTTTATTCACCCTCTAATCTCAAGGCTTCACAGTTAAAATCACTTCCGGAAAGGCAGTGACAGGACAGATGCATTCACAACATACAAAAAAACAAACACGGTTTTAATTCATGATGGAGTTGGGGGATGGATTAAATTAGCAGCTGGGCAGGCAGAGGTTTTAGGCCAATTCCTCCTCTCCCTCTTCCTCAAACTCTCCCTCCTCGGTGGTGGCATCCTGGTACTGCTGGTACTCAGACACCAGGTCGTTCATGTTGCTTTCTGCCTCGGTGAACTCCATCTCATCCATGCCCTCGCCGGTGTACCAGTGCAGGAAGGCCTTACGGCGGAACATGGCGGTGAACTGCTCGGAGATGCGCTTGAACAGCTCCTGGATGGCTGTGCTGTTGCCGATAAAAGTGGCGGCCATTTTGAGGCCACGGGGTGGAATGTCACAGACGGCGGTCTTCACGTTGTTCGGGATCCATTCAACAAAGTAGCTGCTGTTCTTGTTCTGCACGTTCAACATCTGCTCGTCGACCTCCTTCATGGACATGCGGCCCCTGAACACGGCCGCCACGGTGAGGTAGCGGCCGTGACGTGGGTCACAGGCAGCCATCATGTTCTTGGCGTCGAACATCTGCTGCGTGAGCTCGGGCACGGACAGGGCGCGGTACTGCTGGCTGCCCCTGCTGGTGAGAGGGGCGAAGCCTGGCATGAAGAAGTGCAGACGGGGGAAGGGCACCATGTTGACCGCTAGTTTACGGAGGTCGGCGTTTAGCTGGCCGGGGAAACGCAGACATGTGGTCACCCCGCTCATGGTGGCGGACACCAAATGATTTAAATCTCCATATGTAGGGGTGGTGAGTTTAAGTGTGCGGAAGCAGATGTCATAGAGAGCCTCATTGTCAATGCAGTAGGTCTCATCTGTGTTCTCTACCAGCTGGTGGACAGAGAGCGTGGCGTTGTAGGGCTCCACCACAGTGTCGGACACCTTGGGAGAAGGCACCACGCTGAAGGTGTTCATGATGCGGTCGGGGTACTCCTCGCGGATCTTGCTGATGAGCAGAGTGCCCATGCCGGAGCCAGTACCGCCTCCCAGGGAGTGTGTGAGCTGGAAGCCCTGGAGGCAATCGCAGCTCTCGGCCTCTTTCCTCACAACATCCAGGACGGCGTCCACCAGCTCGGCTCCCTCTGTGTAGTGGCCCTTGGCCCAGTTGTTTCCAGCTCCACTCTGACCTGTAGTCAAGAGTTTCACAGTTAATCGATGTAGGAAACACAAAAAGAGCTATTTTCATGGATGCGAGAACGGGTACGTGTTCACAGAGCTTACCAAAGACAAAGTTGTCGGGTCTGAAGATCTGTCCGAAGGGACCGGACCTGACTGAATCCATCGTACCCGGCTCCAGGTCCACCAGGATGGCTCGGGGAACATACTTTCCACCTGAAATCAGGTCGAATAGCATGTCGTCAAGCATGTTGAGCACGATGAGTATTAATGTATATCACAAACGTAGATGGAAATCAATTATCTTGGAAGCAGAGCTGGTTAGAAGAGAGATTGTTCAGGTCAGTGGATTCTGTCACTTACCTGTGGCCTCATTGTAATAGACACTGATTCTGTCTAGTTGCAGATCGCTGTCTCCATTGTAGGAACCAGTGGGATCAATGCCATGCTCATCACTGATCACCTCCCAGAACTGAGGCGTGGAAGGAGACGGATGTTAATATAGGCCAAGAGCTCTTTTTTTTAATATATATATATATATATATATATATATATATATATAGATATATAGAGAGAGAGAGAGAGAGAGAGAGAGAGAGAGAGAGAGAGAGAAAATAGGCAACAGTTCCCGGATTCCCCGAAATGGCACATAGAGCTATTAATTCTGTAATTAATGCAGGTCGGAGGAGCAGTCTTCTAGTCTAAGAGGCAGATAGTCTCTGGAGTAATTCAAACAGATGGCAATAATCTGACAATATCGTCGATGCTTTAACACACTTTAATATACAACAATCTTAAATCTACTATATGTAATTATGCAAATGTCAAAATAACATCACGAAGTGGTGTTAAATCGTGAGTTTTACCAATTATAGGTCATAAAGGAGGAGGGGGAGGGGAGGCTGCTCCCAAGATTACATTACTACTAAGGTTGCATCACTACGACCGTCAATCCGTCATATAATTGCTTGCAGCAATCGACAAAAAAAAGAGTGGAAAACACAAATTGTTTCCATTCAATTACTAATTAATTTGCGAATGTGTTTGTCTGCTTCTCAAAAAGCAACGCAAATCAAAGCGTGCACGAATATTGAGTCCAACGTAAGCCCCCCCTGCGCAGAATAATGACGCAATCGCAAAGTTTACTCTTTGCACGACATTAAAATCAAGAGGTCGCATGTATCGGGTTTATTCTGGAGAAATTATTGGGAGGAGATTCTCGTCTGCATGCGCAAGTCTCACGAGAATGACAAAGCAAACAGAGAAACAAAAAAGGAAAGAAGAAGAGTACCTTTGCGCCGATCTGGTTTCCGCACTGACCGGCTTGCAAATGCACAATTTCACGCATTTTGGACAAATGTGGACAAATGTATGCGAGGATCGTCGAGTCGATGGCACGCCGAGCAGCAGATATTCACGGGACGACGGATGCTGCGGTCGATTGTCCGGGATCAGTTGGCACCGCCTCTGAGAGGCGTCTACTGGGCTATATAGGTGGTGCAACGTGACGTCATCGCCATGGTAACCAAAGACCGGAGGAGAGAGGGAGGGACCAAGACCCGTGGACATGGCGGATAGGGTGCGAGGGGCTGCATCAGTCAATCGATAAGACTCTCATTATTCTCACGAACTGAGTGCACTCACACACCCTCCAAAACACACACACACACACACACACACACACACACACACACACACACACACACACACACACACACACACACACACACACACACACACACACACACACACACACACACACACACACACACACACACACACGTGGTCCCACTGATGTGCAGTTTTTTGACACCGGCAACATATGAAATAGATCAACTGGAGAATGAGGAATTCTTCTGAAAATACAAACTTGATATATCATATCACTGTATGCATATGCGAATGTTTCGGTGTCATGAGGTTTGCATGTTCAAACATGTGCTTCCAATCCACACCTTGTTTTGTGCAATATTAATCCAGAGACAGACTGCATCGCCCTTTTCAAATCAAAAGGATATCTTTCAAAGTTACAGGCTATTTAGTACAAACTTCCCTATTTGTGTTACTTCCTCTCGACTGCAGCTTAACAGGGAAACCTGTGTGAACATATCCTTTCAGTCATTCAACCGGTTTTTAATGTTGGCGATGTTTACTTTGTACTATTTCCAAGTTACCACCGCAACCTGTTTTACTAGGAACGCCAACAATTGTATGTGAACCCTGCACTGCACATTATTTTTAAGATTTGGGATCAAGAACACCTCTAAAATTACATTACGCTACAAACCTTTGCAAATGCAATGTCACTTTCCTTCAGAAGAAGTTGGCTTTCAGGTCAGATTTTCACCGTTGTTCTATTAGTTCACATTCCGCGTTTCTTGGATTGCATTCTTTCTGTTATAGAGAAGAAGACGAAAATAAATCCTATGGTGCATAAATTGTGTGTGTTGTTGTGTAAATCGTCAATAAGGCCATAAATAATGTGACACGCGTGCACATTCATAGTCACATAAACATGTATTATCACAACCAATATGATCAATAACATGTCTTATATACAATGCAGTACGTTAGCAGACGTTTTGATAAGTTAAACATCCTTTCTTCCCCAGCTGGTTTAGCCAGTCTGAGTAAAAACTCCCTAAAAGACAGAAACCTTACTGTGAACACAGTTGGGCCACAACGCTGCAGTCACTAAACTCACTGATGTATGAAATGACCTGCAGTACATTGTTTTTACCTGACCGACCCCTGTTTAAATGCTAAATTGCTAACCGCACAGTAAATTATTAAGTACATAAATAAACATTTGCTAGTGTGCTGCTCACATGGATGTCACTGGAACATTCACACACATATCCTGAAATATGACATTCCAAACATGCAGTTACCAACCAGTTTTAAGCTCTCCAACAACTGGCCAATAGGGCTTTATTTCCTGTTTGCCGACACAGTGTTGTTTCACAGTGCTGCGTGATTTGAGTTACTCCCACAAAAAAGTCATGCACAGGAAAACCAAGAGCATTTGCCACTTTGAGTCAGGAACAATAGATAGGCTGTCTGTGTACTCTGAGGCTAAAGTTTAACGAGGCACGCTGAATTATTTGATGACGGAGAAATCACTAATGGCTTTAACTTGGAGACTTCTGCTGCTTTGAACTGTGGATTACCGACATTGTACATGATAAGCTGACGATCATGTCGCTCCCGGAGGAGGATCTCACATGCCCAATATGCTATGACATCTTTACAGACCCTGTTTTGCTGTCATGTAGCCATAGCTTCTGCAGGAGCTGTCTGAAGCGCTGTTGGGAAACAGGGTTACGTGAGTGTTCTGTATGCAGGAAAAGAGCCTCCAAGGCTAGTCCTCCCACCAATTTGGCTCTGAGAAATGTCTGTGAAGCGCTTTTGCAGGCCAGGAGGACTTCAGCTGTGGTGGAAGAGAAGATGAACTGCAATGTGCACGGGGAGAAGTTAAAACTATTCTGCCTCGTTGACAAGCAGCCTATCTGTGTGGTGTGCCAGACCTCCAAACTGCACAAAAGTCACGACTGCTCGCCCATAGACGAGGCAGTGCTGGACTGCAAGGTAAGGCAAATAATGATGTCAACGTGTTGCCTGACTGAGTGTTCAAGGTGACGCCTAAAGCTAGAATGCTGCCCCACTGCTCTGTCGTGATTGTGATACACAGTCGTATCTGTATCCAAAGCACTCAAAATACTGAAACATTGTGAAGATATCTGATCTTTGCTGACTGAGGCCTGCTTGATTTCCAGGAGGAGCTTGCTTTATCCCTCAAGAACCTGCACCATAAAGAGGACAGCCTCAAAAGAATTCACATGACCTCTGCAGATATGTTCAAGTACATCAAGGTATAACTGTGATGAGACGACAGGAGTTTTGGTTATGAATATGAAAGAAAAAGATAAACCACAATTTGCTATTATCTCACTCAGAGTCAGTCTCTGGAAACGCAGAGACGGATCAAGGGCCATTTTGAGCAGCTCCATCAAGACCTCTACCGAGAGGAGTCGGCCAGGATAGCTGCTGTGAAGAAAGAGGAGGATGAGAAGATCGCAGGGATGAAGGACAAGATGAAAGAACTTTCAGCAGAAGTGCTGTCGCTCACAGAGACCATTTCAGTCATACAGGAGCAGCTGAACGAAGACGATTTGATCTTGTTGAAGGTTCGCACAGGCACGCACACATCAACTTTTTAATCTTTGTCCCCCACCCCAAAAAAGCTTCCCACCATGACTGTGTTTTTTTTGTTTTTTTTTTCTTCTATTTTCCAGAATTTCAAAGCCACTCAGGACAGGTAGGTCAACAAAGTTGTGGATTTATACACTCTTTGTGTTGTATTCTCAGCGTAAGGTGTCTCTTCCATCACAGAGAAAAAAGCATAGCTCTCGGTTCAGACAACATGTCCGGGATACTGATCGATGTGACCAAGCATCTCTGCAACCTCGAGTATAAAGTCTGGGAGAAAATGCTGGACCATATTGATTATAGTGAGTGCATGCTATATGACTTCTTCAAGTTCAGAGGCCCGAAAGAGTAGAATGGTACAACCCTGTTTAATACGTCAACCTTTCTGCTCGCATCCTGTCTCGTAGCCCCTGTGACTTTGGACCCGAACACAGCGCACCCCTGCATCATCCTGTCCGACGACCTCACTTCCCTCCACTACTCAAAGGAGCACAGCTGTTGCCCTGACAACACAGAGCGCTTCCACATCAGCGCTGAAGTGGTAGGCATGGCCGCACTGGGCTCAGGAAGCCACCACTGGGTCGTGGAAACCGGAAGTAATCAGGACTGGCTCCTGGGAGTGGCCTCTTCCTCTGTGTCCAGGAACTCTGAGGTCTCTGCTCGACCTGAGAACGGCTTCTGGACTTTGTGTTTCCGGGACGGAGAGTTCAGGGCAATGACCTCGCCCCCCACTGCAGTTAAACCTACACGAGTGCCCAAACAAGTCAAAGTGCAACTGGATTACGACAAAGGGACGGTGTCCTTCTTTGACCCCGCTGACGACGCGCTCATTCATGCATTCACACACACGTTCACGGAAACTTTACTTCCATATTTTTATACACAGAGCAGTCATCCATTGAAAATAATTCCAGAGAAGGTACTTGTCACAATGTTGCGCCAATGAGTGGATGTATTAATTATGTAAGGGAATATGATCCCGGTCCTATTTTGATGGATGCCAAACAATTATTGGTTTGGTTGGTTTGTTATCGTGCTGCTTTCAAAAACATTTGTTTTTGTTATTTATTCCTCCTTTAAATAAATATTATGCTAAGAGCTAGATAAGAACATTAAAAAAAACTCACATAAGCTAAGCTAAACTAAGCTACACAGCTGCTGCCTCTAACTACACATGTACTGGTCAGTGGCATCAGGGTAATGTGTTGTACAGATGGAGGCAGGTTTTGTTTTGGGCTGTATTAATATTGACTTGACATCTAAATTAAAAGATATCAGCACGTATCCCAAAATGTAGAGCTACCTCATATAAGTGGGCTAGTATACATTGCTCACTGTGGTGGAATAGAGGAGAGCACATTTGTGTGGGATGAAAATGTTATATCAAGAAGTTTTAGCTTGGTCCATAACTGGGTTTTGGTGTGTGGGAAGAGCTTTCTTTATTTAATGGTCTTTTGAATTGTCTGCGACTTGCATCTAAATGATTGGTACTGCTGTGCAGCACCTGTTTAGCATCATGAACTTTAGGAAATGCACGTTACACACATCGCAATGTGTCACACATGGAGGGATTGGACCAAAGGTGGCCAAACTTGTAAATGTGTAGTTTTCAACCAGCTGCACTGACAGAAAATGAGTGTTAACAGAAGTTAATTGGAATGTCCATATATTTAAAAAAAATATTCCTTTGTCTGAAGAGCTTAGATGTAGCCCCACGCCCTAGTTATCCATAAAATATGATGGTGTCATGTGGAATGCTGTTAATAATTTTTAACTTAAACTTAAATTGCCAAAAACTGGTTTCTGTTCATGGCCTAAGGACCCACATAAATTATGCAAATGTTTATTTAAGATATATATTTGTCTAAAATGTAAAATATTGGTTTCTGTGCAAAGAGGTGAAGACAGAAAATAATGTAACTTTTTTTCAATTTGGTCAACATCTAGTGTTTAAACTACAAGTGTGAAATACAGCGTATTTAAAAAAAACAATATGGTCAAGCCATCGTCTAGTTTATTAAAAAAAAAATATAAACTCTATGATTATACTGTACTGCGCAGTTCAGTGTGTTGTTCTCTTGTACACATGGTGGCGCCAGAGTCTAACAAATATTTTGAAGGATTTCATCAAACTACTTTCAACCGTGTCAGCACTTTACGAAGATCATGTGGAAAAGGCAAAAATAATGAAATTAAAGACAAGTCACAAAAAAAAAAGGAAACATAGCATTTACAGTTGTATTATATGACAGTATTCAGTTGCCTCTCTCACAACTCTTCTCTATAGACACACACTGAACATCTACAACGTTTAATATGAGGTCTTCTTAACTTAAGCAGATATGTTTTCTGCTGGATGGGTTTTGTTGTTTTCTGCCGAGTCACCGTTGCACCACTTCTTAAAGCAGGTGTCTGAGAGGAAAGGCAGCTTCTCCAGTCGAGAGAGATAAACAAGCGGCTGGATGGTGCTGCTGATATTGAGGAAAGCGAAGCCCACGGGCTGCACGTAGCAGCGAAACATGTCAGGGGAGTAATAGTCTTCAAAAGGAAACAGCGCTACAGGTGGCAGGTAGTTAAACACAATGATACAGTTGAGAGACAGCACCATATTGAAGGCCTTCTTCTTCATGGGGTGCATCTCGTCTTTCCCTGCGCCGCGGGACTTCTTCAGGGCCCACAGGATGCACACGTTGCACAACACCATCCAACAAAATGTCGCCAGGATCTCACCTGTGAACACCTTCTCGAAGTTCGGGAGGCCTCCCACCGTTTTGGCTGCAGAGTATGCAAAGGTGAGGCATAACACCAGCGCTGTGAGGCTTAACCTGTACTTGACGGGTTTGAACTGCCCAAACATAACTGGGAAGAGCACGGCCACAAAGCGATCGAGGCAAATGCAGGAGAGGAACAGTGGCCCGCTCGTGTCTTTCACACCATAGGAAAACTTAAGTGCGGACCACACCTTTTTGCTGTGCCAGTAGTAAAAGTTAAGGAAGCTGAGGGGGGTCATGGTACCAAAGTAGAAATCCATGAAAGCGAGGAAGCCCAAGAACATGTCAGAGGTCGTGGGATTTTTGCAATTGCGGATGAGGATCACAATGACGAGTAAGTTGGCCGGGATTCCCACGATTACGTTGACGCATTGCACGGTCAAGTCGAAGAGAATGCCTTCTACCTGATGTTCGCACCCCTCGAACACACTGAAGGGCTTTTCTGTGGCATTGACGTGGGCGGCGATATTGAAAGGGTCTGGCGTCGGAAGAGAGGTCCAGTTGAGTGGTGAAGATACGTTTGCCTCCATGATTCTGTTACTGCAAAAATAGATCTGACGGGAGAAGAATAAGAATGGTGGTCAGGGGGTTTAACACACACACACACACACACACACACACACACACATACACACGCACACGCGCACTTTTCCTTTAAAGGCCGGTGTTGATCAAGGGGACTCGTACTTAATCTTGTTTTCTAGCTCGGTACAAATGATTCAGTCTGTGTCACGTCAATCAAAATGTTCATCAGAGGCCTTGTTTCTAATCTGCTGAGCAGTGTAATCTCAGTAGAGCTAAACTAGCCCCGGAGTAAATTGAGACGGTTCACAGAGAGCAACAAAAACACGTAACAAACACCCGTCAGGGCTTCTCTCCAGGCTGTTATCTTGTTATTGTTTCTGTGTGGACCTTCCTCTGGGAAGAGTGGCTCCCTGTATGCAGGGACATCTAACTCGCTTAAGGGACTAATAGTAAAGGCCCCGCCCTTTCACAGCAGAATAAAAGGGCAGCTGATCCCAAATGAAAATGGTAAGGTTCATATTACGCACGTAGACCATTACTTACTGCCTTCACGAAGGGGACGATTTGGTAATTTCCTGGAGCTCTTAAAAGCCTCTTTTTTTTGCTGTTGTTGTTGTTGTTGTTGTGGTTGTTATTTCGAAGGCTAATTTCTGACCTGAATGAATCGGAAAGAGAAAACACAACGTAACATCTGATCTTGGATGAAGCTACTTCCATTTGATATTTAGGATTCAATCAAAATACAATGGAACACTCTCCAGTGGGTCATCTAAACCTCTCCCTCTTTCTCCATTTCATGTCTCAAATGTATTAATGTGAGCAAAGGGGCACTGCTGCAGGAGGCGGTATATATATGAGTAATAATCAGGCATTTGCATACTTTTCCCAGTGAGTTTTATTTTCCTGTGCTCCAGGATTATTGTCAGGCTGATTTGTACAATCTGCACGGGTCAATGTTTCACACTCTGGTAGTATCAGTACTTAACTAGTCGTGCATGTTAAGTCATATTAAGTTCTGTATTAATACATTGTTAGCATGAAATGTGTTCACAGTACAGGTTTGACCCATGAGAGCGGACCAGAAAAGGACGATGATGTTGGAAATAAATGCATTAATGTCTGGATTGATTGGAATAATAACTGGAGTCGGACATGAAGGAGATCATTAGAGAAGTCCTGGGCCTTGAGCTCAGGGTTTCTGTCTCTAGAGGAGGACCGCAAATGGAAGCTTTTTATAATACAGACCCAAAATGAGATTTTTATTTCCCCCCTTCTGTCCTGCAAGATTATTCGGTTATGAGTCAGGCTGATTTGCATGGTTTTTCTTTTTACATGCAGTTCCCCTGAGCTCCCTCCGCGGAATGGACTATTGGACCCAGAGGCTGTGATTGTTCCTTGTACAAGCCATCAAGGGACCTATTTTGGTTTAATGTGGACCTTTGCTCCCCTCAGTGGACGGTGTTTCTAACCTCCCCCTGCTGACGGCTCCACCTCAGGCCACACACACACTCCTGTGGGGCTAATCACACTGACGGAGGAGTGAAGCTCTTGGCCAAGATGATCGTCCCTGGAGATGGCAGACTGAAATCAATTGTGTTTTTCTTCAGGCATATCAACTGAAAGTGAAGTCAACAAAACAGAACGATATACAGAGGTGCTAAATATATTCATCAAAGCAAAGTTTATGTTTGGAAAAAGTGACGTCAGAACACATATACATGTATATACACATATACATATATACAAATACATATACACATACACACATATATATATATATATATACATATTACCTGTTATTAATAAACACTTAACTAAAATAACATGCAACAAATAACAAAAATGATTGATCTGATTTTCTTGCATTTGGATTTGAGTAATATAAATGTGGATACATTTCGGCATAAACATCTTTGCAGATTTTGTAAGGTACTTAAATTCAAAGTGCATTGACTTCAACGACTGCAGACACATTGGATACTCTAATTTTCGACTCAGTATAAATGTTCCATGCATGAAGATTTCAATTTTTTTGTTCAATAGTGAGAAAATATTTCCTCGTCAAAGTGGAGTGGAACAAACACTCGATTTTGGTTTTCGTTCATCTCAAAAAGAAAAAAAGTATTTTTTATTAATCACAGAAAAATCATGTCAAACGGATGAAACTTGAAATTCACAAATTAAGCATTCCTGTCTCTCTTTTTAAGGTCACATATTGATTGAACTTTGCAAAACCAAAGTGATAAAATATAGTTAACCTGTGCGCGTATTGTTTCGACTCACCAGTGTGGACGACTCTTCTGCGCGGCGTAGCAATGCAGTGTGTGTTTCAGGGGTGCATTTATAAGTTATCCGAAGTGTCGTGACTTTGATGCTCACCGGGAGGGGAGGATCTCCACGAGTTTTTGATGTCATGAGGGAATATTGACTCTTCATTAAGAAGGCCCGATGCCCCCCTTACGGCCATTAAATCCTGAACCCTCAGAGACGTAACTGACATCTCCAGGAAATATGTGTGAGTGCGAAAGGCTGCAAGGGCTTGAAATGGTATAAATATGAATGAGACAGCACTCTGTAGTGACATATAATGCTTCGTCTCCCTGATTTCAACATTTTCCAGGCGTTTGCCTTTACAAGACAGGAGTTTTTTTGTTTTTTTTCCCCCAATCCATTATCCGAACCGCTTATCCTATTTAGGGTCGCAGGGCATTGGAGACGACCTCAGCTGACATTGGCCGAAGGCGGGTTCACAGTTTTGAATAAACCAGTAATATAGCTATTCCTGTAACAGCCATGTATAGCAAACAGAGGAGGACGCGCATTTGGTATTCAAATTTGGACAGACAAATTTTAGCATTTGTTTTTTTTCGGCAACAGTTAAAAAATGCTTAACAATCTTATAATGTCATATTACGTTTAGGGACGTTTAGTTTCTGCACAACGTGCACTTTTAGTGTTGATGCTTTGAGTACATTTTCTTCTGCGTCTATATTTTTCAGTAAAGCGTGATTTTAAATGTAGAGCTTTTACTTGTAATGGGGTATTTCTATATATATATTTTTTGTTACTTCTAAGGTTGTATTAGACCAGATGCTACTGATATGTTTGCCACTCCTTTCATTTCTTGGTCTCCCAAATAATAAATATTCAGGATTTCCTTGAGCAATATCCTCCCTCAACCCTCCATCCGTTGTTTCTGTTACTGGAGATGCTGAGCATGTCACCATTAATGCATGAAACACTGATGAGGAGGCGGTGTTCAGTGATTTAATGGTAGGAAAAATAACAAACATGGGCTGGAGTCCAAAAACAGCCAGACAATAGAGAACTTCACACAATTGAGGGACCGCAAACTGACAATGAAACAGGCAAAACTAAACGTAAACACTCAGAAGCAGGGTGACGTGACGCAGGAGGAACAGGGCGGGGTAGACACTCCCAAACGCGGGAAAACAAAAACTCAGGAAGTGCAACATGACACACGTGGAGTGAAACTACAAAATAAAACAGGAAACAGACTAAACGCAAATGAATAACACGAGACGAATCCCAAACGTCTAGAAAACTGATCACATAAAAAACAAAGATGGAGTCTTAGAGTCTCAGGGGGCTCCGGACACAGAGCCAGACTGTTGCTGACCAACCAGGTGCAAAAGAATAATATCAACAGCCAACGAGCAAATTATTTTTTTAATTTATCAATTCAATTTCAATTCAGTTTATTTCGTAGAGCCCAATATCACAAATTACAAATTTGCCTCAGAGGGCTTTACAATCTGTACACATACGACATCCCTGTCCCAGGACCTCACATCGAATCAGGAAAAACTCCCCAAAAATAACCTTTCACAGGGAAAAAAGGGAAGAAACCTTCAGGAGAGCAACAGAGGAGGATCCCTCTCCCCGGATGGACAGAAGCAATAGATGTCATGTGTACAGAATGAACAGCATTTACAAAGTTACATAAACACATTACATGAATATGACAATGTGATGCAAACAAAAACATCGAAGCTATGTCTCCTGAAGCCTGTCCGAAAACCAGCCAGTAAAGACTTCCTCCGAAGTGCTCATCAAGTGAGTATGTGACAAGGTGTGTTGGGATCGATGCTTTCGCAAGGTGGTTAATCGCATTTCAGCCTCCGCTTGGGCGGGTGGAACCCAATGTTCCGTTCCCTTGTGAACGCGAGACAAAAGCCAGGAGAGATCCTTTCGTCGCATGGACGTCTGAGTTACCAGACCACGGGCAAAGTGTCAGCTGTGTTACCTCTTTTCAAATCGAGAGGGTCTGCACTTCGCGCGGGATGTTCAAAGCCAACGCAAAGCAGAACACGAGCGTTTTATCGACATGACACGATGTCGACGTCATCTCAGCGATGACGTCGACATCGCCCCACGGTGTCGACGTGTGGCCATAACATACAATGGATATGAAACACAACATAACAAACTATAATCTTGGATACATCTACATCCATTTGATATTTAGGATTCAATCAACTATTAATATTAAAAAAATACACTGGAACACAGGATACATTCTGGCCATGCTCCAGTGGTTTATATAATCATTATGGCGTTGGATCACATCTTACATAAACACATTGTAAAATCATGCGGTTAGGAAACCTCTCCCTCTTTCTCCATTTCCTGTCTCAAATGTATTAATGTTAGCAAACGGGCACTGCTGCAGGAGGCGGTAATAGATCAGTCACGATCAGGCATTTGCATACATTTCCCTGCCGCAAAATGATGTATTTTGTGACTCTGTAATAGAAACCGCACGGCACAAACTGGAACACCACACCGTGACATGTTTTGTTTAGACGGAAGATATCATAAAATGCATCATGAAATACACTAGCACACACACACGCACACACACACACACACACACACGCACGCTATTTAATAGATTTCCATGACATTTTTGACATTAAGGATTTCGTTGATCTTTTGCATTTTGGTGCACGCAGTCACGTTCCCTCCAGGGTGAACTCTAACCACTTGATGATCCTTTACTTTGTTATCCAGCACCACGGTGAGGTACATTTCTTTTAAAACTTGATGGTTTATGACCAAATGCCCTTGCATTATAACATTCCCCACAATAAAGTAGTGTCGCAAACCCAATGTGATATGTTTTGAGCAGGCCTGCAGATTCTAGACGTAACCCACCATACTGTGTCCTACTGTAGAGATGAGGGGAAGTTCAAGGAGTCCGAGGCCAAAGGTCAGCTGTACCACCGGGTTGGTTGCTTCCTCAGTCCATGAACTTGACGGCCGTCCTCTGAGCCAATGCAATGGACCAGGCTGGCAACAGGCCTCGTCCTCAAGGAAGCACAACTCGGCCTTCAGACCGAATGCTGATGCTTCATGGTTTTTCCTCTGAAACACTGTGGCTGCGATTACATCCTGAAAAGACAGAAAGTTGCCGTCGTAGAGTATGCGGCTCATCGTCTGTCCAGTGTTTATTAAAATCACATGTGTGAAGGAATCCAAAGACAAAATTGACAGAAACGTGGAAGATAAATGATCCCGTATGGTCAGATACAAACAAACATCGGGCCTCATCCACCAAACACATTTAGGACGATGTTGCTGAATGAGGCACAAAGTTACACAGCTCTTCTGAGTTTTTCAGCCCCCTCTCTGTAACGGTTGTGAGAGATGAATTTGTCTGTAACAGAATTATATGTGCGTCATGGCAGAAAGAAACAGACAGCTGGAATCAGAGACAGAAGAAAACTGTCAATCAGAAACCTTGCTAATTATAATAATAATAATAATAATGCATTTTATTTGTAAAGCACTTTTCATTCAAAAATAATCTCAGAGTGCTGAAGCAGAGAAAGAAAAGAAACAAGGAGATCTTCTTTTCAAACAATTTGTCCAGCAATTGATCCCACGGCCGCAATTAAAGCTTTAACGTTATAGTTTATGTTTCGTCGTCGTGCGTTTAACAGATTCTCCAAAAAAATCAGTGCAGCTTTTTTTCGCTTTCATTTCGACACTCTGGTGAATTTGAGCATCAGCTGCATGTGCCGAGCTCCAGAGGACGCATAGACATTCGGGTGAGCCGACTCCTTTAATGGGATTTTTTTCGACGTAAACATAAACAGAGGAACTGACTGACTGGCGTGTAGCCAAAATACAGAATGGGCATCCAGTTTTCCACCCATTATTACAATTATGGCTTTCTAAATATGCAGTCATCATCATAATCATGGCCTTTAGTTAACCTTTTGCTAACAAACAAACAAACAAACAAATGAACAAACAACCCAGCGTTTCATTTAGTTCTTAATGGATTTAATGATGTAATCAAACAACAGGATGTCATTAAAACATGTTCAAAGAGCAAGAAGACAAGATTGTCAGTGTATCATGATAACAAGTTATTATTAAAGCTTAATCCAGATAGCCATTCATGTCAGAGGAATATACACAAGCACAGTTTTGTTTCAAGCACTTGAGAAAGACATGGCCCTTTTCAGGATGATTTATAGCATCATTAATAACATTTGCTAATTTAGAGACGACTACAAATAACATTTCTACTGAAGAGCAGCATTAGTCAGATACCCTAAACGTGGAATAGGGATTGGGTTTCAGTATTTTTATTTCTTTGACAGCATCAGCTTTTTTTTTAAGGACATGAGTTAATTGGTTCATTATGCAATTAATGATCAGTATCCTACATTTCAATTAGTTTGTGCTTTCATCTACTCTTACCGCTTTGCACACATAATGACGTTCTCAGTAATCACATTTACACGGAGCAGTGGCTCAACATGGGAGCTGTGGTTTACCTTTCATGAACGCAAATGTGCAAATCCATCCGAGACTTTAATTAACATCTATGTTTAACTGGTCCGACAGCCACACGTTGATGATTTTACACCAACACATATTGGCATTGTGGAATAACGAGACGTCAACTCTTGGATGTTTTTTAAAGATATTTTTTAACTGTGCTGTCGAGGAAAAACACTTAATATCGAGGAAAAACACTTAATATCACGGAAGTAAATTATTGGAAATATAAAACAAGGGTTGTTGTTTACTGTCTTTTAAAAGCCTGAACTATTCGTTTTTTGCTGCAACAGAAACACGACAGAATGTTTGATGCATATGATACAAACCACACACACACACACACACACACGCACACACACACACACACACCTGGAATATATGTGCATTTCTAAAGTGAATGTGGCCGTTAATGTTTCCTTTTTCCAAAAGTACATTACCTCATTTACATTTTGTTATATCATTTGCACATAATTATTTTTGCAGTTGTCTGCAATAGACTACTGAGATTTTTAAAATATTACATTATGGGAGCTTTTATCATCATTTACATATCATTTAAGAAAAATGTTGTTGTCGGAGGACTTTTTTGTATATATTTGCAAGTGCAAATTCTACAGGGCTGCTCTCCTGTCTGTGTTTGTATTGTTTACTGGAAGCTAAGGAACAGCTTATCTACGGTTGACTTCTTCTGTAATGTGACCCTCGCTGGATGTGAGAGAGAGTTGGTGAAGCTTTAAGTTTACAAGATGAAGGAGGAACAAGGGGGAGTCAACGATAGGAAGAGGGAGATAACAAATGACTATTTTTACACTCAGGGACATGGTCCAACTCTGGGACAGGAGCTGCTGGGTTCTATTGTACCGCCTCGGTCCAAAAGGAATAAACACCTCCCGCTGTTCTCAGAATAATTATACACACTGTTCGAGAGCTCAGAGATTTTCATCCAGAAAAGAAACCTTGTTTATTTCCAAAAGATGCTGTTCAATACAGTGGATCCTTAAAATGTTAACCGAAAGGTGAACATTAACTTTGTTTGATCTGAAAGTAGACACGTGGGTCCATTTTCTTGAGCGATGCGATCCTATAGAAACCCAACAATATTCGGGTCTGGTTTGTTTGCTTCTTTTGCCAATAAAAACACAAAAGCACTGTCTTGGTGTTAGACATCTCTACAATAATGCGACTGAGTATATTGTTATATTCCACACTGTGAAAACCCATGTTGTACGAAGAAACCTAATGGTTGTTTTATTTATTAGAATACTTTGTTCTAAACTCCACAGTGTGGCATTTGTAAACAATATGTAAACAAGTTTGAGTATTTTTGTGTTGTGTTCATTGGTAAAGAATGTCAACAATTTTAACTCCTTCTGTGAAACATCCTTTTTTTACAACTACAATGTAATGTGTTATAAGCTATTTATTCTAATGTTGTCTTGCTTTCAAATGACAAATAGGGCGGTTAAAGTGATGTGTTCCAGCTGCTCGATGGGTATAAGTGCAAAGTCAAACAACGATGACCCATTTCCCATTTTCAACCCTTTATTCTGAAGGGGTCTTGCAGTAAGTGTAGCGGCCTCCCCTGGGGGTGAGGGGGGGGGGGGGGGGGGGATCACGCTCCAGCCAGCTAGCTGTCAGAGGTAGCAGGGTGAGAACAAAGCCAAGAGCCTTTGGGCATGACTGTACATCTATCAGCTGCTCTCTCAACACCCTGCCATTACTGCTGATAGAGATCTGGATGAAAAACACTTAGGCCATCAGCACGTAAAGGCTTGAACGTGCGCCGATTGGGGGTGTTCATAGGTTGCCTTGTTTGGGAATGTATGCACGTTGTCGTTACATATTGCTCAGCCACTTGCATAAACTTACCTCTTTGCTACTGCAGTTGCTCCACTACGAACTAACTATCTTTTCACGTCAAACTGTTCATTTTGCTTTGTAGCTTATATGCTTCTGAATCTGTGAGAAAGTTTAAAAGCAAAGGAAATAATGTATCTCAAACGGGACATTGTCTTAATGCTGTATTGTGCAAAGCATCCCTTCTTATGCAGAATATTAGTTTATGTAATGGAATATTTTTCTAAACTATGTGGTGAATAATGAGGGAGTGAAGCGTGAAGCATCTATAGGAAGGTATTTACTTGTTCCGGATATGACCCGTATTTACTGCATGTACAGTAATTGCTCTGCCCAATTATATTATGAAGAAAAACAAGCCATTATATCAAACCGCCAATCAAAAAAACTAATCTATGAAAGGATTTGTGTATGTCGCGGCGCACTGACCTTACCTGACCTGCCAAATGCCAGTCGAATGGCTCAAAGAACGTGACCAGACTCTTCAAACTCGCTTGTCTCTGAGGGACCAGAGGCTAGTCCACAGCTGACCCAGACCCACAAGGCCCTGCTACACTGCACCGCCACCTGTCTGTTCCAAAAGCCCAGCTTTCTTTTATAGAACCTTTTCACCTCATCGCAAGGCGCTTCCAACTAAATTCAGCTAAATAAATAATGTGTAGAGATTTAACTACAGAAATTTGCACGAGCTGTTTATTCTGATGAAAACAAATCCCTGACAAACATGAGAAGGCATTATTTATTGACTCAAACTGTTGCTGTTGCAGCCTCATAAAACCCGCAGCGGACTGCTCTGTTATCCCGGCTACTCAGTTTGTTTTTGCAATCTGTTGCAAAACCAGAAAGCCATATAATTATCTCAACTATACATCCCGTGTTTACATTACCTTTTGCAGTATAGGACTAATCTCTCTCTTCAAACATTAACAGATGCATGTGCTGTAATGCGCCGAGATAGTGGTCCGAACATGTGGAGACAGCAGCCCGCAGAGACACCGAGAAAAATAGAAAGATAGAGAGTCATCTTTGTGTATGTGAGTCTCTTTATGCACCAGGAGCCTTATTTTAATGATATGTGTCTCATTATCAATTTGAATATGTCTCTCTGTGTTGCCATTGTCCCACTGGCTCCCTCTGTTGGAGGACCTGGGGACTGCTGCCCATGTAGACTATAGATTGCCTCGAGAAAAAAGATACAGATGGTGTCATGATGGAATTGTTGTTAAGCAAAAGGCGTTTGTTGTTGAGAGTCAAACAGAGTTTATACATAGGAGGCTTATTCAGATGCTGGTATTCATAATCACTCAGGAGTTGGGGGGCATCTGTCCAGCTCTTTGCTTCAGCGCTGCAGACTTTATTGACATATGAAGGTCCTTGGACCCTGTTTAGGGGCAAAGTTCGTGTAAAGGCTGCATGTGTATGTGTGTGTACGTGTGTCTGTGTGTGTGTTTTTTTTCAAGAATAAACACAATGTTTTGCTCAGAGAGTTACTGCAACAGCATGCAGCGTCTATGCCCGATATATCTTATTTGGATAAGCAGTCAGTTAACTGCAAGGCGAGGTTATTGATTACCACCCCCCCCCCCCCCCCCCCCCCCCCTCGCCCCCAGACTGTGTCTGTTGATACACTGTAAGGCTCTGGTGTGGGAAGCTATACGATTTCTTGATTAAGTCTGGAAATGCTGGTGGCATTCGATTAATTCTTAGTAGCTCTCCCATTTTGATCCTTTGTAAACACATCAATCAAACCTTATAGTACAACACAGTACACCATTATTGTGTGATGGATTATGTTCTTAAAACATGAATTCAGATTGAGTCTTTCACTGAGGAACACATTGATTAGTTCAACTTGACCCAATTTGCAATAAGGAACTATTCCTGCCCCAAAGCCCCCTTATTACAGTCTTGCCAAAGGTAAAAATGCACAAACATTTTTGCAAAATGAAAACTGAGTGCAGATTAGAGATGTGACTGAAACCTATTCATGAAATTGATCAGGAACACACAAACACACCCAATCAAATGAGGTATTATATTAGTATATTGAAGAAAGATTGTTTAAGGAAGTCACAAAATACAAACATTAGAAGTAAAGAAATAATATACAAATATTGTGGATGTCTCACAGACACACATACAACATTTGACCCACTCTGCTCAGTAGTTTGACATTTTGGGAAATAAATTTCTTTACTTTCTTGCCGACAGTTGGATGAGAAGATCTATAACTACAGCTCTCATGTCTGAACTGTTTGACACTCCAGCAAGCAGCTTACTAACTTAGCTTACATTACATTTTACATTACATGTCATTTAGCTGACGCTTTTATCCAAAGCGACTTACAATAAGTGCATTATTGTAGCTTAGCACAAAGACTGGAAGCACAGGGTGAAACAGCTCGTCTTGCTCTGTCCAAAGGTCATAACAATCCAGCTACCAGCAACTCTACAGCTTAGCATCTGTTTTTTTTAACAATGCACACAAAATGTACGCGACGTTTAACGGTAACACCAAGCTACTTCTTGTATCTGCTGCTGGCAACTGGTTCTGGCCAAGAAATTTAGCATGTCATCTTTTACTAAACAGCTAATTGTCTCTATAAATGTCCGTTGTTGTACGGATTGAAAAACAAGATACAAGACATTGATTAGTCTTTAGAGGTGCTGATGCGAGGCAGCATTTGAGACCTTTGGGCAGAGCCAGGCTGTTTCCCTCTGTTCAGACCTTATGCTAAGCTACATTAACTGGCTGCTGGTGTTACTCTCTGTTCAGTCCTCATGCTAAGCTACATTAACTGGCTGCTGGTGTTTACCAATGTTCAGTCCTTATGCTAAGCTACATTAACTGGCTGCTGGTGTTTACCAATGTTCAGTCCCTATGCTAAGCTACATTAACTCGCTGCTGGTGTTTACCAATGTTCAGTCCCTATGCTAAGCTACATGAATTGGCTGCTGGTGTTTCTCTCTTTTCAGTCCCTATACTAAGCTAAATGAATGGGTGATGGACATCACATTTATTGAGTCCCCCCTATGCACATAGTCTATCGTTAAGCTGTAGGCTACCATCCTCAACAACATTGCATTGCTAGGCAACGGCTTGGTCCATGTTTACTTCCTACCAGCTGATGTCATTCACATAAGCAATGGGAAATACACTGGGACAAATCTGGAATACTTACTTGAACTTGTCTGCAATGACAAAACAACTAACAAGTAAATAAACAAGACACATTCTACAGTGAATATTAATGAGAGACCTTCAGGCAAAACTGTTTTTCACTGATCAATACAGAGATTTTGGGCAACTTTGCTTCCATAACATCTTCTTTCAGGCTAGTGAAATGATAACAACCAGAATACAAAAGTAGGTGTTTATTTAATTACAATTTGTCTATTTGCATCTGTAGATATTTCCTAAATTCATTAAAAGAAGTCCATAGCATTAAATAAAACCTAATTTGAACATTTTTTATTGCTGTTGACAGTATTTTGGTAATGGAAATGGTTGCAAATGTGCACGTATTTAAAAAGACAGGACTGACTTTCATAGGTACACATTTTCATAACACTTGTAATACCAACAATGTCAGCTATGAACAAAGGGAGATTCATGGTGACATCTATTCCAAATTTGACCCTCTCCACCTGGGGGGTGAAGTCGAGCAAACATGGTTGCTTTCAATAAATTATGGTGGTCAGAAATCTGTCAATTTGTGAAATAAACACACGCAGACACACACACACACACACACACACACACACACACACGCGCACACGCCATACCCCCTGGTCTTGGGTCCGCTCTAACCCCCCACCCATCCATGTTACATCACACGGGTACAAGGAGCGCACATTAGCAGCGGTGCGGCTCGCGCTCATTCAGACCCCGGTTCCAAATACGACCAGAGTACAAAACGTGTTTTTGGAAACATTTCATTTCCATTTCAAACCGTTTTGTTTTCAAACGCAAAAAAAAAAACAAAAAAAACCAGTGAAGGTGTTCACTGCCGCTGACAGGACACACAGGACTTCCTCCTTACGTGAAGCATGAGCGCGTGCGGTCATTTATTTTGAAAAGTTGGATTACAGCGGAGTCACTTATTGAACTGGGAGGAAATATCTTTCTGCCAGATGCTGCCCAGAAGATGAGAAGTGCAGAGTGGGCACATCAGAGGAATCCCGTGCTGTCAACGGTAATTTTGCTTTCCAATTTTTTTTCCAATTATTTTAATCTGATTGATATTTCACACGAGTGTGCTTCAAGTGAACAGAAATATGACTTAACTTTAAAACAAACTACAAGCTGTAGTAAACCTCTACTTTATAGGGGGAATAGTAAACGATTTATTGAGTGGTGCAGAAGACGTTTTTGGTCACTTAAACTTGTGATTTCTTTTCACATTTTGGCTTAATTTCTGTAATCAGAATTCCAGCAGCTGCATGTCATGTCATTTATCGCTGCTGTTGAAATAGCTGTTATCTAAAGCAGCCTCTATCTGGGATCTGCACTTGGTCACACGTGTGTTTGAGTTGGAGTGGATGTCAAGGTACAGCCTACAATAATGCACTGTTTGCTATAATATCATCACATTGACTGTTTGTGGGATGAAGCACCCACGGAACACAACTGCACCACCTCTTCAACTATTTTAATTGCAGCCTGTGCTGCAAAAACGAAATATGGTTTGCCATTAAACATTTACAATGTAGCTGCTTTAACGAGGAGCAAACATGAATCAGGCTGTAAAGGGATGAAAGCACTTTATTACAACACGGGAAAATGCTACAAATACTAGGATGGAACTTTAAAGTGATTTGGATGCTGAAAACTTTGGCTGTTGCATTTTATTCTGAGGTAATGGGTTTATTTGACTGTGTAATGAAGGCTCTCGTTAGTTTGAATAACTCATTTTGTTATTCTGCCCTCTTTGTGCAATTAATGTAATTTCTTACACAGAATGATCAAACATATTAAAGCCTAAAACCACTGAGGATGTGTACAAGCTCAAGACTTTCAACAAATATTTAACAAAACATATTTACATTTCTTATTTATTCTAAGGCACATTGACCATGGGCACCCTGTGCTGTACATTAGAAACATTGTGCATAATCATGTACTGGGCAGAACAAACACATTAGTGCTTCTCTGAGTACACTTGGTACACTGAATACATACAAATAAAATGTTACGGGAGGGGATTTTTATCCGAATTAGAGCCGCTTGTGCAACATCAGATAGAAAGAGAACCACATGCCTCAGTCCTTCGTGTAACTTGTATTCCACCTCACAGAGTGTAGTTAACACATATGCCTATTGTTAGGTAAACACCTCTCACAGGCAGCTAAATAGACATATGCATCACCACCCTAACAAATATAGGAGATGCACATCAGCCCCTGTGCATACATATGCATTCCATGAATGAGTGATGCCTTCGCTGTATGGTGTCAAGGTAATTTACAAACATTAGTGGACGGTACAGGCGCTTCAATGCATACAGAATAGGCGTCAGTGCAGTTTGGGGATGCATGAAGTAATCCTTTGCTCTCTAAGTGCGACTTCAATCAGCACGGTGAACTTTTCTCAGTCGTGAGTCGTTCCATTATGCATGATGTGGAAAAAAAAAATGCAGATTTTTGGGGTCAGGGGTTGCATTTGTTCATTTGACCCTCATATGCATGCACAGCGCAATGTGCATCGGAAAAAAGCTCGCCGGCTAGATGACTGAGACTGTGATGTGGAGCAACGGGATCAAACTGATAGCAGTGAGTGCTTTTTGACCTCTTCACAAAATAGAGTGCTGTATATGTATCTCTTTCTCACAGAGTTCACTGGAGAAAAGATACACTGATACTCAGATGACTCTCCTTCCTCACTCGTTCTGTGTAATTTTGCACCTTAAGCAAAACAGCATCGGTATCATATATTGTGATCTCGGTTGTGATTTGTCATAAGGTGCGAATGCTTCTTATGTGCTTCTATGTGTTCTGAGTAATAACAGTTGATTAAAGTTGACGGACGTGACAGTTGTTGCACATGATGACGGAGCAAAGGAACCGCAGTCTAATCATCAAAGTGAGTCATGTCGTCTCACATTGAGACACATTTATTTTTTACGCCTCAAGAAATGAATGTTAAAATCTTGAAGAATCACAGTAGAATCAAGAAAATGGCACTTATAGAAACATATTGAAAGGAAGTGATTTGCATAGGACTCATCAAGGAGTGAAATAGTCGTACCCAGCAGGTGGATTTGTGCCTGGCATCTACTTTTACGTAAGCAATTGAAAAGGAAATATTAACTTCACATACACTCGTTTATAGAAGAAGAACATAAAAAAAAAAAAAAGATGGAGAGGCATCCAGATCCAGGTCCAACAGTACATCTCAGCGCTGTCTGCGGAGCACTTAAGCTTCCCTTGTCCACCAGCGTGTGCTTGTTCTGCACATCTTTGATCTGTAACTCGCTGAGTAGAGCTCTCAGGCTGCACAGACAAGAGTCTCTGTAAACATTGAGCTCGGTGGCTGCTGGAGAAATATGGGGAAGACGTGCAATGAGGAATAAATTAAAGATGGGGAGGACACGTGACAGAGATCAATGAGTCTCTGAACTCGAGTGCACATCTTTTGATTGCGGCTGTTCGAAACGTCTTGTCAAAGACTTTGAAATGCTTTTTTTTGTCGGCCCATGAAGATGTTATTGCACGTGATGATTGGCATCCTTCAAGATTGAGGTAAAAGAGAGGTGACCGTTTGAGAAGGGAAGAGAGACAATAGTTACACAACAATGTATTCGAAATAAAAAACAAGTGTATGAAAAAGTTTTGTTGGGTTAAATATAATTTTGATTCAGTTCTGTTTTTTTTGTTGTATTTTTATAAAGAAATAGATTTATTTTCATCTTTTCAGTAGCAGATTTTACATTTTCAACTTTCAATCCTTTCTTTGCAGTTTGGAATCTTATTTTTTCGGGGTTCAAATCTTTTTTTTTCAAACCAACAAGACTATTGGATCTGGATTTGGCTCCATAGGAGAGAGAGAGAGGACGTGTCTCTAATGTCTCCGGACAGTTTGAGCCATCAAACAAGATGATAGATGAGAAGAGAGAAACACTGCAGCTCTGTGCTTTCTCTTTCTGTCTTCCATTCGACTAGAGAGAGCTGAGAAAGAATGAGACATGAACATAGAAACAAATTAGGAAAGAGAGAGAGAGGTTCATGAGATCCTCAGCTGGATCATGGCCTGTGGTGGTGGACAGGTATGATGAGGGTGTCAGCAGCCGTCAAGTGCGTATGGATGTCCCGTGCGGCTCTACAGGCTCCGGTGCGAACGCACCCCTGCGACAGACCCAGGAGGGCTAAGAATAGCTTCCATTACAAATCGCTGTCACTCTGGATTGTAACCGAGTGGCGATAAGGGTCCGGCCGCTGGGCTTCACTTAGCCACGAGTGCCATTCAGCTCGTCTTTGTACCTCAGTAAACACACTCGCACTGTATGTGTGTACACATGGGGGACATCAGAATCAGATAATAACATGCAAAGACATGCACAAAAGTCATCACCTTAGAGGTGATGCGTGCACCTTTTTTTTGTTGCAGGGGACAACAATCTGACAACAAAAAAAAAGTACATTCAAGTTTTAGAGAGGACTTAATTCAAACCCTTGATTCAACCAATATTTTGCACTCTCTTTATTTCCTTCACACTCTCATACACACACGTGTACTGTGTGTTCATGTGCACAGTGTCTATGGACACGATTGAGCGCGAAGAATCAGAACCAATCCCTTCCTGTTCGCAGCAGGAAACATTATTAAATAGAAATCGAGTCCCATGTTGCTCGGGGGCCACGATTTTATGGCCGATTTTGGTGTCCGACTTTCAGGTGCGTGCTGGGTTAAACGGATACATTAAGAGTTTATTAAATCACACCCAACAATGTGCCAGTACCGTCAGTTCCTCTAATGAAACCTCTTCTTGCAAGGAGCTCTTTACCTCTAGACGGGAATCCAATTACCTTTTTTTTTGTTTTTTATTGAGCAATAAACAGACCCACTTGCTATAGCAACAGAAAACCACTTGTGATAATGGAGGACGCACACAGCGGTTAGATAACACCATTGTTGTTGTTTTGTTTTTTTATATATTGGGATCGTGTCACACTGGCTACAGGGGGAACGTGTCCTGGCTCGCTGGTCTCTGGTCAGCGTCTGTTGCTTTTTTTTCGTTCTCAGAAAATCAGATATGAAGTGCAACACATTCCATCACTTACGTTGGTCTGGGTGTCTGCCAATAAGCTTACCTTCCTGCCCTTGTGAACAAAATCCAGACAATGTTTGAATGCTGCTGCTGGCACTAAAGTGGACAAAACGACAAGATTAATCAAACTGGCTCAATTGTTTCTGCAGCGCCGATCAAAAAGGAATACGCACTTGAAAAAAAAACATCAGAAGACATCGTGTGATTCCTTTTGTTCCACTTCCGCCGCACGCTAAACATAAGAAACCTATTTTAATGTCATGAACAAAGTGGAAGAAAAAAAAAAAAACGAGACGCAGTGCTCTGAAGAAACCCAATTATTCGCTCTTGGTTTTGTTAACGGTTTGCTTTCAGCCAGACACCGAAAGCGTTTAGACCCTCAATCAGTTCAAAGATAATCACACGAGGAATAATTTGAGGATTATATGCATCCGAGAGTGTGTGAGCTTCACTTAAAGATTCATTTGACCATTATCTTAACTCGATACCCGCTCGCTCTTAATGTTGGCGTCATTAATAATGACTCATTCTGCAAAGAGAAGTCCAGTTTATTCACTAGTTGTTACAGAGAATGAGTTTCTGGAGTCGGTATTATTACATGCAGCACGATATGGTTCAGACATACAGTTAGTATTACTTATTTGTTGACATATTTGTTGAGACGGGTTTCCACGGTAGCGTTGGACTGACTTTTGAGGCTGTTGCTCGGACTGTAACGCCTCACGGTTCTTGTATAGCCATGCAAACGTCGAGTTAAATAGCATCGGTGATGTACGTCAGGCTCCTCTACACCAAACACTTGGCAGGACGTGCTAGTGTGATGTTGTATTTCACTCAGTCAAATGACAACAAACAGCGTGCGCAGATCACAGATGGTCATAACAGCAAAAAAAACTATGAACTATTTTTAGTGCCCGCCTACACAGACATTCGACCTATCGCATTACAGTACCAGCTTTGTCAGCCGGAACAAGAACATTCACGCCCACCTTTTTCTGATTTCTTCAGGATTTGATTTCTTTTTCTTAATTTCAGTTTGACTTCAAATCTGAATACACAACTCCGTTTTGGAGTTTGAAGATCGCACAGAGCTGATAGGAGTGAGATGTTATTGCAGGACATCATGCTCCAAAGTCTGCGTTACTTAATTTAATGGAAAATGTTTGTTTAAAACAAGACATTGGCTTTCTTACGGGTGATCTCAAACTACCCGGCTAGGGTTGCATGATAAAAACTTATAACTTATTTATGAAATATTTGATCTTGAAGTCTTCTATATTAAACTGTCAAACACCGTTGATTATATATAATGAACAAAGTATGGCACTGAGAGGGGAGAGCCAGAGGTATTTGATATTTTAACTCAATGCATTTGGACCAATAATAATGTAATTCTCCCCATATGTTAACACTTAACAGGACTTGTTGGGGTCTCTGGTAAATGTCCCTCAACCCATCAAATGATATCAAGGATAAGGTTTATACTTCATACTCTGGAGGTCACGACTGGACATGATATAGTCACGCTGACCTGGGAGCAGCCGGTGGGCTGTGATGATGACTCATCACTTGTGCTATCTTGTGCTCTACAATGAATCACACAATCAGGCTCAACGTGGCTTATGCGATTTCTCACTAATGAGCGAGCTACACGCTCCAGTGTTGACTGAACAAGGCGCGGGGCTGTTCCCGGGTCATTGTTGGTCAAGTCGTGGATCAGATTTGAGAGTTTGAAAAGGGGGCTCATTTAACCTGCACAGTCTTGTGGGATGTAAATTCCTCTTCAGTGTACACAGAAACATTTCCATGCAGGGTGGAGACCTGGGGATAAACATTTAGCGCAGGGTAATCAATAGCAGCAGAGGAAGATAAAAGAGCACAAAAAGGCTTTTTTCTTTTTCTCTGAACTGCTTTGTAAACCCCCGGAGGAGGTTACGGTATCGAGCCATTTTCTGTTTGCTCAGATCCACGCTGTGAGGCACTAAAAATAACCCCTCCTCTCTCACAATGTGCATGTAGGTCGAGGGTCAAGTGTAGCTCCTTTTTGCTCCCCAACACGGCCTATTATCTCAGTACAGAGCACAAACAAGTCGCTTTATCTCATCAACTGCTCAACTGGAAACTGTTGCAGCTATGTTTTTTCGCCATTTTGGGTCGCACGCCGTGCACGCGACAACTTCTCCTCCAGCCACAAACAAAATGATCTGTGAATTCTGGTCCACCGCTTATTATGGAGAGAACCACGTCTATATGCCGAATTGTGATTTTCCCTTTTTTCTTGTGAAATGATTACATATATGACTATATGGTATAGTCTGACTTAAATAGCAGGTGCTTCTGTCCCACAATTGGATGTGTCTAATCTTGATCACGCACATAAAACATATTCATTTGTGGTGAGGCTTCACAGGAATAAAAACACACAAACGAGGGTGTAAGCAAATAAAAGCAACAATAATAAATGTACCAAAAATTATAATTAGATTATCGTGATTTACATTAATAATACAGAGAAAGAGCAGATTGACATATTTCATGTAGTAGTTGTGTTTCCATCTGAATGAGTGAAGAGACACAAATCAGTTGGCAGTTGGCTCTAAATGAGGTCGTCATGCGACAACCACAGCTCAGGAGAAGCTTCCAGTAAAAGAAACTAAACAAGAAAAGAGGAAAAACATAAACAGAAAATAGCTGCTGATTACATCCGTGTAGTCAGAAAGAAAAACAATCTTTAAACTCCGAGACAAAAACATTAAAGATACTAAAACAAATGGTCTGACAAGGGTGATTGCTGCATAGTTTGGATTCTCTGACCTCAAAGGTCTAATCACAACTGTGATCTAGAACAACCACAAAAGTATGCAGCATATTTACTGTTAAGTTTCAACATGTTTGCTCGTGAAAAAATGGACCACGACTATATATATTATATGGTTTTGCTTCCGACTGAGCTCCAGAGACCTCAACCAGAAGATGTGCCAGTATAAAATGATGGTTTTGTCTTCCAGCTGCGAGGAAATGTGCGTTGAAAATACACACAAGCTGTGCACGGTCGCAGGAGTAGCGCATGTGAATTTAAATAAAACAAAAGCTAAAGTGTATGTGAGCGCAATTCATGCACTGTGAGCTATGCAGCATACAGTAGTAACAAGAGTGGAAATTAGTCCCACTGTGGGAGAGATTTCTTTTCTGAAACTTCACAACACTGCATAATAACTTCAGAAGTATGCTCTACATACACATATTGAGAATAGATATCTCACATGCCATATATGTGACATTAATTGATCATGTAAAACTGTTAATAACACTGTAACTTGACCTTTACCTTTAAGACCTTTACCAATCTTCAAGGGATAGTGTGATATTTTGGGAAATGCACTCATTCATAATCCTTTGAGTTCAAAGAGGACCCAAATGCAGAACACCAGGCATGCGGGTTGAATTGAACACAATTGGCTTTAATAACAAAAGCAGGCTGAAGCAGTATACAATGTACAAAGGAAATATACCAAAATGCAAAGCTGATGACAAACCGGTATGGCATGAGGAACACAGGCAGGACATCCAACAGGCAACAAACGCAGACCACCAGACGAGGGACGGATTATCTAATGAAACAGGGGAGATGGGACATGAGGAGAGTACATTTCAAAATAAAATAGGAAACAGACAAAACTAAAAGGAGTTTCAGGAGTTTCTCCACAGCTGAAGGGCTGCTTTTATAATTAGAGCTGCAACAGGTAAACGCTTCGGAATGAGGGCGGGATGTAAACGAAGGGATTTAAACTACAGACAGTGTCATATTAATGGAGTGTTTTTGTCTGTGTTGACTTTTAATGAATGAAGCTTTTTTTTCTCTTCGGTTTTCCTTTGGTGGTGATTGTTTTGGTCAGAGTTGAAAAACAACATGTCTGCCTGCATGCGTCACCGAAGAGACTGCTGATTCAGTGTGTTTCGGGGGCTCGGGGGGGACGGGGGGACGTGGGCTTCCACATGTTGTGTACACAGCGGGAGACATTGGCCTCCATTACACACACACACACACACACACACACACTGCTGAGAGGAGTGGCTTGAAATATTGTTTTCACTCACAAAAAAAGTCAAAAACAGGAGGAAGTCATTTATGTCTCCGTCAAAATTTCACGGCCGTCCATCCAATAGATGTCGAGAACACACATGTAAACATCGTGGTCGAGGAAAGGTCAGGGGGGGGTCACCGCATTCAGCCTCCGGGCACCATGAGTCCCATTTCATGGCGATCCCGTCTCATCCGTCCTTTGAGCCGTGGTCAAAACCAAAATAGCTTGTGATCTTCTTTTCGGGTCAAGAGGCAGTAAAAATAGGGTATGAAAAAACAAAAAAGTTCTTTCTGCATGTGAACAACTACAAAGAAGTGACACCAAGAAGCAGCTAAAAAGGTCACTTTGAATTAGAAACACAATAGATCGTTTGATTAAATACCAGCATATCGAGCTGATAAATAATTAGGCCAAATCCACGGGTTTTCTGTTGTGCATGCTCTAAAATGTGGTGTGTATTAAGTCTGAACTGGCTTTACATGCAAGACAGAGATACTTGTGTCTAAGTTATACAATCTGCAGAAGGGCATTTGTTCTTCTCTCACCTCTCTGTAGCTGCACGGTGATTCATGCCTGTCGGCTCCACAGCTCTCTCCTGCCAGACCTCATCTTCTCCCCTCCTCCAAAGAGCTGCCATTAGAGATGCTGAGTTGATGTAAGCTAAACACATCCAATATTCATTGCACACCAGCACGCTGCTTCTATGGAGTATTATTAATGCACATACCGCTGAGGGTCTTTCAAGAGCTTTAAAAACAGCCTCACACGACATCTTATCCGCAAACACACGAGTGGAAGATGGGACACGTTTAAATTAAATCCACCTCTCTTTGTAGTTCCCTTTTATAGTGTTTTGGTTATCAGGATATTATGACCCAGAGAAGATGCGTATACATCCAAAGTGAGACGTGCCGAAAGCTTTGCTGTCTGTGACTCGTCCTGTCTGTCAGAACCAGTTTGAGTTGGTGGGCGTGAGTGCAGTCAATTTAGGGTCCTCGTGAAGATGGACAAACAGGACTATGTGTGTGCATGTGTTTTACTGCCTAATTAGTCTCTGTTTGCTGATTGCATTACCTGCATTACAGAACCACCCACATGTTGTTAACAGGCGTGTACTGTTTTATGTTCTACTTGTTAAGCTGCTGTACATCATCCAGGGACCATCTTTTATATCTAAAATGTATCTGACTCTTATTTTGATAATCCGATTTTGAGTTTTTTCCTTCATTGATTTTTCTCTCGTTTCTTTGATGTTCTAAAGCAAATAAAGTTAACGTCTTGGATTTTGTTTTTGTTCTTTTTTTTAGGTCCTAAATACAGATAAATAAATAGAAGGTTGACGTCATTTTTTGGAGTTTTTTTTTCTACGATAGTAAACAGAATATATTGGTATTATAAAACCAGACATTTGAAGACATCGCCATGGGCATTTTCATTGGGATTGCTGACGTTTTTAGGACTAAACGAATCATCAATAATACAGATCATGGTTAGTCACACATTGTTGTGACATGACTGTGTTATAGCAGCACACAAACCCACAGATGGAACATATATACTAGAGTAGGAACAATGTTGACCTATATTACATCTGTGATGGGAGGCAGGATGTGTTGTACTTTAATTAAAATGTGCAGACGCGGGTAAAATGCTAAAAATGTGTGTATGTATTAAATGACATACAGTCCATATTCATGGGTCAGCTTTCTGTTTGGCTATTTACTGCATCTGATTCGTGGTCGTAGATAACGTCGGTTACAGCGACCCGGACTGTTTGTGTGGTTAATTCCTTCATAAGTGGGGTCATTTGTAATAAGTGAACCCTTAGCTCTTCATGGGAGAATACATGACACTTAAGGGCTTTCTGGGCATCTCAGAACATAACTGAAACGTTAGCATAGCAGCCGAACAGAGACGTCTCTTTAAGATTAAATACACCGAGGCACCTTTGATTTATTTTGTAGCCAACAGGCAGCTGGAGACAACAACAAAACAACAACTTAGTATGCATGGGAAAAAAACAGAATACAAACGAGACTCCTCTGGCGAGCCAACATTATTTTGGGAGCATGACAGAGCACTTGAGCCGAAGTTTACATAATGATGGCTTTAAGCATCTACTGTAAGTGTGCGTCTGAGAGGTGAGTGAGAGCGAGTGGCAGAGCACAGTGTGTGTATGACTGAGAAGATGGATAAGTTGCTAAGAGGTTGTGAGGAATGGAGTTCATCGAGATTGAGGGTGATACAGATGCAAAGAGGGGGAAATGGAGTGAGATAACGCAGATGAAGCATACCAGCGATAGAGAGGAGGAGGGGCCTGAGCTGTGGGAGCCGAGTGAGATAGAAACAAATCGCCACAATCTACTTTATGTTTCACAGTCGGAAATATAAATCTAGTTCAGAAGGTAATTAATTCATCAATGTGCTCATGTTAATGCCTCTCGCTGAAAACTGCATGAAAGCAATTTGTCATCCAGTGCAACGATCTTATAGCGATAAAGTTCTGGTGCAGAGGGCAAACCCGTTAGTGGCATTCATTCACTGTTTGTTATGGTCTCCTCAGAGGATTTTGGCGATAACAATAACAACATAAAACAATACCGGCCGTATCTTCTCCATCACAGCAGCGATTCAAGCATAATCCACTCGATTAATGCTTTTACGTCTCCTTGTTTAAAGCTTCTGTGGCGTAAAGTCTCTCTTTCCTGCTGGTTCGACAGAAGTTAGAAGACACCTATGAAGCCGTTATTTGCACCGGCTGGCTTTATGGTTTACTTTATTACCTGAACTGATGGTGTTGAAGATAGTGAAGTGCACCGACTAATAATTCCCTCTTTTTAAAGTCTGTGTTTCCAAAGGTCGTCCCCGCCCTCTTCTTCTGCAGCTTCTTCTTTGCAAGTTATGGTTTGTGCTGACTTGCGCAGCACTTTGAATAAGGGTTTAGCTATTTAGTATATCTATGTATGGGATTATTGCAGTTTTGCCACACTGTTTATGACAAACCAAGTGTTTGATAAATGTTAGGCTTATAGCGGACTGACGGAGGTGCATGGAGGAGCTCGGGGATTAGTGAACATAAACACTGCCTGCCAGCATCCATAAGGGGCTGGTTGTACAATAGAGCCATGTGGATACACACATAGGTCTATTTGGAGTTACATTACAGAGGGCATGAGGGCCTTTTGCGAGTTCTTCTTCTGAACATATTAAACATTTAGTAACATAGTTTCTTTTTGTGTCTGACTAGAGAGCAAAAATAAGGATTATCTCTGAATGTGGCGACATCGGAAGAAAGTCAAGTAAGTCACTGTACTTTGTTGTCTTCCTTCTCTTTTGCGTCTCCTCTCTCTTGTTGGTTCTGTTCTGGAGACTCATCCCACAGGCCATGCATCATCGATCAGCAGCAGTCTCATTAGTGTCCTCATGTCTCCGGAAAGTGTTGATTTCGTCTCTTTGAAGTTTTCAGATCTGCTTTGTGAGTCTGCCAAGTCGTATTTTACTCTCGGGGGACAAACTGTGTCCAGAGACGGGGAAAGGCATGCTTTATTTTTTTCTCTTCCTTTTAAAATGTGTATTTGTTTATCACCCCCTTAACAGATCCAGTCCCCATCAGACCTAATTACGCAGGTTTATCATGTGGTTCTGATAACAGCGTTTGTTTTTCAAACAGTGGCCCCTGTCCCTGAACTCCAGCCCTTATTAAGACTAAACGATGTCGTACAGTGTCAGAGAATCATTACAGATGTTTACTGAAGTGTCATTGAATCTCTCAGCTGATGCAACATTTATCAAGCGACATTTGTTCACACATAAAAGGCTGTTGTGTGAACCCTCAAATGATAATCAGGCGGGTTTAGCGTGATTGTTGGTGAATATATATCTGGTTGCAGTGTGTGAAGAAATATTCAGATGCTTTACTTCATGCATCTATTCAAAATAAAATTCAAAATAATAGTGAGCCGTCAGTGTCATATTTGTATTACTACCAATGAATTAAAGTATAGGCAGCATGTTAATGTTGTATAAGGTTTTAATAAAGCGCATTCTAACTTGGTTGGTAGTTTACATACTAATGTTGCATCATATTTTATAAACACATACAATATGTCCATGTTAAAGTTGAATATGTCCATTGTTAAAGTGTTAGTTAACAGTATGGCCATAACACAAGGCAGAGAGGTTAGATTATAAGAAGGTTGGAAAGCTTCTTAATAAGATTAAATGACGTGTTAAAATCACAAAATTAGCATGACAGCCACCAAAAAGGATCTGGTTTCTTCCACCTAAGAAATATTAACAAACTAAATCTGTATTATCAACAGCTGAACCACATGCGAGTATATCTCTTCTATTATTGACTATTGTAATGAACTGTTATTCTCACATTCGCAATATTTTGGTTTCTTAACAGCTAAAATTGACACCAATATATCTGCAATAAGCTAATATCAACCAAAATAGGTTTTTAAGACAATTCATCTACCCCTTTCTTTTATCTTCAAAGAGTCCAATGTGGGTTTGTCTTCTGCAGTGATGATTACGACAAATACATCTTTATGAAATGTTAAAAAAGTGTGTAGGATGGTGAACATGGTAACTGATAATCAAAGGCTCCCTGTTGGCATGTTGTTCACAGCGGGCACAGGTCAAAGGTTCAACACACCTCATAAAACAGTGTATGAAACAGCATCCAAATCTTCCCACACACCCGTACAACACAAAAAAAGCCCCATACACACTCACACTGATGCAAAACGGGTACATCTCAAACGTTACACAACCGTGTTGTCATTTTTTTCTCCCACCCACATATTGCAAACTTGACCTCTGAATATGCGAATGTTGTGAATAGCCTGCACTCAGACGATGCTGCGAGCATCCAGCTGCTGGGTCACTGGAGCCGCGACGCGGCGCAGGTGAGTCCCACTCTGCTGCTTCGCGCTGTCACCGGGGTCAGTGACACACGTTTTGAGCAGTTCAGAGGTTAACCACACAACCACGTGTGCTTTTGGGGCTCAACAACACCATCTCCGACCATGTGTCGTACACACACTATTGTTCCCGTCGTCCACGTTTAAATAATGAAAATAGTTTGAAAAGTCCTTTTTAATTGGCTATAAATACGGTATGTTTTTCTCTCAATAAAACGTCGCTGGAAGCTGAAGATGAACAGGTGATGAATAATCAGATATACTATTAACAGATCAAGATTCCCTGTATTTGTACAAATTGTATTATTTCATAAACGTTGGATGAGATGGACAGTGAACTACTTTCTGGATAGTGAAATATGATATATATGATTTCTCTGCAAATACTCTAAAAACTAATTGACTGTTTTTATAATCAAGTGAGACAAGTGTTGACACATTTCGACTTAAAATATTCAGTGGAGTACAAAGTCCCGTTGACCCGTTTGAGCACATGTCTAAAAGGCGTGCATGTAAGAGCAGCTCGCAGGGTAAAAAAAGGAACACTTTAGCAAACACTCACGTTCAGTGAGGCGTGGACAAAGTGGATGTTAAGGGAAGAACATGTTTTATTATGGAACGTCGCAGTTTTGTTCTAAATAAAAAAATCACAGAGACATTCACTCGTCACAACTTGGAGGAACCCGTTGCACGGAGAACACTCCACAAGGCACGAAACGCTGCTGCTCTCAGTGTGTGTGCACGTTTAAGACATCGACACTGGCAAACACTGCGGATACAAATGGGCTTTTGTTGCCGGTTAGAGTTTAATGAGCAGCTGAGGCAAAGCTTCATCTTTATTCTGTGCAATTGCTATATTTACAGCTCAAAGATTTTCAGCTACAAAAAGCCTCCTGCGAGAACTGAGATTCTTTTGCGGGTTTTTTTTTTTGCAACATATTTGATGCGATGCTGTAACTGCAAATCAAACCACTTTGATTTATTTTTTGCTAATGTGTCTTTCGGTTAAGTAGAACATCAACAGGAAGCTTTCGTCAGGATGAATTTCCTGTTCAGTCACACTGATCTAACTTTGTGAGGTCCTGTTGATTTTGCAATTTAAAAAAAGGTACTTTTAAAGAAACATCCTTCTCATAAACACTTTGCTATTGGCAATGCATCTTGTATTTTCTTCTGCTCAGAATGGATGCCCAATACAAAATAAATAGTATTACAACATATAAAATACAAGCAAACAATAGGCAATGTGTGGGGAATGTTTCGAAATCACATTACTGTAAAAGTAAACAAGGCAGATTAAAAACAAACAAAAAACAGCTGAAATGCAAACAATAGAATGGTTGCGCAAACGCTGACACAGAAAGAAGAAAAAAAAAGACCAAGACAGAGACTGAAGTTAGTTTTCTGGTCATCTTTCACTCAACTACTGCAAAGAAAAATACACATTCCAGCAGTTTTACCGTCAAATAGCGGAAGTTGACCATTTCCACAAAAATAAACGGATACGAGTGCTATCCACTGATGATGCACCGGCTTCCCTGCACGATGGCTGGTCTCCTCTGAACTCTGCTTCACCCTATTATCAGACAGTGAGGCTCTCATTCAGTGCGGTTTCTGCTCGGTGTAACATCAGCAGCCTTTACGGTATATGCTTTTCCATGGATTATTAATCCAAACACGGGAAGCACAGAATACAGTTTTGGAGTTGTGCTGCGTCTGTTCGGTGGATGTCTCTGTCAGATATTTCAGAAACAAAGCTAGATCAGTGAATGTCGTGATAATGAATGCCCGGAGGCCTCGTTCGAGGCACGGGGAGTTGTGTGAATTGGTGTGACGCAGGAGGGGTAAGACAGTTATTGTGTTTTCCAAAAAGGTTTGTTTTTTTAATCCTCGCTGCTCTCCCTCAACCTGCAATCACGCACGCAATCCTCCCCTTTTGTAATTGTATTTGTTAGACAGTGTAATCCAATGAAAGGTAAGTACTCTTGAACAATCACCAGTAATTGTTAGTGGTCATTGTATTGGGCCATAAAACATGCACTCGAACAAAGAACAGTTGTTGTGTTGTTTGGGACATGCAGGGAATTTGCGTCATTCATTTGAGATCGTCAGTGTATTTTTCTTTTTTACTCAAATAGAAATAAATGACGAGGCATCAGTCAAACAAATAGCTGTCTGTCCTTGGAATCAAAGGGGAGCAATGGGCATTTTGTATTTTCAAAAAGCATTATGTCATATTTCACAGACGCCAGGCAGAGGTGAACCATTTTGTCTGGTTAACTCAATGAAAAATCCTAAAAGGAAAAAAGGCCCAGACGGCCTGAGAGGTCCCTCTGGCTCTGCCGTCTATGTCTCTCGGCAGTCACCTCTTAAATCAGATGTGCAGCAATAGCGATAAGAGCTCGAGGTTATTTCCTGGAACAGAGAGCTCGCTTCTGCAAAACAACACGTTCTAGAGAACCTCGGTGGGTCTGAATCCAGAGCGGGCCGAGCGATTCACAGCTTCGTGGGAGCCCAGAGGCGTAGCTCTTGCAGGATACCGTAACCGCAAGTTAGTTCAACTCCAGCTCTAATCTCGATATCAAGATTCTGCAAGATTTTGGTATCGCAAGCACTCATAAGAACCCCAGAAATATAGTCTGTGTGACGGCCCCCCCCCCCCCAAGGCTAAATTGCCATCAGTCCGATTGTCCAGCTTCGACCAAATGGGTGCCGTGATTCCCATCGTCTTCCATCAAACACATCCAATTATAATGCACGAGGAAACGTACGAGCACATGTCCTCAGGGTTTATAAAAAATAATTCCTCTCATGTCTTTTTGTTGTTTTCTTTTAGCGTGCTCGCTTTAGGAAAAAGACGGATTTTGTGTTCAGCTTTTGGGGCTTCTGAAAATACACAAGAATCAAAGCATGGACACGTCCCCCATCTGTTACGTGAGACGGGAAAAATTATGTAGGATGGTAAAGGTCAAGAAAGGTCAAGAGAGGGGTCAAGAGAGGTGACTTCAGCGTGGCGTTAACGGTTAGTCACTGTGGCAGTGGGGTGTGGTTAGACTCAGCCGTAGAGTGGGTGGAGCGGGGGTGTGGCTCAGGGAACAGTGCCGGACTGATGTCTAATCAGTCTCAGCTGGGGCTAATCTGTCTGTCTCTTCCCAATAAAGAGCAGGAGGGACTGAGAGGCGAGAGGGAGGAGGGAGGAGGGAGGACGGAGGACGGAGGACGGAGGAGCCGTCACTGAGCCCGTATGGTGATTGTTGCAAATAAAAGCATTGTGAACTACATCGAGCCGTGTTGCTGCCTCTGTTTAAGTCCGTGACTCACCGGGTAACAGGGAAACTTGTTACACTCACCGAATTGTAAAAGATGCTTCACTTTAAGAAATATTGTTTTCATATAAAAATAATTTCATGTGGGATCTTCACCAAAGTGAAGGCCAGTGTTATGAGTTCAGTTATGAGTTCAGTGATATAAAAATGGGGTCAGCAAAAGTGTCTCGCTCTCTCTCTCTCTTGTCTTTCTTTCGTCATCCCTCCTGAAAGACTGATTTCGGGTAATCATTCCTCCTACTTGGTGCTATGTTGCAGAACATGATGCATGTGGACTGGTTTGTTAGGAAATGAGAGAGAGAGAGAGAGAGAGAGAGAGGGAATCCCATGGAAAACCACCACACAGCATGTCCTCACCCACATGTGTGTCAGCCTCTCTGCTGTACCCTCAACACATGCCTATGATGCATTGTGCTCTTATCACAAGAGCGCCGGTAAAAAGAAATGACAAGCGCGTCAACATGAACCCTCCTCCTCCTCCTCCTCCTCCTCCTCCTCCTTGTTTTCCTCCTCCTCCTCCTCGCTGCCACGAGACTAGAACCGAATGGAATTTGAAACGTTTTAGCCAAAAATGTTTCCATGGTCAACGTTGTTTTTTGCAGAAACGTTTCAGATTTCGTTCCGTTCTCTGGCTTCAAACAAAATCTCTCGGGGAGGGGGGAGGCGGGGGGCGGAGTTTGCGGCGTGAATCGATCACACAGGTGAGTGACCTCTGGCACACGTTGACGCGGCGCCTCGATCAAACGCTCGGAGATGACTTCCTGCATGGCTGCAGCTCTGCTGAGCCACAGCAGGTCTTATCGGCGGGACAAACAGCATTCTGGCCACGTGTCTGACGTTCTGGACACGTCAAGTTATGATTAGTCCACTTTGCTAACCCGGGGCTCAAATATTTTTATAATTATGACCCAACCCTTTCCTGCTTCGGGCCTCTTGTTTCTCGTGGAGCAGAGGGTAATAAGTGGTGTGTTTGCAATGAGCTTTTGATGGATTGTGTGTCTTTGTGTCATCCAGGCAGTGTGGCGAGCGTAGATAAGCCCCCTTATGAGGTGAAAACCCTTCCCCGTCCTGCAGTATCCCCTCCCAGCACCGACAGCAGGAATAAGGGATGTCACGACTGTTCCTCTTTTCGGCAATGCTGATTGTCTCCTGCAGCATTGAGGTAAGTCCAGAGAGAACACAAACACACACACACACACTTATCCCAGCAGTAAACAGCCTCAAGGTAAGTCTGCCAGTAGTCATTGGCCTTCACAGTGTGGGGGTGGGTGTTGTTTTGTTAGCTCTGCTGCCTTCTGAAACTAGCCAGAGAGTCGTGGTGTGGAAGGCTTAACAAACTGTCTGTCCTTGTTGATTCTAATCACACACATTCGTCCACACAGGCGCACAAGACCCCCCCCCCCCCTCCCCCCGATGCAGACAACACATTAGAGTGGGACACACACAGTGCCGTGATAATGGGTGGTTTACGGCTACTGTTTATATGAAGTGAAGTAAAACAAATGAATGCCAATTCACTTAATGCAGCCACTTTGTCTTCATGGTTTTGTATGCAGTTTCTCAGCATGCCTCTTGCCCAATTGCTTCATACATCAATGTGTTGCATGTGCACCGTTTCCTTAGGTGTCTCCCGCTGCTTCCTTGGATAAGCTGAAGGAGAGTTGGAAGTTGTACATGGAGGAGTGTGATCGCAACAACAGTCGAGACCCGCCAAGCACTAGTGAGCTAAAAAATAAATAAATACTGTAACTCATTATTTATGTTTAAACCTGCAATAACTGATGACTTGGGGTCTGCAGAAACAAGCTATAAACACAACGCTAACATACATTGTTGTCTTCTACAGTGGATATGGCAAACCTTTTATCCTACAGTTGTTTATTATTACTCATCCAGCAGATTTGGGGCAATTTATAAACATTAATTTGGAGTAGCGTGTCTAGCAAATTAAAGTCCAACATTCACTCTACTTTTAGTTCTGTTTTTGGTCTCCACCAAATAATTGTCAGTAGGTTACAATAAGGGACGACCGTCATGTGAGCGTTGTAAAAATTAAACAGTTGCTTTTAGTTGCTTTTACAACACTGGCATCCAATCCCCAATCAATACAAATGGTAGGTATTAAGGTTCTTATCCAGAAACAACAAAGTGCAACATTATAATAAGCTATGATTCCTTACTCATCTTTTGAAATCTGTTTTTTTTATATAAAAAACAACATTTACCGTCCTCTTGCGATGCAGTGTGAACTAGCTGGTAATGGTTAGGTCGCGCTCCCTGCTCCAAACATTGAATAATCACTCTGCTTGCAGCGTCTCACAGCTTATTTGCTGCACCACACTCTCTGCCTTCTGGCTCCGGCTCACTCCATCAACAGCGTTTTTTTTAAACTACATGCTCTTCAGGTGCATTATGGTCTGTTAGCTCGTGGAATGGAGATGGAGACGCTCCAACTTTCAAAAAGGTAAAATCACATATCCGTTGCACTCCATCCTCCGGTCCCGTCACCCCACCGAGTGTAACGGCGAATTAGCAGGAGCTGAACATCCACCAGTTCATGTCCACTAACAAACCGCACTGTTAACATCCTGTATTGAAGAAGATGAAAGCTGTGTGTAAGCAGAAGGTCACATTGATAGAGAACTTTTCTCCGAAGACGAGATGAAAGATCGAGATGTGTACAGATGTTGGCCACCAGAAGCCATCGCTTCAAAGACGTTACTCCATGACTTCTTAGACCTAGCCAGACCATACACACAGACCTAGATATAGCTTGTAAGATAAGATAAGATCTGAGATAGTATGATATTACCCATATTTCATGTTTGTTTGTTTTTTATTCCCAGGCCTCGTGTGCAACAGGGAGTTTGACAAGTACGCCTGTTGGCCTGATGGACTCCCCAACACCACAGTCAATGTGTCGTGTCCTTGGTACCTGCCGTGGCACCACAAAGGTAAGAGACACAAGGGTCAGCGGATACCAGCTGTACTGTCAAGTCGCTGCGGAGTACTTTGAAATGTCCGACAGCTGATGGAAACATGTCCGTCTGTGTTTGCTTAGTTCAACACGGCATGGTGTATCAGGAGTGTGATGCGAACGGCCAGTGGGTGACGATGAAGAATACCAGCGAGTGTGACTCTAATGATCCAAGTCTGGTAAAAAAAAAAAAAAACATCTCTCATAGTAGAAAATAGACAGAAATAATACACTAGTAACAGTTCAAACGGAAACCTCTCAAATAAATGCAACAAATCTAAAGTCTATGTGTTCGTCTGCGTTGTAATTTGCAGCAGTACTACGGCCATATTCGGATCATGTACACTGTGGGCTATTCCTTATCACTGGTGGCTTTGGTGTTGGCGCTTGGCATCCTCATATTCTTCAGGTAATAAGGATTTAATTCAAACACAACCGTTGACCTTTTGGAAATACACGTCTTCGCTCTCTGGTGGAGATTTGGATGAAATGACGGATAACGACATTAACGTCTGTCCATCAAACACAAGGATTCAGGGACCATGGCTCTATCCGATGCTCACAAAATGAACTAACTGTAGATTCATATTTGACATGATAAAGTATCTTCTCATCCAACGCAGGGTAAGAAAGTAAATAACCATATAACCCTAAATCTCAAACTGCTACTTTAAATAGAAAGCCCGCGTTGCAATTTTGCTGATGCGTGAATGATTATCTTGGAGACAATGACAGCCTCTCATTCATCAGGAAACTGCACTGCATGAGGAACAACATCCACATGAATCTGTTTGCCTCCTTCATCCTGCGAGCGCTGTCCATCCTCATCAAAGACGCGCTGTTGGAGGCCAACATCACGTCTCAGGACCTCAGCAGTGACCAGGAGCAGGGATTCCCACGGGCATCCATGCCTCCAGTGGAGCTGCTGGTCAACAATGAGGTCAGTAGGGATCGAACACGTCACAGAGTGATGGACTTTGTCTTTAGGTAGTCATTTTTTGGGAAAGTAGAGAAGGGTACTTTCTTTTCTTTCTTTTTTTTCAACAATCCAAACGTTATGGTGCAGTGGACCGGACAGGCAGGGAGGACCCATACGCAGAATGCAGAGACATGTGATGATATTTATGATATTTAAATAGCACAAAACGCTTCCCGATTCACACATGCAGGTGTAAGTAATATCAGCTGGAAGTAAGGGAAGTAAGATCAGCTGAGCAGGAGGTGATGTGAATGCAGGACTAACGAGGAACGAGTGAAACTGAACTCACAGACAGGATGTAGAACCAAACTTTCAAATTAAAACAGGAAACAGAAAGACAGTCTGTGCGGTCCAATACCCATACTACCATAATAGAGTATGTGTCCCTACACATAGTGTGTCAAACACAGTGCTGCAAGCAAGCCTGCTTTTCTGGCCCTGCTGACCCACAATCCTCTGAGCAAGAGGGTCAAAGTTCAAGTTGCAATGTTGTGACCAAGTAGTTTGTCCTAATTGAATGCATACTGCATGCATCAGTACGTGCCTCGTAAAAGGTAAGCTGTAGTATGTGTACTACCACCACGTGGTTGAGTTGTTTGGGGGTCACAGCTGGCTGAGGCTGGGTTAAAGGGGCTCCCATCTGCTGCAGCAATGATCTCACCATCCACATCACGCTGACTCAAACGGTTTCACATCAGACTGCTTGATATTTTATTCATCTGTGGACCAAAACCTCTCTGCTGTCTTGCAGACAGCGGTTAACTGTCGCATCGCCATGGTGATGATGCAGTACAGTATCATGGCCAACAGCTACTGGCTGCTGGTGGAAGGCATCTACCTCCACAACCTCCTGGTCATCACTGTGTTTACGGAGAGGAACTACTTCAAAATCTACCTGTGCATTGGCTGGGGTGAGCTAGTTCGCTAGGGGTGGGGTGCAAGGTTATGCGTTATGTGCATGGAAGGAAATTAAATTAGAGCAGATGTATTAAATGCATGATTAAATATTAAAATGCTGTAGCTCTGGTAGACAAAATTAGTGTTTTGCATTTAGACGGCTCTCATTTGTTTACAGGTACCCCGTTAATATTCCTCGTGCCCTGGGTGATAGCTAAACACCTATATGAAAATCAAGAGTAAGTTTCCATAGCGCTCCCTCTTTCTCCTTCCCATCTGTATCTGACCCGGCGCAAACATTTTACATTTTGACACAACCTCATATCCAGGAAAAAAAATGGCAAAAGGGATCTTACAGCTACACTTTCGAAACCACCGACACAGTGTGATGTTATGTAATAGATCCAAACAATTTAAGATCCCATCATGGTGCTGCCACATTTCATCAGCAGGGAGAGGAACAGTAAAACAGTGTCAGTGACATGTGTTTTCCGAGCCTTGAGGTGCATGCGAGGTGTTTCTGGTCGTCTAAACTGATCTTTCTTTTGTGATTTTCTTTTTTTTTCAGGTGCTGGGGGCAAAATATAAACATGAATTACTGGTGGATCATCCGTTCCCCGATATTGCTGGCAGTTGTGGTAATTTCCCCTTCCTTGCTCTAACTTTGTTGCTTTTTATTTTTTTAACCATTACATTTCCCCTTTTCTCATTATGATATGCTGTTTTACTAAACATTTAAATCCCAAATGCCATTTATACATTATTGTTTTGACAAAGAAAATTGCATTCGCTCTAGAATCCTACGTATTTATCACTCCTGCATTTTCCATTCGTACACTATTCAATAATCAACACCTTATTTATTCATGAAATGTAAAAGGCAGTATATGCTTTAGGCAAAACATCTGGAAAACATCTTCAAACTTTAATGCAAGGTTTTTGCATTAAAGAAATAGGATTTCTGCTAGTGTAGCTCACCCTTATCCATACCGAGACCAGGCCTTCATTGAAGGTGTTCTCTGCAAAGGTCAGTTCTGGATTTTTATATAAATCCCATTTGTCATGTCTCTAAACTTCAGGCCAGTTACACAGACATCCCGACATTTTCCATGCATTAATCTTTCTGCTAAGTGGCCTTGTATCTCACAGGAATTCCTGTGTTTGAGTTGTCGCAGGGACGGGAGGAGGGCTGCTTCCCATTCCAGTGTTTCCTTCTTTACCCTGACCACATGTTCATCAGTAGAAAGCTACACTCACGTGTACGCCTCAGCAAGAACACATGCTTTTGTTATTGTGAGGCGGTTTAGAGGGGCGGTGGGTGGGTGGGTCAAACAAATACAGGACTTTGGTCCAGGAGATCCCGTATGAAACTAAAATCACACAGTGACAATTTGTCAGTTAGTTTCTTAGTCAGTCACTCGTTAGTGATGCGAGTCATTAGTCAGCCAAGTTAACACCACCCCGCGCTCTTTCCCTGAGCCCAAGTGCTTTTGAAAAGACGCTGTGCATGTAACTAAAGCGAACGGACATGTCCTCCCAGGCACGTCCAACAGTAACGCAGTGGTACGTAGATGAAGCTTAGGGCCACTAACCGAGCGTCGGATAATGTACGCTTTGCAGCGTACGCATATAAAGTATGCATCGTAGTTAAATCCACAGCATGCTTATAATTTTGAGGATGTGGAGATGGAGAAAGCTGCAAATCATCCATCACTAAACTAAAAGCGATACGTACTATTTTTAGTTTAAATAATGTTCACATTCCAGCTCTTTACTGAATTATAATTATAATCACAACATGTCTAAATGAAGGACTGCACTGTATGTACATATTGGCCTATTCACTTCCTTTGTTCAGGCAATTTCTAGAAGATTACCAGCAACATCTTAATTACGAAGGTCACATCAAGAGTGATTTTCATTAGAGGAACTCCTGCTGTGTCTTGAAATGTCAGCTGCTATGAAAGGATTTTCTAATATCAGTGCACACTAATACCAAAAGTGGAAAGTGCAAAACATGTTTTTATTTTGTGATTTACCCATGCAGATAGTTGTGGTTTTCATTGGGAATACCTTTTTGCATGTGCAGTATGTGGATTATGCTTTGTTTTTGGAGAAACACATTGTTGTTGAATTTTTTTTTTCAAGTGGGATTTTTCAATGCTTTTTTTTTGGGGTGGCAGCTGAATTCACATAAACCTTTTTTCATGCAATTAAACACGTATGAACTATGTCTCCGACTTTTACAGATCAACTTCCTTATCTTCATCCACATCATCAAAATTCTCGTGTCAAAACTTCGAGCGCACCAAATGAGATACACGGATTACAAATTCAGGTGAGTTCAAACATAAAACAATGTTTGCTCTTTATTTTTTTTTTTAATTCTCTCCACTTCATCTGTCCTTTCTCTCTCTCTGTCTCTCATCCCCGTCCATCTCAGGTTGGCTAAGTCGACTCTAACCCTGATCCCTCTGCTGGGCATCCATCAGGTGGTCTTTATCTTTGTCACGGACGAGTCCACAAAGGCCACCATCGGACTGCGTCTCACCAAGCTCTTCAGCGACCTCTTCTTCTCCTCCTTCCAGGTTAGACTTGAACCAAAGCCTCTATTGTAATGTTCACAACAACCATCCCATTCATGAAATGACTCAGCATTGGTTCATAATTCCTTTTCTGTACAGACTAAACAAAAAGATAAAAGGGGAGAGATGTTAGAACTAAACGCAGGAGATAAGACATGTCTAAACAGGAAGTTCAAAGCAGCTTGAATCAATCGTAACAATGTATCCCCTAATCAAATACAAATCTCACAATTCGCTCTACGCCAAATTAACATTGAAAAGTTATGCTTTCATCTAGTCTAAGTGTCATTCCAGATGAGTTGTTTTCAGCGAAACAGATGTTGCTTCATGTCTGGGTTTCCATTTGAGCAGCGCTGCATGTGTCAGGAGGATTTTAAATGAACATAATGAGCTGTCTGTGCTGTGAAGCACACAATGACCTCTGCGATATGAGGACACAGACGACGTGTGTCAAAATACTGACGACCGTCAAGGGAGAGGCCGTGATGAAGAGCCAAAGACTGTCTTCAAAGACAACAGGAGATACTGTAACATGCATCTGATTGCATGCAAGTGCTTTTGTCATAAAGCAACACAGTTTGCAACTGCCCCATTGAACCAAAAAAGGTGCATGCGTTGATGCACAGCAATACATCGGATCGACAAAAATCATGTGTGAGTGAATATTGTAGAGTTAATGATAGGGGACTGACTCGGTATTGGTTGTCTCCACAGGGTCTCTTGGTGGCCATCTTGTACTGCTTTGTCAACAAAGAAGTGAGTCTCCTCATTTGTTGGACAAAAATCACTTTTGTCAAACAAAAGATGTTTTAAATAATTACGTCCGCTTTTGCCTCCGTCCTCCCCTTCAGGTGCAGTCAGAAATCCTGAAGAAGTGGAAGCGCTGGAAGCTAGGGAGGAACATCGAGGAGGAGTACCGCCACACCTACAGCAATACCCCCAACACCAAGACAGCGAGCCTGTTGAACCACGTCTCCCGACTGCCTCATCTCCCGGACATCGCCAAGACCTCTTCCCCGGTCTGCAGCCCTGAGGAAACGCACATGCTTGTGGCTGGATGCCACAACGGGGTGGTCAGCAGTAAGGGGGCGTGTCAGTGCGCCTCACCCCTTCACGAGGGAACCGTCAGCAACTGCACCCTACTGGAGGACATCAGCCTCACGGACAGGGTGCAGTGTTACGAGGGTCAGAGAGAGAACGTGGAGAGCCACCTGTGAAAGGTGCTGGGAAAAAAGAAATTGAAGAGGAAAGGGCCTAAAGTCGTCATCTGGCTCACACACTGCCCTGGGTTGCTGTGAAGAGCTGGGCTGATGGACTTATCCGTCAAAGCGTTTTTTTTTTTTTTTTTTGCCTAGAGACCGATGTCACTGGGAGGCCAAGCGGCACTCAGCCCTCTCCACAGTCTGAGCACGGAGAATAATACGGCAGACTCCCATGCTGAGACGTCTAATGCGCCGTGAGCCTCGTGAATGGATTTCTGTAGATGTTTGTCGGACGGCGAAAGGAACTGCTGCATTTTTAACAATGCCGATAAGCCATGCAAAATAAAAAAAAATAAAAAAACATAAACCTCAAATTGGAACAAAACAAGACAACGACAAAAAGAAACAGGGTCATTGCTTGGGCCTCTGCTTTACTTGTTTTTTTGTTGCTGTTTTATCAAATGTGTGTTTTGTGGTACTGGAGGTTTTCAGACAAAACTGGACATTGAACCTCCTCCAAAAACAAAAAAGACCGAACAAGTGACTCGAAACAAAAATGGTAGGGAACGGAGGCTTTTATTTCTTCTTTGCTTTGCTCTGATATCTGTAAATGTTTTCTCGTCTATAATGACTGCGGTGAAAATGTACAGAAAAAAGACAAAAACATTCTGCTGGCTGTAGCTCATACAAGAAGGTGAACACATTCAAGGGACATTGGAAAATGGCAGCTGCTCTCATCATATTGAGATAAAGAGACGCTATAGGCTGAATTATAAATAAGTTAAAATGATCATCGTTTGACTAGGTGTTTACAATAAAAAATATATGTCTTTATACCTTGGATTATGCCGAGTGTACAGTTGTGACTGCGTATATGTGCCGGGTGTGTTTTTCAAGGGGAACAGTTGCAGTTCTGTGCCATTAAATATGTTTTCCTTTCCCCCTCGCTATCAAGATGGTGTCTGACTCACACGCCCTGGCATACTATGTGAAGCTCTCCACGGTAGCCCACTCAACAAGTGAGATAGGGGAAAGCATGCACTCGGATCAAGGATAAAAAAAATACACAGCAAACAGACATGACCGCACATGCATGAAGTATGAATCCAACACTGACTCAAAGTAACGCGTCAACTCGGGCACAAAGGTGGTTTTTAAAAGTCTAAACATATGTGTATGTGGATATTGCATATTTGCTGAGTTTAAGTTGTGTGACTCATACATACAGTGCCATCCCATCAGTAGTTGTATTGTGCAAACGCCAGAAAATCAGAAAGCCTTTGTTAATGATGCATCCAGTTATTAATATTGAATATTCAGACTTGTCCGATGTGACACTTAGAACAAAACTCTGTCCCCTGAAAGCAGAACAAAACCTTGAATGACAAAGAAAGCTAAATTAGCAGCGGTACATTTGCTTCTGAATATGTTGCATTTATTATTAAAGAAAGGAAGCCTCCTGCAGAACATTAATCTCTGAGTTGATTAGAGACATTTTGCCAGAACTAACTCAACTTGTGTATGAATGACAATTTGCACAATATTAATTTATAATTGGTAAACTGTGTGTGTGTATATATATATATATATATATATATATATATATATATATATATATATATATATATATATATATACGAGTGTGTTAAACAGGTGATTTATTTGATTGCTGTCAATATTGTACTTGCGTGTGTGTATATCTTTTCAGGTGGGTATGAATGGGTGTGGCTTCAGTATTCCAGATGCGTGGATGTCGGATGAATCATCGGCTGCAGTCAGTTCAGCGATAGGTTGATATGAACCAGTGCAACTGGGTTCACGCAGAGCACAGGGGTCTAGCATATACAGTGTGGCAGCACATGACATTCCCAGAAGCCATGCCTATATAAAGGTATAGGAGGACACAGCCCTGTATTTCATGATGGAAGCTACTCTCAGTGTAATTGTGCAGTTTCACAGCTTAGAGCACGACAGCAGCATGTTCGTCGTCCAGATAAGGGCGCTGTGCATTTACATTTCAGCCGTTGAGTGTGTGAAAAATAAAATAGCAGGCTATTTTTCATCAACGTCTGCTGAGGATTGTAATAGAGCAGTTAGATATCCAATAATCAGAACTGAGCTGGGAGCTTGACGCACACACTGGTGCTGCTGATGCCCACAGGTGAAATTTTTACAGTGTTTTTCTCGGATGCTGACACAGTAACAAAAGGAATGTTGTGCACCTTGAGTAAAATTGTATTCAGTTGAGTATATATGTATGGTCAAAGTATATTGCAAATTTTATTTCAAACTAATACATGTATTTTAAGCTGTGACCATGACTATGTATGTTTTTAAAGCCAGCAGCTTGGGCCACTCCCCTTTCTGGACTAAAGTGGTTCTGTGTGAATGTATTCTATTAGGAGCCCAAATCAGAACGCTCTCCTTTATTTCCTTTTCAAAAGGTGGTTATGTACACTACATTTGCTGTGAGGAACCAACCAGTAAAAACTGGCCGTGTCCAGGTGTATGCTGTTCATCATTATATTGTGTCTGTTTATAACTTTGTCCAAACGGTGAAAGAATAAATTACAATGTATGTGAAAGAGTATTTTAACTTGACTGTCTCTTTTGTATTGGTGCACATTCATAATGTTTAAATAAAAGAAGATAAAGCATGCGCCGATCAACTTTCTTGGCTTGTTGGTGACCAGACGGCCATGTGGCTTAAAAGAGAGGAGAGTATTGATTTGACCCTGGGGTCAGGTGCTGTTTCATAGCACATACTGTGTCCTCGTGTGGCCAAGAGACACTGGACGGTTCAGCTCACACTGACTTATCGAAAACCCATCAGCTTCAACGTGTATCTTTAACCATTTACTGCGTTCTCTGTGCTGCACTGATCTCACATTTAGCCCCTTTTAACTGACCCTCCTGAGAGTGCAACCTCTTACAGATTCTCACTTTCAAAAAGGTTGAAGATTACTTGACTGCTTCTTCCGCAGTGCGTAATTAATGTAAGAAAAGTGTGTGTTTGAGCTCCACACGGCACTATTCAACCATGTTCAGAGAGAGAAATCATAGACTGTGTATAATGATGTGATAAGATCCAGTCACATAACATCCATTGAAGCCAAATTCATGTAGACTCAAATTAGATCCGGTCAGGTTTGTCTCATAACTCTGTTTTACACAGTTTTAAAGCCTAAAGTTTTTTAATTTACAAAAGTTATGTGTCCCATGTCCTCGGGAAAAATGTATGCGTTTGGAGTTTCCCTCAAAAGAAGATTGATGATATTCGTTTATCCCAATTGGACCAACAAAACAATTCAATGAAGACAATGAAAGCTAACTAATGTGAAAATGAATACGTTCTTGACTATATGCAAATGTAAATGAAAAGTTATTCCCTCTATTAAATGGACCGTGATGTTGTACTCGTACTTGTATAGCGCCTTTTATAGTCATCCGACCACTCAAAGCGCTTTAACACTACAAGTCCATTCACTTCCATCCACACACTGATGGGAGGGGCTTCCGTCCCATCAATCATTCACACAGCCTTCGAGAGCAATTTGGGACAAGGATTTAAATATTCTCCCCTTCAGAATTACAAATGGTTGTCACAATTTTCTTTTGTCTCGGCCTCTGAAAGCGTGGCACAACTTACGCATGTTCGTTTTCCTCGGCTAAATTAGCATAATGTATTAACGTAGAAGAGGGGCGAGAGAACCAGATGCATCGATTTGGTTGATGCCCGAGCGTCATCAATCAGGTTGTTAGAGCTCATTAGCTTTGCGTTATCGTGCTTTTCGAGCAGGGCAGACTCCCCTGGGTACACACACTCTCGGTCGAAGCAACGCAATCTACCATAGCTAGTACATCCGCATGTAATATGAAGAAGGCCCTCTCAGCTTACGCACGCACACACACCTCTGACAGATCCCCCCCCCCCTTCACCACGGCCTGATGGCCCGTTGTCAAGCATGCCAAATGAAATCAACTAAATGCGCAATCGCATCATCGTCATTAAACACAGAATAAGTCAAATGCGTTCAATATATCAGATATAGCGTGGCGTTGGGAGCGGAGGCACTGAGGCAGAGTGACTGACGTGGGTAGAGTCACAGGCCTGGATGGGGAGTCTGATAGCCAGACGCTTCTCTCTGAGGACGGTTAAAAGAGCAGCTTTCAGTGCGCGGTACATTTATGTGCTCCGCAGTATGGCTAACATTGCCAAGGAAATAAAAAAAACAGATCACGGTGGAAATGGTAGTTCAAATCTCCCTTTAAAGGAATTTGCTTACTGACAAAAAAGCTAAATACCACGGTCACGTCGGTGTGTTCACACAGCTAGCTAGGCTCTGTCCAACAGGCACGAAATACAAAGTGTAAAAAAAAGCCAATTTACCTTTTTACATGGGGTTATCTGCCAGACTATTTGCAGCCCAGACACCAGAATAAACACAAATAATATCTAAATTCGAGCATCGTGTCAGTTTAATAATGTGAAATGACTTCTACTGTCTACTTTGGTTGATCATCATTTCCAGAGGAAATTGGAATATGTACGTAAAAAAAATGATAGTTATATCTGACAAAACTGATAGGAGATCTAAATGCAATGCATCATTTATTGTATTTCACAGCATGCATGCAGTTACTTTATGCATTTCATGTGAGCAAAACACTCCATAAAACTCTGGTTCAGAAAAACACGTACATGGCCCAGCTTTCTATCACATTTCAATTTAGACGGATTTGTAGGTAGTTATTATTTACATGCTTTACTCATAATTACAAAACCTTGCTACAAGGAAATTGGAAATGATGGTGTATGGAAAAGATCCCTAAGAGTTTGGGAAGCCAAACTGGAAAATCATTTCTGGAAAAATGACAGTAACCATAATCGCCTGGAGAGTTTTCTTAAGAGACACAGGAAGTGCCAGTGAAACCAGTAAAAGACGTGTGCAGCTTACTTCTGTCCTGACCTTTTCTAGTAGCAGTGACCCACAGGCTGGCTGAATCTTGTCTGGCTGATTTATTTCCCATGAGGGTGATGAAGCCCAATGAGTGCAGTGAGGTGTTGGGGTGAAAAGGTTTATTTTGGCTTCCAGGAGGTAACATTTCCACTTAGCTTAGTTTGATGTTTCCTGTATTGAGAAGACATTATCATGATCCATGTCACTAGAATACAGATAGGCTGTTACTCCTGTGCTGCCGGTCACATTAGCATACACATGTAGCATTAACCTGCTGTAACTCAGTGATAAACTAAACACAGAAGAAAACTCATATCCTATTCAAAAAAAGCGTCAATGAAAGACATCAAGGGTTTTTTTCAAAGCTGAAAGTACCTTTTAAGAAAAATGTATCTCTATTAAAATGGGGGCCATTATGTGGTTTTTCAAAAAAACTCTCAAAGCCTTCCATAAGAAGCGTAACACATATGAGCATAAAAGCTTATCAAAAATGTCATTTCAATGCAGAAAAGGGCGAGGAGAGAAATAGACATTAATAGTGTTCACAGATCTATCTAGACTCTTTTATTTCATTGAAAAACAAATGTATACAGCATGGTTGTGTGCTTTTATAATCTACTCTTATTAAACGGACACTATTAGTTTCTTATTGTTAAATATAAAATATGTATCAGTTTTTGAATGTCATTTATACTCATTTTGCATATCATATTTCCAGGGGAAAATTGAAATTGTGCCCAAGTGCCCAACCCTTATTAAAACTCACACCATAATAAAGTGACATCATTGTAATTGTCGGGTATTGAATTTCAGCCGTATTATAACTCATCAGAATGAAAGATTACATCATTAAAAGCTCTGAATTGGATGTGAAGTACACACAATGACAAGATAAACCCCCAAAATCGGGCAGCAGCACCCCCAACTCGAATGGATTTTCATGCCTAAGTCGATAAGCCTTGTGACCAAAGAGTGGACTGCTTGACATCTGTTTGACCTTCTTAATGGGACTATGACCTTATTATTACAGTGTCACATCTGTGGATACCCCCCCCCCCCCCCCCGTCTTCGCCCGAAGGACCAAATGTAACTTCCTGCTCACGGTTTTCATGGCCTCCTTGATGGTCTCACCGAAGAGTAAGCGAGAACATACATGTCGTTTCCATCTGGCCCCAAAGTGCTTATTGAGACCGTTGAGCGAGAGGCAACACAGGGCATCACGCTGCTCTGCGTCATGATGCAGCTCCACTCTGAAGAAACCAGTGAGCAGAAGCTGTGGGAAGATTAAAGCCGTCTCTTCGGCTCGCTGCATATTAATTTACCCGGCAGCGCGGTGAGTGAATACTGATGCAACACTAAACCCCACCTGGTAGGAGATGTAAACACAGAAACGAAGAACTTAATGATACCTGTTGGGAGTTGGACTGTCTGCTCATACAAAATCAGCTGGATTTTCAGCAAAAAGACACAAACTCGCCTGCTTTGAATTCTGCTCATTAATCCTCGCCACATGTACGAGGAGAACTGTTGGCTTTAACGGTTCAGAGGAGTGTTGCAGACATGTGATAGCCTTCCTGAGACGCTCCACAGAGAGGTCACTCGCAGACGTTGTGCTGCAATCACAATTTTCATTAGTGGCCAGTCAAACAAGACTTGTGTTCTGCTCTCTTAAGTCACAAATGAGGTAGTCCAGGATGGGAAAAAGGCAAAAAGGCCAGAATTCACAAAGTAAACTCTTTATTCACAATGGAAAAACAGTTAAACTTGCTGCAAGACTCCTCTTATACATTATGTGTGAATTGCAACGTCAAATTAAGACTATGAAAACAGAAAAATAAAAACAATTGAACTCTAAATAATGACTTACGTTTTTGTCTGGGAAGCAGTGGCACAAGAGGAACGCCTCGGTTTAAATTCTATACAGTGACTCCTCTCACCACTTACCATCACCACGGCAACATTTGAGTGCTGCTAGACAGACACAATTAGGATCTGGAGGAAGAGAGGACAATCATCAGACACACACACACACATGCAAGCATGCACACACACACACACACACACACACAAGCATTGCAGTGTAGCTCTTCAAAAAATAAACCTTAGAAATATTCCACATTTCTTATACACAATTGGTATTATTCAACTTTTCAATGACATTCAAATGAAACATATTCTGATTTTCCAAATATTCCTACCACTTTACCTTTTTCCTACACATTCAGCATTTCAGCATTTCAGCATCCACCATTCACTTTGTAATTTTGTCAGAAACTGATGTTTGGAGTTCTTCGTAATCCATTTAGCATAAGAGCCCTTATAACAAAACAAGCTATTACCCCCTCTCCACAAAGCCACATCCTCTGACCACAGGCTTCGCTCACACTGTTCATTCAGCCTCTCTGTGCCATTTGCAGCCCGCCTCTGTATTCAAAGGAATAAGAATAAAAATGGTCTGTTTATCTGAGACATTCAGAGTGTTATCCCTGATCCCACCTGCAGCTTCAGCTGGATGCATTAGCACTTCACTCTCTATCAACCCTGCCTGCTCTGCCTGTTATCACACAGAATGCACCCTTGAGTGCTAAGTGCTGCTCCTCAACAGTGATGTATGTTATTACTGTGGTAATAGCATGTCCATGTTTCTGCCCAGTTGGGCCCAGGCGTAAAATAAAAAATATACTTTTTTGTATTTAAAATATACTGACAGTACATTGCAAATACAGTACATTGCAAATACAGTATCAAATAATTGTACTTTCTGCAAATATATAAAAAGTATACAAAAGTCACACTTTCACCTATTTTAAAAATTCAACTTTTAACACACTTTAAAATAATTGTACTGTAGTATTCTTTGAAGAAATATATTATAAGAAAAATATACTTTAAGTGAAAGTTCTGTGCAATTACTTAAATGTACTTCTTTGAACTTTGTTTTCAAACATACTTGTTGTATATTTAAAAATGTATGCTCTAGATTACCATTGAAACAATGTATTTAAAGCACACTTGATAAATACAGATTTTAAATATACCAAATTTTTTGAATATGTTAGGTCATATTTGAATGTAATTAGTAAGTAAACTTATTTGTGCTATTATTTTAATATATTAATTGTATTATTATTTTGGAATGTATTACTTTGAAAATGCACCAAAAGCACATTTTTAAAATATATATGTTGATATCTTGCACGCTACTCTGTCAAGTTATTTTAAGGTAAATTTCAGCTTCATAATAAAATGTTACTGTTCATCTATTTAGCAAACTTCGTCATCTCTTTGTCATATAATATAGCATAGTAATAACAAAGTGTGCTTTCTTAGTAATTGGAATAAACCAAAAGTATATTTTTTGGTCTACTAATCCCAATATTAATACATCTACTAAAAGTATAACTATTGGTATAGTATTACCACAATATTATTATAGTTATAATGTGATAATAATATACCAAAAGTATAACTTTTGGTATATTATTACCACAATATAAATATATTAATATTGTGATGTTTACCTATTTGTTAAATACTCCAAATATACTGAAAACAATGGAAAAAAAAGTGAATTATCGGCATGTATATTAGTACATACATATACTTAAATTGTACTTTCCAACTGAGGCTGACGGGTCATTAGGAATTGGTCATAAACTATAAAGTATTGTACAAACTTAAATATTGACCTGATGAGGATTCGTTCTGGACCAAAGTGGGAGAACGATCGACAGACATTTATGAAGCAATACCCATCAAGCCCCAACATTCTGATGCATGCTATCCATTATTCTACTTGGTTTATCAACTATAGTATCCATATAGCTAATTGAGAGTATAATGTTTAAAGAGTACTTACAGAAAGCTAAAAAGGTGCCGCGTATTGCACCGTAGTGCCTATTGTCAAGAGCAGTGACTGTGGAAGTGAGGAAGAAAGCATAATGAGCGAAGAGAAAACAGCTGTGAACCTCCAGCAACACATCTCTTACTGCACATGCTGAGTACCACATCTTTTATCAATGACCTCGCATGCAACACAAGCTGGATCCAACCAAATCACACTACGTCTCCACTGACAACTTCTCAAGACTATGTTTCTTTTACACTGGACTCACCAACAAAAACAATACAAGAAAAGTACATTTACCATGAAGCAGTGCTGGTAAGCATACGCATGTTGCAGTCTGGTAAGCAAATGCTTATAACTTGAGCATGCTAAGTGTAGTAAACTAGAGCAGCCACCTGGAGGCTGTATTTATTATTTTCAGTAAAGGTCAAGTTTGACCTATTAAGAAGTAAAAGGGAACTGTTTATTTTATTGAAAGAGTCCACTCTAGAGAACTTGTACTTTGTTTTATGATGTCAATCTTACACTTTTGGTGTACCCACTGACCCAAACCTGTATCACTTGCTTTTTGGCTATGTGAAGGCATGGACTTGCATTCTCAAAGCAGCTTTCTGGTAGTCCGAGCACTCAAACACGACATGCCAAAATTCATCCCATTTATTCTTACGCACACGTAGCTTGACATGTAGACACGCGTCAAACACACGTAGCTTGACATGTAGACACGCGTCAAACACACGTAGCTTGACATGTAGACACGCGTCAAACACACGTAGCTTGACATGTAGGCACGTGTCAAACACACTTAGCTTGACATGGAGACACGCGTCAAACACACTTAGCTTGACATGTAGACACGCGTCAAACACACTTAGCTTGACATGTAGACACGGGTCAAACACACTTAGCTTGACATGGAGACACGCGTCAAACACACGTAGCTTGACATGTAGACAAGCGTCAAACACACGTAGCTTGACATGTAGACACGCGTCAAACACACGTAGCTTGACATGTAGACACGCGTCAAACACACTTAGCTTGACATGTAGACACGCGTCAAACACACTTAGCTTGACATGGAGACACGCGTCAAACACACTTAGCTTGACATGTAGACACGCGTCAAACACACGCAGCTTGACATGGAGACACTCGTCAAACACACGTAGCTTGACATGTAGACACGCGTCAAACACACGCAGCTTGACATGTAGGCACGTGTCAAACACACTTAGCTTGACATGTAGACATGGGTCAAACACACTTAGCTTGACATGGAGACACGCGTCAAACACACTTAGCTTGACATGTAGACATGGGTCAAACACACGTAGCTTGACATGGAGACACGCGTCAAACACACTTAGCTTGACATGTAGGCACGCGTCAAACACACTTAGCTTGACATGTAGACACGGGTCAAACACACTTAGCTTGACATGTAGACACGGGTCAAACACACGTAGCTTGACATGGAGACACGCGTCAAACACACGTAGCATGACATGTAGACACGCGTCAAACACACGTAACTTGACATGTAGACATGCGTCACACACACTTAGCTTGACATGGAGACACGCGTCAAACACACTTAGCTTGACATGTAGACACGGGTCAAACACACTTAGCTTGACATGTAGACACGGGTCAAACACACGTAGCTTGACATGGAGACACGCATCAAACACACTTAGCTTGACATGTAGACACGCGTCAAACACACTTAGCTTGACATGTAGACACGCGTCAAACACACGTAACTTGACATGTAGACATGCGTCAAACACACTTAGCTTGACATGGAGACACGCGTCAAACACACTTAGCTTGACATGGAGACACGCGTCAAACAAACGTAGCTTGACATGTAGACACGCGTCAAACACACTTAGCTTGACATGTAGACACGCGTCAAACACACGTAACTTGACATGTATACATGCGCCAAACACACTTAGCTTGACATGTAAACACGCGTCAAACACACGTAGCTTGACATGTAGACACGCGTCAAACACACGCAGCTTGACATGTAGGCACGTGTCAAACACACGTAGCTTGACATGTAGACACGTGTCAAACACACTTAGCTTGACATGTAGGCACGTGTCAAACACACGTAGCTTGACATGTAGGCACGTGTCAAACACACGCAGCTTGACATGTAGGCACGTGTCAAACACACGCAGCTTGACATGTAGACATGGGTCAAACACACTTAACTTGACATGGAGACACGCGTCAAACACACGCAGCTTGACATGTAGGCACGCGTCAAACACACTTAGCTTGACATGTAGACACGGGTCAAACACACTTAGCTTGACATGTAGACACGGGTCAAACACACGTAGCTTGACATGTAGACACGCGTCAAACACACGTAGCTTGACATGTAAACACGTGTCAAACACACGTAGCTTGAAATGTAGCTTGACATGTTCACACCAAATGTGAACATGCCAAGCTACATTTTATTCATAGTCACATTTATCTGCATGTCCGGTTATGGGGGCTAAAAATCAAACCGCTGATCCCGCCACTCGTGGCTTAAATTAAGAAGTACCCTCTTAAGAATTCATTGCACTGATTCACTTTAAGTTCCTTCATCATGAAGCCGTAACCTAGCTTGCGTACAGGCCAAATAATGTGAAATTCACATTAAAAGTTATATCTAGAAATAATTGCTTACTGTATAATTTGATTAATTGTCACTAACTGGAGCGTCCGTCAGCCCTAAAGAGGTCCCTTCTGTGACCAAGGCTTTCATCAGCAGGCAGTGTAAGGGCCATGGGAACCACTGTAATGGAAACGCTCAGATTCAGTATGATGGAGTACAAACACTTGATAGCAGACCGAATTAGGCCGCTGTTTATGCCTTACCCCACGTGGTTATCTTAGTGTACCTCTATCCCTGTATGGCATTAATGTTCTGCCCTGAGGTTAAGTGTTTCCAATCTGCACTGTTTAGAGGTGATGAAGCATCCCATGCGCCTAACAGACACAAAGCATCACAGAGTCTGCCTCAGGAGAATGAAAGCTAGTTTGCCTTTCAGATTTAATTCAAACATAATAGAAGAAGCTTCACATTCCAGATGCCCAGCTCCTTAGAAATGTGATTAAAAAAAAAAAACTAAACAAGAAAAGCCCTCCAGCAGCATATAAAAAAAGATTGAAAATGAGCCAACGGCCATTTGCTCTTTTCGCAACTTATAATTTCATGTTAAGGGTAGTATATAAATAGGAGGATTATTGTATAATGAAAAAAGTGACCCGGGTATGGCCGCCAGTTACCAATGAGAAGCCTGCTTTTGTCTGCCCCACCGGCTAAAAGTAAGGACGTATTATTTTGAACATTACTAAGAATTTCAAGTGATAAATAATTATTGGAAACTGCTCGTTACGTGACAGCTTAACAGGCATAGCAACAGTAACTAAGGGGGTTAGCATAACTGATGAACTGAGGAACATTAAAGAAGAGTCAATGCAGTGCATCCACATTATAGAGTTCAGCTGTATTAAAGTTTGTCGGAGTGATGTCAATTACTCTTTAAAATGGCTTCAGGGAGTCCTGATGTAAATTGTGCTCAATGATCCCAAACTTACCAAATGTAGTGAGCCAACTAATTACAATCATAGCCTGCAATCAGCATGCAGATATTAAAGAAACCATTGCCTCATTTTCTTAAAAATCATTATTGCTTTTTAACATAGCAAGAAAGATGAAGGACGCTGGATTGCAATACGAGGACATTATTAAATTACAAGCTAATGAGTCCTTGGAAACAATAATGAGGGAGATGTTTGTGTCTTTTTACACCTCATTCCTCATTCTTATGACCAAACACAAATTGTCTCTTTGTGTCTTTGTCTGTGGGAGGGTGATGTCATGTTGGGTGGTTATGGGACCAAAAAAGCAAGTGTGTTTGTCAGATACTCAGTTTGCACATTGTCATCTTGTTTTTCCCCTCAAGGATGAAACCATCTTGCATGCACATTACAATAGAAGAGGAAACAGAAAAATCTGTTCCCCATCCATTTGTGACATGCAAGAGGTCTGATTATTATTGTTATTGGGTCCTTAAAAATTTCAAAATATCCATTAAGCACAGCAAACATATGGTTAATTGTTTCTTCTACAATTAATGGCTATTTACGCTCCTCGAATGTCGGCATTTAACCCCAGCAGTGTGATGAGAGTCACATGTTCTCAGATTCAGGACATATTCACAATATGAACCCACACTTTACTCCTCATGCAGTTGTTTTTCTAAGAGATTGATCCTCAACTTTGCAACTTCAGAACCTCCCCGTTGTTTTCTCTGTGAATTTTCAGTTTCATTCACAACAGGGTAGTTCTGCTACGATGCTCAGTGATTTATTTTACTTTCAAAAGCCCCAAACTGTACCTTGTGTCTACCCTGATCAGCTAAATAACTGAAGCAGAGATGGGAAAAAAATAAAATAATAATACAAAGTACCAAGAACCAAACCACTGTTATTAATAAGACCGATTGATTTTGTTAATTGACTGCTAAATGAGTATGACTTATTTAGCAGTAAAATCGATAACACATTCTCAGTCAAATACAGACGCGTGGTCAGCGCCCCTCGGCATTGGAGATTGACGCACTGGTATCGCGGTAGCACTAACCTGTCATGATCTTGTAGAGGAGACTTGATAGATGGGGTTAATTCCAATGAAGGCAATAATTACAGTAGTAAATATGAAATAAGATGTATTAACATTTAAAGAAAGTGTGCACAAACTAAACCTTAAAATGCATGCAATACAAAGTGTTTTGGTCATATGGTGAGTTATGGGATATGATAAAGGCCATGTTTGTATCACATAAAAGAAACAATGTATGCATCAAAACAAATATCACATCTATGAGATCCCCACATTTTTTTTTTATGTCCGGGGTCTCGGCATCTTTTAAATCTGATCACAGTGTCAGTTCCCAGGAATCCTAATCCCGGTTTCATTTCGCCCAGGAAACTGAACATGAAACTGCCGTTGTAATAGTTCACGGCCGCGACAGTTTGACTCGCCAGCTTGGCACCTGGAGGTATTGCAGGTGATTGGAAATAGATTGGTGGAAGAAGGCAGAAAGGAGTTATCGTTGGAAGGCAGGCTGCAATAATTCAGCGCTATCGTAGGAAAGGTGCGGTTCACACCTCACTGCAGACTGAGTGAATTAGGTGGAGCGGTCCAGGATGTGTGGAGTGGAAACGGAGAGCAGGATAATAAGGCAGCTGATCAAACATGTCCAGTTTTTTCTGGTTGGGTCTGACTGCCAATGCACTGCTTCAACATCTGTCATCTACTGGCCATCTGTGACCATGAGCAAAAATAACCGCTGGGCTTCAATTGATTAACCCCTCCGAGTAGGTTCATCGACATCCATCTCTCTAGAAGTATAGATTTCTTCTTTTTGTTTTTCACTCAGTACATTTAATGTCTTTCTTTTGGATAATGAGATGTTTTCTGTGCAATGCTTACATTTTCAAACTAGGTGAAGCTTTCCAAATTGGATTGTGATATCAGCGAGTGGGGAAACAATACCCTGTCAGGTCATTGGTTGTGTTGTTGGTGACGTAGACATGTTGACCTGACATTGGTACTTTCTGAAAGCTCAATGAGTCACTAATTGGTCATTAGTCCTTCAAATGATACGACAAATTACATGGTTTCTTCATGCTGTCTAGAATGACACACAGGTTTATTCCAAAATTCCATACAAACATGTTATTTACTACATTTAAACTCTATATTTAAACATGATTTACTCAAATTATTTCCTTGACCTCTATTTATAAATGTCCTATTTAAATTCTTCCCTTGACCTCTATTTATAAATCTCCTATTTAAATTATTCCCGTGAACCATTTTTATAAATGTCCTACTCAAATTACCCTCTTGACCTCTATTTATAAATGTTTTACTCAAATTATTCCCTTGAACTCTATTTATAAATGTTTTACTCAAATTATTCCCTTGAACTCTATTTATAAATGTTTTACTCAAATTACTCCCTTAAGCAGTATGTGAGATATTTTGTAATTCATCAGAACCCTGAGCAAAACTAATAGTGGCTGAATTGCATACCAACTCTAGTGAAATATTACAATAAGCCAACGATGGACACTATGCTGGCATAAATATCCCACAATGCAATAGTTATGATAACCATAACAGGCAATGGACAGCAATTAACAGAAATAATGTTTAATTGTAAGGGTAAAAATCCACTTTTCTAGCAGGCAAACACACATATATATACATATACATATATATATATATATATACATATATATATATATATATATATATACACACACACATATATACATATACAGATATATTCTTCAACAGTGTCATTGGGTGCGTTACCTTTAAAAAAAAGTGTAATCATAGTTAAGTTGCTCCTAGCAAATAAAGTTGCGAGGTATTATAGGAAAATGAATTAAATGTTTGTGAACATTCCGAAAAGATCGTTTTGTAACATTCCCTATTTATGTTAATCAAAAGAAAAAAAAATATTTTGAAAGCATTACATTTCCTCCAAAACATGCATTAAACAACTATAAACGACAGGTTGCTTGATTTGGATGGCGTGACAGCCAAACCTGTACAAACACATCAGTAAGGAACCAAGATAAACACACAACAGCATGCAGAACCACGGCATCAAATCCCCAGAGCGGATGTCTCCCATATTCGGGTCTATCACGTTAACCTTGAGGCATGATCCCGCATGGTCAGCTCCGAGTCAGTTTGAATTAGAGACGTTTGTAACAGAGAGCTCTTCCTAATGTAGAGCCGTGTGACATCATCAGTGGGCACAGAGACGCCCGGGGTCACAGGGCAGCCAGTAAACGGTCACTAATGAGCCAGGTGAAAACACACACACACACACACACACACACACTTTTTTGATTTCACGATTAAAATACCTACAGGATATTAATGCCAGTTTCTTGTTCACACACATTAAAACATCATACAGGAATTGTACGGAATCAACTCCTCTCTAATTTAACGTAGATTAAGTTTTACTTATCTTATTCAGTTTAACATTTCAAAATTAAAAGAAATTATTTGGTCTGACATCATTATTTTGACTTGAAATATAAACCGCTGGGATTTCAATCGACTCATTCAATGAGTCCCCTCCACTGATCCATCCATTGACGACAATTAGCCTCCATGTATAGTAATTAAGACTACATTGTATGTAAGTTTCCATCTTCAACATGCCAGCGAATTGTTGTTGCCGACTTCAAGATCAGCATTAAGTGACCTTTTCCCATGAATATCTAAAGAATAACTCCTCATCTGCATTTCATTATGTAAAAGGTCAAATTGCTTCAGTCCTTACCACCGCTTAAAACCCTCAAAAAACACTTCCTACTTTGAGTTTAAAAAAAAAAAGAAAGTCTGACTGTCTTTGGGCTGTTTTCCCCTCAGTGCTCCAGTGTGAACAGGGCCGGTCGTGCCATGGCACCGGCGTCCCCCCTGACGAGATGATTGCTCTGTCGGCTTAAGGCTCTGTGGGATTACGCAACTTCCACTTTGTTTTCATTCAACAGCCTGCATGCCAACTGGTTCTGGGAGAATGTGCAAGAAAGGGACGAATGCTGCTAAGATGTAATTCATCTTGTGGTGAAGTTGTGGTCGACAGAACTCTGACCAGCGCCCATTAAAAACACACTAAAGACGCACTGATGAAAACACCAGCAGAGTGATTAGTAGAGAGATTAGGGGCTTTTTCTTGTTCCTCTAAATACAAGCAGTGTGATTTTCACCAAAGTGTTTTATTTATTTATTTATTTATTTGTTATTAGCCTTTATTTAACAGGGTCGGTCCCGTTGAGATACAATGACCTCTTTTTCAAGGGAACAGTCACAAGACACAACAGAAATCCCATAACAAAGATAAAATACATCAAAAAAATAAATAAATAAATAAGGCAACAGGACTAAAGCTCCGGAATCACACCAAAACATGAAGTGCAGTATGAAGCCGCTCCAATTTCTCTCACACGAGTCTTTAAAGTTTCAAGCTCCGTTAACTTTAGAGTTTTTTTGCAGTGCATTCCAAGCAGCAGGTGCAGCAAACTTAAAACAGTGCTTACCAAATTCAGAGTGAACTTTGGGCATAATTAATAAATAAAGCTCATTGGAACGTAAGCAATAATGCATATGTGTTATTTGCATGATGATTATCATATTAAAGTGCACACTTTACAGCCTTTGGGAGTGCACAGTGAAAAAAAAAAAAGTAAAGTTGATAACTCTGAAAACCTTCCTGCAGTCTGTTTAATGGCACACTAGTGCAGCTGGAATTCACAAACCTGAGCTACATCAAATAGATAAATTAATTTGCACGGCTTACCGGTACATTTTTGACATTCCTTGCTACTGTAGTTGCTCTGCGCGAATGGGGCTAACATTAGTGTGCTAACATGCTAACTGTATAATGTTTACAATTGTGTTAGTACAGGTGATACTGATGGGTGTGTCATTGGTTCTGCAGGTATTTGGTCATAATGAGGACAACATCTGATGTTTAATGAACACATTTACCCTTGGGGATTAATACAGTATATATATATATATATATATATATATATATATATATATATATATATATATCTTACATTTAGAAGCATCAAGAGTCCCAAATGGCAAGATAACAGAAAAACTGCAACTGCAACTAAGATGATCTGAAAGAGGAAGTGGATTGAAGAGTGAGCTGATGAGTGAATTAGATGCAGGTGAGGAGGAAGGTAGAGGAAGGCCTGGCAGAGCTTGATTGGGGAAGTGGGGACAGGTGTGTATAGATGGGCGGGGGGGATGTCAAGTGACTTGGGCTGGCAAGAGAGAGTCTCAGCGCATCAGCGTGGATGGTTTTTAGAACGGCAGGTGTGGGGAGTGAGAATTAAAAGCCCTCTTGACAGATTGTGTTGCCGGATGAAAGCTTAAGGGATCACCAAAGTTATTACAATTTATCTTGAGAGGGGAACATCAAAGTCTGTACCACATTTCATTCAAACGTGTCAGCAACATTTCACTCAAAATCACAAACTCATGATTGTGAAAAGCCAGAGGGGGGGGGAGGGGTCATCAAAGTCAGTAGGGTTCAACCCGATGGGACCATGAATGCCTGTACATGAGATGAGCCATGCGGCTAACTAGATACGTCATTCTGATTAAAGATTTTCACATTAATTCCAATATGAGATCAATCAGATGAAACAATTCTGGAAGGTAATGACTTTAATCACAAATATGGATGTTGAGATGGATGAAAATGTCATTCAGATGGTGTGTTAGTTTGATCGTGATCCATCTGCACGTTAGCACATGTGTGAGGAAACCGTGCGCTGCAAAAGGAACTCAACAACCAACACGAGTTAACATCCTGCTACCTTTTCACCCACACTCTCTGCGGATTGATTTCCTCTTGCTATGTCCGAATATTGAGGAGTAAGGTTTTACAAACACAACCTTGTGCAGTCAACTGAGGGATAAAAGCCACTCGCACACACTTACACACGCACGCACTCAAACTCTCTTGTTTATGTTTCTGACATGTTCACTAATCTCTGTTTGAAACTCTTCCGCAAGAGTAAATCTCAGTGGGGGGGGGGGGGGGTAATTAATCAAATAGAGATTTAAGAGGCTTGTTGTCCTCTGTTGAGTGGGTTTAATGGGCCCATTATGTGATGACAAGGTTTTATCCAGGGGGGGCGGGGGCTCTGGCGAGATCGCATCTGGGTTGCAGCGTTTAAACCTCCACCTTGTTAGTCTGTGAGTCGGTTATAATCGCGTTCCACTGGCTGTACCTGATAAGCACCAGCAGTGTTCCCATTTCGGACCCCGTCGTATCTTTCTGTCATTTCTCTGGATCATTTACCTCTTCCATTCTTCCCCCGAACCGAGAATCACAGGACATGAAATACAAACAACCCCGGCGATGAGAGTGGCTAATGTTCGGCTGCAGAGGCAATCGTCGCCTCCATTACAGCCACTCCTGTATCTGAATGACTGTCATCAAGAGCCCCCTCAGTGGGAGACGTGTGCACATATTCTTTCACCTAAGGTCCACGTTTGGCAAAAGTGGACCTTATTAAAGCAAAGTGGAGTTAAACGATGCCAGCACAATTACAACATGCATAAAACATCTTTTATTTGTTTTACTTGGAGATATACTCTCAAGTGGTGGTAGATTACATTAGTCTGGAGGGGAAAAAAAGAAGCACATTGGAGGGGAATATGTTCCGTATTGGGTTGTTTATGCGTGTGTTTTCATCTGTGCACATGCTCATTGAAAGGTTGAACATACCGTCAGATAATTGATGGTAGCCTACTTAACTATTATTATCATTATTGTTATTATTGTATGGTACACGACACATACGTCTTATTTTCCCTCTCCCCTGCTCTTTTTCAATATTCAAAACATATGCAAATTACTATTTTTTATTTTTTATTTTTTATTATTAGTATTATTTTGTGTGTTTTATTTATTTTTCTCTGTACATTCATCATACTAGTTCAAAGTACTGTTGGATGATGTTATTTGTTTGGAGAAAAAAAAACAAAAAAACATGGAGATTGTACCAATAAGGCCTCCCAATCTACTTTCTGTATACCACCAATCAATAAATACATTTGTAAAAAAAAACATGCAAATTGTAGCTTATACTGTTTTGTGTTGTAAGTGTACACTGCTGTGAATGAATGAATAAGAATAAGAATATGAATAATGAATGAATAAAATAAAATAAACCATTTACACAATGTACAAATAGGCTACTCCGTTACACGTAAGAATTAAAAGTAAAGGCACACGCCGTGCAGAAATGATGCCCGTGTCTGACATATTATCATATAAGCCTCAATGTATCACTCTGAATACATTGTGCTGAAACCTATTGACCCGCCACAGTTTTGGGAGAAAATATCGATGACACACGGCTCTGCAAATGACTCACATCCGCCTCGCTCGGGATTGGCTTCTATTTCAGAGGCCAATGTGTGAGCGGAACAATTGCCCACTAACTCTGTTCTTCCGCTGTTTAATAGAGGAGACATATTAGGTTTCTAATGAGAAGCTTAAAGACATCAGAAACAAGCAGCAACCAAAATAACAATTTGAAATAAATATCAAAAAAATATACAAGCGGATACAAGCGGCCGAAATGAGCTTCCTCCGTAGGGTGGCCGGGCTCAGCCTTAGAGATAGGGTAAGGAGCTCGGACATCAGGGGGGAGCTCGGAGTCGAGTCGCTGCTCCTTCGTGTCCAAAGGAGTCAGCTGAGGTGGTTCGGGCATCTAGTTAGGATGCCTCCTGGACGCCTCCCATTAGAGGTTTTCCGGGCACGTCCAACTGGTAGGAGGCCCCGGGGAAGACCGAGGACACGCTGGAGGGATTATATCTCCCGGCTGGCCTTGGAACGCCTCGGGATCCCCCAGAATGAGCTGGAAAGTGCTGCGGGTGAGAGGGAAGCCTGGGTCGGCCTGCTGAACCTGCTGCCACCGCGACCCGACCCCGGATAAGCGGGTGATAATGGATTGGGATGGATGGATCAAAAAAATAACACGCATCAATCGGTGAATCTACTGTTTATTTCAAATCAAAACAAATTGGCCGCAGGGGAAGAAAATATACACAGTATATGGACAGGAAATGAAAGCAATTGTTTTATAATGTGAGCACAAAGCCATATTTGACCAGGCACATTCATGCACAACATAATCAAGCAGAGGCTCGGAAAAGTGACTATTTTAGAGATCTATTTGGAATAAATGTCAGACCAGTTTAGAACAAACACGGCTTTAGTGAAGGGGAACATAGTTGTGTTTGCTTTCATTTAACTTATAGAAAGCCAGAGACATTTTACCATAAAACAAATAAAAGCCATAGATCAAATGCATTATGTATTGTCTCTGTCTGAAAAGGTACAGACATTTGTTTTGGTGAATTAAAACTGACATAATGTTGCTGCGAATTGAATACAAGAGAAAAACATCTCATTCATCTAAGATTCCTTAAAATGTCAAGATGTGTTTTGACTAACAACATATAACGGTAATAAATAAGAGGGAGATCTATCAACTCATCAATTATGATGCAGTGCTCCTTATCAACAAATATTTTCCCAAGAAATGTGATTAATGACTTAAATGTAGTGAACACATATAAATAAATCACTCTCTGGCGACGCGTCACCTTTGTTCAATTCATCATAGAAACTGTAATTCGTGATTGCTAAATAAATATTACGCGACTGTTTCGTAGCTGACTTTTTGTGCATATAGAATATTATTCGGACTACATGTTTTAGTTGTATCTTGTAAAGTTTCATCTTGTATCAAATATTATTTTGGAGCTCAGTGAAAACTACAAAACTGTATGATATTTTATTAAGAACAGCCAGAAAACAAAACTCATAACGCACGCATTAAGCAAATGAAGATTGTGAAAATAATCAAATTGTGTAGCCTTTTCGCATTTCAAGTTGATGTTCTCAAAGGTGCCAGTATTTCTCATTAAAAATATAAACCTCCAATCATACTAATTAATTTTTTTTTTTTTAAATACAAAAAAAAAAAGAAGATAAATAAATATTCATTATCATTAATTAACCGTTAATTGAGACAGCTGTTGCCTGAAAGGGAGTAAAAACACATCGATATGAAAATATGTAGTTTTGGAAAAAGGTATTTGAAGAATTTGTCAAATGATTGGCTCTAATATCTAAAAACATGGTTAATTCAGTGGTTGTCCATACTCAAATGGTCCGAAACCTACATTACAGTGAAAATCTAGAAACAAAAGCTGAAATACGACACACTGAGAGCCAATAACAATGACGAAATGCCACAAGAAGAAGGGCTAAAGCGATAAGGAGGGTGATAACGAGGGACCGGTGACACAATCAGGGAGGAGCAGAGGGGAAAACAAAGGCAGGAAGTGAAGATGTCTGCCAAAAAAAGAGGCCGAGAGTATCAAAATAAAAGGAAAACACTGAACATGTATGTATTACAGAAATAAGGTAATACGAAGGGGAAATAAAATCCTGTATTTGACAGATCTTCAAAGAAAGGCATCGAGCCAGACTGTGACTAGTACATTTATTTAGTTGGTGAAAACAATGTGTCCTGCAGGAGGAGAGGATGCCTCCGCTCTCTCCACCGGCCACTGGAGCTACTTGGCAGCCCTCAACCTCAGCACTAATAATAGTAATGAGATTATGCCCCATTGATTATGAAAATAGCTCTCAATGCAACACTGGTTAGTTTTGAACAGGGGCTAATTAAGTAGCCGGGAAGTAAAGTAGCCATACCAGAGTGTACGTTTACTCTGTTTTATCTATAAAAAAAATACTCCAGTGCATTTAAAATATATATAAATGTAATGCAGTGGAGGTATAAAGTAACATAAAATCTTTAAAAAAAACAATACAAGTTCCTCAAATAAAAACTTGAGTGAATGTATTTAGTTACATTGCAGCAGGGGGAAATCATTGGTCATGTGCACAATATTATTTTTATTATTATAACCTTATTTAAGAAGCCATGTCTCCATGTGGTTCCTAGTATATGGCAATAAAAGCTGGATACCAATGTTGAACATGTGCACGTCATTATTGCGTAAGACTGTAAAGCAGTCGGCCATTAATCAGTTCACTTTAAATCATTGTTAACAGTTTTGTGTGCAGCAGTTATATTCCACAGAGTGAATACTGTAACTTTAATGTGAATCTTTACGTAATGGAATCCCAAGAGGACGTATAAATAGCATGAGAATAAACGTCCTCCTTCACAAGCGCTGCAGATCTGCATGAGTGAACTTTGCTGTTTATCACAAATTTCCATATAATCTCAAGTGAAATTTAGGGCAAAACAAGTGGATTACATCATTAGACTCGAGGGGAGTTTGCTTTTTTATTTCCCAACCTTTCACTGTGTGTTGTTGCCGTCATACCTTTTTTAAAACATTTTTTTATAGGACAGCCAAAGGTAACAGGGTTCAGTGTCAAGGACAGGGTGTCTATATCGGGATAAAAGGCAATACGATTACTTTGGTCCACTAATAGCTTGTGTACGTCCATTGATGTTATTAAGCCTGGTGATGAATGCAAACCCCACAGTTCAGTCATCAGTTTTGTTTTGTAACTTCACTTCCTGCTGCACAAAATAGACTGAAATTAAAGCAAACACTAAATTGCTCTGACAGGGCAAATGGGCCGTAAACATTTGGATGTAAAACACACAACATGTCTCCATTACTGTAGCTGTTATTTTGGATGCAGGAGTCTGACATTTCTAAGGAATATTAATATCCTTTGTGAGCACGAGACTTTAGGGAAATTCTCCCCAAAACATCTCTGCTGTTCCAGATTAATGGGCCTGCTCTCCAGTGATCGGTCTGAGACCTGCTGGCTTTTTAAAAAAAACATCCTCATTATCATTAGCAGTCGCAGCAGCGAGCAGCAGCCTCTTGTTTTGTCTCCTCTTATCATTTTGTTTTCAGATTGAAAGAGCTCGTTAGCTTTGCTTCATAATTAGAGAAAATGTGAGAGAACACAAACACAATTAAGCATCTTTGGTTTGCAGTTTGGACCGATTCTAGATTAATACATATACCTGAAGTAGCTCCTTAACATTTTGCTCACTTAACACTGGTGTGTCAGACAGAAAGAAACAAGTTTGGAAGCTTCTTTTTTGGGGGGTTCTGCACCAACTACTGAAATCAGACTGATGCTCTGGTCCCACTATCCTTATTGTGTTTGTGGCACTTCCCCATTTGGCTTTAGATCATGTTTGTGCTCTGGCTGGCTGCAAATGTGGAAAGGCCGGAGCAGAGAAGAGAAAAGCTTGGCTCCCGCTCTCTATCCCACAAACCTTTCCATAATATGAAACCACCGCTCTCAACTCTGTCATTGTTCCAAACCAAGGAGATCCGCACTCTCACCACCCAGTGAGAAAACATACCTCAAGAGAGAATAACATCACCGTTGTCGAGTTAAGATCCGGTTATTTTCCATGTAATTACACTCACACATTGCACACATGTCTCCGAAAGCACTTGGAAAAGACTTTGAAAAAAGTGGCAGAGCGAATGTGCAGGTGGTGCCTTGAATGAGTCCTGCAAGTGGAGATACTGCGGAGATGGATATTTAAAAAAAAAAGGGAAACAAAAGTCCTCTAGCCCATCCCTGTTCTCCAGTGACAGTGGAAGGGGGACCTCAATTGACGACTGTTAAAATAAAACCCAAACCCTAAATCAAATTAAGGAAACATACGAATCAGTAGGATGAGATGTGAAAATGTCGTGCGGTGTAGGATTCATCTGTATTGCATTCAATTAGCAGGTGCACAACAATGTATATGTATATCAAACCACAGCTGAAGGGAAAAACCTAACACTGCTTCTACATGACCTTTTTTCATTTTACAACAGATTATGTGACGCGGGACGTTTTTAAATGTGGATGCAAATCCCTCTCAATATGGTTTACAAACATCGATGGATGGGGAAATGTTGAGGCCAGTCACAGTTTAAGGAAACAGCACATGTTCTCCTTTTAAAGGCTTCAGAAAGGTTGAAGAGGATGACCGAGGTCATTCTTCAAACTAAATCTGGACTTTCAAAACGCGAAATTAATCTTGAGGTTGGCAATTTATATATATATATATATATATATATATATATATATATATATATATATATATATATATACAGGTAATAGGATTAAAATAAGCATTTTCAATACTTTTTAGATTCACGTCACATGCTGGTAAGAGACATGAGTCATAACATTCTTTTGGTGTTGACTTCCCATTGAGAGGCACACATCTCATCAGTGTTTATACTATTATATCAGTGGAACAGAAACCTTTTTGTGCTCATCAAACAGAGTCCCACACTGTGTTCATGTCTTCAGTATTTGCACTCGGCCGTGTTTCTGTGAGAGAGAGAAATGTGCTCGTTTTGATAAGACTCACACAGGCCGAAATGCTTCCAGACGATTTTTCGAGGATTCAAAAAGAACAAAAGCTACAAAGCATATTTGTTCACATACGCAGTGAGCATCCTATCTGGTTAAAATCAGAGCTGGAAATACAATTCTTTTCCATGCGGGTTTAGTTATGTACACACAACATCTGGAATAACATTTGTTCCAGTCGGAAATCTCAAATTCAGTCAGTTTCTCTTCGGTTTTCCCAGAAACAAAGATTATGAGTGAAAGAAGGTATCTATGTGTGTGTGTGTGTGTGTGTGTGTGTGTGTGTGTGTGTACCATCATTGACTGCATCCCCAGTGGATGTTTTTCCAGCACAGTGGTCAGTAGTCTGTAATCGGTCAGCGATAGAGTGCCTGATAACGAGGAAACTACAAAGCATAAGCCTGCGTCTGCGACTTCTCTACAAAGTAAAGCAGGATGTTCACTAGAAAAGACGAATACGTTGCAGTACGTGTCGCTACCGGATTGATCTCATGCTGCTCTTTTAGTGAGCTCCATGACAACCACAGATGATAACTGTCTCACCATTACATTGTTTTTTTGTTTGCACAGATTCAACAGGGTTATATAACCTGTCAATTAACTGATAGCCACATAATTGATTTGGATATATTCTTCTTTTCCCAGTCAAAGGACGAAAAGTAAAGCTGTCACAACTATCATCACCTCAAACACCGGCATCGGTATAGACCGTGGGGCATGGGAGAATATCAGGTCTCTTTTAAAGCCGAATTTGATGGATTGTACGGAGTAATACTTGGAAAATAACACCTGGAACGATATGAAAGAAGCCACCAACCCACACACACCGCAACTCAACAAAGACTCTTCTTTTCTCAGAATTTAAGAGTCAAAAAATCTGTATCTCCAGTCCATGTGAAGATTGTTTCACAAAAAAAGCTGCTGATTGCACAGTTATATTGTGTAAAAGTCTTACTAATTGGTAGCTTTTGTTCAGTCTTGTCCACGCTGAACCAGCCTGGTTAAGTTTAAGAGAGAGGACACCTGACAGGCAGATAGATGATAAGTGCTCAGTCGAGAAACAAATAATCTACAAGGTGGTATTCTTCTTCAGACAATGATCAGCAAACATTGTCTGGTACATATACGGTAACATTCTGCATCATTACAACAACAAATACATCGTAAACATATGCGCATGGGCACTATTTGTCTGTGTGACGCTGTCCCCCCAGAGGGCAAAGAAGGCCTCGTATTAAGAGGTGTAATTCGACCCAACAGGAGTTGATGCATGTACTTTAAAGACCTCTGACTTCACTAAACCTTCTTTTCACAAATCCTTGTGTGAGATTTATTTAGATTGTACATTTCGTCACGGGTTATAAAACCCAAGTCGTGTTTAAACCACACACACCCTTTTCTTTTTCACTGTAATCTGTGTAATCTGTGACTTCCTCTCTGGTTCTTGTTGCCAGGCGGGCTGCGGAAGAACAGCCTCAACGATGAAACCGGCCTCCACGGAGTGAAATTACAAACGACTTCCTCACAACATCCTCAGGAGAGACGGCCACTGAGACGAAATGCTGCCTTAGTTGTTCGAGGAATATGAAGAAGGTGAAGACCGTGTGTGGGGGGATGAGGAGGACCCTTGCGGAGAATAAGACCCCCGAACACAAATCATGTCATTATTTCTCCATGTGAAAAGTCGTTTTCAGATAGAGCAACAATAGAAATACTGCGAGATACATCAGTCGTGTCTCTGTGTTATCAACGGGGAAGGTGGCATCCACCTCGGATAACGCCTTCGGGCCCAGCCTTGCTGCCAAGGTGCGTTTTCCTCTCCACGCCACATTAATAAAACATATGCGAGGGAGATTCCCCCGAACAACATGACACAACCAGAGAAATCACACGTGAGAGCGTTGCACACAAACTCACCCCATATTCCAGTTTGGAGTTTATTAATCTTGTTTTAACAACGTCAAGTGGTCAAGCCCCCCTCCCCCTGTGCAGAAACAAAGAAAAGGTGTCTTATTTTTGGACAAAAACGTGATGATATTATACGGATGAGTAAACAGGAAGGGAGCGAGGATGTTGCCAACAGGGACCAGTGCACCTTTAGCGGAAGCCATTGAAGCACCGGAGAACCATTTCCCCCTGAAAAGTTCACTTTGAGCGTAAGGTTGTCAAGATAATAATGAATAATAAATTGAGAACGAATCAACATACGCCTGCACTCGGCTTAAAAAAAAAAAAAAAATGCAAGAAACATTTGCTCTGCTGAAGAAATGCTCACTATTGTAATAAATAGATTTTTGTTTTTGTTCACAACAGAAGAGATTTTTTTCAAGTTATGTGTCAGTTTGACTGTCATGTAAAGTAAGAAAGAGTTTTATGAATCTTACCCTCCCTCCAAACAAATAACAGTCCACGTATAGACGTTTCCACTACTTAAAAAAATATATATTCCCATTTTCAGAAATCACCTACTTTTGTATCCTGAGCTCTACCGAAAACTCGGCATTATTCTGCATCCTACACAGATGACTGAAATACTTCAAAGCCTATTAATTTTCAGGATGAGTAACCTTCAGAGTGGTTCTCTTTCTATTGAATACAGTGAAAATTGGCCAATTAAACTGAGTGGTGAGCAGAAAAGGTGAAGGATTCGTCTGTCGGTGACATCAAATCTAAATCTCACACCGACCGAAGCCTGAATTTCAAATTTTGGCGAGATTTAGTATTTGCTCTACATAAAAAATTAAAAGAGAGGGAAAATCTTTTCATAAAACTACAACCTTCTTGTTGAATGATTTATTATTTCAGTGCTGAAAAAGACGTTAGGCTATTGCATCCTCGTGGCAGTACGGTAACAGCACAGCATTATGCAGGTTATGACTTTGGACTTAATAATGTGAAGTACAAAAGTGCTATAGTATCAGACAACACGCAAAAAAAAACAAACACACAAAATCTCTTTCTTGATAATGATAACGAATCTATCCACTCAAGTCACTGGACAGCTGGGGAACACACATTAACCAATAAAATAAGATATAGCCTAACGACACGTACTGTCAAGATGCAACACATTTACTTCCAAAGGCCCCCAGCAAGACGTTGTGGTAGAAAGAGATGCGACCTTTGACCTGTTCATCTCATTAAATGGCCAAACCGTCATAGAGAATTAGTCTTCGAGGAAAAAAATAAATGAAGCAGTCGATCCAAGATTGAACAGTATGGACATTATTTATTATAATATATATATGGACATTCATTATTATATATATATATGCTTTTTATGAAAGCAACAACTAACTGCACAAGTGCAAAGTCTGCTATTCTCCTCGTCAGGTGTCAGTGTGCATCAAGCAAACTACATCTATAAAATAATGGTGATATTCAGATATTCGGTAATGTCAGCAGTCGCTTCTAAACATCACCGCAGACATTTGGTCTGTGTGCTGAATTAAAGAAAATCAAATAAATAGCTGGATAGTAGCTGCAACGTCATCATTGTACGCACTTGCCTATTGATTGTTATGATCAAGGTATTTGTGACTCGCCAACTTCCAAGGAAATTGGGTAAACTGAATCATTGCCATAAAACAGCAAGCTACTCCGAAAGTCGGTGTCAACAGTACACGAGAGGATAATAAAAAAATATGATTTCATTGACATTTTCCACAATGCAATGCAGGCGTAACGCAGACAGATCAACGGGACCTAATTGGAGAATTGTTCCTAATTTCTGAAAGTAAAAATGGCGCCGGGTGTAATGAATCTTTAAATCAATGATCCTTTTACCTTTAATCCAGCGGTTGTGTTAAAGAGGAGGCCACTGCCCTCATATGTGGACACTGCTCCTATGGAATGCACCGTGGACAGCGACCTTTATGTAAAACTGCACGTTCATTTATAAACTAACACACATCAAAGGTCAGTCTCAAGGTCACACAAAAGGGTCATCAGGTTTTAAAGATTCATTCAACAACAGTTTGTAAAGCTGCTGTATTTGTGGTCTGGATGGGCAGCCAGGAAAGAGAGGGGCCTCATGACAGATGACAGAAACAGTAACTGGATACCCGCTCCAAGTCAGAGCAAAGGCAGGACATCGGCAAACGCTCGGTGCTGCAGGATGTGGCGTGTGTGTGTGTGTGTGTGTGTGTGTGTGACAATGACACCCAGCGATGTTTAGATTCATTCTGTCCATTAGTCCAATAACAGCATTCCACTGCGCACAAGTCTACGTCTTGTTATGGACATTAGGATGAAGATAATTTTGGTGGCTGAAAACTGAGAATTTCATATTCTGCATTTTTTTAGATTTCACCCAAGTGAAATTCTTTATTGCTCTAAATGACCTGCTCTGATTGTGTCTAGTTTTACGTGCAGTTTCTCTCTTATGTTTCATATACTAAACTTGATTCAATGCAGTGGTACATCATCAAGCAGCCTGAAACCATAATCAATGACACTGCAGGCCTCCCATGACTCCATGCAAACCATTTTATACAGACTGGTTTGTATGCGATGTTGTGTTTTGGCTGTTTTATTTTAATATTGTTAATATGTTATTTTATTTATTTTCAAAGTTATAAAGTTTTGGAGTTGTGTGCCTTTCTTCCTCCTCGTGTCACAACCACTTCATCTGTATCCGTCTGTTTTGATAGAGAATCTGCCCTTTTCTCATTTTGACATGTCACAGTCATGAAAAGCATATAGGTGAAACCTCTGTTTATGTACATATGCTTGAAACTGAAGCATTATATAGTTAATATTCAGTTTCAAGGTCTGGACACTGTCATGGCTCAGTATGTCAAAATGTGTGCTGTTAAGGCCGTTATGCTTTCCTTTTTCCTGCATGTTTGTAAACAAGTCTTTCAATTTGAATATTGTATCTGATATATTTCCACTTACATTTTTTGTATTGCCATTATTTGTGATTTAGATTTCGCCTTTAGCCTTTTTAATCTGAGCTCTATTTTTCACTTTCTATTTTCACGCTGCCAGGTTAACACACTGTTGAAAATGTCTCTTCAATATAATATTCATGGGGTTCATTGTCCCTGAGGGTAGAATATGAGTGTAAGATATATTTCATTGGGTTTTTTTCTGGGCAAATCGCCCTCCTTGTGTCAAACAAAGCCTTAAATACAGACTACACACGCCACCTGGTGGCAATCTACAATCAGTGACATAGTCATTGTTCATCACCACATATCTCCATCATCCCGTCTGTGGAAGCAGTCGAAAGGGTGAACATATTGAACATAACTGGTGTGGGTTTACCATGGGTGCACAGGGCCTTTACATTGAGTATTGAAGACCATTTAGCACCTTCGGTTTCAGGATAAATACTTTTTTCACAACAGACATATTAACATGTCGTTGCAGGGCAAACACAAATAACATAAATGTGTTCCATGTTTTATTTAGGTGGGCCAGGGCACTGGAATTGGGCACGCTGGCCCAATGAAGTGGCTGTTCCACACTCATGTAAATGGATCCATAATTGATGTCAAAATGGTTGTTGGTCTATTGTGCACGCTGTCTCACTGTGATAGTTAAACACAACACTAACTGATTAACTCTGGTATATCTTTTAACTTGCACATCATCTTATTAGATGCGTATATAAAGGTTAAATATTGACCCTGTCAGCACCGTCCCTGGTGGTCTAGTGGTTAGGATTCGGCGCTCTCACCGCCGCGGCCCGGGTTCGATTCCCGGTCAGGGAACGACTGTTTTGTAAAAATGTTCCGAGTACCAAAGACTGTGTTCTGCACCGAAGATGGTAGTCGATCCAACTCACGAGGACTGGTAGTCGATTCAACTCATGATCGATCCTTCAGAAACCGTCCGCATTCACAAAGACACACATTAAATCTATACATTCAAATGCAGGTTGTCTTTCCATTTCAAACGCATGTGAAAAGTATTAACAAGAAAGTAGTTTCTTCTTTTCACGGACAGCAACGGAATTGTGTGCATGTCAAGCATTTGGGAGATTAAACCTTGTGTCACACACACACACGTAACAGAAGTGGCTCAAACTGTCGGAGGTTTATTAAAAGAGATATTGACCTCTAGTGGTCAAAAAACAGAAAGCAGGATGCAAATTACGGTAGTTTAACCATTTTCACTTCTGGCCTTTACAGTCACAATTAACTTTGCAGTCTGTGCTTCATGATAACAGAACACACAAAATTGATCTTACCGTTTCATTCCCATCGTTAACTTTGTGTATATATATATATATATATATATATATATATATATATATATATATTTGCATAACATCACACGAGAAAATGTAAGAGAAAATATTTATGGATATTTCAACTTTAATCACATTATTAACAATTCTATAAGTAATAAGGACTCAGCCCTGCCACCCTGAACTAGATACAGTATCTGGTGTTTTTCCACATAGGGAATGTTAACCATGTCCCTAGTGCATAATCTTTTCTTCTGTGAAAAGTTAAACGTACACACACACACACACAAATTGACCAACTGACTTGTCAGTCAGGCCAGTATTTGTCGCTTGTTTGTTTCACAAGTATCAGAAAGACACAAGAACAGACAAAAAGGAACAGCTGGGTGGCTGTTTGTGCAGGCTGTGTGCCTGGAAAGTTCAGTCTGAGTTGTACTGCCCCATCTGATGCTGTTGAGAGACAGTATTCATGTCAGAAGGCATTTCTTTGTTTCCCGAGGATGCTCCTCTTTGTCACGTAAAAAAAAAAAGAAGAAAATAAGAGAATGAAGGTTTAAGTGCATGAGCAGCAAAATGGTGGACAACAGGTTGGCACGTGGAGCTACTCCAAGACGACGGTGCCGCCTGCTGCCTCCAGGGATGCTTTCAGTTTCTCCGCCTCTTCTTTGGACACGTTGACTCGGATTTCCTGGGGAAGAGATTCCACTAGTCTCTTAGCCTGGTTGAGGAAAAGACAGATGAAAAGATTTAGTGTGATGTGAAAACAGGAACTAGGACAATGAGTCAAACAAACATGTTGCAGAAAACAATAATATACTTTTTTTTTTTTTAAAAAGGGACTAAATATTAGAGGCGTGGTGTTGAAGACCGGGTGTCGAAATATTCCTGCTTTATCAGATTAACAACGACGCTCTCGTTACCATAAATATTACACCAAACACCATAAGAAATCTGGGATGAGTAATATATTTTCTTATATTTCATATACGAGTAAGTGAGTCTACTTTTGGCACTACAAACCTTTATTATTTCGGAAAATACACACATTGGATCAAGCGTCTAAATGTATATTAAGGGCACCCTGTGTGTACCCTTGAGGTGGAACAAACATGTTAAATGTTTCAAAGAATATTTAAAATCCTGCATTGTTCATATTCATGTTTGCCCACATGCAGCCATCCTCTCTACAATGTGTTGGCTTGCTTGCTGTATTTATTGGCACTCTACCGCCACCTGCTGTCAATCAGCAGACATTATTCCTAAGCATTAGCTGTGGTCAGAACCTCCATTGGGCACCTTTAGATGGCTCAATATCAAGGACTAAACAACAATGAAACTTACCTGCACCAGATTCAGGCCTTGGATGCAGTTCTTAACTTCTTTTATCAGTTTAACTTTGTCAGCTGCGGTTAATTCTGTCAATTTGACTGTAAAGTGAGTCTGCTCTTTCTTGACTGGTGCCTCGTCCTCTTCTGCAGCCTAGTTTCACATAGGAGGAAAAAATAAATGAATTTAATTTGCAAACTGAAATGACAAGAAATGAGTAAATCTTAAATAAAACATAAATATCCGGTGTCAGAGAAGTGTTTTTTTGTATTTTATTGAAGTTGTAGTGCATAGACGGAGTGGTTGCAGATTCAGTTATTTTGCCTAAGTGTTAGTTATATCTTCTACTTTCTGTACTTACAGCGGCAGGTAAAGCTGAGGCAGCCATCGACATCATTCCAACATCCTGAATGTTCAGAGTTTTCTACAAAAAAAACAAACAAACACGGATCGTCACTCAAAATGAGCTGCAGCGGTCTGAAAAGACGTATTGTGGTTTAGAGTCAGTGCCTTGTCTACAAACCTTGAGCAGCTCGTTGAGGTCCGACACCTCTAATAAAGTGAGGCTGGCTATGTCACCGACGAGCTGTTGGATTTTCGGGGAAAACTGTTTGGGTGCTCCGTCAAGAGGAGGGGTGGCGATGGCGCCTGAGTGGAGGGCAGAGCTGGTCTTCAGAAGTCTGAGAGCACACACGGCTGGCGTTTGTCGCTGAAGCTGTTGCCTGGAAAATGAGAACATTGATTAACTGAGGTCCTAAGAGCTCAAGACACAGACAATCCAGGAGGATCTGTCTTAAAGTACTGGATCATAATGCATTCACACCTGTCTACCTGTGATAAGATGATGTGTTGTCATGTGGTTTGTGCACATTATAAAAAGCTTGTGACCCCCCCCCCCCCCCCCCCCCCATTTAAAAAAATACATAAGAGGTTGAAGAGGGGAAAACAATTCATTAAATTACAAGAACCAGAAGCTAAACGAAAACAATATGATTATTCGTGGTTTAATTGCATGACCAAGCACATGTGTTATATAATTAGAACCAAAATAAGCTTCTCAACTGCATCACTTTTCTTTGACTTCCATGGAAGAAAACGTGGTATAATAAAACGATGGCCAGTCCGTCCGTCCACACACACACACACACACACACACACACGTTAACTACTGGCAGGTCTGGCGGCTCCAGTTGAATGCGGTTGGTCCCTGAACATAACACCTCTAGTTAATGTAAATGAACACGCTAGGAGATGCACATTGCAGTCAGTTGAACAGCACAAGCACGACTTCCAACAGGCACGAGCGTGACCTTGGTGACGTCAGGCGCTCCGAGGAAGGAGCACGTCAAAACAGATGCTACTTTTTCTACACGTTTTGCACCAGGACGCCGAGTTCCCACGTGAACAACTGCATAACATTACGTCGCGGTTCGACAGTTAGCTAAACTAGCTAAAGCCTGAATCTGCACAGTTACTGCCAAACAATACTAACGTTAGCTAACATGTTTCACATAACAAACGGCCGCGGACTAAACGCAGCTTCTGTATTCACACGAGCTGCAGAGTCAACGGCATGTTTCACAACCAACGCAAAAAGGGGCAGCAGTCACAGAGACTGTCTGCCCTTGAGGATGCAGGCAGTCGGGACCCTGATGGACCGCTGCCTCCATTTACGTGGCCGGTCGGCGAACGTTACGTACCGGTGTGAGGTCGCCGCGACACGCAGCGCGGTCTGGAGGCAGCGTCTGGTGCAGTACATGCTAACGTTAACTGGAGCCGTTTCCCCCGGTGTACCGTAAAAATAAAACAAGCAAAGTCTGTCACAGCCGGTTCCCTGTTCACTCCCTCTGCCTCATAAGCACATGGCGTCCTCTCCGCTGCCTCTCTTCTCCTGACCTACCCGCAATGCATTGCGTGAACTCGAAGAAAACCTACGGGAACCCATAAGGGACATGGGAAAAGAAAAATAACTGCATACACTGATATTCATACAGATTATATATATATATATATATATATATATATATATATATATATATATATATATATATATATATATATATATATATATATATATATAAATAAACCAACCACGTTGCTGCAGTTTTTCCCTATGACCACCAGAAGACAGTAAACACTGGTTATAAACATACTCAGGATATAATACACCACCATGAAATATGATATCAAGCATTATAACGATGGTTATCATGTTGATTGTCATTACTATCCAGAGACAAGCGTATTGTATAAACTGTGTGTGTTTGTGTCATACCTGCACTGTACAAGTCAGTGCTGAACACTGGGGAGGAGCACAGAGGGAATCCTCTTAACCAGGTAATCTCTGCACCCATCTGCTGTTACAGTCCACCACGATCAGTCTCCACCAATATGCCATTTTCCAGCTAGTTTCTGTCAAACAGCACAAGTTAAGGTAAGAGGAATCCCCTGAGTCAGAAAAGCAGCGCATCGACTGGCATACTAGATGATAGGGTAATATGTCCTTCTGCTTTTCTCCTCCAGACCATGCTGCTGTCTCCGCAGGCAGAGAGGAACTGGGAGAGTCTGTGTTTAATGCTTGAAGATGTACTAAAGGACCAGTCCCACAGGCAGCTGTTTGCCTTAGAGCTGGGCTCTGGAACTGGGCAGCATGTCATACGCTTTGCCCAGAAGATGCCCTTTGTTACCTGGCAGCCATCAGACATCAAAGAGTCATCTCAGGACAGGTTTGTGTCTGACAGAAAAAGGCTACCAATAAGTATATGGTAGTCATACAGTCAAGTGTGTGACAGTGAGCTTTGTGGGCAACAACAGGTTGTGTATTTCCAGTTATATGGATATGAAATAGTAGCATGTGATTTATTTATTTCATATTGAAATAAAAATGTAAGATTAAGTCTGCATACTCACTTTCAGTATTAAGGAATACATTGCTGCAACCCATTCAAAGAATGTGCTGCAGCCCGTCCACCTGGATGCCAGCGAACCGTGGGAGAAATGGGCAGGCCTTCCTTGCAACTCCTGCGACGTTATTATTGCCATTAATTTACTGCAATACAGCTCATTCAAAACAGCACAGGTAGGCCTGGTTATAAACAAGATATTGAGCTATGTAATTAATTTTTATTTTAAATAATTTTTTGATTTCCCTAGGGTGTTTTCACTGGAGCCGGTCAGATCCTCAGACAAAATGGCCTTTTGATAACATATGCGGTATGTATGTTTCTACACACTCAAAATACCACGATGTCAACACGTGAGTGAGAAGTACACAAGCCGACAACTTTCCCAATCTTAAACTTGTTCCAGGTGTATGCGATCAATGGCACCATTACACCAAGTTGTAACGAACACCTGGATGCAGCGCTTCGACAAATGTGAGTGGCCGTTTGCATCCTCTAATGCAACAATATGCGTCTGGGTGTAAATAGACTGACATGTTTAACCCTCTTACACAGGAATCCAGAGTGGGGTCTTCCAGACATCGATGTACTGAGACAGCTGGCCTATGGGAACGGGATGCGCTTGGAGAGGATGGTGAGTCCCATGCTTCAGCACCGGGTAACAATACCTGCTAATAACTTCAATATAGCTTTCACACCCGTGTTGTGTTTAATTTCTAGATTGAGATGGAAGAATACTACAAGTGCCTCATCTTCAGAAAACTTTGAAGAAGCCAAAAAGTGCACAAAGAAAAGCTAATTTTCTTTTGGAATGCACAATAATTAGTTTTATTCATTTCATCTTATCACTCGTCAATGTCATGTTATGGCCTTTACCCCTCTTATTTAAACATGAATGAACGTAGCATGGAACACTATATTTACATGAATAAAAGTTGGCACACCCATACGCCGCTTTCTTTTCCAATCCTTAAAAAAAATAAAAATAGAAACCCAAGTTCAAGCAAGTGGACAATAAGAACCAGATATTTATTAAATATAATTTTAAAATTACTTTTAAAGTCAGACAGATCAGTATGATGCAATAAAGAAGTTCAGATGGCAACTGAAGAGTTACAGAAATTACTGATTGGGTGCGTGATACATAAATACATGCGGCACATAATGTTTGCTCTGCTAGCATTTCCACATTTCTGGAAAGTAAAGTACACTTTAGAAACGAGCCCCCACCTTTATTTACTACATAAATGTCCTCATCTGTGACAGCTACAACCCAATGCAGACGGTGGCCGGAGGTCATTTTCAGTTAATTATAGGTTAATTTACTTGCATCAGCAACACAAATCATTTTAATAGAGAGATGCAGGCTGCTACTAGAGCTGCTGTAGTTCGTTTTGACGAGCTGTGTCATTTCAATTAATTAAACTTGTGAAACTATAGTTATTGAGGATTAAACAACCACCCAGCTAATTTTCTAACACTCCCCCCACAATGCCCAATCCCTGAAATAGGTTTCATTATTTTAAGAAAGTACACAAAGACACTTGTTAATCCAAGCAGTGCACAACAAATTAATGCCGAAACAAGATGTCCTCAGTTTGTGTGCGCTTAACAAGGAATGGAACCTGCAGCCATGATGGAGATTTGAGTTAGAGCCAAACATTTCAGGCTTAAGACATCACACCCACGTTGCAATAATTCACCTAAATTTCAGAAAATAATGAAACTTTAACATGCAGATCTTGCTTTAGAAAAATATGAGACAACGGATGGTTATGTCTTGTCTTTTTTGTCCTCAATTATTATCATACTTTCCTTTAATACCACTGACTATTTCTGACCTTCAGTTAGTCATTTAATAAGGACATACTACATACATATCAGCTGGAAAGAGGGAGGAAGAGGGCGAAAGGGTTACGGTGCCCTCTCTTGCAGCTTCACCCTGCATACCCATACTACAGTGGGGGAGAGGCAAAGAGAGCGACAGTTCTGCAACATCATCACAATAGTTTACATTGCCACAACATCACAGCAAGGTGGGAGGTGTGTGCGTGTGTTTCCAGAGGGCGGAGAGTCCGGAGAGTGAGGGGACAGACCAAAGGAGGAGAGAGGGTGTAGTGTGTCAGACCCTGCAGCATGTGGGCTTTCAATCGAAGGAGATGAGCTGTGCTTCTGCGCTGCCAGGCACAGCCTGAGGGACCTGCTGCTGCTGCTGCTGCTGCTGCTGCTGCTGTTGCTGCTGTGGGCCGCCAGGGGGAGCCACCTAACAAGCAAAATGGTAAAGGTAAAAAAAAAAAGGATTGGTGAGGATTGAAATAAAAAAGCAGAAATCAAGAATCAAATCATTATCCTAGAAGGAGGCTAGAAAAAGCGGCTGACCTGTTGATACATGGGCGGCTGGCCAGGCATGTACTGCTGTTGTGGGGGCATATTGGGGTCCTGTCCTGGTAATGCTGAAATCATGTTCTGCATGCCGTATGGCTGGTAGCCCATGTAACCCATACCGTTGGCGGGGGCAGGCTGGGGCATCGGGGGCATGCTCTGGGCCTGGGAGACCACATTCTGCATAGAACAAGGACAACATCGAGTGGGCTAATTATTTCTCTTTGAATATTTTGGCTGTAGTTCTTATAATGAAAAGAAAGTGAGAGTCAATCAGACCTGGTAGCCCTGTGTGGGTGTGGGCTGATAGTTGGAGTAGGGTGGACTAGTTGTGGGAGGAGCCTGACCAGGCGGAGGAGCAGGCTGCCCATTACTGCCTGCAGCCTGGTACATGTATGCATTTACCATATTGGGATCTGGAGGAAGAGAGGACAATCAGTCACACAGTCACACACACACACAGAAATGGTCAATTTTCTCATTGTGAAGCTATCAAAAGGTCTTTTCACCTGGGGCAGCACTGGGCATGGCCTGGTATTGTGGTGGTGCAGTCTGCCCAGGCTGGTTCATATAGATGTTGTGCATAGGCGAACCCTCCACAGAACCAGCAGGGCTGAAGGTACCCGGATAGCTGGGTGGAGCACCGGGCTGGTACACGACCCCTCCCGCCACATTGGGGGGCAAAGACTGCATCTGCAGAACAGCACATATATATATATATATATATATATATATATGATCAGACATTTAATCTCAAAAGAGTTATGAAAAGGTAAATATGGTGTCTAAATCAGGATTTTATTATCAAAACCAATAAATAAATTGTTCTGCCGATTGGAATTACAAAGAGTACATCGTTAATACCCGAGTGCAGTGGTTCTCAATCATTCAACATGAAGGCCTACAGTATGTGTCTGAGCTGCCCCCTCAACCACCCTGGTAATCCCAATGATGCATGCGGTGTGTACCTGAGCGTAGGGCAGAGAGAACGCAGGCATTTGGGCCCTCATCTGGATCGTGTGCTTCTGCTGCTCCAGACGCATCTGCCTCTCCTTCTCCTGCTCCTGGAGACGCTGGATGGCCAACTGTCTCTGCATCTCCAGGTACTCCTGCAGTTCAAAGACAAACACTTGTGAGCAAGGCAATGAACAGTGTATCAATGTGTGCATTTTCCACGGAGAGCATTGTTTCATTACCTGTTTCTTCTGCCTCATGATCTCCAGTTTTTGTGCTAGCTGGATATGCCTCTGTCTCTCCGCTTCCTCTGTGGCACGACGCAGCTTCTCTCTGTGTTCGTCCCGGAGCGCGTTGAGGGCTGCCCGAGCATCGCGCACCTGAGCCAACTTGTCCTGCAGCCCCTCATAGTACACTGCAGAGAGCATACGTGATACACTCAGACATGCATTGGGACACACACCCACACACACACACACACACACACATACATACATACACACGCACAGCTAACACTCACATCGCTTCTCATCCAGCTGGTTGAGGATGTCCAACAGCTGTGGATGCATGTTGTTGATGGACTGGAAGAGTGAGAGCACAGCACTGTCGTTGGTGATGCTGCGCCCGCGCATGTGGTTGCTCTTCATGCGGTTCAGGAAGGTGGTGACGGAGTTCTGCAGAGCCTTCAGAAACTGCTCGTGGTTCTCCTCCGACTCACCGTTCTGGTACTGCTGCTGCAGGCGCAGGACGAGAGGGAAGCAAAACACAAGAGTCATTTGTGGTTTTGCGCACTCCAGTTCAGCTCGAAATAAAAACAGCTCTCAGCACAGAGTCGACATACCTCCACTATGCTGACCGGCTGGACAGGGACATGAATTTCTACTGGCTGACTGATTGGTGGAAGCGGTTCAGCCAATGGCACAGGGGCGGGAGCTGAGGGGGTGGGACTCTTGCGAGCCTCTTCCTGCTTCTTCTCCCAATATGTTCTGTTCAGGTAGCGAGCCAGCTGGAATAATGTGACATGTTACCATCAGTATTACAAGCATGATGTAAAATTCCCATGTCTATTATAAAAAGGCAGGTATTGCAGAAGAGAAGGATAAGACATGTACCTCAGGGTCTACATCTTCAGCTGATGGAGCAGAGGAGTTCTGAGGAGAGCATATCGTTCACATTGGTCAGTGACAAAAATACTTTCCAGAATTTGCTCAATAATTAGCAGACGAGTTTGTTTAAATCACGCGAAACATTGTTTGGTGTGGTAAATAAAGAGAAAGGCGGCAGGAGAAGAGGTCTCACCACAGGAGAAGTGTAGAGCGTGCTGACTGGTGGAGCTGAGGAAGTCACTGGAGTGGGATCCGCTTTGGGATACATCGAGTAGGAGTTCTTATGCCTCTGTAAGAACACATACAGGCATGCATCACTGTCTCTTTCTAGTACAAATACAAAGCAAAGTTTCAGCTGTGTAAACCCACCGCACGCTCCTTCTCCTCGGCCTCGCTCTGGGAAAGCGCAATGGCCAGCTGCAGCTCCTCTTCCTCCTGCAGGGCTGCCTCATCTTTCTTGGGAGGCATCTAGTGAGAGAGCAGAGCAATGGTAGGATCCAGAAACAGCCCACAAACTACAATAATGAATGAATGAAAAGAATGATCTCATACAGATTACGTTGAAGCGGTGGGGATCGGTTTTCCTCTGGGGGAAGACCTTAAACAAGGACTTCCTTCCTCCACAAAATTCATTTCAACTATAACCAGTGACACCATCAGCTAGGCCATCTCATTTTTTACTTCTACCTGGGATTGTTGAGACAGCGGGCTGGTCAGGTACTCAGGAGGCAGCTCGACAGGGCCTGGGGTGGGGGCTTTCCCTTCAGCTTTCCTAAGTGGAGGAGAGAGGGAGGGGTGGCTGGGAAGGAGAAGAGATCGGGGAGGTTTAAACTTACAAAATCAGTCAGTCAACAAATCCCATTAACATGAAATGCATCTAAGTGTTAAATACCAAATCAGCAAAGTCTAAGCTAACAAATAAACCCCTCGCTTGTGAAACAAAAACAAGCAAAATGTCCAACGCATGGAAAAGGGCGAGAAAAGAAGGATTCAATCTCATTGAATATTCGGCCCTAAACCAAGATGCTATCAAGGCGTACAGCGATCAGGAACAAAGCATAATAACCAAAGTATACACAACATAACTTGAGCAACACAATAAAACTCAGTGTCATACTGCAGCTCATGACGTAGTGCTCTTCAGACATAGAGACACTGTTCAGAACCACCATCCGCGCTTCACACTCCGAGACCGATGGACGTGGCAACTCACTTGTTAAGCAGCTCAAAGCAGGGCTCACATACACGCACTTCCTTCTCTATGCCAAACTTTGGAATGGTGGAGTACTTCGACGAACACTTGCCACAGAAAATCTGGCCGCAGGCTCGACAATGGTGCTGGAGAAGAACACGAATCAAGGTCAACCTCCGGACATGCAGCGCAAACATTTACTCTCACTCACACACAAACAAACACACACACATGTACTGCTGTAAATGAATAAAGAAAACCATAAAATCCCCAGCCTACCTTTCTTGTCATAACTCCAAACTGGACTCTGCACCGGTGGCACTCCTCAGCATCAACCCAGTCAGGGGCCTGGACCAAGCAGACAGGCGTCACATATGACTACAGGTGAGGTCACATCACCTCTTTCTGAACAGTTCAGTGCCTATGACCAGCACCCAACTAGCACCCAACTAGCACTACATCTACACATATCACCCACAGGTGTCACAAACTCTAACATCAGTGAAACAAGAAAAACTAAATGTCTCACTCTCTCAGCTGCAAACATCGCATCGCTCTCCTTGAACTCGGGGAACACATGACCTGTGGAAAAAAAAGAACAACAGACCTGTTAAACATACAGTATGGTACAAGCGAAATAAAAATGAATCACTCAAATCCCTTGTATGTGTAACACACGTGGCAATAACCCGTTTTTGATTCTGATAAAAGAATTGTTCTGTAATACAATGTTTTTTAATATTTTTGGGCTTTTAGTTCAATTTCAAGCCATATTCATACGGGACTAATATTACACGGGGACCTCATGAGATTTAGAAATGACCCTCAATAAAACCTCATGAAACACATTTGCTAAATAAGAGTTGTTTTACTCAAATATACTGACATTATCTCCAGAGAATGAGAACATTCACTTTTATCAAAAATAATACACTTTATGATTTTTATATTTATTATTACAAATATTATTCAAAATAATGTGTATATAATTAAGAATATGAACCCAAATCACAGAGACTCTGATTCACACCAGACTAATATTAGCACATGACTTCTGTGTTTGCAGTGAAATTAGGACAAATTACTAAAGGTCCCATGGGTGTACTAGCCCTGTGCAAATAGAGCATTAGTCATTAAAAATAGTGTTGGCATTGTAATTACATAAATACACAAATGTTGCTGTGTTTTTCCTAAATGTAATTATAGCTAAGACGGTAGTGGGAAACATTTATGTTGGTAACTTTCAGGAGATTAGCTTAGTGGGAAGAAACCAAAGTCAAACACAGCATGTGTCCTCTTACCTTCCACTTTCATGATCTGATAAGTGTCTTGGACCACTTTATATTTGGGTTCGTTGCGGAAGGCATGAGCCCAGGCCTGGATCAGGTACAGGATCTTGTTCCTGACATTCGGTTCCGTCTGTTTCGGGTGGCAAAAAGAACCACACAATGAAATAAAGTCTTGGCAATCCCTCTTGTGTTTATATAGCTTTCTGTTGTCCAAGAACATTGGTACAAGTGAGCTTTTCAAAGCCACAAGAACAAGAACAGGAGGTGAGAAGGTCCTTTGTTCTGGTCTAAAAAAAAACTCCCGTCACAAGGCTATGACATCATCAGGAAGTGGAAACCAGCATGGAGCTGCAGGAGCTCGTGTCACATGATGCAGCGAAGATCTCATCGAATATTGCTCGTCAGGCTGTTATGCAGGCTGCTGCCTGACGTGGTGAGGCTTCCAGACAAGATATGGTGAGACAAATCCCCCCCCGTCTCTGTCACGCAACACTGTATCCAAACTTCACACTGCTGTTTTACATAATACATAGTGGCACTGATATTATTTAAACACATTTTAGGGGTGAAACAAATAGTCCACTACTTGATAAACTCAGAATCCCAGAATTTATCGTTTTGGATATTGTATATCAACCGATATTCGCCCAATAATCACTGGTTCCATCAGCTTAAAATATGAGGAATTCCTGCTTTTCTCAGTCCAATATCATCGCAAATTGAAACACTTGAGATTTTGGACAAAATAAGTGGACTGATAATAAAATAATCGTTAGTTGCAGCCCTCAGCTCTGACTTCAGTTCACCTTTGTCAGCAAAAGATAGCGACCGTGAAAAGACAATATTGACTAAACTAGTGTCAAAACTCGTGCAAATCTATGTCTATAACTTATGTTGAGTCTTGAAAGATGAAAGGAAGGGATTATAGCTTTGAAATTAAACAGAACGGGATTACGAAGTTCAAGAAATGAACAGAATAAAAGGGTAACCTTGAGTAACTCCTTCAGTTCCTCCATAGTTTGTTTACTCGCCACCTCATCGTGGACTGTCTGGCCACAGTTCTTCACCACTGACTCCAGGACCTGAAGGGCGAGGTATCATAAGCACATAATTACTCACTACGCCATCTATGTCACACACGTTTCACCAAAGAAGCGAAGACATTCTGACATAGGCACAGGCGCACCAACACAATAAAATAGACAGTTGTGCATTGTACTCATATCTTACCTCAAGAGCATAGAGGGCCACGTGGGGATTTTTGTCATTCAGCTTCTTCTTAATGGCCCCGATAGCATACTTAGCTCTGCAGGGACAAACACAAATAATGCTCAATGGAAAACTCAAGTCAATAGATTAAGTAACAATAAACCTAATAATCAAATCAGCTTCAACAGCTGATGATTAGATGAATGACCTACTGTGCGTCTCCTTGTCGAATGAGATCACAGATCTGCAAGATGGATTCCCAGTCAGTCTCCAGCAGCAACTGACTGGTGGCTTTATCTGCAGTTAGAACAGATCGTTAAATCTTTATAGCATTGGTGTTATTATTATATTATTATTTGCTTCATGGAGAACGTGTTTGTCTGAGAACATGTTTGTCTGATCTTTGTGTATGTGTGTGTGTATATATATATATTATAAAGTAGAGTGTCATCTACACTCTTAAGTACACCTATAGCTAAAAGTAATGCAGTCTAATGCAACAGTCCTGCAATAAATCCTTCCTTCATGAAGGGTATTACATTCAGGTTTGTTTAAACTGTTTTGGAGAGGTTTTCAATACGCTTTAAGGTCATTTAGGAGGCTGTAATTTGTGATTATGTTAAATTGCATTGTGTTATACTGACGAGTGTTTCTAATACACATAAAATGGCAACTGAGTGTATGTCTATATACATAGATGTACTGCATCTTGTGTTAGGCTTCTTTTGATTATATGCAAATCACACAGTAATGTTTTCTCATGACAGATAAATGAACTACATCCACGTTCCTTTTTATTGGAGTAAACTAATTCAAGTGGTATCTGTTAACCTGGTGTTGTGCAACATTGATATCTGGTAATTTTGCATAAATGTTGTCTCACCTTAAGTTTCAAAAGATGCCCGATGATTAAACACGTTTGAACTTATTTCCCTTTTTTAAATATAAATATCATTGAGTGCCAGGCACTTATTCCCCAAAACGTGGTTATATGACTGATTCCACTGCGAGTGTTGTGACATTTGGTTAAGCCAAAGAGGGCAGTGGCCTCAGACTATTTCACAGCTGGTTTGTGGCAATAAATCAACCAATTGTATCGTTGGGGATATGTAAAAATGCACAGCGATAGTTCACTATCCACTGACGTGAAGAGGGCCTCAACTTGTGTTTTGCTTTGCACCGGATCTCGAGGCTCTGTGGAAACGTCTAGTTTTATTATAAGTGGATACAGTGCTTACGTGGTGGATATTTCTAAATCCCTGTGTTTCAAATTAACACACCACTAGATAATCATCCATCACAACAATAATAATAATAATAATAATAATGTTCCAACATGCAGAGAGCTGTTTATCAGCAGAGAGCCAGCAGGCTCATTTCTGGAAGGTTTTAATATCAACGGAAAGAAAAAGAAGGAAAAAAAGTGTTATTAATATAACTTCAAAAAGTTGTGACATGTATGACCAACTTGGCTCGTGAAAGCTAAGCTAACGAGCCCCGTGACGTCACCTCTGCCAGCTGCACATCAATAGAAATGTGAGGACTGGTTTAGCTAAAAATCAACCTGTTGGGGAGCTAAACGACTCGGGACAACGCGTAGAAGTCACAAGTGTATCTCACGAATGGCTGCTTGCTTTCATAAACAGCCGAGTCACACAGTAAGGTAACTAACTAACGTCAATAATGAAGCTGAAGGAAACCCGTCAGCCTGGCTTAGCTCCGCTAACTAGCTGATGGGCGGCTGTGAGGGAAGGTGGGGGGGGGGGGGGGACGACACAACGGACAGACCCGATTGTAATGCAGTGTAATCGGGCTGCCGAAGCTCGGTCCGGGCCTCCGAACAATAGCAGCGAGACTGTTAGCAAGAAACGCGTTAGCTGGCCCCGAGAGCCACAGCCCTCTGTCAAAACAACGCACTTCGACTCACAGTCGGCTCGCAAACCACCAGCTCGACGAACGAGCCCAGAACTCACCCAGAAGCCTCTCGAACGTGCCTCCGCCTTTCCCCATCTCGGATGCGGACGTGTCAACGTATCAGTCGCGGCGTCTTGTTTTTTTTAGTGAACCGGATCTTTTTTTCTTTTTTCCACCGCGGAGGTTTCGCCTGTTAGCTCACCCCCCCCTGTTAGCTCCTCTGTTAGCCACCGAGCAACAGCTGTACGACTTTTCCTACTTCCCACTTCCGCCGGAGAAACGTCAACGGGGCGCGTTTGTCTCCCTCTAGCGGCTGGCATTTACAATAGCAAGTACACTGTCCAGTTATCGCGAAGGCAAATAAGAATTTATTGCACATACAAGGAATTTGACTACAGTTTAATATTGTGTTGACATGCAAATAACAGTTTGGGGCAAGGACACCAACGCTGGACTTGATAAATAAATATACTAGACTGTTATGTAAGCAAGTAGTGAACAACGAGGTGTAACGTTAAATATACATATTCATGTTATATAATGTAGACCGAGGCAGAAGTATATGTACAGTAGCAGAATACAGTTGTGAAGTAAAATACTAGTTCTGGTTATATTTCAGATGAAAATATTGTATGACAGTTATATATGCCAGTTAAAATGCAAAATGTAGATTGTATGACTATTTATGAATATAGGAAACATGATGACTACCCAACAAAGTAGGCTTGTTAAAAGTAGCTGAATCTTTTTTTTTTTCCTGACCTCCAATGATGCAGTGATGCACAGGTCTGTGACATCACTGATGGGTATGATTGCAGGTGCATAAAGTACACATATTTCTGTCCTCACCTAATCAGGAGTGAAACAAGAGACAAGAGAGTCCAGCCTATGCACTACTTTCCAGCCTGATATTTAGGATTCTCCTTAATAAGCTGCTTAGATATGAATATAGTGCACTTGTCTTACTCTGCATGTTCCCTGTTGTAGTGTTAAATAGCACAGTCGGCCTTACTGTATTCACAGCGTTACTGTCCCAGCATTGCCTTCTTAGGTCATGTATGAGTCACTACCTGGCACTTGGAACACTGGTGCCTATTGTCATTGTGGTGCTGTAATGCTTTATAAAGTGGCATTGTGTTGCTCTGTCCTCTGGTGATAAGGACGGAATAATTTTTACTGTTTACAGCAAATAGAAAGCAAATACCAGGGCGAACCTTCTATGCAGTTAATTAATAACATGTTCAGTTAATTAATAACATGTACAGTTAATTAATAACATGTACAGTAACCAAAGTGCAAGAGACTTTAATGCTGTTCATTAACTCAAATTGTTTTTTTAAACTCTCTGTGGATAACAATTTACTTCAAAGTAAAGGAGTACAGAGAATATTCACAGATAGGAACACACGTATTACAAACTTGCGCATCCTGTGTTGATCTGTTTGTGAGTTAAAATCATATTGGTTTGGATATCCACGATAGTTGATGGGATGGCTTGTCCATAATGATTTGACAAAGAGTAAAAGGCACTTTGAGATCACTTGTGCTAAGACTAGTCTAGTTTGCAGTACTCGTTGTTAACTGAAGGAATCCCAGGATTTTTATGTTGAGAAAGAAAGATGTGTTTTTCTTTGTCCCTGGTACAAGAAAGAGGAGATGGAAGATAGGAGATGGAGTACCACACACACACACACACACACACACACACACTTCTAGACAATATGGCACCACAAGCAAAAGTACACACATCCCCATTGTTCTATTGTTCTTCTCCACTCAGTAGAACCACAGTAGTGTTTACATAAAGGAGCAAAACAAAGATTTTCTTATTAAAACTACTATAATACGTCTCTCGAACACATGCAGTTGTAAGATCTTATATCTGTTATCATAAAAATGTGAACACACACCATTTGCTTCAGTAGAGAATTTGGAGGACCAAAACTTTTATTGTGTTTTACACCGACATACAGAAACACAAGGTTATTGAAGAATATCAGGTATGAAATAATAAAATGAGTTCAATTTTCGCCAAACAGCCTCCTGTGGCTTTTCAGAGAAAAAAACTAACTGGAATAACATTAAATATAAAATAATTACAAGGAGCAAAATCAAATGGTGAGGAATAAGGTTTGTCATCGTTTGGGGTGCATTTGAGGGACTTGAAGGCATTCAGATATGTTGGAAACTCAAACATAACCTTTGACTTGAGAGGCCGGTGCCCTGCGAGGACTACTTTCTCCACTGCTGAAGGTGGGAGAGCCTGGGAGGCCAGGGGGACTTGACCCGGCATAGAGCAGAGATCCCCCAATGAGGAGCAAGGATGAAGCCCCCCAGCCGATGTAAAGGGCAGGGCCGAGCTCACGCTTGTGTGGAGCCGCCACATGTGGATCATAGAAATCCCTGATGATGGAGTTGGCAGTCCAGCAGACGGGGACAAGGTAGAGGAACCCTGCGATGGCAAAGAGGGCGCCAGAGATGCGAGCAATACGGGCCTTCTGGCTGTTTACACCGATGCACTTAGTGCACTTGGCTCCGAGGACCCCCAGAGACAGGGCCAGGCCACAGATCAGGATGGAGAACACGGTGAGGCCTCGGGCAGCCTGCATGTCACTGGGCAGAGCCAACAAGCTATCATACACTTTACACTGGATTTGACCCGTGCTCTGCACAATGCAATTCATCCAGAGGCCTTCCCAAATGATCTGAGCCGTCACTATGTTGTTACCAATGAAGGCAGTGACCCGCCACATCGGGATGGCACAGACTACCGCCCCACACACCCACCCAACAAGGGACATGATTAGGCCCAGCAGCTGCATGCCCGTGGTTGCCATGATGAAAGGTGTTGTTTAAATCAGATGGATTTGTCTCTGTTTTATTTCAGTCTCTGTTTGTTGCAGATGGACAATTTATAGTCCCACAAATAAATGTGACAGTCTACAGTACTGGAAGTATTGTGCTCCACTGCAGGGTCCTCGGTCCTCAGGTGTTGACGGTGTGGACTTCAGCTTGGGTCAGACAAGGACAGGTATCCTGAAATTCAGGAAAAAGAAAAAAAGAATCAATTTTGATACTTTTTTTTTTTAATCCATCACCCAAATAGTGCTACAAACTAACACCTACAAACATATTTCTAACATTCCCACCACTTGGAGCAACATGCATTACATTAGTGAAGTATGAAAAGACTATTGGAGCATATATTTATCATAAACATTTGGAAACAGGCTGTGGGGCCCATGTTTAGTGGATTCCAATGAGAAGCACAGAGAATAGCTGTCTTTGACACAGCTGTGGGTGTCGAGCTACGCCTTTCTTGGTGAGTGGATTATCTCAGAAAAACATGAGGAGACTCTGAACACAAGCATCTTTCATGAGGGCTTTCAGAGTGGGCCAGGAAGACCTATGTCATCTGTTTATCTCTGCTCTCAGTATCCACATTTCACCAATTCTGTCCCTGCGCAATTAATCAAGGGGGAGGCTTCATGACATGGATGGATGAGAAAATGTCAAAAGGATAATCTTCATCAATTGGTCCCCTTTTAGATAAACATGTATCCAATAGATCCCAATTTAAGATACTTTTTGATTTGATTTGATATGAATAAAGTGGAACAGTCTGTTTTTTTTAAAGTGGGCATATAACAATGGATCATATGAATCCTTGAAACCAGAATAATCAGTCTGACAGGCCCAAATTCTCCCACTGTTACAAATATTGCGCACGCATTTACAAAGGCCCCTGAAGACCCCACTTTAATAATCTATTCTTTATTTTTTTATACAACTAATTGCTCTGTCTATGGAGGTAATTTTCAGGAAATGATTGCGACTGAGGCACAAGTGATCTATACACTTGCACCTGAAACTGAGACTATTTAAATAAGTAATACATATAATACAATAACTTTATATTTCATTAAACGTATCACATTTCACACAAATGTATCGTTTTTTTTCCGTATCATTTATTTTTAAAATCGTTTTCTGAAATCTATTGATATTTACCTCAAAAGATGTATATTGGACTCTTGCTGCTCCCCCTCGGCCCCACAGGCTAGTGCTGCTGGTCCGTTGCTTGTGTCGATCAACGCCCGGAGGTGTGGATGACCGACGGCCCCGAGGATTCAATTCAGTCCCCGGGAAGGCTGGAGAAAAGGGGGAGGCTCTGTCTCAGAGGTCAGGTGAACTGAAGTGGAGCGGGTCGATCAGCTTGGACACGGGAGGACTGGACTGGAGATGGGGCTGCCCTCCGAGATGCCAGCGCAAGTCTGTGTGGCGGTGGGCAGAAGCATGCGCTTGTGTGGACGACTGAGTTAGTGTGTGAATGAGTGAATGTGTTCGAGTGTGTCTCCCAGTGCCTGGCGTACAAGCACAATGCCCTGCTGTTTTCGCTGTGCCCTCCCTCCCTGCTCCTCGTCAACCTCTGTCCCAACCCCGCAGACCCTCACGTCCAACATGCAACCCATGTTCTCTTCTTTTTGACTCCCTTGTTCATTTATGAGAGTCTTCTCTTTTCTTCTAACCTCCTCTTTTCCCTTTCGATCTGTTTATGGCTTTCATTGAAGTTTTTTTTTTTCGAGTGTAGGGAGTCGGTCCTTATTCGACCTCGTGTTTACCGTTCTGAACGGAAAAGTGTGGTTCATTGTAGTTTTTCATATGGATTTTGTAATTAAATAGATATAATTCAAACACTGGATTGATACTGAAAGGATAATCGCATGCACAGCAACTGTATTTATACTGGAGAATTATAAATATATATTTTAAAAAAACATGATGTGTGAAGATGAAATAAGTATGATGTTTAAATGCTGCAGAAACTAGAAGAGATGATGAGGGGAGCGTCGTTCTTGCCGCCATGCAGGCGACCGGGACTGAAGAATGGATGAAGCCTGTCGGTGAATGTATCCGTGAAGGTGTGAATGTGGACTCCAGACTCGGCGCAGTAGAAGGACACGCGGCCCTCAGTGTAGTCCAGAAACACGCCCACCCTCCTGGGTCTCTGCTCCAGAGCCAACGGCGTGGCAGGAGAGGTGTTGGCAACGAGCTGGCCTCCAGCCTTCAGGCTTAGAGTCCAGAAACCATTTGCAGGGCAGACGGAGAACTTGCCCTTCCTGTTTATGGACTGTCTGACAACACCCAGATTCCACTCCACCTTCCCCCCGACCTCCACCTGCCAGTAGCACCTCCCGCCGCTGAAGCTTTCTTTGGCCAGCACGTTTGCCACACGGTCGAACCTCTTGGGGTGATCTGGTACCTCTTGAAGCTTGTCCGTATGCCTCACCTGTTTTCTGTCATCCGAGACGGAGAGGAAGGGGTGGGCTGTCTTGGCGCTCAGATTGACATCCACTAAGGAAGAGGAGGGGAGAAAGTGCCAAGAATGGGTCAAATCATCCATGTTTTTTGTGTGTACAGTCCTTTATATTTATTTATCTAAGCCTTACCTATGTACTTCTCTATTCTCTTCAGTTCTGTCAAAGGAGAGCCAAAAGAAAGAACAACATTACAACATTTATTGTAGAATGAATTAATGATTTAATACACAAGATAAAAGTTGCTTTACTCACCAGATTTGGAGAGCCTGTTGACTTCCACCTTCATCTTCTCCATTGTGTCTGCCAGTGCTCGCCTGGTGACCCCAACACATGGGTCAGTTTCTATAACAACCTTGGACCAATCCTTCATCTCAGAGGGGCACGTCGTGGGAACAATGTTCTGCGTGACGGAAACACAGTTTTCACCGATGGAAGCCAGTCACCAACGCCGTTGCATTATCTACAGAAGGTGCAGGAGATTACCACGGTGACTTGGTCGTCATCTTGATCGCCAACGCGGGGATCTGGGTCAGTGTTCTCCTTCCTCAGCTCCTGGATCTCCTGTTCGATCTCCTTCACCAGTGTTGCCACCCTCTTCTCCTCCTCTCTCTGCCTCCCCTCGATTGCGTCGACGACGGCTTTGTGACTCTTCTCCATAGCGTGGACGAGGGCAGAAAAGACCTTCTGGCTCTCTCTCACCTCTCTGAGGTAAGAGTTCTGATTGGACGTCATCATGTATCAACAGTCAACGATGCACGCTTTTTTTGTTGTTGTTGTTGTTAAACAGATTCAATGATGTCGAGACTTTCAACGCACCTTTTGTAACTCCAGAGCATATTTAAACCGTTCTACCTTCTGCTGCCTCTCCTGAATCATCTGCTCAACATCTATAACCTGTAACAGTGCACATACGCATGTCAACTAGATTCTTTAATCATCAGATTACCACTCGTGATTGAATTACTGACAAATAAAATGCAGTACCATTTCCTCATCAGGTGGAGTTTGTGGTCGAGTCTTCCTGTAGTTATCTGAGAGTTCTGCCAGAATCCGGTTGACGCTGAGGTCCGGCCTGTCGCTAAACACTCTCCTGCAGCTGGGGCAGTATTTGGACTGGTGTCGCGTCCAGTATTGGCAGAGACAGGACAAGCAGAAGCTGTGTCCACATGGGGTGGTCACCGGGCTGGTGAAGATGTCTCTACACAGAGAGCACAGGAAGTGCTTCTCGGGGAGAAGGCTAATTGTAGAGGCCATACTCTGAAAATTACAATGTCAACAAAGTATGAGAAAGCTGTTTTTCTTTCATTTTTTTTAATAATAAGTTTGCACTTGAGTGAATGTTATGTAAAACACAGAAATAACCAGTAGCCAGTTGACTTGAGGAGTGCCCATTATTTTCCAAACAAAAGGAATTGTATTTTATTTTTAAGCGCATTCACATTTCTTCGGCAATAATAATGTTATAGAAAATATATAGATACATTAAAAAAGTACTATTGAAAATGGAGCATTTGTATATTTAAAATACTCAGAACCTTTCATGTAGAGAATAGAACATTACGTTAAAGAAAATAATATAAATAATAAGTGAAAGTCCTGAATTTATTAGTTTATTAAAATAACAGTACGAAAGTATTATCAGCCTAATGTACTTTAGTACATAGTAGTTTAAAATAGTATTTGTATTACTATGGCAGGTGTAAGTGTGAACATGCAATGTGTGCAATGACAATAAAGGCATTAATTCAGGTTCCGCTGTAAAAAAATCCTCATGACATTAAGTAAGTAAGTAAGCAGCATTTTCTGGTAGCTGGTTGAAGTGGAGCTAGTTTGAAGTCCTTCTATACAGTTAGGAAGGCAACTTTAATACATTGTCACAAGCCAAAAACATTGGAAACCTCTGATTTTAATCTTTTTACAATATGTTGTTGTCTTTTAAGGGATATTTTTAAGCCTATTTCTTCCAATAAAATTGTCCTTAATTTACTTTCCGCCACTGTATTTGAGAACATATTTTTACATGGCTATCTTTCAAAGCTTCATAGTGCAAATTTGATATCAATTCAACTATTCCATGTTGAACGATACATATACTTCTCACTGACTCCCTCACATTATATAATCAGCTCAGATATGCAGCATTCAGACTCGCAGGACAAATGGTACGTCGTGTTCTTAAGCAGAACGGCACTCGTCTCATATTATGTAATGACACAAAAAGGACAGGATACATGACTTCTCCTTTTAAATCTAACATTCATTTCACTGGTAAAAAGCTCCCCACGGTGAAGCCTAAACCTCTGATTGTTTTCTCTTTTTATTGTACCTGTTCAATTGTTCAATTGAAAAGGAATTTCTTTGTGATCGAGGCGATGTACTAACATAGAACGGGAGCGTGACAATATATGACGTAAAGAATGTGGTCAAACAGGTAGCAAAGCACACTGTTTGTTACGTCACTGGGGAGCTACAGTGGAAATCAACACAAAGCAGGAACTCCCGAAAAATGTTACGTTTTGTTCTGACGTTCAAGGAAGGAAACACTGCCGGAGTATACAGCATGTTCACAAATGATTTTAAGGTCTGAATTAACTGACAGGAAAAGTTTTTCAAAAAGGAAAAACAGAGCCCAGTGTAAAAATATTCACTGAGCAAAGTGATTGTCCTACCTCTCTCTCCGGGTAAATCTTGTGTAGAAAACTCTCCAGTCTGGTGAGTCAGTGTAAGCTTCTATTCACAGTTTCAGGTACGTAGAAGTGCAAATGATTTACACTGAACAGGTGCACTAAGGTGTGTGTGTGTGTGTGTGTTGTGGGCCAGTAACAATGACACTCTCAGTTGAGACTCCACCCTGAATGTTATCTGAGCTACTAACTTAACCTACAGTTAGAAACCAGGAAATGTTGGAGGTTAAATAATAAAACACTCTTAACAAAGAACAAACACTACCACGCTGTGTGACAAACCTCAACTTCATTTATTCAGTTTACAAATGTACAGTTTAAATCAGCCAAGGGATTTACTGTTGGCCATTACTAAACCACCTAGGCTGCATAGTATAGGTCAGGTTTCAATCTCAACCTAAAGGGAGTTTTACATTTCCTTATATAGTTTGGTATCAAGTTAGCCCGGAAGCTACATAAGCAACAGGTCGATTTCAAAGAGCCTGTGATATATTTTCTTCTTTTCCATTTGTTCCCGAAGAACAGGCCATACTCAGTCAATACCACACTGTCACGGACGAGGGGTGGAAAAGAAGCGATTGATAAAGATTGAGTTAAAGTTGAGTCTGGAAAAAGGGGCCACTCTGTCCTCCATATGCTCGATAGCTACCTGGGCTGTCCCTCCTGCTGATCCACCCACTGCGCCACCTATGATCCCATAAAGAACCATCCCTCCGGGCCCCTCTATGGACCCAAACAGTGCACCCATGACAGCTCCCACAACAAAACCCGTACCCAGTCCTCTTGCCAGGGAGGTTCGGAGCCATCCGTTGTCCATCTCCGCTTTGGCTCGGATCTCTGCGCCGACATTGGCGGTGTAGGCATCCTTCTGTTGATACAGGTCCTCCGCTATGTATTGTTTCTCCATCACAGTCCACGCCTTCTCTATCTCTCCCGTCCTCTGCTTCTTGAGCCTCTTCACCTCCTTCTTCACACAGTCCTCTGCCCTCTGGAAGGTTCTGCTGGAGAAGCAGACCCCTCCTAAGGAGGCCACCATCCTCTCTATCTTCTGCAGCAGCTCTCTGTCCCGGCTGCGATCTCTCCAGTTCTTGCTAATAATATGAAAGCGTCCACCGTACTGCTCGATCAGTTCCCTCAGGGGCCAGTCAGTCTTCTGCACCCGGTCTTCCAGGGCAGCTCCCTCAAGTTTTCCATCATATGCCAGGAGCACCATGCAGTGCCTCAGGCAGTGTCTTCCAAAGCGTTCCTTCATTAATTTGGGGGTTCTCATTTCATTTAGGGAGATCTTCTCCATGTCAAAGGTGACAAGAAAGGCATGAGGACCAGGAATGCACAAGCACTTAGACCTCCTCAACTCCATTTTTCTCTTGACTTGAGATATATCCTTGTCGTAGATGTTTGGTCCATTGATCACAGCCACCCGTCTACCGGCGAGCTCTCCGGTATTCTTTATGCTGCCAGAAATGCTGGTGACATTCTTAGCAAACTCTTTCCTCCCAAGGATGTGATTTGTCAGTAGGAACTGCGAATGTCCACTGCTGCCGACCACCAGAAGCCTCAATTCTGTAGGAGATGCTGTGAAAAAGTGAAGTTTAAATTGGAGAATAACACCAGGGTAAATGTTCAAAGAATTGTGCGTCTGTTACTGTGTCTCATTCTCTTGCCATTGTATCTCACGGCTGTGATATGAGCTAAATGCTTACTTTGGCATGGCAACATGCTCACAATGTCAACGTTAGCATGCTGGTGTGTAGTCGTTTATAAAGCCATGTTCACCATCGTAGTTTAGCTCGCTAACCTTTGCCAATCGGCACAGAATGCAATGTTGACCTGATGAGGGCGCTTGATGAAATGTCAGAGGATCGCTAAGCAACGGCAGTTCATCCTGAGGGCGGCATGAATGCTGTACACAATGTCATGGCAATCTATCAAACATTTCACTGGCAATTAACTTCACAAAAGGGGGCTCAAAGAAAAGCCAGAGGATCACCAAAGCCGTCAGGATTCATACATGTGATACACACAGTTCTGGACTAGATGTCATCACATTTGTGTTAAGTCTAGATCGAAGAGGTTGTGAACTGACAAACAAACCGACACTGCCATCCCGCTAACGTGGCTAAAAACTAACGCTGATGAATGCTGCTAAATGGCATGCAGACTGAAAAGACCCTGTACCCCTTTTTTTTTTTAAACATGTTTGTTAACCCCCTGGATATGTTACATCTGTGATCTTACCTTTCTTCCTCTTATCCATTTGGCAGATCTACAGCACAGAGTCACTCTTTTAATTTGGGTTATCGCAAAGTTCTCCAGCTTCTCACTGGACTGAAGTCATCACCATAACGGTTGCATATATTCAATGAAAACACATCCCCCCTCTACCTCCCCCTCCCTCTCTCTCTCTCTCTCTCTCTCTCTCTCTCTCTCTCTCTCTCTCTCTCTCTAACTCCAGTGATTAGGTAATAGGTACCAGATTTACTATTACGTGGAAAATTACCTCAGGGTTGAATGCTGGTAGGGAGCACATTCACAAGTATTGATATTCTCAATGAAATACTTAGATTAAGTAATAAACTATGGTGTTTTATATTGTTGCATTTACATCCTTGGTAAAACTGTGAAGATGGAGGAGGGGATTCATGTATTGTATTTGTGGTGGTCTTCATTTGAATATAGCCACACGTCATATAAGTTATTTATATAACCACCATCATCATCATCATCATCATCAACATCCACCACAAGTGCTGATTAGAGGCAATTATTTGAAGATGACAAGCGTGACTGCAGAGGTGAGTTTAAGACATATACAACATGTAACTAACTATAACCCTGATTGTATCATTTTATAAACATTCAATACAGAGTTGATCTTTTGTTATTCCGTCAAAATTACATTAAAAAAACACCCTGATTTAAAATGTGACTCTCCACTGTTATCTCTCTGTCAGTCCACCAGGGATCAGAAAAATCAATAGCTCATTAAATTAGTTTGATCCTGTGTGAGTAGAGCACACACTTATATTCTAAAAATAGACTAGTTGTGACTGGTTATCTCTGCGACCACAAATAACAGTGTTTACGAAAACCTGCAGACCATGCCTCATGCAAAAAGACTAATATTCAGATATGCACTCATGGTTGTGCATGTTTGTATACGGTACTTATCGTAGGATTTCGGATCCCTTCTGTAACAACAGCTTAACAAACTCCTTAATTAGAGTAATCAAGCACCTGGACATGCACCATAACTATATACTAAATAGAAAAGCCACTCCAAAGCGGATGCCTAGGAGGACTGCTTACTATTCGCCTCGTAAAACCTAAGCACTTTTACACATTAACCTGACATTTTGGATCCAGAACATTTACAATTTGAAGAGCTGAGAGAGTATTATTCACATTTTAATATTTTCAGTATTGGACATCAAACTGTTGTCTTTTTTTTTGTATATTCAGTATATATTCAGTTTTGTATATTTTTACAGTATAAAAGCAGGTGACAACAGGTCCAAAGCTGCAGAAACGGGTCAATTCAAACTAAACTGTGCTCTAAAGTATTTGACTTTGCAGTTTAAATGCGTACAAAGAACACTGTCCATAACGGGAGGCCTAACGCATGTGCAAAAGCGCCCCCGTGTGGTCAAACCGCGTAACACACACACAGAGGAAAATCACGTGTAAGTATTTCCGGTTTGGAGCGACGTCACAGCTACCTGGAAGTGACTTCGGCCACATTGTTGTCATGAAAACTTAAATCTCCGGGACCACGTGTCCGCGTGAAGGACGACCTTCACACAGACGGGGGTCAAGAGGTTAAACGTGCCGTCAGACAGACGGAGAATGATTCAACACACGCTGCGCGCGAGCCGACGTGCCGTCTCGGCCGCTCTGCGCCGCTTCTCCGAGACTTCCGGTGGAGAAATCACTGAGGAGGACGGACTTGAACGGACCGGCTCTCCCGCAGAGCAGGCGTCCCTCTACGTGCACGTGAGCTGGCATTTGAAAGGGGGAACAAAAAAAGTATTGCAAATACTAGAAAAGTCTAGAAAATGTGCCCAAAACATGTCAAAGTCACCTTCCTCCTCTCTTCCTCTTCTCCAGTGGCCGTACTGCCTCAGACGGTGCTCCTACTGCAACTTTAACAAGTACATATCCAGAGAGGACAACGACCACATCATGACTGAGTGCATCCAGCGGGAGACTGAGACGTTGCTGCGGCTCAGTCAGGTCTCCTGGTACGGTGGCTGTCTTTCTTCCGCATGAAATCAGCCTTTCGACACGTGCCTTCACGTTTTTTAAATGTATTTCCTCCCTGCAGCATCACCTCCGTGTTTTTTGGTGGTGGGACTCCGAGCCTGGCTCACCCCTCGACCATCGCCGCTGTCCTCCAAACTGTTTCAAGGTGGGCGCGTCTCTCGGATAAGGCCGAGGTCACGCTCGAGGTCAACCCTACTCCTGTAGGAAAGTCAAAGTTAGAGGACTATTGCCGTGCAGGGGTGAACCGTTTCTCCATCGGGGTCCAGGTGAATATATGCTCTATAGACAGAGGGGACGGAGGATTAGATTATGAACTGTGTAGTTGCACATATCACATTGTTCAACCCTTCAGTCTTTGCAGGATGAGGATTTGAAAATTCTGGGACGAGACCACAGCTCTCATCAGGCTTTGCAAACTGTCGAAGAGGCCAGGAGGCTGTGCCCCGGGAGGGTGTCGGTGGATGTCATGTTCGGTCGGCCCAAACAGAGCGTTGAATCCTGGGAGAACGAGTTGTCCGAGCTGTTGAGGGTGTGCGACGACCACGTGTCTCTGTACCAGCTGACCTTGGAGCGTGGCACCCGTCTGTTCAAACAGGTGCTCGGAGGAGAGGTGACCGTGCCCGCCGAAGACGTGACAGCAGAGATGTACCGGTGTGCAAGGAGGACTCTCCAGCAGCGCGGCTTTCTGCAGTACGAGGTCTCTAACTTTGCAAGACATGTAAGTCCTCAGCAGAAGGACCGCTCACTGATCGTGTGAAAGGGCTTTATATAAGGAGTAGGGAGAAAACATGCAGTACAATAATGTTTAGGCAGACTAATATGTATATATATATATATATATATATATATATATATATATATATATGTGTGTATGTATATATATATATGTATGTGTGTATATATATATATGTATATATATATATGTGTGTATATATATATATATATATATATGCATATATGTATATATATATGTGTGTATATATATATGTATATATATATATATATGCATATATGTATATATATATGTGTGTATATATATATATGTATATATATATATATGTGTGTATATATATATATATATATATATATATATATGTATGTGTGTGTATATATATATATATATGTGTATGTGTGTATATATATATGTGTATATATATATATATATATATATATCTATGTATATAGATATATATATATATATATATATATATATATATATATATATATGCGTGTGTGTATGTATGTATGTATATATATATATATATATATATACACACATAATTGATACATAATTAACAGCAAGTTGTAGAGCGAGAGTTAAAGGAGATGTTGCTTCTTAAACAAAACATTTTGAGAGATACTTTTCTGTTTTGTTTTTGATGAGACGTCACCAACAACAAGGCCGATGTCAACGGCATGATACGGCTTCACTTTGTGTCACATAGAAGGCAGCGAGTCATCACAACACCAGCTACTGGAAGGGAAGACAGTACATCGGCGTCGGCCCAGGTGATTATTATCAATTACTTTATTATTACTATTATCTAGACTAAAGTTAGTTTTAACGTGTTGGTCTGTGGCAGGAGCACACGGGCGGTTTGTTCCTCTGGGGGAGGGAGGGGTCCATCGGGAGGCGCGGACCCAGACCCTGGAGCCTGACGTCTGGATCCGTGAAGTCCGTCAGAGGGGACATGGGACACGTAGGCGGATTCAACTCGGCCATCTTGAACTGTGAGCTGTTGCACTTACAGGCAAAAGTGCGGCGTAATGAGTGTACATAACACACGCGTGTCCGCCAATCCACAGCGTGAGCAACACAGTGTTGGAGGTCGCTGTGCATGTGCTCGTTCTTCCAGACATTCTGTTCCTGTGAAACGACCATCATCAGTCTCCGCACACTCACTCCGCGCGGTCCTCGTCAACATCGAAGTCACCGAGAAGTTCTCAGATGAAAGTCGTTTCTTTTTTACAGATTGGAGGAGGTGTTGGTGATGGGATTGAGAATGACAGATGGCATTAATCACGAGGTGAGGTTTTTTTTTTTTTTTTTTTTTTTTACCTGCATGACATAACTGAACATATTCTCTTTCCAGTTTCTGTGTGATCTTTTCTGTCGGTGCAGTCGATGTCCAGCATTCAGCACATCTTGGTACATGTCGATCCCTTTCTGATATTTAACAGCATTGGGAGATGTTTAGCCCTCACCTGGGTCTCCGGGAAGTCTTTGGCACATCCAGAGAGGTCCAAGAGTTGCTCCAGAGTGGACAACTCATTCTTGATGACAGGTGACCGATGACATCTTACAATACATAACTTAATAAATAAATATCCTTTTTTTTTTTTTTTTTTATTTCAATTCATAAAATGGTGGGAATTGCATGTTATAATTCCCCAAAGCCCAAGGTTGATGTAATCATACAGCTCATTGTACTTTGTGCATTATTAGACTAATACAAAACAAAGAGAGGAGCTGGTTTCGGGGATTATTTGCCGTTTTTGCTTTTTAAAAAACACAATTACTCGATTAATCAATTAAAATAGTTGCAGTTTTGCACTTGTGTCTGAATCTCTTATAATTTGTTCTCTCCTTTCCTTAATATCAGAGGTTTGCGCTGCTCCTGGGATGGACTGGTCCTACTGGACAGCATGCTGCCAGCTCTACTGGTGGAACTGGAAAGACAAATCGGTCCGAGCCTACAAAGGGATCACCACACTGATGGATCACCACACTGATGGATCACCACACTGACCTCCAGCCCTCGATGAGAGCAATGTTAATACAGCAGATAACTTCAGAGAAGGTGTGTTTGTGTTAGACTCACAGTAAACATCTGCCTGAAAACAGGCAGATGTTTACAATAGTTCAATATTTAATGACTTATTTAAGGCGTTGCCAGTTTTCACATTGTATAAAGTGTAAATTGTGTTACTTTGCTGTGCAGCTGACATGGGAATAGTCTCTTATTTGACCCTGTTAATAGAGAAATGAAACCGGCTCCACAGGCATTTATTTGATATTGACTGGTTTGGATGAGAATATATTTTTTTCAAGTCTCCTGGTGCTATAAAACAATTATTGCTTGTGCTGAACATTTCTCTGAAAGTCATATCATCTAAACGTGATTATTTCTCTCCCCGCACACAAGGAATAGTGTTTTATTCTTTAAATGGACGTCAACTCTCTTGGAACATTCATGTATTAACTGATCCATCTTATAAACAGTTAACTTGGATAAAAAAAATCTTTGTCTGCGAATTTATTTTTGACTGGTCCGTAATCTCCTAATTTAGAGCTGCAATTAATCGATTAATTTGTCAAATATTAAATTTATCGGCAACTATTTTGATCCTCAAATAATCGAATAGAGTCATTTCTTTCTCTGATTTCAGCTTCTTAAATGTGAATATTTCTGGTTTCTTTACTCCTATGAAAGTAAACTGAATATCGTTTGAGTTGTGGACAAAAAAAAAGGACATTTGAGGACGTCATCTTGGGCTTTGGGAAACACTGAACACGGTTTTAGCGATTTTAATCAACACCAAAACTAATAGTTAGTTGAAACACTTTCCAAAGTAATTTCTTGGAATGTTCCTGGAGATCGTCTGTAATGTGACACTAATTACAGAGGAAATGGAGAGAAATGGAGACAATGTTCTGTTGAGTCTGAGCAGATCTTTGAAGGAAATTCCTCTGGCAATCTCACTGCTTAGAAACTCAACAAACTGAACTAACAAAAGCCAAATAACCGTCTCAGACTTAAAGTGTTCCTACTTCACGAGTGTCAGTTTGATGTGGATTCATTTTTACCAGCTCCTTCAGCGACACATCAATTAAACTCCACAAATCATGAAAACGACAGATCTCACAGGAGAGAATATAAGTGAGTATCACCGCCGCTGTACGTAGAACTAGTGCTCTTCCAGCCTGTTGTTTATGTATTTTTATACTCATATAATCAGCACACTGTTTTCTCTCCGAACAGAAGCCACTTGACAATACTTGCCTGCGCATTCTGACGTACGCGTGCGGGATATCGTCATTAGTGACGTTGCTATGAGCCGTGCTACTTGAATTCTGCAGTGATCACGACGCTCTCAAGGAGAACCAGCTCTGCTCTGTGATTCACGAGGCCCATTGTGATGAGTCCTCTGCTATCTGGTTGTAGTTTACACTGTATAAATACATTTTTTTAAACACCGATGGGTGTCATGCATTGCCACTCTTTAAATAGCTCAAGTGAACAGAGCAGCTCCATGTCGGCCTATTGCTCAACAACTGTGGCTTTTGTTTTAGTCAAACCACCCTTTTCACAAACCAAGGACACTGAAAGAAGAGCCCACACAATCGATGTGTCTTGGTAACCGGAAGAGTGGGTTGGATATGTAAGGAAGAAAAAGGCCGAGTGTTGTTTAAGGAATTTAATTCCTACTCGGTGGTGGAGCAGAGTTTGATGTGGGCTCTCTCCGTGGTGCTGAATCCACGGAGTCCAATACGTCTCTCACCTCCACCTATTTCATACGCATTGCTTAGGAATACACATGAGTGTGTCGCTGATTAATCAGGCATCGTAACACCTCAGCTCTTGATGCCAGTCACAGCGCCGTGGGAGGATGTGATTGTGAACAATCTTGTGTGTGTGTGTGTGTGTGTAGGATGCCAAATACTAGAAGACGTTTAAGGTCGCAGTGAGTCATCTCCTTACACCAAGGAGCTCCCTCCCACACACGTATGCTCTTCTTTTGCATCATCACTCGAAAAACAAATCGATCGCTGTAGTCCGTGAACACAATCTGAACAACATCTCTGTCTCCACCGGCCCGTTTGAATGATAGAGCAGAGGCACTTTGTGACAATTAGAAATGTTTTATTATAGGCTCATATATATACAGTTACATAAAAAAAAAAAGACAAAAGATGAAAGCACCGGTCCAGCCAGGTGCGACAGAGTATAACTCCTTACATAATATGACATTGCAGCATACTACTACAATTGGTTTTTTCGAGCAGACGCACCATTCATTGAATGTGACACCTCTCGGGTTTGTTGTGCTTGGTGCTGGATCGCAGCACGAGCCGCAGGTCGCTGGTGAAGCTCGGGCGGCGCGCCAGCGTGTCCACGGCGGCACAGGGCGCGCCGAGCCCCCGGCTCCCTCTCCTGCCTCGCCGGCCGACGCACATCGACTGGTAGCTGGGGATGGAGATGATCTGATGGCGCGTCGGGCTCGTCTCGTCCGGCAGTCCGCCCAGAGTGGCGAGAGCCCGGAACACGCCGTCCATGCCGGTGCCGTCTTTCGCGGAGGTTTCGAAGAACGCGATGTCCTCGCCGAGTGTCTCCGTCACCTCGGACCGTCTGACGGCTCTCGGCGCCGCCACGTCCGCTTTGTTTCCGCAGATCACGACCGGCACTCTCGCGGGATGCTTTAAGTTCAGTAGCTTCGCCCTGGCGGCCTTGATCTCGTTGAGCCGCTCGCAGACTTCGTTGAAGGACTCCCTGTCTTCCAAACTGAACACGAGCAGGAAGGTGTCACCTGGAGAGGGGACAAGAGAGCATCACTTGATTAATTAATGGCAATGGGATACATTTCGCATTTTAATGTGCAATGCACGACTTCTCTCTCTTTCTAAACATCGTATTGATACTTAAATCAACTGCAGTGATGCTTAACGGCCATCGGGCTCACCTGTCAGTATGGATAACCTCCGTTTGGCAGGGAAGTCCCTCTCACTAGCGGCGTCCAGCAGATCGATCTGATACGCCTCCCCTCCGATGTGGAACAGTTTTCTGTGGAAGTCCTCGGCTGTGGGTTCGTAGTGTTCTTCAAAGTCTTTACCCAAGAACCGGTGGAGGATGTTGGTTTTACCCACTTTGGGCGCGCCCAGCACAACTATTCTGAGGCAGTTCCTGCGCTTGGTCAGACCCAGCTCCAGCAGACCCACGGACCTTTTGGGGAGTCGGTCGGTCGAAACCTGCCGGTTGCCCGAACTGGGAGATCTGCTTGGAGAAACGGCTCTTTTATCTTGTTGTTTCAAGCGCCCTTTCACCGTTTTGATGATGCCCATGCTGGTCTTCGAGACGTTGGGGTGCTGCGGCACTGGGGTGAGGGCTGCGCTCTGAACAACCGGGTGCGTAATGTCTGATTCGTGATGTCCGGTGAGAGAGTTGAACAGTTCGAGGATGCCATCAACGGGAAGGTACATCTTCTCAGTTGCGTGCAACTCCATGTTCTTTCAAGCGTCTCCAGGCACCGAGACGAGGCTATCGCAATCTTACCAGCCCGGTTGCTTCCCCATGTGTGTGCGTCGACCCGGAGCACGAGCGGAGCCTCTTATACACCCAGCAACCAGCGCAGTGTCTGCGTCACCGTCTCCACAAAGGAACACACTCCTTTTATAGAAGCACCGAGAAGCAACACACACCAGCACTCAATACCCCCCCCTCCCCCCTCTCCCTCTCATTCCCATGATGTATACTGAATTATCGTTTGATTGATAGTCATTATAGTGAAACTACATGAGAATTTGTTCAGCTACTGGAGGGGAACAAGAAAGTTAAAATGTTAAATTAAAATGTACCGAACCGATGCATTGCATGAAAAATATAGATATGTGTGTGTCTTTGACATCATTGTTTTTCCACTACTGCACTTCTACCTGTTTTTTTAAGCCTGTGGTGAAAAGAGAAGGCAGTATGTACCATGACTGATTATTATAGGCTTGGATACCTGTCAGTCAAGCAAACATGACCAAAAAAATTAAATTCCTTCTATTAAGGTGTAATATCTGTGAAAGGGAAATTATTGAGACCCAAAAGTGCTAAAGTGCCGTTGGAAGAATCCCAAACTTTAAAGGCACTGTTTGAAGAATGTCTGCTTGCCTTCAGTAAATCAATCAGAGATGGATACGCGTGAGCCAGTAAGTAGGAGGCCAGAACACTGAACCTTGAAACGCATGAGAGAGGTAGAAATGCTGAACAAATGCTAAATATATGAAAATAATATGCAGGACGATATGGTGTCGGGTGGGAGACAAGCAGGTCTTAGCCAAGGTGACTTCCAAAATCTCTGCTGAGGCCTGTTCATTTCTCTCTCTCTCTGCCGGTTTATGAGGAAAAAGAGCGGAGGATGTCATTCAGTGTCTGCCAATTAAATGATGTCCTGGAGCATGTCGCTAACGCAGCTAATGTGTGGACATTTGGAGATAGCAGTTGGCGGCAGTGGAATTGGAGGCCGATTCTCCGGATGGGCCGACTCAACAGGGGCTTGATGGACAGCGGCTGATTAGGGGACATTTTTTTTAATTTCTTTTTTATTATTGTTAGTTTTAACTATGTACTGGCTCTGTGGCACTCTGAGATTCTTGGATGAAGAGTGCCTTACAAATAGAATGCATTATTATTATTATTATTATTATTAATAAATCCAGAGCAGGTTGGGTTTGCACCGATGCCCCAAGGCTTTGTCAAGGCAGCAAGCAGCCTCACGCCTCCCCCATTACTTATTTATTCCTTCTGGCTGGATGATGTGTTGACAGCCGAGCAGGGGGCTGCACAGGGCTGTGATGAACAGGATGTTGTTTAAAGGCTAATCCAGTTGCTGGCTGCACTGGGCTTACCTCTCATGCTGAAAATCCACAAATGAATGACATTAAGGAGGGTGGAGGGGAAAGGAGAAGTGGCACTCGCATAGAAAAACATTGCTCTGAACCATGCAGGCACCGACTATCATATTGGACAGGTGTCATGTCATCAAGGGGCAGCGATCTGGAATCTGTCCTGAGGCTGTGGATACCCCCCCCCCCCCCCCCCCCCCCCCCCCCCCCCCCACCGTGATCAATAATAGATTGGGCAGCGCATTGATATCTACATTTTCTGCTTTTCATTTATTTATTTATTCATTCACAGAAAATACATTTTTAGTCAACTAATTTATATATATATATATATATATATATATATATATTTCATATATATAAAAAAATGTATATATATATTTTTATATATGTATATTTTATATTATAAAATATATTATATTTTTATATATATTTATATATATGTCATATATATATGTAATTTATACAGTAATGTAATTCTGTGTGATACATTTACTCAAGTAAAGGATCTGAATAATATTTAAACAAATATATATTTTATCAGACTTTGTGGAGATCTCTCTGGAGGCCCTAAAAGGCTTTAAACATTTGGCTTTTTTTCACATTTGTAGAAGTACTTCACAAGACGTGTAAACACAAGAAACCGGCTGGTTAAAAGTAAGTCCGGTACTTGATATGATGTCAACTTTTGATTTGCCTCAGTATTTTCGTATTAATCTCCTTTACACGCTGCCTTTTAAATTACAGCATTTATTTAACTTTTCTTAAATATACCAGTCACAGTATAGCACTATAACACACCTGTCACTACAATCCAACTATAATCAGAAGAAGAAAATGGGATTCACATTGATCATGTGATCATGACCCGCCCCCCAACAGTATTAATAAATGCTGCAATTTCATTGGCCGTCACAATCGTCAACTGGTAATATTAAAGTTCCAGAGGATGAGCTCTTTCAAACCGACATTTCTATGAAACACTTGCAAACTGGACACCGGACTGAGGAACTCTCTTCTTTGGTAAGCAACATTACGTATGTCGTTTTTAATGTTAGCTAGAAACAATAATAATAACAATAATGCATTTTCATTCATGCTCATACTGTAGGTACACTTTTATTTTGCTTACATGTGAATTATTTTAGTCCATACGTTACTGTCTGTCTATCGATGACTTTAACTGCCATTAACTGGCCTTTAACTGCCATTAACTGGCCTTTTACTGCCTTTAAAGGCTCACTTACAGTTGTACTGTTTATTGGTGTGCATTGTAAACCAACTGTAAAATAAACAATTAAATTAAATGCAAAAATACAATGTACAGTGTGGTAAACATGTAACTTAGCTAACGCTAACATTTTGTATCAACATTATTATAATGAGTCCTAATGACCCAATGTATTTGACCTTGCTTATTTTACTGGCTGCTCACTAAATAAATCTTTTTAAGGCAAATATTAATAAACAAATGATTTTAATTGATTATTTTTTAAGAGAGTCCGTGATCAGATATACTCCCATAGCAACAACGGCTTTGGCAACGCCGGCATTGGTTGCTAGGCACGCACGTTTTTGTCTATGAGGATTTTACCCTCACGCAGTCATGTGATGGTGTCACGCTCACAGGGGCTCTCTGATAAATTCAATGGGTGATTTATTCAAATTTTATTCCCAACGACCTATTATTACGTTGCTTCTTGCTTTTATTCAAGTAAATGATCTGAATGATTTCTCAATTTAAAAAAAAATGAATTAGTCAAACGAAATAAAAAATATATTCTCTCACACACCTGCCTGCCTGTTTTTCTTCCCCGTAGCCCATCCCTCTCTTCCCGTTTCTCTTGTTGACATCCCTCCAGAGTAACTTTGCTTGGACTCGAGACTCAAGCATGACCGAGGTGGCGGTCGCCATACCACGGCCAGGAGGTCCCAACCCATCTGGCGTCTCCGCCGAGCAGGAGCACCTCCCGTACCCTAATCTGGCCTCGGTGGTCCTGGGCTGGTTTAAGCAGACATCAAGACCCCGTAACTGGTGCCTTAAGATTGCCTTGAGCCCATATCCTTTCTCACCTATCCAAAATATGTGTACAAAAATAATACAAAACGTGAGTGCATGCTTGAGTAGAGTAAAGGCCGCACTCAGCTGTCGCTATTAATACACTGTAACGTAGTTTAAAATAGGCATCGTTAGTCCCGTTGGGTGTTTCTAGTATGTAATCATCGATCCACTGTTTTTATGAATGAGTGAACGTGTTTGAGGTTGTTTTTTTTAAATAGGAACAATATGACATACAGGGATCAAAGAACAAGTATTTTCATTTTTTGTGTATGCGTTAGTCAATTTACAATAGTGAAGAAGAAAACAGGAAAGTAAAACAGAAAATAAAAAAGTAAGGAAATAACTGAAGATAATAACAACAGTCCAAAAAAGAAAAAAATTATAACAATGAATAATAAAACATTACTAAGTGGCGGACCTGAAAGTATCTGAAGAGATTTGAACGGTCCAGGTCACATCTCTCACAAAGTCCAATTCAGATGGTGGGAATAGATGGTTATTACTAATCGGACCCAGAGAAGAAGCGGCTTGAAATTTAAAGTGACAACGAAATTAATCCATTAATCCAAAATTATATTTTTTTAATGTTAGTTGCCCAATAATAAAAAATGAATTTAGGAAGAGCCACGCCATCCATGTCCCCCGGGCCTTGGAGAAAGACCTTGCTCACTCGTGGCGACTTACCTGCCCAGATAAAGTTTAGAATGATCTTATCAATAGATCGGAAAAAAGATTTTGGTAAGCATCTAAACAAGTATAGAAATTTGGGAAATACATTCATTTTTATGGACTGCACCCTGCCAGGTAGTGACAGGGGAAGGTTGCTCCATCTAAGAAGGTCATTTTTCATATTTTCAACCAAGGGGTTAAAGTTGGCTGTATGAAGAGAAGCAAGACTGGCGGGTTATGTTCACACCAAGGTATCTGAAACCTGAACTGGCCAGACGAAAAGGTACTGAAGTTTGTTGAATTTGGCAAGCCAAATCGTTTATTGGGTACAATTCACTCTTTTTTTAAGTTTAATTTATATCCTGAAAATGAACCAAATTCCACCAGAATCGATTTAATTGTAGGAAAGGATGCCACTGGGTCATTTACATACAACAAAAGGTCATCTGTGTACAGTGATACACGATGTTCTATCCCACCCCTGCGTACTCCTCGCAAAAGTGGAGATGTTTTCAATGTAATGGAGGGTGGTTCTATTACATTTGCAAAAAGCAAGGGGGAAAGTGGGCATCCTTGGCATGTGCCTCTTGTTAGAGAGAAATATGGGGAACGTAGTGAGTTTGTGCTGACACATGCTTGCGGATATGAATATAAGAGTTTAATCCAGGAGGCGAAAATATCACCAAACCCGAATTTCTGTAGGACCATGAATAAATACTCCCACTCAATCCGGTCAAAAGCCTTTTCAGCGTCTAATGAGATAACTGCTTCCGGGACCAGCGGGAAGTGGGAATTATGTTAAGCAACCTGCGGATGTTGGAAAATGAATGACGATCTTTAACGAAACCAGTCATGGTCTTCAGAAATAATTAAAGGGGTGATATTTTCAAGTCGGCGAGACGGTACCTTTGCAACGATTTTTGCGTCTACATTAAGAAGTGAGATCGGCCGGTAGGATCCACAATCAGACGGGTCCCTGTCCTTTTTTAGTAAAAGTGTGATGGTTGCTTGTGAGCGAGTAGGTGGAAGAGTACCCTTAATCAGCGACTCCTGATACATTCCAAGAAGAATTGGAGAAAGCTTCTTATTCAATTTTTTTGTAAAACTCTGCCGTAAAGCCATCGGGGCCCGGAGTCTTGCCACTCTGCATGGTTGTAATTGCTGCCTGGACTTCTTCCAGTTCTATTGTTCTATCTAGCTCTGAGATCTTATCTGATTCGAGGCATGGGAAGTTGAGGCCGACTAAAAAGGTCGTCATTGGTCCTTTTGTATAGAGGTGGATTCAGAGGTATACAATTTAGTGTAATATGCCTCAAAAACGTTGTTAATTTCTTTTGGGTTTGTTTTCAAGTTTCCACGACTGTCTTTAATCTCAGGGATGAGCCGTGAGGCTGCTTCCCGTTTGAGCTGATGAGCCAGCAGCCGACTGTTCTTGTCCCCATACTCATATGACCGGCCACGAGAGGACAACAGTAGTTGTTTGGCTTTTTTGGTTGATAGAAGATTAAATTCTAATTGCAGGTTTTCCCTTTTTTTTTTTTAAAGCTCAGGTGATGGATTAGAAACACACTCAAGGTTGTGAATGGATTCAGTTAAATGTTTTAGTTGTTGCCTCCTCATTTTGTTTGAGTACGATGTAAAGGAAATAATTTCCCCTCGTAGAATCGCTTTAAGCGATTAGACTTTTTCAAATGTGTTTCCTGGAGGAAAACTACATCAGCTTTATCTGACAGAGTTGTCTCCAACCCTCAGAGTATCAGAGGAATTGCTAGTGTTAGCCATGAACAGTTTGTGGTTTAGAGTAGAGAGACACCAAGATGAGAGTTACAGAGAAGACTGTGGTTAGATTAAAATAACGGTTGGAAAAATGAGAAAGAAGAGCATATCTGGTTCTGCCCCTTAGTTCTGTCCTTGTGACTGCAATCATTAGTTTGTTTGCATTACAACGTAAATTGTAGGCCAAACCCATATTACCCCGAAAACAATCCTAGGTCTACTTCCCGAAACGAAGAGAACCGCAGGAGAAAACTAATCTTAAACTTCCAGTGCATCAAATTACTCACTAGCCTAAACAAACGGGTGGTTCCTTGTCCTGGTAATAGTGAAAGGTCACCATCATTGTTTGGAGTTGGGTCGGGAGCGTGGCGCGCCGAGGCGGTGTGTCCGGTCCAAGGTCGGCGGAATGGGGAATAAGTCGCTTCCCAAAGTCTAGGCAAAATAATCCCGACATTAATTTGACCGGATCAGTCCCTTCTATTCTCTCTGCCAAGTTGGTCACTCTCAGATTGCACCGCCTTGATCTGTTTTCAAGATCATCCACTGTGTCAGCGAGAATGCAGTTTCTATTTTTTAGTGAGGCGCACATTTCTTCGAGGCCGACAATTCTCCCGGTGATGTGGCGGCTCGTTCGTCCTTCTTCGTCCGCAGATTATGGCTCATTTGTCTCTCAGACGTAAGTATGAAGCAGGCAGAAGTATTAATGTGTTTTTTAAGATTTAATCATTTGAAAGTTGCGAGACACGTCTATCCCCCTACGCATGCTAACCGGAAGTCGTTTGAGTTTTGACCTTAACCCCCCTTTTCCTCCACGTGGTTGGATTGCGTGTCCACGCTGGTGGTCCTCCTCAACTGCCTGAGTTTGGGCATGCTCCAAGCCGGTGACGAGAGGAGCTCCACGTTTCAGGTGAGCGTTTTTGTCGCGCACAAATCATAACGCAAAAGACTAATAACAAACCTAAAATGGTTTTATATATATATATATATATATATATATATATATATATATATATATAATGAAAAACACACTACATTCAAGATGTCCTTCTGTATTTATGAGAAAGCACAACGTTGGTATTGTTGTTTTCTACTTTTATTTATTGCCAGGTTGTGGACTCTTTGGTCGTGGCGTTTTTTGTGCTAGAAATGCTCGTCAAGATGTTGGCCAAGGGATGCTTTGGTTACCAGGGCAGTTACCTCGGCAACCGATGGCACAGGTTGGACCTTTTCATCAACTGCGGAGTGTGAGTATTCCAGAAACAGTTTATATGTGTTTTATATTGTGAGCAGGTTGGTTTCATATTCATGTAAAAAAAAAAAAAAAAAAAAGCAAACTCACTTCTTCCCACTCTCCCACTTTTTTCCCTTCAGGTTGTTCGGCCACTTTATGGAAAACGTCAACTTCCACTTCCAAATCTGCCGGGTGCTCGGACCGATGCGGCTGGTCAGCAGAGTGACCAGTAAGTGTTTCCATACACGCACCCCACAAGTTAGCAAGTTATGTACATTTCAAGCTTTTAATGTGACTCTTATGAGTATCGATCGATGTGATAAACCTCCGGAAAGCGGGTCCGCTTCTTTACGATTTACTTTTTTCGTAGTGGATGACAAAAATGTAAACCTCATGTAATAACATGTACTTTTATCTGGCGAGAAGAATCTGGTTGTAAACACCGTATGCAGTATAACAGTAGACAGTATAATACCTCTACTGTCCAATGCAATTCAAAATAATGCAAATGATAACTCTATAAGTGCATGCTATCTATATTATATTTTAGACTATTTTAGATTTTATTTAGGAACGGCGCTGAAATGCGGATACATACTTGTATTACAAACCGGCAGCTCTTTTTCTACCGGTCCGACAAAAAAAAAAAAGGACCTTTTAAGAAAATCACTAAGAAGGTCTTCACTATATTAAGTTGTGTTGACGCCATCTTTTCCGTCTTCCTCTGCGCAGGTATACGGGACGTGTTCGCGGTCCTGATGGACATCTTCCCCATGCTCCTCAACGTTCTCTTCCTCTACCTTTTCGTGGTCCACATCTTCGGGGTCATGGGAGTCCAGCTGTGGGCCGGGCTGCTGCGCAACCGCTGCTTCCTGGCGGAGGACGTCCCCGCGTAAGGATATCTCAATATCCACAATTACCAATTATTCTCGTGGCTTTTTGATTATAGTTTGGTCTTTTAAATTGTCAATATGATTGCTGTTAATTTCTCAACAAACCGTCGTCTTTCTTTAACCAGAGAGTACAAGGCGTCGATGGCTCCCTACTACACGAGCATGTACGATGATTATTACCCGTACATCTGTTCGACCGACGGCATGAGCGGCATGAGACGCTGTCACAACCTGCCGCCGTCCGTTGAGAACGGCCAGGCGTGCACTCTGACCCCTCCCGGCGATGCGCTGGGCCCCCCGGTGGCCAACGCCTGCGTGAACTGGAACACGCTCTACAACATCTGTCGTGCTGGGGACCTGAACCCGAGCCATGGGGCCATCAACTTTGACAACATTGGCTACGCCTGGATAGCCATATTCCAGGTAAGAAGGGCTGTCAGAAATACGTCTGTCTGTCTGTCTGTTGTCTTTCTGTCTATGTATCTGTCTGTCTGTCTATCCATGTGACTCACTAGTCATCCTGTTTTGAACTCAGCGCTAACATTGCATTCTTCTGTCTTTCCGCCTGCAGGTCATCACTATGGAAGGATGGTCGAACATCATGTTTTACGTCATGGACGCCTATTCCTTCTGGTGCTTTGTGTTTTTCGTCCTCGTCACCATTGTGAGTACAGCCACTCGTCTTCGTTGTTCCTGGGTCTCAAACGACGGTTCACGTGTCGGTATTATTCCAAACTCTTTCGATCTCCCTGAAGCATTTTTTCCCCCCCCTCCCCGACCAGATGGGCTCCTTTATCATGATGAACGTGTGCGCGGTCGTCATCGCCACCCAGTTCTCTGACAACCTGGACCAGATAAAGGAGTGCGACAGGAGAGTCACGGAGGCCGCGTCCATCTCGGGGGTCTTTTCAAAGTTGACCGGCTGCCTGAATGGAATCGGACTCGCCGTCTGCAGGTCGGTCCCCGTACACGACCATTTGAAACACGTCGGTGGAGTTGTGGTCAGATGTGTGGGGGTTTGCGGTCTTCATTCCACCTGAAAAATAACTTCCTTTTGGGTTATTTTCAGTTATTTACAGGTTTTAACAAATAGACGTCGTAACCGGGTCCATCATAAAGGCGCCGGGACAGATGACAAGTCGGTAAGACACAAAAAATTGTTCTGCACTGCAACCAGCGGCGGAAGGCGTTGCCTCGGCAACGAGAAGTCACCTGACGTGACCGTGTCATCTTTCAGATCATGGTTGAAATCTGCACACCGGTCACCGACTGGTTGCTCAGAGTCGTCAGAAACAAGATCTTCGACAGAGTGATCATTTTCGCCGTTTTCCTCAGCATCCTCACCATGGCCGCAGAGCATCACGACCAGGTGAGGAGTGTCTTCAAGTGTGTGAGGTGACGACGGACTGAGGGCCCGGCACGCTCCGACAAAGATTGACTTAAAAATCTAATCGGAGTTCAGAAAAACTAGGTTTGAAATGACGCATCATCTTTAAAATTAAGAAGAGCTCAGTTGCGGAATTAAAAACTAACCTCTGTTTTTGCGTAAGTGTAATCAATATGATTTATTGTTTACGATGTGCTTGCTTACCCAAAATGAAAAGTAAAATAAATAAATAAAATAAGCATTGCATTTGGGAGCTTGTGAGTAGGCTTCTTTCTCGCTCCCTTCACCTCCTCTCCGTCCTCGTCCTCCTGCAGCCGATGGAGTTGACGAGCGTGTTGCGGATCAGCAACAACATCTTGACCGTGGTCTTTGTGGTGGAGATGGTCTTGAAGCTGGTGGCTCTCAGGTGGCTGTATTTCAAGGACAACAACAACTTGTTTGACTTTTTCATCGTCATCATCAGGTAACAGGAGTTTTTGTTTTGGGTGGGGGGAGGGGGGTTCAACTGGCCAGGCCAGCGTTTCTGAGATAGGTGTGAGACAAGGAGAAAAGATGATGTTGTGATCTTCGCAATAAAACATCTTTGATGTGATGTGTCGACTCTTGGCCAATCAGCATTAAGATGTCCGCAGCGGGGGGTTGGGGTTAGCTTGAATGTCAGCCCTACCACACATCTACTGCTGCAGAATTACAAGGCCCAAAAAAGGAAGTTGGTTGACTTTAACCATATTGTATATAATAAAAAAAAATATTTGTTATTATTATTATTATTATTATTATTATTAGGGCCCGAGCACTGACGTAGTCGGAGCGGAGGACCTATTGTTCTTAAAATGTTTGTTGTGTACTAAAAAGGTGTGGCTAGGTATGAAACCTCAATCCCGTAATTGGTTCTGTCCAAAATGTTTATTATTATTACCGTACGTGTGTTTCTATGTTCTTAATCAGATCAGTTTAAAGTTTTGGTCAGAAGACCGTAGTTATGAAAGCTTGAGGTACAAATTTACGACGCATTATTTTATAGTTAAAGCTGTGGATTCTGGATGAGACCAGTCGTGCACCATAAGACCATAAAAGCCACCCAAAAATAAAAGCAATTTTGACACGAGCAGCAGTCTCAGTAACAGGCGGAGGTGACAGCCTCGACGTACGTTACGTTGACTACAAGCGACAGCGGTCAGACAGGAGCGTGTGTGTGTGTATGTGTGTGTGTGTTTGTGTCTTTCAGCCTGTGGGAGACGATCACTAAAGTCAGCGGCAGGTTGTCGGTCCTCCGGGTGCTACGGTTTGGGAGGATGCTCCACTTCTTCCCTCATCTGAAGAAGCAGCTGCTGGTGCTGAAGAGGGCCATGGTGGATGCAGCTCCACTCTGCTTAATCATGCTATTTTTCATCTTACTTTTCAGGCATGCACACACACACACACACACACACACACACAAATCATTTCTGCCCACTGCGTGTCTGTGTGGGAGACATCTGACCAGACGCATTACTTTTCAATGACTGTCGCTTCTTGTTCTCGCTCCCCTTGCAGTCTCATCGGCAGGCAGCTGTTTGGAAAGCACTTTGAGTTCAGGACTGTGGACGGAGACCCCGACAGGAAGAACTTCGACACAATGCTCTGGTCCATGGTCACTGTGTTCCAGGTCGGTTTTGTCAGACTTCCTTAATTTTGTGATTGTGTGCACTTTGCGTCTCAAAAAGTGGCCCCTCAAACCCTCTCCGTTCGATCCAGATTCTGACTGAGGAGGACTGGAACCTGGTGTTATATAACATGATGGAGGCCACCAGTCCGTGGGCCGCCATCTACTTTGTGGCGGTCTTAGTGACGGGAAAACACGTGCTTCTGAACGTCCTCGTGGGCATCGTCATTCAGGGCTTCCAAGACAGAGTGAGGACCCGGTGTCTTCTCCCAAGAGTTGTATTTTTACAAATGTGGCTTTTTAAGTAGGGCGCACACTCGCACGCTTTTTCCACTCGCGCCTTTTGCCGAACTCTTTCTCCCCCGTTGTTTCCAGTCCACCGAGGACGGCCCGTCTGATCGAGACTCCTCTCAGTCCGCCGGCTCCTCTCCTGCCGACGGGACCCCCGAAGACCCTCCCGAGGAAGGTTCCTTACCTACAAACAATAAGGACACCGTAAGTTCCAGGCTAGCGATAGTTTTAAGTCTGGTTTCTTGGTCTCTTTACCGCTGTTCTGAGCGACGTCTTTTTAAGTATTTTGCCCACGCTTTAGACAAAGAGAGATGGCTAATGTGTTGATTACCCCCACCCCCCCACCCCCCCGGCAGAGATCTCTGAACTGGATCCAGAAAACACTCCGCTGGTTCAAAGAACATGAAGACTGGTCGTTCTACATGTTGTCTCCCCAGAACCGGTAAGTCTCTCACACGCACACACATGAACACAAACAAACGTGATTAATGCTTGAATAAATATGGAAAGATTGTTCTCGGGATACTTTATATGCAGTACATGAAGGAAGTGAAATGTGTGTGTGTGTGTGTGTGTGTGTGTCTGTGTGTTTTTAGATTCCGCATCTTTTGCCAACGTGTGATTGTTACTAAGATTTTCAACTACACGGTTTTGGCCTTTATTGTTCTGAACTGTATCACCATCGCTATGGAGAGGCCTGGAATAAAACCTGGAAGCACGGTGAGACATGTACACACACACACCTACAAAACACCTTAAGTATTTGGTCTCTGAGTTCTCTCTGGATGTTTTGTAATTAATGAAACCAATAATATGTCATTTAAATGTGATTAGATATAATATAAAATACAGGCATGTTGGAAAATTAATCTCACTCTGCCCTCTAGGAGAAATTGTTCCTGAAAGTTTCCAGTTACATATTCTCTGCTGTCTTCCTGGTCGAGATGCTTTTCAAGGTAAACATCTTTCTTTTTTTTCCTTTTTTTTATTACTTTAGTCACTGAAACGGCATTCTTATTATGAACTATAATATTTAATTTGTTCTAATAAATACCAGTACATCTGAGCTAACACTTCCTATGATGCCCATGTCCAGAATGCATTGCAAACCCACTTAGAATGCGTTATAATCTGCCTATAGCACTTTATCCCAGCAGTTTATAATGATTTATGAAGTTAAGTATCGTAATACTGAAACCATTTCTTGTCTCTCACTTGCACATAGTGTAAGTATGATTCCCATGGTTGTGATTCAGGATACACTTTGTTATAATGCAATATAATCTGGTTATAAGTGACTCTCAAGAGGTCATCGGGTGCTTTAAGTAAAGTAATGAAATTCCAACGGTGCGCGTTTCAATAAATCATTATTTTTTTACCTTCAAATCAATGTGTTTTGACGCCAGGTTCTGGCTCTGGGTCTGCTGGTCGGGCCCGAGAGCTACTGCCGGTCGGCCTGGAACGTGATGGACGGCTTGCTGGTGATTCTTTCTTTCGCCAACATCCTTGTTTCTCTGGTCAGCAAGGAACACAAAATGCTGGGCGTCGTGAAAGTGTTGCGCCTGCTCCGCACATTCCGCCCCCTGAGGTGCGTGATTCTGTGTGTGTGTGTGTGTGTGTGTGTGTGTGTGCGCGTACAGTATAGACGTTGGTGTGCTGTCGTGCGTCAGCGACCCCCGCATCTTTTCGTCGCCGTCTTTGTGACGACCTTTCTGTGTTCCAGGGTCATCAAGCGAGCCCCGAAGCTGAAGCTGGCCGTGGAGGCTCTGATCGCCGCCGTCAAGCCCATCGGGAACATCACGCTCATATGCTGCGCCTTCATCTTTTTCTACGCCATCCTCGGCGTGCAGGTACCGGGGCAATGCACACACACACACACACATTTTATTGTGCGGGTCAAAAACCCACCTCTCTGCTGGCTTTTTTTTTCTCCGTAGTTGTTCAAGGGAAAGTTCGACGTCTGTATCGGCGAATTCGTCGAACACATCACCAACAAGACGGACTGTCTGTCGGCCAACTACCGCTGGGAGAGAAAGTTCTTTAACTTTGACAGCCTGCCGCAGGTACGGACGATGCGAGGTTCAGCGTGTGGAAACGGATCGAATACATATACTCTACACGTGTTTGTGATTTGACATTTAAAGCGGTTTCGAATATGGTATATCTGATCATCACGCAAGTGCGGTACGTTATACATTCAAATCATCCCCCCCAAATGTCGCCACTTTCTTTGTTGTTTTAACATTTGATACAGTGTTTTTATGTAATTGGTTCCCTGTACACTTGACAATAAACTGTAACACTTTGCCGGTTACAACCACGTTTAGAGGATTCGTGCACAGATTATTCAATTTCAATTCAGTTTATTTTGTATAGCCCAATATCACAAATGACAAATTTGCCTCAGAGGGCTTTACAATCTGTACACATACGACATCCCTGTCCCAGGACCTCACATCGGATCAGGAAAAACTCCCCAAAAATGACCTTTCACATCTCTGAATGATTAGCGCTCCAGTAGTTGGTCAGCCATTCGGCACGTTTACAAGATCTATCGCGCTTAATATTATGATGCAGATTAAAAAAAGCTAAAAGATGAGGGGGGCTTCACTGGTTCATAAAGTTGAAGCTTTTTCTGAGAGTCTGGTCCAAGGCCGTGTAATGCCTTACACAGTAATAAAAGAACTTTCAAATAAAAAATGCAAACAAACGGGTTACCAGTATAAAGGTTTAAAAACATACAAAACGTATAATATAAACTTTTGTTTCCCCTGTTCAGGCTCTGATGTCGCTGTTCGCGATGTACTCCAAAGATAGCTGGGTGCACATCATGTACAATGGACTGGATGCCGTGGGAGTGGACCAGCAGGTGTCTGATTTTTTTTTTTGTCGTGCTAAATGAAAGAGAGAGATATGAATTATTTTAACTTCTCAAGACACAATCTGATGCCTCTTTACCCCCCCCCCCCCCCCCCCCATCCCCATCTCAGCCTGTGATGAACCACAATGAGTGGGTGCTTTTTTACTTCATCCCCTTCATGATAATGAGCTTCTTTCTGCTGGACATGTTCATCGGCGTGATGGTGGACACCTTCCACCAGTGTCAGCAGAAGCAGAAGAGGCTAGACGAGGCAGAAGGAACAGCATTGCATGTCCGGGGCAGAGGTAAGGGAAGGGGGGGGGCGGTGGGCATCAATGCATATATCGGGTTTCATATACCAAAATGGCGTCGGTGAGAGGGGAATCTGATGCCATAAAGCCAAAAACAATAAACCAGCCGAAATGACGTTAAAATGCATAATCATATACATCGATCATTGCAGCCAAAAACAGTATCTCCCATTTTCTGTCTGTGTACATATAAATGTGCGTGTGTGTGTGGTTGTGTGTGTGTGTGTGTGCGTGAAGCCGTTGGTCCTCCCGAGTCTGAAGCGACGTTGTATTTAGCGTCATACTCGCGCACGCGGCGGTGCGTCCACGCCCTGTGCACGAGCCGCTACCTCGACCTCTTCATGGCCGCCATAATCGGGATGAGCGTCATGGTCATGGCTCTGGAACACTACGGTGAACCTCAGGTATTCGCTAAAGGCACGCGTAGAAGTGCAGCAAATGAATTGAATGTACATGGATGGAAACTAACCTGTGTGTGTGTGTGTGTGTGTGTGTGTGTGTGTGTGTGTGCAGTACATCACTCAGTTGACCGAGTGTTGCCACTATGTGTTCACCCTCATCCTGATCGGGGAGGTCCTGCTGAAGGTCGTGGCGTTCGGCGGACGCAGGTTCTTGCGAAATAGGTAACGCACGAGCATGAGGGAGTTTATTTCCTCATCCGCTGTCAGTGTATATTACTTTTGTGTGTGTGTGTGTGTGTGTGTGTGTGTGTGTGTGTGTGTGTGTTTAGTTGGAATCTGCTGGACCTGGTTGTCGTATTTGTCTCCGTCTTGGGGATTGTTGTAACTGAGATGAAGATGACGCACACCATTACCATCAATCCCAGCATCCTCCGAGTCGGCAGAGTCCTCAAACTTGCACAAGGTATGCACACACACGCAGACACACACACACATACACACACTCGACAGAAATGTAAACGCGCGCGTGTGTGTGCGAGTTGTCGTGTATGCAAAGTTGTTCGTGACGACGACTGTGTGTCTCTCTTCAGTTCTGAAGGCCGAAAAGATCCGGGTTCTGCTGACAACCGTGATCAAAACGCTGGCGCAGGTAAACGCTCGATGTATTTATTTAGTTTTTGTCTGATTCCTCATGAACATATAAATGTGAGAATGAACTCTTTGTTTTTGGGGATAAGCTGCATTGTGTACTTGAGTTGAGGAACGTTTGAGTGTCGGCACACTTTACGAGTGTCTGTGTTTGTCGGCGCGCTACAAACCCCTCGCGACGCGGTTCACTCCCCAAAATCTGCAGACTAATAACGATGAAACACGTCAGCATGAATAGATCTCTGATCATTTGAAAGCCGTGGCAGCAAAACGCAGCAATGTGGGAGCAGAAGAGAAAAAGAAAAAGAGACCTCGAGGTCTCGAATGAAGGCCGATGATGTTAGTGTTTGTCGCGTGTGAGGGATCTCACGTGCATTTTGAATTGCAGGTTGGAAACATATGTCTCCTTTTCATATTTTTTTTCTACGTCTACGCCGCGCTGGGAGTGGAGCTCTTCGGTGAACTCGGTCAGTCACACACACACAAACAAGGGCATGCAGCAATGGATCATGGTCCCGGAGCTTATCCCAGAAGCCATATTGTTGCTAAGGGAACCAATGAAGCCTTTAGCTCAAACCAGGCGGAGTAGTGAGCGTAGGCCTACACTATCACTCTATTTATTTCAAAAACTATATTTTCTCACTTCCCAAAAATGTTTTGAAGCTGACTTTTTTCAATTTTTTGGGATAAATAAACAGTGTGCGTATATATATATATATATATATATACATACTTACGTACATGTGTGTGTCGTGTGAACAGAATGCGTGAACAAGGACCTCTGCCGGGGCATCAACGAACACGTCAACTTCGAGAGCTTTGGAATTGCCCTGCTCGCTCTGTTCCAGGTTTGCACCGGGGACAATTGGAGCGTGATTATGAAGGTATGTGCACGCACGGCCATACGCACACATGAGCTCTGCACACGCTTCATCCCGGAGGGGGGGGGGGGCGAACGTGCGTCTTTAAGCGGGTATTGTCGTCCCACCTGCCAACAAAATGCCATATTTAATCTAATTAAAAACATGTGTATTTTATATAAGTGTGTTAATTAAGAACTGCAAACACTGTACGGTTATTTAAAGGGGATCTAACTTGTCTATTTAGTGTCTAAATAAAAGAGGCACTTTTAACCCTTTGTTTTAATTAATTTAATACATTTGAGAGACGATGCATTTAAGACGATGTCTTATAGTGCACAACAGGGGGGGGTTATATTAGTAAATGATGGACTCAGATCTTTTTCAAGTGTAAGATTCTACTGGGCCGATTATCAAAGTCCCCGTCAGGATTTCAGAGTGAGGTGGTATGCTTTCCGAGTCTCGCTCTGCCTCTCTCCAGGACACCATGACCCAGGATCGGCAAGACTCTAACTACCTCTTGTGGGTCTCGCCGATATTCTTCATTTCATTCGTGATCATGGCCCAGTTCGTCCTCGTCAACCTGGTGGTAGCTGTGATTATGCAGGCCATGGAGGACAGCAAGGAGGTGAAGGTGATGCACCGCTCTTTAAAAATGTATATGTATACAGTCAAATAGTGTCTCATAACTGTGTCTGTCCCCCCCCTTGAAGGAGGAACGCGTTGCAAAGGACCTGCTCTCGCTCACTCCAGTGGACTCTACCCACCGAGAAGACCGGCTCTAGATTTCCTATTCTTTTGGCAAATCTCTGCACGAGCCTCCTCGTAAAAAAAAAAGAAGCCGGATTGGAGTCGACGTCGTTGACAGAATCGGGATGTTTTCCTCCCAGAGGGATGCAGGCCATTTCAAGCTGTGACGAGGAGGAGGGCTCCCGATATGTGCGCACACGCACATATTTGTCCCATCTGCTCATCACTACTTATCTGCATGTCCTCAAAAGCTGACAGGGAGAAACTATATGCTATTGCAGTGTTTCTGGTCTGGAAATGTATAGAAAAGAGCTGTTTTTCCAAATGTGTGTTAAATGAGATAAATAAGATTTATATTAGGCTTTTGGAAAAAACAAAACCCTTGTAAAATATAACATTCTCATCTGTTGTGACCTAATTAATGTATTTTAGGCACCTCACGTTCAAGGTAGACTCATTAAATACATAAATGAACTCAGTGTTCAGATATCTGCCTGCAAATCCCTGTTGTCGTGGATACTGGAGGTGTGAGCACTAATTAGCTGTGTTTATACTCTAGCATCATGGTGATAATAATCATCGGTGTTTTCAGTTCTATATATATCCTCCTTCTTCTTATATGTTAATAAGCCTCACGCGGTGCTCTCCCAACATGCCACTTGATAATATACGATCATGGACAGCTGCATCATGAGGGTTTCATTTTTCACGAGGCTGTTATTGCAAACCTTATTATTTTCTGCTGTGATCACGACACAATCAGGGTCAAGATGGAGAAGCAGCTCACTCTCCGCTCTGGCGATGCATTCTGGTTTTATGTTCCAATATAAAAAACATGGCTAGGGGTCATATTTCGCTTTATAAGTGCAGGTACATGAATGCATTCATTTGCATTAATAAATATAGTATTTGAGAGTGAAGGTTTGGTTTTACATGCAAAGTTGAAGGACACCTGATTTAAAGGTACAGATGGACAGCACTTTGTTGGTTGATGGCAGGAACCAGAACATATTGAATAAATGCAGCTTTTCTTTGCCATTCTTTGCGCATAATACGGCCACTCCGAATGAACAGCCCATAATAGTCTCTTTCTGGAAATCTGAAGAGTGGGTTGCATATGATTGCCATGGAGAACGCAATCTCATCTCACAAGTGCAGTTCAGAGAAAATTGAAAAAAACATGTTGATTGGAAAAGCAACAGAGGGTTGATGAACCCTCCGCATAAATTCATTTCAAGATTTTTATTTTAGTTTATGGCTAATTTGACGGTCAGAAGAAAAGATAATATTACAAAAAACATATGTTAACAAAACACTGACACTACTATAATAGCTTAGTCAGTACCTCATAGGCTCGATATGCACTGACACACGTTGACGAGTAAATATAGAAACCACATTCACACAAAGTTCGATTTGGTTTGTATTTCTAGAAATTATTGGACCGTCATCTACCCAAACAGCCACACACTGTAACATCAACTGAAGTCATTGCACTTCACTTGCCTGTGGTCATTTGAATATACACCCTGGTCTCTTTGTGGGGATTTACAACACCACGCAAATATTATGAGCCCACCCATATTTTCAGATTATTTCCCAAGGCACAGACGAACCAAACCAATACTCCAAAACTTGAATTTTGATTGTAGACGTTTTAAATAATTCACTGATATTAGCTTCTCAAATGTGAATATTTGCTAGTTTTTCATAATACTTAACTACAATTAGTTGATTTAATTATAGTACACTTTGTTGTATGTGGATGGTATTAATCTACAGTTTAATAATCTCAGAAGAAGCAAGCAGGTGAAAACACAACACGACCCACCTTAAAAATAAACACAAAACCACTAGAGGGCAGCAAAGAGTGACAGTCATGCAACAGCGTTTCAGAAACAGCACCCTCCAGTGGACAGATCAGTGATCACGCTCAGTTCATGGTGTTTTTATAATACACACAAACACAAGAGAAGTTCGACTTCCTCTGCTACGTGACGTAGCAGAGGAAGTCTCTCCTCCCCCTCTGGTCTCCCAGACCTGCCTACATGCCCCCCCCCCCCCCCTTCCACCCCCTGCACTGACCTCATCAGGCCTTTGTTGCAAAACAAAGAGTGTCCAGGCATCTGTTTTCAGGAGAAATAAAGACAGGGAGGAGGTGGTGTATAAGGTTTGGCTCCACCAACCTGATCACTGAGAGTCACATGAAATCTAAACAAGGAGCAGCAAAAAGACAATGTCCTCCCACACTACACACTTATTTGATCTCTTTGTGAGCACTAGAAATACCTCCTTTAAAAAGGCAGCTTCACTGCTTGATAAACTTCTGATTTTTGTACACTTTGCCTGTGTGTTGTCTCCAAGACACGCATGCCTTTGTTGTTTCAAGGTGGAGCTGGTATTTCCTGTATATCCTGCTCAGTCAACCAGCCGACAGGCCCACTGCTCTTTCCTGCTGCTTCTCCCTCAGTTTCAGTTAATCATTACACACTCAACTTCACGATATGATCCCTCTGCACGTCCATGTAGACCGCTAGTAGACGGCAGAGATTTGAACCGGAATCCAAGCCCACGTAAATACAGGATGCATTGAGTATACTGTATACTGCAGAAGCATGTGACGTCAGACAACATCCCATTAGCTGTGATAAATAAGTAAAGAGCATGAGATGCAACGATGAAGCTGCCGAAGAGGCAATGCAGTCCATTGTTGAATCCCTCTGGGACCTTCAACTCACTCTGCTAAATTACCAGCATTGAACTATGGACAATTAAAGGGTCTGAGCTATACAATAATTGGATTTAGACCCACTGTATCACATGTCATGGCATTCGCAGAGCTGTAACATCCCAATATGTTTCTGCCTGTGTAGTCTCTGTGATATTTAAATATGAAACTTGCTTGCTAGATTGATGATTTTTTTTTGTGCACAGCCAACGTGATTTGGGCTCACTGTTCTGAAATGACATCGGGGGTCTCAGCGCACGTGTCCTATAACAGCGTGTCCTCCATTCACGCTCACGCAGTCTGCGCGTGTGCACGTTTGCGCCTCAACCGCGCGGCACAGCGGCCCGCGTGCACGTGGTCACCTGCTCCAGTGAGCTCAGATTGTTTTCCATCTGGCGGTGAAAGGGTTAAGTCTGACTCCGCATGCACCGAGCGGGCCTCCCTCCCTCTCTCTCTCTCTCTCTCTCCCTCCCTCTCTCTCTCCATCCATTTTTACTGTGTGTGTGTGTGTGTGTTTTAAGGGGGGGGGGGGACTGTGTCATTCGCAAGCCCCGGATTGTGATCTGCACCGCACACAACTTAGTTTGATAACTAAACTGTGGTTGTGGATACGGGTTTGAGCGCACACGGCTTTCCTCTCGCTTTGAATACCTTTTTATTATTATTATTGTTTCTATTTATTCGTGGACTCCTCGTTGCTCTCTCTCCCACGGGATATGCCGATCGGCGGAGGCGTTTCTTTCCTCCACCCCGAAGCCTCTCCGAGTCGGGACCCCCCCCCCCCCTCCGACGCGCCGTGACATGAAGGTAAGAGGCTTGAACGCGGATCGCGGATCGTAGCGATTCGCTGCTTTCGTTGGATTCTGTCGAGGTTTTTGTTTTTTTTGGGGGGTTTTTTTCTCCAACTTTTAAACTCGGAAGCGCAGCTGAGTCACGGTCTCACGCGCCACCTCTGCGCGATCCTTTTCTCCACCCCCCCCCCCCCTCCGTTTTGACGCAACGTGCACCACGATAATGGGCTCCGGTCGTCCACCTCTCCCCCCCCCCCCCCCCCCCCCCCCTGGAGTTTGGGACACACCAAAAAAAAAAAAAAGGGGTACGCAAATTGAATCGAAAGCTGTGTTTTCACCCAGCGGGTTTGGGGTTTAAGTCCGCACATCTGGGAGGGCTTAATAACACACATACGAGCATGTAGGCCTGATCCGGGAACAGTTTGCTTCCTATAAGTGGCCTATATAGACCGTGGTGCTTGTACACACAAAATAATTGAATAAGCGAATGTGGAAAAGCAGACACAAGTAAATACTCTTGAGAGTTGAGTGCAGCAGGTCACCACGTCAAGGTCACAAGTTCTAGGACTCGGATCTGTGTGAGAGATTAGGAAACACAGAATGTGTGTGAAGTGGAGGTAGAGTGTGCTGCCTCCCTCCCCCTGGCTGCTATCAGTTTGACTTATGTGATAGTAATTTGTACAATAATAAGTCACAACATGAATTTTATCTTCATTATGGGAGTGAGTGCAACAGTAATGGAGGCCTCCTGGATTAGAAATGTGTCCAAAAGGGGACTCTTTGATCTCTCCTGTTACACCACTTCTCTCTCTCTCTCTCTGCCATTAGCTTCATTAAAAACCTCCACTGTACCCGGGCTTTCAGTTACAGGAACTGACTGTCTAGGTACTCCTCAGACAGTCTCCAGCCAAGCGACCCCCGGGGGGTTCAGGAGATAATGGGACTTAGTCACCACAAACACGTTGTGTCTCTTACGACCACTTCACGATCCATTTGACGGCGTACAACGCCGACCTTTCATTCACAGCATGCCCCACACAGCCCTTTTTAAAGAGTTAAAAAACGGTAATGTCTGTAGTTTACATTCTTTATTACTATATCAACGTGGCATATTGATCTTATTCAAGATATAAGGTAGATATTTACCATTTTAAAGCCCATCTCTAATTTCATGCCCCCTTTTTGTCTAATATTTGGGAAATGATCACACATGACTCAGCACTGGACTCTTTAGTGAAATGTTCTTTGAATGGATGAGACGGATCTGGGAGGGGAAAGTTATCGGTTCAACTGACTCACCGCCTCGGCTGTGTAGGGCAAAGTGCATACACTATACACTACACTCCATATTATATATATATATATATATATATATATATATATATATATATATATATATATATATATATACAAACACACACAAAATAGTGATTCTGTTGGATGCTTTAAAGCCCCCCCCCCCTTTGACTCCAAGGTAAACCACATTTCTACACCGGCAGGTTGAGTTGAAGTCCCTTGGTCTCAACTAATATTTGCTTTTCAGGGAGGGAAACAATATTTGTATCAATTGAATTGAGGAAATAGCTGTCAAGCTTATCATTGCTTACTGAGGAACAATGCATCTCTCTTCCAGTTGTTTCAGGGGAAACTGAGCCCAGGTGTTGCGTTTCACATCGCTGGGAGGCGCTGAGTGGTTGCTCTCTCCTTCCAAACACAATTACAGAGTGAAAATATGTGTGCGAGTTCAGCTGTAGTCGTCCGTGTTGTTAGTAAAAGCATGCAAAAGGAGTAACGATACTAAAGCTTGTGTGTGTGTGTGTGTGTTATCTGTTATAAAGTGAATATTTTGAAGCATAAAAATGCTTATAAATGTATCTTTCCTTTCCAGCAGAAACACACTCGTAGACATTACTGACGTTCCCAATAGAAGGCCAACATCACTACATTTTCCCACCGAACTGATCTCCACCTCGCCTGAGGCAACATAGTGGCCGGCCTGCCGTTGGACTATCGCTCGGGAAACACAACTGCCATCATGCAGACCTCATCGCTCCGCCGCCAGATGAAAAACATGGTCAACAACTTCACGGAGGCCGAGGTCAAGGTCCGTGAAGCCACCTCCAATGACCCCTGGGGTCCTCCCTGCTCGCTCATGTCCGAAATCGCAGACCTGACTTTCAATGCAGTGGCTTTCACCGAGGTGTTGGGTATGATCTGGAAGCGGCTCAACGACCACGGTAAGAACTGGCGCCATGTTTATAAGGCACTGACCCTGATGGACTACCTGATCAAAACAGGCTCTGAGCGTGTGGCCCAGGAGTGCCGGGAGAACATTTACACCATCCAGACACTGAGAGACTTCCAGCACATTGATCGGGATGGACTCGACCAAGGTGCCCACGTCCGGGAGAAGGCCAAGCATCTGGTGGCTCTGCTGAAGGACGAGGAGAAGCTGAAGAAGGAGAGAAGCCAGGCACTGAAGACCAAGACGCGTATGGCGGGCTCCACCAGTGGCTTGGGTTCTGGATCCCTTCCTCCTCCGTACCCGGGGCGTCGCACAAGCCAGTCGGTAGCGGTCCATGGGGATGAGCATGGTAGGTGCAGAGGCTCACCATCCTCTTTTCACTGTGAGTATCAGGGACATCTAACATCTACACAATCACCTGACTACTTTCTTTGGCATGTGGCCCGTCATTGGTCAAGTTCACCACATAAATTACCGTGTGCTCTCATCGATCTTTTTTTTTTTTTATAGATATAGCTTGACAGTGGAGACACTGTCAAGCTATATCTCTAGCCTCGGCACCGTTTTTGAGACCTTTTCAATCAATCAGTCCTCATCCGTGGTTTCTCGTTGCGGTACGTGCTATTTCAATGCCAGCAGCACGTTCCGACAGTCAAGCCTTGATGCGGTTGGATGTCTGCATTCCTGTCATTCTATTGTTTACAGTCGTGTCAGCTGAACTGGACTTTACAAAAGAGAGGAGGCCCAGTGTGTGTATGGGTGTGTGTGTGTGTGTGTGTGTGTGTGTGGTTATCCCAATCTAATGTGAAAACCACAAACTGGGAACCATGTTTACTTTACAGTATGATCTGCAGATATGGTTGGTGAGGTAGCATGATGTGACCTAAGCGATCCCTCTGCGAGTGTGCAGGGGGTTTGTCACTCATCAACTACAGCAAACAGCTGAAACTTGAAAACATATCGTGAAAAAGTAGCTGCATTTGTGAATGTATGCCTGGTGTGCATCGTGTAGTTTTGTGGTCTGCGTGTTTCATGGTGTTTATTAGAAAGTGTTGTTCAGTCAGTAGCAGAGCTGTGGTTGCAGTTACTTTGATGTCTGAGGCCGGTTCCATGGTTTAAACAGAGACACGCCCACAGCTGGTATCTTGTTTTATTTCTAATAATCCATCAAGAGTCCCTTTTCTCCAATACACTTTCCACCTGATACACGCTTCTTGCATACTTTTCTCGGCCGGACCGTATGCCAGTGGAAACATCTGTCACGAACGGTCACCACATCCGACGGGAGAACGGCTTGCAATACGCAGGGAAAAACATATCCTACCTGTGATAACAAAATGCAAAAGGCAGCTTTCTGGCTGGATAATCATAACACTTTCACACCTGCAGACTTGTGTGCTGGGCTGTGTAAATGCAGCAATTCTAATTATTTGTTTTTTACGTTGCACTTGCTTTGCCCTGGCTGGATCTCTCGGGAGATTCCGTGGACACGGGCGCACGGGGATAGTTAGCGCGTTGGACAGAATGCTGATTGACGGCACGGGTGGGGGTCAAGAGGTTGGCAGCGGCTAATTGCCTGCAAGCATTCCAGCTCAGACTCAGGATATGGAGGGGCAGCACAGTGGAAATGATTAGTTTCTGAGACCTAACTTTGCCAATGTGCGACCTGCTTCCCTCTTTAATCCTTGTGACCGACAGCCTGACACCCAGACTGGTGCACTGCCAACAAACACCCCCCCCGCATCCCTTCCTCCAAACCAGGACCCACCCAGAGTATTCAGGGTAATAAGGTGGGCTCTACTCCAACCCGTCCATTCCTCTGCCCCTCCACCACCCTAACTCCCCACACAGGAGCACCATTGTTCTCACTACAGGCAGGCAGTGACAAGCAATGCCAGCAAAGGCCCTGAACAACGGGCAGTGGAAAGAAAATGAAGATGCAAAAACAGTGCCAGCTCTTTTTCTGGCCTTAAAAAAAAATCCCCCTTAAGCGCTTCTTTCTTTGTTTTCCATCTGTTTGTATTTCTGCCTACACCCCTCGGCTCCCTGTTCCTCACTTAACACACTATCCCCTCTGCTCTTCCTCCGTAGCCTCCTCTTCCTCTCCTCGATTTACTCCAGACATGGAGCAAGCTCGACCGACAACCAGTGGGGAAGAGGAGCTGCAGCTGCAGCTGGCCCTGGCGATGAGCCGAGAAGAGAGTGAAAAGGTACCTCTAACTAAGATAAAACACACACACACACACACACACACACACACACACACACACACAGACACACAGTCATGATGGGTGAGGCGCTCCTACTGCCTATCTCTTCGAGGCCACCATTTCCCCGAAGCTTCAACCGAAAATGATATCAACATAGTCTCTGATGAATAATGATGAAGAGTGAGGATGCTGCGAGGGAGAGAGAGAGAGTGAGAAGCCAGACAGGATGTGTGCATTGATCCACTCTTAAGCATCCACAGCCCGGCGGAGTCTCCATGGCAAGGGCTATTATAGGAATATAGTGCACAGCAGTTTCTGTGATTCTAAATCGCCTAAAATCATTAGATTTCTTTAAGAATCACTCAAGCAAAATCAAGCGTTTACTTTCCCCTTTGATTAGCCTTCCTTCTTATCCTCCCTGCTTGACCCTAGCCACCTCCTACAGTGGATATTGATGAACAGACCCAGCTCCAGATCGCTATGACGCTCAGCAAGGAGGAGACTCAGAAGGTACAAGTACGCTGGGACGAGGAAGGGATGACTCTTCTTTTGCATCTCATGCCCCTTTTAACACCTCTCCTGTTGCTCTGTACACTGAAGCCAACCTCACTGCAGCGTGGGGCCCTGCCAGAAACTGCTGCATGCACTTATCACTCTCTGTGGCCTCCCTTAAGCCCTTGAACTGAAAAAGTCATTTTTCTCCAGCGACTAATCCAATGAGGCTTCATCCTTCTGTTCCACTAACCATTACATCTCTCCTCTTAGTTTCAGTAGTATGAGATACTCATGTCAAACACTTTCCTTTGTTTGGTTTCAGGGAAGGGCAAAGGGCTTGACCCCCTTTACTCTCCCTGGGACACCTGTAGAATTGCATGCAATTTACTCTACAGTGAGTTTGACCAAGCATTAGTTACCCTTTGTTGACCAAATACAACCCCCCCCCCCCCCTTCACAGCCAGTCCAACCTGCACCTGCTGCACTGGATATGGATGAGGACACGCAGCTCCAGTTGGCCCTGAGCCTGAGCAAGGAGGAGCACCAGCAGGTAGGGTTTCTGGGGGCCGAAGAGACCCTTTTTTTTGTTTTGGAGATGCTGGGATTTAAATAATGTAATGTGTTCCCACCTCCACTGTTTTAAAAGGAGTAGGACATCTCTAATTATTTTCTCCAATAATCATATGTTCTGTTAATCACCTATGACCTGAACCTATCTCCTGACCTTCTGCTTCTTTTGTTTTGCCTATTTAAAAAAAGAAAAGAAAAGAAAAACCATTTGTACCCATCACTCTGTCTCTATCTTTTGCAACATTGTTCCTCTCTTTGTCTTTGTCCTCTCTCTCTCTGCCACAATAGAGCTGCTCTGTTAGCGATCACAGTGATCTGCTCTCTCCTCTCTTTTGAACCGTTCAATTGTCTGGTTTGTGCCCATTGCACTCATCTACATATCTGGGTCATATACGTTTGTGCTAGTGAGCGGTCATAAATATAGTATGATGTAACAATATGGGAATTTTGCTGGAAGCTGTCATGCTCGAGGGCGTCCATGTGTCTTTATCTGTTGACAGGAGCAACTCAGTCGCCAAGGGGACGAGTCAGTGCTCAAGAAAGCTCTGGAGGACAGCACACGTGAGATGGAGACTAAAGGCGGGGTATGATTTATTGGGGTATGGAATATCTCAATGGGGGTGATGAAATATAACCATGCAATCTAGTTTACTGCGGTTTTGAGAACAAGGACCAAAATCTAAATTATAATACATAACATGATGGGCAGGATTATTTACATCTTAACCACTACAAATACGCTGTGAAAAAAATAATATTCCTCAATAATTAAACTCAACTATAACGTGGTGGATCCGGATTAGAGAACTATTCGACGGAAGCAATACACTGAACTGACGGATTGTTTTCTTGTTTTTGTGGTCAGACCGCCTTCATGGACCTGGTAGATGTTTTCGCGTTGCCCTCAGACCCGCCTCCTAGTGACCACGGATGGAACAATGCCCCACGCCAGGCGGCTGCTCATCCGGGGAGCACAGACCCCTGGGACTCCATGGGTGAGCCTCGACTTAGCCAACCTCGACCAAAGCAGGAGCGTTTAAGCACCAAGTTGTAAATAATATGGCGTAAATTACAAGTCATAAAGTACTTACTCTTCGCGGACTGAAACGTTTGCCAACTGATTCATTTCAGGTGTTTGGAGAACCAGATATACCATTATAGTAGAAACCTCCTCATTCTTCACGTTCACAGTATAATTTGTTCTGCTCACATGCCAGAACAGGAGCCTCTCTCTCTCTCTCTGTCTCTCTCTAATTCACCTCTCCGTTACTAAAGTAGCCAGCAACAACATCTCGAGAGTAGATCCTCCCTGGATGGCACCGCCAACATCCAACAGCCCCCCCCCACCGTGGGAGCCCCCGGTCAACCCCTGGGTCGACCCGCAGAGCGACCTCAACGCCACAGGCCGAGCATGGGCCTTCTCTGCCAACACAGGTCGGCCATTTAAAATGAATAGAAGAAGCCACACTGTGTTTAAAATGACATCTTTAAATAATAAAAGTAAATTGTATTTTGGTATGTTTGTAGCTGCCTCAGGAGTTGATCCATTCCCCCTCAAAGGAGCTATCAGGGAAACTTGTCCCCGACCTGGAAGCCCCTCAGGTGCACAATACATTCCTTTTACTGTTCCCATTGTGTTTCTGTGCATCACACAAACTTGCATTGTCAGCATATTTTTTTTCTTTTTTCTGCTGTTAGATGGGGATCTGTTTGATGAGGCCATGGATGGAGGTCAGTTGAATGTAAATGGGCGAGAGGACAGCAGTCCTGAGATATTTGACCTGTCACGTTTTGGAGAAAGCCTGGCAGACCCCAGCCCTCGTAAATGCCGGACACCTGAAGCCTTCCTGGGCCCCACCGCGGCATCCTTAGTAGACCTGGATAGATTGATCCCAGCAAATCCTCCAGCCAAGACCATGAACCCCTTCCTATCAGGTATTTCTTGCATTATTGACTGTAGACACTCAATTTGAGATCCCAGGGGAAGACCGGGAACATGCTTTTAGATTTAAATCAGTTCTGTGTTGATTAAGTTCAATAACTTTGTTTTCTGTTGGGTCTTTCTGTTTAGGCCTCAGTGCTCCATCACCCAACAATCCATTCCAAGCTGAGCCGCCCAAACTAACTCTGAATCAAATGGGCTTCAGCTCCCTCTCTTCAGCTCCCCAGGGCACTTCTCTTCCATACAGTGCCTCCTTGCCTCTGCCTATGAGCCACCAGTCTGCCAGCCTCCCTGTGTCCCTTACTCATCCCACCCAGCCTGGTCTGGGCCTGCCAGGGACCCTCCCTGAGCCCTTGTTGCCCTTCTCTTCGACCAGCACTGACGGATCACAGGCTGCACAGAACCCTTTCTTATGAGGATCAAATTAACTGGAGAAGATATCTAAGAAAAAGGGGGAATTCCATTAGGTTATGCTCTCCAAATATAACTAACTGCAGATTGAACTTGAGCCCTAAGGACTTGTATGACAACCCTATTCTTAGTTTTTATATTGTAACCCTTAGATTGATGCAAGCTGGTTGTGCTCCTCACTGCAATAATCTGTCTTGCGCCTCTTGTCAATGATGCAGTATCAGAGTATACAAAAAAGAACACCTTTGTATCGGAAACCATTAAGTGTCATGTAAACATTCTTTATGGCCATAACCTACTGCAACCTGTTGCAATTCAGAAAAAAACAAAACACAAAGAAAACACAAAAGCAGTGTGATAATATTTTGTTGTTGCTTCACTTGCGCCACTTACCAGGCAAATGTATTACAGCTTTTCAAGTAGTGTACAGATCTCTTGCTCACTCAGTTGTTTGTTTGATTGGTTTAGCTGGCTATCGCTGCTGTCATATACAAGTGTAAAAAAATATATTTCTTATAAGAGACCCGGGCTAAAGACCTGTCCGATTCTTGAAATGTTGCCGCATCAATACGTTACCTTTGTTGAGCGTTAGTTGGACCATAACTGATGAGAAACATCAGTGTGTACTTGATTTTTACTATTGTGAAATTAATTTCTCGGGTTAATTGAATGAAATTTAGTTTGGAAGGACTGGAAGTACTTCAGAGTTCCCTATAAGCAAGGTGACATTAGAAAATGTATGAATCATGAGTTTTATTGATTGCGTGATAACCACTGATTTATCAAATATAAGGGTATAAATGGAACACTGCCTCATTCTTCAGTTGGTTTGATTGTTTTGTATTTCTTCAATTCCATTGTCATTAACACATTTCATTCTGAAATCCCAGGACCATTTACAATGTTTGTTGTGCACTGTATGCCCCCTGCTGGTCGTGATCATTACCACTATGCTGCATCACTTGCAGTAATCACTCTCATGTGTTTCTCACATTGAACTAGTAATTAAAACATGTGTAAGAGCTTATTTTGTCTTAGAGGAGCATGAGGATCACTATGTTGCCAGTCATGAATCCGAGCAGTTCGTTGTTAATCTGTGCAGAATTGAATTAGTAAAAGTAACCAATATAAATAATACTTTGCGTGAGGTAGGATCAACAGTGTTGATTTAACAAATGGTAAAAATGGTCAAACATAGAGACATTCACTCCTGCAACGATATCACAATTATAACTCTTTCCCTATTTACCGTTATTAACAGGCATCATATGTATATGGTAACAAAAATACAGCAATAGCTTTTCAGTGGGTCCACCACTAAACACATCATTAAATACTATAAAAAAAACAGTCTTTGCGCACTGAGGAGATACTCAGTGACATTGCTTGCCAAAAGGCTTGAAGTCATCATCCAAAGTCATGTGAGAGTAGAACCACACACACCCATGATCACTTGACTAGGATGGACTCCAGCCAGCTCAGCACCTCCTGAAGTCCATGTCCAGTGCGGGCGCTGACTTCCAGTATTGTGATTGGCTGAGTAGCGGATGCAATGATGTCATCCATTCTAAACAGTGATTTTATCTCTATGAGACTCATAGTGCATGGCATGTCACTGGAAAAGGGTGGAAAGAAAAAGAGAAAACATACAATGGCATGAACAGCTTCCACCAAGAGAGAGAGAATTATGATATCGGACACATGGTGTGCTCCACCAGCAGACACTGAAATATTACAGGTATTGCAAGTGAAAGTAGGGATTGTTGTGCACGTGTATAAGAGTGTTACCTCTTGTTGAACAGAATAAGCACAGAGGCACTGTGCAGAGGCTGTGCGGAGAGTACTGACAGCAGCTGGATGCAGGACGAGGATACCTGAGCAATGTTGGATGAGTCCACTATGAACTATGAGAAAACAAAACAAAAAACACACATTCAGAGAAATTATTCCAACAGTTAAGTTTGTGTACCTCTCCCAAAATGTCACAAGTAGATGCAACTCGTTTCGAAAAAAACATACAATGACAGAGGAGCAGTCTTTGAAGTAACTTGGCCATATCGGGCCCATGCAGCCTCCCAGCTCTCTTAGTGTCATCTTTTTCTTCTTCAGTTTCAGGTCTGTGAGGTTGGTTCCTACCTGTCGAGGTTGAAATAGATTAGAGACATTACAGGAATTGGCCATCTCATCAAAACTGAGCCTGCAAACATATTAAAAATAGGATTAAAACTACGCCCCTTATGTTACTTACTGTAGGAAGAGTAGAAGGAGGTTCCCCCAGTTCACCTAGTCCATGCAAACTAAGCTGTAAACTAAATCTGTTAGGAAACATATCCCCTTTAGCTTCAGATGAGAAACATAACTATTTAAAAAGGTTTGTATGATATTGTATATTTGGTCAGTTATATAAAACTAAGCTATTCAGGTTAGTGTATTGTTTAAATGTAATGCGAGTTACTACTTAGTTAGCTTAACAGTTAGCTAATTATTGCGTTAGCTAATATTGCAGTGTATCAGGCTAAACTAGCTGACAAGCTAACCAGCGTCAGCTAGCTAAGCTACACAACACTAGCGACAGTTTTTGGTTTTGTTCTAGATCAAAACATTCAGCTGGACGAAGGATATTCTGTAGACGTTTCATCAACAACGTTTTTCCGACGCCAGTCGCTCCGAGAAGCAGGCAAATGTCATGGCTGCTCATTTCGGGTGTCCAGGCGGAGGACACGCACCCGACGTAGCTTACCTTTGGCACCATGGCGACGATCACGTGGCCACGATGCGCCATTGTGATAGGACGAAGAAGATATCACGTGTCAATACATACGGAAGAAAAACAAAGACCGCAGTAGTTGTTGTTGGTCCATACGAGGAAAAGCAAAACGACTCCTGGCACCGCATTGCGTGTTAGTGCCACTACACGTCCACTCAAGTGGGCCGTGGGAAATAATAATGGAAGCCAAGTTGAAGAAAGCGTTGGGCACCACCACGCTGAAGTCAACTGGCCACTCAGGTGGAGGATGTATCAGCGAGGGCCAGAGTTATGATACCGACACTGGGAGAGTGTTTGTGAAGATAAATCACAAGAGCGAGGTATTTTATCATCACTGTTATTATATTATTATAGCAACGTGTGTTTAGCTGGTGTCTGGCCTTTCACATGTGCACCCCCTCTGAAAGCCAGATAGCATTTGACTGGCACTGTACTGTGTGCACATATTACCACGCACAACAATACATTTCTTCATATGCACGTGCAAAGTAGTGAAGATGCATGTGCTACTGCACTGCTCACCAGCCCAAATGTGTTTTTTTGTTTTTTTATTCAGGCCAAATTGATGTTTGATGGGGAGATGGCCAGTTTGGAAGCCATTTTAAAGACAGAAACTGTTAAAGTCCCCAAGCCTGTGAAGGTGATTGAACTTGACACAGGAGGATGTGTATTTGTGATGGAGCATCTGGACATGAGAGGTCTTACCAAGTAAGATATCTCTCATACAATGTGTTCAGCACTGTATCAGTAGAAATAGAAGGCAACAGGAACGTATCGGTTTTTTGCAAGTATAGTTTGTGTTTTTTATATATATATATTTTTAAAGAAAACACTTTTTTCCCCCAAATCCAATGTAGGTACTCACAGAACCTAGGAGAGCAGCTGGCAGATCTGCATCTTCACAACAAGAGACAGTTGGACAAATTAAATAAAGAGCAGCAGACAGTGGGTAATTCACCTTAACTTAACTTTTGTACATGTAGACAAATGCACAACAACGTATTTCATCCTCTTGCCATTGCTACAGTGAATAACAGTTAACTCTTATAATTGAAAAGAGTTTATTGCTGATTAGTTCAAATGTATTACAAACATAACTTATTTGACTGTACACAGGAAAAGGAGCTGGACAATCGGAGGTGGCGGTTATTACACAATTTGGCTTCAGTGTACCTACATGCTGTGGATATCTACCTCAGGTAAAAATAAAAGTATTGTGTCTGTATACTATATTATTGTATGTGGTCTCTCTGTCTTTTATGATGTGACTGTTGTCCTTACTGTATTTTTACCGTACCTCCCCAGGAAAATGAGTGGCAGGATGACTGGGTGATGTTTTACTCCCAGCAGAGGCTGCAGCACCAGCTTAACATGGTGGATAAATCTTATGGAGACAGGGAGGCCAGAGAACTATGGGCCAAGCTACAGGTGCACCCTCACCGTGACCCCCTCAGAATCAAAACATACTTTACACAAGTGTCTATGATTGTATCCATGATTTGACACAGCAACTTACATATTATGTATGTTATTTGCAGTTGGAGATCCCTCAATTTTTCAAAGATGTGGAGATCGTCCCTGCTCTCCTCCATGGAGACTTATGGGGAGGCAACGTGGCGCAGTGTGCAGAGGGCCCAGTCATCTATGACCCGGCCTCCTTCTATGGACATTCAGAGTATGAACTGGGTATTGCAGGGATGTTTGGTGGCTTCAACAGCTCTTTTTACTCTGCGTACCATGAACAGATTCCTCAAGCACCGGGCTTTGCAAAGAGAAACCAGCTTTACCAACTCGTCCACTATCTGAATCACTGGAACCACTTTGGTGGTGGCTACAGGGGCTCTTCAATAAGTATTATGAAGAACCTACTGAAATAATTGCGGTCACATTCACTTGTAGAAAGCTTCACAGTCTTAAACTCAAACCAAGTATGATGTACGTATTGCCATATGCTAATTTGACCAGAAATAGTGTGGCTAATTGTAGAGACATAACATTCTGACATTGTAATGTCTGTCACATTGTCTACTCTAGACAATACAGAATCAACATAGCAAACAAGTTGTGTCTTGTCTGCTTCATCTATACCAACCTGCTTCATATGAAATCTATAATTTTATGTTTGAACAAGGATATATACTGTATAAACTAGACTGACTTGTGTGTAGGTTGATGACAACCAAACATAATATGCAAAAAAGGGAAGTTCTATGAGTGTAAGAGCAAGCAACGCATAACAGGTATTGTTGGCCTGTTTGTCAGTTAGAACAAATACCAATACATTTGAAGTTGATCTGCAGCTGAGTATGGTTTGCTTATACTTTGTCTAGATCACTACATCTTCACCCTCTTCTTGACTGTTTGATTCCTGCCACTAAAATGAACAATAGCTTCTTCTCCCAGGCTGTAATACACATTTCCTCCCGGCAATCACTTACAACTTAGTAACGTAACATAACATACACATATGAACCTAGCCCTCTTAATTGTTGTTTCTACTTTGCTTGTATGTGTGGTGTTATGTTGATATGTATAATTGTGTTGTGTATGTATTTGCACTTTGGAGGATATTAAACATACTCAGACTTTAAGTATTTTATGTTTTCTCAGGTATAAAATAACAATCTTTTATGAACTTGACAAATCCCAATGGTACAGGCTGTGCCATTGAACCAGTAATATATGTATCATAAATACATTTTTGGGAAATTGCACTGATGGAAAAAAGTATTCCATGATTTTAGATCAAAGTAGTAAAATACAACACTAGAAATACTACAAATAAAAGTAATGGATTCAAAATGTAACTAACTGGAGTAATGTACAAACCTATTATGAGCACATGTTATTATTTGTTGGTCTGAATGGGCCCTCTCAGTATTATATTACCACAGTACTGGACCATTATTATTGATGCATTAACATGTAAAAACACCTAAATGTTGAAAATGAGCTAATTTGAAATATTTGATATACTCTTTTTAGATCTGTGTCTATTTTAAATAGAACTACTGATCACGTGGTTGTAGAATCTAGATCTTGTAGGCTAGTTACAGGTAGCTGTCAAAAAGGTACAATATTGTCCTCTGAAAGGTAGTAGAGTAAAAGTTTTAAAATAGCACAAGATGAAAGTAGCAAACAGTGTACAGCATTGAGCGCTCGTTGTATCACGTGACCTACGATGCGCGTGCCCGTATGAACCTTTTCGCTCTCCGTAGCAGGGCGCGAGCACGACCACTACGCACATAAGAAAGATGACATGAACAATCCTGCTTCGCTATTGTTTCATGGAATTAATTGCAATTTTGCGTGCATTCATTTTTACGCGAACACCCGCTAGACCAAGTCAGTGTCGTAGCTATTAATTATTAATTCAAGCTCATACATTTTGTTGTTTCGTGAGCAAATTGTTTTTGTATTCAGATTCGTTATTGTTGCTCGTCAATGCTAATATTAGTTAGCTAGCTAACGTCAACTTGTTCATAACTCCACAACCACAAACGCCGACGTCAGCCTCTGAAACAAAGACACTCTTTGTAGGTGGACGACGGGCATAATGGCCTTATCTGAGACCGAGAATGGATCCTCCGGTGACGTAGCGGACTCCATCGTTCAAACGTGTGTGCTGGGGGACTTCAGTGAGAGCAGTGAGACCAGAGCTCTCCTTTCCAGCCTCCTGGAGGTCCACGGCGACACTGGGACAGTCGAGTCCGCTACACAGAGGTTCTTAGGTGAGATAATCACCCTTCAAAGAAGAAGACACTAAATGAATCGGTGCTTTGGATGGGTTGTTTTTAGTCTCATTTTAATTCATCACACTGCACATTTCCTCCCACAGTGATAATGAACAGATATCAAGAGCAGCCTCATCTGCTGGACCCACACTTAGGTACAAGGCCTCTTAATTGGAACTGTGTTAGTACTCTATATTCACTTGGAGAACGTGTATACATGTGTGTGTATTTATTTATTTATTTATTTTTGCGACTGTTCAATGTTGTTATAGAATGGATGCTCAACATGATACTGGAGGTTGTGAGGAGTGAAACATCCCCCCCTTCATTGGTTCATTTGGCCTTCAAGTTTCTCTACATCATCTGTAAGGTCAGTAAAAAACAAGTTCATGTTACCCATGTTATAAACCAGTAAATACATCATCAGACCACTACAGAGTAAAACCCAGAACTCTTATTTCACTGAGACAAAAGGTACCCAGCTAATTCAGTAATCCGGATTTGTAAGGCAGTCCCCTGTGTGTTTGCATTCATATATTTTTCCTGGGCAGGTCAGAGGCTACAAAATCTTCATGCAGCTTCTCCCCCATGAGGTGGCAGATGTCCAGCCAGTACTGGACCTGTTGTCCAAGCAAGATCCCATAGACTCTGAGGTGAGATTAGCCTTACTTATCAAGGCAACCATGATCATTCAGGCCTTCAGAGTTACACCTTTATGAATTTTTCCCTTCAGCAAATATTGAACAATATTGCATTTTACCATCTATTCGTTCCAGACTTGGGAAACTCGCTACATGTTGTTGTTGTGGCTGTCCATGACCTGCCTCATACCTTTTGACCTTTATCGTCTGGATGGTCATTTGGAGTCAGACAGTGGCAAGGCCAGAGAGCCCACCATGGACCGCATTCTCGCTATTGCAAAGGCAAGTTAAATATTGATACAATTTTGATTCCATTTTGCTGTTTTGCGTAAGAGAGTTTTGACTGTATGTCTAGGTCTCGCTCCTTATAGTGGCTTGGCTCTGTTATCAGGATTTGTGAATCTTCTGAATATACTTTCTAAATGTTTGACAGCAGTAATTCGTTGCCAGTAACAACACAGAGTAACTTATAATAAAGCACCCTCTGCTGTTTTAGAGGTAGTGATACATCCCTAATTACAGCAACAAAACAAATCATCTTTATGTCAAAAGAAACTAAGTTAACCAAGCCTGGGTAATGTTTGTTGATTTGTTTGTAGTTACTCCAACATCTAAGAATGTGATGATGAGCAGCAGTCCTGTAATCAAACACGACAAGTAACACATGTGTTTTTTTGTCCAGTCTTATCTACTTGTCAGCGGTAGTCCTCGGGATGCTGCATCTGTACTGGTATCAAAGTAAGTGCATGAACACCACACAAGTAATGCATACTATTTTCATACTGTGGTTGTATCCAATAACATAACAGTATAAAACATTTGAACAATAATACCATTCATAAATAAAAACAAGTTTTAGTTTATCAATACGTACAACTGGACTCAACCAAGTAGGCAAAGTGAGTATATTTGATTTAAAAAAAGAGAGTGCACATAACTCTGTTGTTCATGATGATAATCTTCAATAATCCACCTCCATGTGTTGTTGTACTGAATGCATGCTATGGTCACGAAGTGTACATGAAGTGAAAGCTTATCTTTAAAGGGAAACCAAATCCATCGTTATTATTCTCAGTGCATTTGGCATAATAACAAAAGCTTGTTGCATATGTCCAGGCCAGATGTCTTCTCTGTCTAAAATGTAAAGCAAATGCCAATCACGATCTCCAAAAGGGGAAAAATATGGCAAATCGCAGTAAATATAAAATACAATCCAGATAGTTATTGTAAATGTAATAACTTTTTCAGCCAGTAGAGGGCCACATTGCTCTTTGACTCTCTTTACTGGCGTCTTAATTTTGAAACCTATGACTGCTTTTGTATCTTTATTGTACATGACTGTACAGGTTCATGACACGCCCTGATGTGATACTGAAGTGTCTCGGAGGCTTTTTGGACTGGAGCCTGACAACTATATCCCAGACCAATGATCAGTCAATGAGAAACATTATGGTTCTGGATGGTGCCCTGCAGTCTCTGGTAAACATACATACTCACTGATCAACCTCAAACCTGTAGTGTTGCATGTACACCTGTCTGCGTGTGTTTGAAGCCAGTGCACTCTTGCAGAGGATGGTTTACAAGAGCTGACATGACTGGTATGTCTCACACAATACCACAAGTGGTTTTAGCAGGTGTGTAATGCACCTGCTGCGTGTGTCATATCTTGTCACTTTAATTCACTGCTTTGAGATAAACGGTTCTTCGTCAAATGAGAATGCCGATAAAGAGTAGTTAGTCCCAATGCCTCTCACATTAAACCTGTTCTCACTGCAAATCCTGAGCAAGATTGAACTTATTGTCAGCTAAGTATAATGCAGCCCTCAAGCAAGGACATTGCATTCATATCATTGGCACATGTTTAGAAAGCTTTTCTTTGTACGTAATGTAACCTGGTTCCAGCCTATATGGTGCTTAAGGCATTCAAAACGGCCTCTCTGTGTTCAGTCAACAAGCCTACAGGACCCATACTTGCATGTTTTTTGTGTGTACGTTGATGTCGAAGTGCAAAGAATCAAGATGTAAGGACAATAAATTAGCTATTATGAATTGGGTTTTTAAGAGTAATGGGTATTTTTTCAGTTTGCTCGTGCAATAAAAACGTGTGATGCCTTCCCAAATATTACTGCTATCGTGCAACTTAAGCTGATTTGGTCATCTTGTTTATGTCCCCCAGGCAACTCTTTACAAACATGGGAAAAGAGATGACCTCCTACAGTATGGTTGGTTCCCTTTCCCCTGTTATATTTATCTGCTCTGATCTCTAAAGTTGGAGGTCAAAGCAAAAACTGAATTTCCAGAAGAGCAGTTATTTAATCATGCGATTGTGACATTGTAGTCTTTTTTCAGTTGCCTTTGTTTAATAATAACATCATTGTTTATGTTCACAAATTAACACATTGGCCTATAATATTTAAGATTCTTCCCTTTAAAAAGTATAAAAACAAAGCCTTCCAATACTTGAATCTAGGATTTTCTTTGTCATGCTATCTACTACACATTTCTAACTACATGACACTTTCTGTAGAGACTCCAGACGTAGCTGACATGGGAAACTTGTCAATAGCAGTTAGGATTATTTGTTGTTGGTTTACCTGTGATATGCAAACACATTATGCAAATATTAAACATTTTGAATTGTCAACATGGTGATGTTTTTCACAACGAAAAGGCACTTTAAGCCTCGAGCCAAATACCGATAACATATAAATATCTAATCCCGTCTTTCGTTTTAACAGTATTCCGACAGATACTATTGATGTCTTTTATTTGTTCCCAGCTCCTGCAATTCTGCAGTGTCTGGAGCAGAAGCATCTTCCAGAGAGCAGCCAGGCTATGCTGAGGAAGCTTGGTGTCAAACTAATCCAGAGACTTGGCCTCACCTTCCTGAAGCCCCGTTTGGCCATTTGGAGGTCAGACCTAACGCCAGCTCATTATATCTAATGTTCCAAAACTCAGTCTCCAACCACACTGCACTACACGTTGATACACAAATCCAGTGAATGTAAACAATGTCAGTAATACCAAAACAAAAGTATTCCCATAACCAATCACGGCTCCCTGATCAGTTTGGCATTGCTTCATTGCAGTTTACCTTCCAACTATTTCTTTATCGTGAATGATGTCATATGTGTCACAAGTTTAAATGCATGTTTTTTTTAGGTACCAGAGAGGCAGCCGCTCACTAGCAGCAAACCTTTCCATGTCCCAATCTACTGCAGTCGCTACTGCTGCGACTCCTGAAGTGGAGACACAAGATATGGAGGAGGACTATGACATTCCTGAGGAAGTGGAGACTGTTATTGGTCAGTTTCAGCCTCCACTGTGTTTTTAAATTGCTTGTTATTTGCGAAATTTCTCTGCTCAGAAAATGTAATGTGCATTTTATTCCACAGAGCAACTGCTGTTAGGACTGAAAGACAAGGAAACAATTGTGCGCTGGTCTGCAGCAAAGGGGTAACCGTCTGTTCATACGTCATCTAGCAAGTCATCTATTTCAAAGACGGCTCACCTGAAAGAGTTTGTGTGTTGCATTAATCTTTTATTTAACCCTTCAGCATTGGAAGGGTGACTGGGAGGCTTCCCAAGGAGCTGGCAGATGAGGTGGTTGGATCAGTGCTGGACTGCTTCAGGTAGGTTCATGCGAGGGGCATATCGGCGCTCTCCATCAGCTACGTTATGCCATCTTTCACTTCTTCTTTTTTTAAATGTAATTGTTACCCATCGCAATTTATCATGCAGCATTCCACCAATGTGTTTTACGTTTTCACCCGTGCTGTGCGTGCGTGTGTGTGTGTGTGTGTGTTCTTTTTCAAGCTTCCAGGAGACGGACAACGCTTGGCACGGCGGCTGCCTGGCACTGGCAGAACTTGGTAGGAGAGGCCTGCTGCTTCCTTCCAGGTTGACAGATGGTATGTGACTACAAATTCACATTGAGATAGTTATCACAAGATACACGGACTAATGCAAGTCAATTCTGATGATTTATTTTTACAACATTTGTACATTTACAATACATTACCACATCATCCAAAAATGTACAGGTTTAAATATGAACATCCCATATAAAAAAAATGCTTTTTTCACCTTTCACAATCAAGTGTGGGAACGAGACATAATATGCACATCGAGTCTTTGCATTTCACAATTCTTTTCTTACAGTTGATCCTGTGGCAGTGCTATATACATTTGATTTATTAAGCATGTTCAATAAATTGATCTTTTCAAGGTTAGGAATGCAGAGTCGAAGGCTTCAGATACTCCGTCCTCCACACCAAGTAACAGTCAGAGTTTAGCAGCAGCGAGGCCTCCTCCTCAGAGCCCGTCCTGGTGCTTTTGCTCTCTTGTTTGGTTTATGGCACTTGTTATCAGCCTGGCCACTGTTTGCTCTTTTCACACCAGTTTTTTTAGCCACAGTTGTGTGTTTGGTCTTCTTTGGTGAGCCAGAACTTACAGTGTCTGTGTAATTCTCCGAAGTCCTATCTGCAGTGTTGAAGCCACATGAAGAGGCAGCAGAACGTGCAATGGCTAGCTGACAGAGTGCCAGTGCTGCAGTCTGCCTCTGGTCACATGGTTCTTCATCCAGCTCAGTTTCTGGCTTCGGCTCAAGATCTTCTGAAGTGCCCAGAGCAGAGCTGTGAACAGGGCTGCTATAAGAAGGTCGCAGGCTGAGGTTCAGAGGCAACTCTTCCCTGTTTAAGTTCTCTGTCTCTGAGCACCTCAGTCTGTGGTCAGATGGACTTTTTTCTTTGTCCTGGTTCCTTGTTGAGAGGTTTAGGGGGGTCAAATCTTCTCTGTTGTTCTCACTATCTTGGTCTGCTGTTTTTTTAGGACACGGCTCAGAAACAGGCACAGAGAAATATCTGTTGCTCTCGGCCGATCTGAAAGGTGAAAATAACCAGTTAAAGGACAATAATTGCAAAAACAACACACTGCAGCTCAACTAAACCACAAATACATATTTGGGGATTTTTTACTCACCCTCCATCCACATGCAGAGTTCTTAACTGCAGCAAGGTTTTGGCAGACTCTTCAAGCCTTATGTCGGTTTTGAAAGGTTCAATGGGTGTAGCTGTATGTCCTAGTTGGGTGGTTGCCTGTGGGTCACTCTTGTTGGTGTAGTGTGGGGCTTCTGTGTGTCTCTGGATGATGTGTGCATGACTGGGTCTGTCAGGGGACCCCAACGCTGAACAACCCTCTTTAGGACTCAGCCTGGTTTCCTTGTCGCCTCTTTGCCCGTGGTTGCTCTCCTTTCGTGTAGATGTGTTGAGGCTGTCGAGACTGGACCGGGAATGCACGTACAAGTCATAATCCTTTGGCCCAAGGGCCGGGCCGTACAAATCCAAAGGAAGATATCTGGGTCCTGCGATTGGCATGGAGAGCTCATGCGGTCTGTAAAGGGTAAAATGCACAGGGGGGTTTGAGTGAAGAGGGTGGCAATATCTGTATGGGTACGGGGGAAAGAGCGAAGCGTGAGGTGGGGCAATGGGTTGTGGCACCACAGGCGGATCCATAACCTCTGGCCGGAAAGAGGGAGCGTTTGGCTCATTTGCATGGTGGTTTGCTGGGAGGTAGTATGGTGGATACAGGGGCCGGTCAGGCAGGAGGTAAGGAGTGTATTCAGGAACTATGGGAGGAGGGAATGGTTTTAAGGCAATGGATGAAGACATCGTGCCCCATGGAAAACCTGGGTGGCTGAAAGTGGGAACAGGAGCTTGTGAATCCTCTGGCTGCTGCACAGATGGCATGAAGGCTTCTGCTCCGTCACTTTTGGGTGTGACAGGGGAGAAAGCAGATGGGCGTGGCAGAGACTTGTTCTCATTCCCTCCCTCTATTACTGTATTTGATTTTGTCACACTCTGGCTTTCCTTATTGACTGGACTGTCACACCCAACGTCTACTTCTTCAGTGTCACCTCCGCTCTCAGCTTTGTTCCCCTTAGTACCTTGTTTCTCAGGACTATTGTTCTGAACTGCTGGCAGGGGGCTCGGACAGTCCTTAGATTTGTCAGGGACTTCCTTTACCACAGGCTTGACCTGTCGGGCTGTTTGGCCATTTTTCTGTGACATCAGGGAGATGGAGTTCTTACACAAGTTATATTTCATGTGGTTGAAGAGGTGCGACTTTTCATTGCAGGTGAAAGGACACTGGAAACAATGGTACTTGTACGGCTTGCCTGGCGGTCGAGGAATGTAGTGGGGCCTTTTTGGCTTGCGTTCCTGAGCGGTTTCCATCTTGATACCAGTGGATGTTTTCTGAAGGAAGAATACACCACATGACAGTTTAGCAAATGATGGTGGTTTCTTTTGTTGTACAAGAAACTCATGAATCATTGCAGCTTTTGTACAACATGTCCACTGAGCTGAAGAGGCTATACTAGAGTTGTTGGACTGGTTCAGGAGGAGAGTGGCTTTCATTGGCAAGTTTTTTTTTCTTCTTTTTTTTTCTGTTATCCTGAAGCTGCTTGCGCAGAAAAAATCTCTAGCTGCCTAAAACACTGCACCCTCAGGCTAACGTATTTTTTGCAACTGTTACTGCTCACTGGACTAGAAATTGAAACGGAGAAATAGTTAAATATGAAAACCTGTCTACTGTATGCAAAAGTGGCCCCACATGTTTACATAGGTGCACTCCTTTCTTTGTGTTCTCAGCAGCAGCCTACAAACGCCTACACCTAACTGTCTATCCGTTCCGATATCACTCGACTCATCTGTCCTATAAAGTGGGAGCTGCTCAGGCGCTAGGTAGACAGGTGTTGGGCAGACTACACACTTACTAACACAGTCTCTGTAGACCCGTAGGGCATGCAGAGACTTGCTTTCTCTATCAACCTTACTAAACTCTATGCTGTCGGCGTGGGAACCACAAGCCACCTGCTTCCCATGACTACACCTGCGGGATGCATTCAGCTCCTAATTATCATATGATGAGCTCGACAGCTCTGGAGATGCACACATATGAGAAATAATTCTTTAATAAATCCATAGCATGTAATGCAGCAGTTAGCATGAGTGACGATTGTTGAAACCGGCCATTTACTTAAAACAGTGAAGTTGGAGGCATCTGAAACAATTCAGTTTCCCCTTTTGAAATGAAACATCACCTAAAGCTGTGAGTTGAGTGTTGCTGGGTGCCGCATGGAGGAACCTGCTTGTCATGCGCTGTCGCAAGAAGTTGTCACTCAAGTTTCTCTCCAGTTGTTGCAGCATGCAAAGCCACTCCTTTCTAAATAACTGAAAATCATTCGAAAAATCCCAATAATGTTTCTCTCTGACTGTGAATATAATCCGGAACATTTAGTTTCTGATTTTTCTACTGAACTAAAATATATTTTTGGTTTCAGCTCAGGTGGTGTGTTGTCAAATCAGTCCATTTATGTTATAAAAATTATAAAAGTATAAAAAAAAAGAAAGAAAAGTATCTCTAAATATGGTATCATTTTTTTTTAGAAAGTCTTCTTTTGAGGCCGGGTACTTTTTTAGCATTACCTGTGGATCAGTCATGACAAGTAGGGGCTAATTATAATCCACAGGTAACAGGTGGATACGCAATTTATACCAACTCTTTATGATACGAACGACTTCACGGCACCTTTTCGAAAACACTCTTTTACAATAACACGGAAAGGCTTTGACGAAGCGCTTCAAGTCAGTAAATGTGACTTAATGTCGAGAGATGATTTAAAAATGAAGCCATTACCTGCTTTGGTTGTAGCAGCAGAGTCCTCTCCCGAGTGTTCAGCCTGCAGAGAGCCGCGCCGTCGTCCTCAGCCAGCCCGAAGTCAGGATGTTCACTCCAATATGTGCAAAGAGTGTGTTTGTGAATGTGTACGGTGGTACGTGTGTGTGTGCTCTATTTGCCAACGTTAGTTGTGTGGTGAGATCCTCTCTCTTGAGATGTTGTCTTAACTAGTGGGCGGGGCTTCAGCCCAAACAGCAGGGCCCTCAGGCACCATTGATGTACCTGATATTAGTCAAGCCTTAAGCGATGATTTACATGACGGGGTGGGGTGGGGGCTCTCGCTACTTCTTTCTCCTACCCCGCTCCATCTCTGTCTTTTGAGGAAAGGACCTCACAGGCTTGCAATTCCTGGAATTAAATAATAATAATAATAATAATGTTGATCTAGTGTCCAGTATCAAGCTGGCAGGATTGGCATGACATCTGCAAACATGCAGTTACAACTGGTGCTGATCTTGTTTATTGTGTTAAAGAAAACTACTAAAGTGCTACAGATATATAACTTTTACTGAATGTGCTGACTTTATTGCTAACCACCTGACCTCCAAGTCATAACAGTGTTAATGGCATTGTGCTTGTCTTTCCCCTGATATAACAATTATCATGTATTAAATGACTATGAACACTTATTTCACTGATGGGAAAGGAACAGGTGTGCAGGCCCTACCTTTGGATTCAATTAGGTTTCCAATAGTCTTACAATGATTAATGAGCCACACACAAGACATGTTCCCCTTATGGATCATAATCTAAGATAATAATAATAATAATTTAAATTGTTACATTTTATTATTTTGGTAGTTGCTCGGACCCGGGGTGTTTTTCTTAAAATCTTTCAAATGAACAGTTTATGCCACTTCTTAATATGCTGCAAAAGTGTTGCTTTTATATTATTATAGTCTTTACTACAATCTGAAATGTTTACCACAGTTTGGAGGCAACATAAACATGTTCATCTCTGTCAATGTACTACACACAACCTTCATTCAGCTAGTTACTGGTTGCAGTCCAAGGACTTTGCGTTGGTCATGTTGGTCTGTTGTCTTCTTCCAGTTGTGCCACTCATTGTCAAATCCCTGACCTACGACGAAAAGAGGGGAGCGTGCAGCGTTGGTTCCAATGTGCGTGACGCCGCCTGCTACGTGTGCTGGTCTTTCGCCAGGGCTTACGAACCCAAGGAGCTGGAGCCTTTTGTCACTCAGATTGCCAGGTAACCTGCAAAGGCTTGTGATAATATTTCATAACCATAATTGCCATAATTGTCACAACATAATCTGTTTATCATTCCTTACCGGGCAAATATCAATAGAGCTGCACAAACATTAACGTATTTGTGACAAGCCCCACTATCCGTCATTGATATCATCCCACCAGTGTGTACATGAACTCCTAAATATGTTCCTCTACTTAGAAAAAATAGCAGCTACACTCAAGAGATGGAAACCGGATAAACTGTTTTTAATATTCAGGAAGTCATTCACTGCCTTTTTCTGTGCTACATCAGTCTTGCATGTCCCCACATAACCAGCTGATATGTGGCCTTCTTTTGTCCTTTTTTATATTAAAGTAGGCTGCAGCAGGTCAATGTAATGTCACGGTAATATAAATAATAAATAAATGACATGTTAAACGTGTGATATTTAACACAGCTGGCTGTATGTGCCCGTTTAATTGTTGCCTTTTAGCCAGTAAGACATATGCATCTTTTATATTCATTTTCATGACAACTTCTGGTTTAAAAGGCAAAGCGCTGCATTCTCACGTGATATTTGGCAAAGGAGAGGGCAGGGAGACCTAATTTGCATCATTTCAAGTTTAACGTTGATAACGCACACATTGAACGGCAGTTGGGATTCATTTTGTTCCCGTTGGCTCACGTGCTGCATGTAAGTGGACGTTCATCCATGCATATAATTATGTTTTTATTATACATTGTTCGTGACGACAGGTTGCTTATTCAGACGTGGCATTTTAAATGAGCATCAGATTATCGTCAGGGGTCCATGTCTGTAAGGGGCTTATGATTTATTGGGAGCTGTGGTCAATAAAGTGTTTTATTTGCAGTTTGCCCAGCAAAAATACTCTTTTTTTTGGTCAGTAGGCTAAAATTAATAATGACTAAGAAGGCCCTTTTTCTCGGACCAGTAATGAGTAACCTCTTAAAACGTGTATATTTATACATCCACACGGGTGCCATATCATCCAGGGACGTACGCTCAGTCTTTGTCAATAGTAACGGTTTGCCTCCTCGTCAGTCTCCTTTCTCTCGGTGTGCATGTATGAACCTGTGGCCTCTGACTGTGCAGACCAGCTCGGCGGTGTCAGTTTGAACCCCTTGTGACTACCATTACCATCGGCAGCCGTGACAACACCCTCCCTTTCCCTAGCCTACAGGATTGCCAGGTTTCGCCTGTTGCTGTAGGTTTCGGTCGCCGTTTGGCAACAGTGCTCCGACAAGCTGGTTCCTGCTCTGTTCATCACAACTTGATGACATTTACTTAAAAACATACTTTTTTGTAAACGTGTGACTAAGTGACTTATAGGCACACACGCACACAGTTCTCTCTGTTCACTTATTTAAGTGTAGCAGCCACAGACATGATTCAAAATATCCTGGAGGGCATTAGCCAGAGTGTTTTTGTTTCCAAGTCCTCGGGGCTGGGGCAGTTAGTAAAGCTCCAGGCCCTGAGTGTTAGGAGACAGGGAACATGGGAGGAGAGGAAACAAGGCCAACAGCAGTTATTCTCAGGCTGTCACGCTGTGATGTAAAAGTAAGTTGGCCCCCCTTCAATAACTGACATTCACACGCCCTCCTGAGACTTGTAGAGGCAGTGTAGAGAGGAGCGATATTGGGGTGAAAAACATCCTCAGACCCAACCTCCCAACTGCAGACTCCTGGTTAATCATAATGTTGCTGCACTACAAAAACCTTCCAGGAACCTGCGCACCGCAATCATGGTGATGACGTAATCTAGATTTAAACATCACTTTAATCCGAGTCATTGGTTCGTAACTAACTATTAGGATGTTGAGAGGACAATTCTATGCACACCACTTTTATCAGATAATTTACCCTCTCCAGTCTAATTCACTCTTTGTGTTTTTCCTCTGCAGTTCTTTGGTGATCACAGCGGTGTTCGACAGAAATGTCAACTGCCGCAGAGCTGCCTCTGTAAGTTCTCCCGCGTCAACATCCCACAATAACCTAATCAAAGATGATCAGTTACATGACGGCTTTTAATTTTTATATCATTTTGTCCCAGGCTGCCTTCCAGGAGAATGTCGGCAGACAGGTTTGTGGCTGCTATTACTGAGATTTGATGTTTATTTGCTGCCAATCACCCGGGTCTTGCTCAAACTTGTCAGTGAAAGCTTTTGAAGCAAAGCGATAGCCTCCCAGTACAGCTACAGGGAGACATTTGATATGCCAACAGTCCTGGAGCCATAAATCTCTCTTTATATCGTAGGTCATTTACATACAGTTTGAACCAAATCACTTACGTCCCTTCTCAGATTAATCTGCTCAGTGTTGAACAACGTGGACCGTTCTTACACAATGCACTGACACGTCTCAGCCTTTTATTGCCTGCTTGTCTGTCAATAGGGGACATTTCCTCACGGCATTGACATCTTGACTGCAGCAGACTACTATGCTGTAGGGAATCTCAACAACTGCTATCTGAACATCAGGTAAGAAACTGTGTATTCTGCACAGTGGCAGTCATATTGTCTGAGTCGCACAGTAATCAAGTAAAGCTGCACTTGAATAAATGCTACAAGAGCCAAAACAATGAAGTGGGTGGCGACAGCTAGTGTCCCATCCTTCCTCATCGACGAAGGAAGTGACGAATAGAAACCAGTCCAACTTCATGGCTGAACTTGCCGGCCAAAAGATTTTCATCTTGTCTTCCTGCCCTATTGGCGAAAGAGAAAAAAAACACTCGGGACAAAGGAGAGTCGTGTGCAGACATTACATGATTTCTGGTTAGTAAAGTACCCATAAATGTGAAGTTTTTTTAATTTGTTATCCTTCCCAGAACAAAACCATTGCTAATGTTGCTATAGCTGTGCAGTTTTACTGCTCGTGAAGAATATGTTGTTTTTTTTCCAATTAGATTTATGAACATCTGCCATCTTTTGTAAGTGCATTTCCCGCATTTAAAGATATGAAATGCAACATAGAAAAGTGTCACCTTTGGCGGGAAGTGTGTCACCACCAGCAGAACAAACATTCAAGCAGAACACATGAAGAAAGATGCTAGCCTCAGGTTATGAGCTGCACATAACAAAGAAAACAGAATGCCGATGTAGAAAAGTGGATATAGTGTGTATAGTTACAGTTGGCAGCTATGCAGCTAAAGCTTTCTGTTTTGTTTTCAAAGTGTCTATATAGCCAGTTTCCCAGAGTACACCAAGGCCATGATAGATCATTTGATAACCATGAAGATCAACCACTGGGATGGGTACGTACTTGTATTTATGTATTTTGGATGTGAGTTTGTGTGCATGTGTGTGCATGTGTGTGTGTGTGTGTGTGTGTGTGTTGGTACATTTGCATGTCCTGTGTTTTCTTTTCAGTTTTTTGGTTTTCTTACTACTTGTAAAGTAGACAGAGACTCTCTGGGTAATGTGCACTTTATGTTAAATTAGTTGACGCATTTGCCTGTCTTCATATATGGCGGTATCCTTTTATATGTGCTCTACAGAGTGATCCGAGAGCTCTCCACTAAGGCACTCCACAACCTGACGCCTCAAGCACCTGATTATATGGCAACCACGGGTAAACAATGTCACCTTACCTGTTCCACAGGCAATGGAGAAAGACACTTGCTCATGAGACATGCCCTTTTTGGAAATTGTCAGAAACCTATAATGATTGGTCGCGAGTAGATTTTGCTCCTTTTTTAGTTTTTCTCCCTTGTTCTTTCAGTTCTGCCACAGCTGTTGCCCACGGCGGTGGGTTTTGACCTCCACGGTCGCCACGGAGCCATCCTAGCATGTGCAGAGATCACACACGCTCTGTACAAACTGGGCCTTCAGACCAACAGGTAGACTTTAATACCCAGTTAGTGGAATAACTAGTCCATGCACATTTTGTAAAACGTCATGAAGGGAAATTTCACGAGTGTAGCTCAAAAAAAACGAGAACACTATATATCTGCTCATGATGCAGCTACTATAGGTTTTTAAAATAATGTTCCCTTTGAACTGGGATTAATCTCACAAGTTGTCTCTTTATATTGGTCCGACAGGACTGTGGTGGACATCATTTCTTCAGAATGTGTGGATGCATTAAAGAACATTCACCAGACGGTACGTGTGCCCAAACGAGCCGACTAAAAATGTTGTTCGAAGTTAAATAAACCAAAGCCAAATGCCCCCCCCCTTGTTGCTAATGTTCATTCGTTGGCTTACTTTCAGCTTAATGATAAAAAACAGTACAGGTAAGTGGAAAGGATATATTTTTAATTAGCAGTATGTTTGAAAAATGTAAAAACTTTTTGGGTTTTAATCACAATTCTGCCTTTTTGTTTTAGGGGTTTTGGTGGAGAGCTAATGAGGCCAGCAAGTAAGTCACACGGCAATTAGAAATATGGCTTCCACGAAGCACTTAATTGGTTTTAATGAGCTGGCTGTCGCACAAACAAGAGGAAAGATGATAAGCGATGCTAAATTCACATAATACAGTAGATGTGATCACTTTTTTCTTCTCTTTACAGTGTGCTGTCTCATCGAAAAGCTGTCGCTGTCCAAAATGCCTTTTAAGAACGACCCTGTAATCTGTAAGTTTATTCTTGCTTTTATGCTTTTTAAATATAATTTAAAAATCATCCGCTCAAAGTTTCTGAAGTTGTGCCACTTTGTTTCAGCTGGCTGGCAATGGCTTATTGACGACACCATAAAGAGTGGCGTGAAGGATGGCAACATGGTGAGCTTTTCTTTATAAAATGCAAGTAACATTATGGATCAAAGAAAATGTAAATGTTTCCCTTTTTCCAGCCAATTAAATACTCGAAGTTTGAGAAGCAGATCATTTACAAGTCAAGACTGACACAGTTTGTTTATTATAATGCTGCTTTTCATTTCAAAAAGACTATTTGTTGTTCTATTTGCTTCGTTCTTCTCTATTGTCTGCAGGTGGTCGTAGTATCAGCCTTGTCCACTCTGTGTGAGGAGTACTACCAGGCCGAGCTGGGCAAGGCGGACTCACAAATGCAGGGTGAGTTGGATATTATTTCTTTGTTCCACTAGTTATAACTGGTGCTGAATTTGAAGTTAATCTCTGCACGGCATGTGTGTGTGTGTGTGTGTGTGTGTGTGTTTGTAGATGTGCTGGTATCTCAGTACATTGAAGGGCTGAAGAGTCACCAGATGCTCACTCGTTGTGGATCTGCACTTGCCCTCGGCTGTCTTCCAGGATTTATGATCCAGAGCAAACTGAAGCAGGTCGGTTTGGAGGATGTTTACATTTTCTAGCCATTTTAGAACTCGCTGCCTCAGTATTTAGATATCAAGTGTGCGTGTGTGTGTGTGTGTGTGTTTTAGATCCTTGAAGGCCTCAAGCAGATGTGCACCGTCAGCCAGAAGGAGGGGACTTTTACAGAGTCGAGGAGAGATGCAGTCAGAGCAATTGCTCAGTGAGTTTCCGTACACATTTTTATCTATTCATTTTATTTTATGTTTTCTTATTTAATGTAGTTGTTGTGGTTCAGGCTTAAGTTCTGAAGGACCCTCGGTCTCTCCTCTGTTCTTTGTTGTGCCTTGTTGTGTCGGTGGTAATGCGAAAATACACACCTGAACGACGTGTCCGTCCATTAGTTTAGTAAATTACTCCCCTTTGATCCAGGTCATGAGCTTCTGTACCGCCTCTGATGAACCTTTTTGGGGTCTTTTTTTTTTTTAAATATGCATTTATTTGTAATCCTCCATCAGAGTGTGTGGGAAGGTGGTTGTCTGTGCCCACGGCTCCCCAGACTCTGCTCTATGCTCGGAGAATGTATCGGAGGTGTACGCTGCGCTGCTTCACAGTATGAATGACTACACGACAGACAGCAGAGGGGACGTAGGCGCTTGGTAAGTTAACTTCCTTTTTCATCGTACTTTCATGCAAACACACCGATTGCAAATGCACACGTGTGCTTTTAATGCGCCTCGGGTATTAGGAATGCTCCTCTGCCTGAGGCCTCTGGTGTGTTTCTGTCCCTCCAACTAGGGACACAAAGACGTGACATGCACGCCTGTCTCACTAGTAGCCCCAGGCCATGCTTGCCGCCTCGCCAGGAATGTCACCAGGCTTGTCACTTGTCCTTACTACATGGGATGGGCATCTTCTCTCACACTGTAATCTTTTTCTTTCCCTCATTCTTTCTCGTTTGCGTCCTTATCTCTTCTGTTATTATACGCTTTTCTACTTCTTTTCTCAGCCCACACCACACAGAGAGAGAGATTCCTCTCCACCGTGCACCTGTTTCTGGGTGTGACATTTGCATGAACGTCTTGATTAACATTTCGCATAAACAAAGGGTGCCCTGCAGCCATGAAGCTAATTTGCCTAGAAAACTGCCAAATGTAGCGCCATTAAAATATGATCTTCCAACGATGTCATGCATCCTTGCGCTATCTTGTGTTTTGTATGTGTAAATGTATCATTTGTCATGTTTGTTTTTAAAAGATTATGTTAGTTTTTTGGATCATATTGACCCAGGTCAGTGTGTGGAGGGTAGATTCAAGCATAAAGTCTTCACTCTTTTCTGTGCCGTGACCAGGGTGAGAGAGGCAGCGATGACGAGTCTGATGGAGGTGACTTTACTGGTGGCCAGCAGTGCTCCAGAGATCCTTCCGCCAGATCTGTGAGTAGTAAATGGAGAACTCGACACTGGGTTGAATGTCACCAGCAGGGGACATACAAGTGGTAATGTCAGTCAGTTTATTTCTAAAGGTGTGGCCACAATAAACTCAGCCTTCGCCGACCCAACTTGGATCATGCCGTTTTTTAAGTGATAATAAAGAACAGGCTAAAGTAAAACAAATGATTTTATTTACTTTTAATTCCCACGTTTCCGTATGCAGGGTGAAGTGTATGATGCGCTGCCTGGCCCAGCAGGCAGCAGAGAAGATTGACCGCTACAGAGCCCACGCTGGCAACGTCTTCCTGCGCCTCCTCCACAGCACAGAGCCTGCAGTACCTCACATCCCACAGCAAGAGGAGCTGTTGAGCATTTTCCCCGTGTGAGTCACCATTGCCCCTCAACTTGCAGCATAACAAGTTGGCTGGACTGTCAAATATGCATAAAATCAAAACCAATATATTTTATTATATTTCTCTCCCACTTTGCTATGTCTTTCAGTGAGACCACAACCAGTCTGAACTGGAATGCTCCATCACAAGCGTTCCAGTACATCACCCAGCTGCTTGGGCTGCCCCAGTATCAGTACCACACCCTGCTGGGCCTCACTGTGTCTGTGGGAGGGATCACCGAGTCCACGGTAGGTCAACTGTGCTAAGAGGAGTAGAAAATTGTCAAATCGGAGCATTATGACGTACAGATGGGAGATTTACTTTGAAAGATAAAACGGAAAACAAATGCGGGCAAGGTGGTCGCGGAATGCTATCGTATGCTAAGATCTCAAAACACCAGATGAGGCTACATATTTTGAAAGAGGGTGGTGTTCCATCCCTGCAGCAAATTGTACAATCTATGATAAGGAGCACCACATTTCTCCATCTCATGGTTTCCCTTCTCCTTATTAAGACACTTCATGTTATAATGTCATTTAATCTGTCATTAAATCTGTATATATTTTTTACTTTAACCTACAGTTGCTTTAGTGGAGGTTTCTATAACTTTATTCACATTTCAAGGCCATAATCAAGAAGTTCTCAAGATGAACAATATAGTGTATGGAGTTTAGTAGGAAACATATAACTGATTTTAGCATTTTATTTCCCTTTTTAAGGACGCTGTTCCAACATTTCATCACTGGTATAAAATATAGAACTCCTGAAAATGTCATATGAGAGAGACATTTAACATTATATCGTTGTACCTTATTCACATTTCATCACACAGTAAGGCCTGATTATTACTGGCTGCCTGTTTTGAGTTGGAAAAGTCAGCTCTCGGCTGTTAAATCTAGGCCAACAGGGGGAGCCATGTGTCTTTGCAATGTAATCCCATACTCTAGAATGCATGTCTTTTCAATAATTTTTTTAATCACAGATATCAGGCTGTGTTACTCTTGACTTATCTCCACAATGTCACTACTTGAGCTTGAAGCGTTGATCCCGACTTATCCAGAACAAATTGATCAGTCCCTCGTGGTACGGACAAGCGAGAATTTCCCATCATTTTAACCTCCTCTATGCTTTGCTAAATAACAGCTTAAAAGCATGTCTTTCCACTCTTGACCCCTTACACAGAATCACCCAGGAGGCTCAGCAGGGGCCCCAACAGGGGCTGATCAAGCTCTCCCTCCCGTTCCAGTTTGACCTAAACCTGTTAAAACCAATCATTCGAAAGATTGTCCTGCTCACAAAGATTTGTGATGGTTGGGTTATTTTTAACTTTTAGTGTTTTAGTGGATGTAAAAAGAGAAGAAAGATAAGTTTTAAAGCCTGGAGTAGCGGCAGTGAAGTTGAACTCGTCCGCCAATGAAGGCTGTCAACATATTCCATCAGAGACGATCTGGCTCTCGTCTTGATTTTACCTCCAATATCTTTTGCCACAGATGCATTCTCAAGGACGGGAAGGGACTTATTATGTTTTTACTGGATTGCATGCCGGAAACTGAGCCAATGCTGCATCAATACATGAGCCAAGATTACCATTCTCACACCACAGGCGCATATTCAGGCCAGAGAGAGACGGAGCATCCACGAACTTTCCAAGAACTGCTTTGAAGGCCTGCTTTTGAGATCATAAGGCCAAGTCCCAAGATAGGGTTTCTCCCAAGATGGAGAAACCCTATTCTGTGTATTATATATCTGGTAGTATGAAATATAAATGCTTGAAGTGACATTTAGGCATTGAAACGCAAATACAATTTTAAAAAATGATGATTACGAATGGATTTAAGTGTAGATTAGGATATCAGACCCAACGGTTCCATGTAACTTTGTTTTTATCACATTGCGTTGCTGTGTTTTGTTGCTATGTTGCAAGCGTCAAGATTTGACACTTTATTTCCTGCAGCCCGATGATATCATCATCATTTTTACTGCTTTTCTTTTCATGGCCAAGTTCACGATCACTAATAAACACACGGTTAGTTATTACAGGCACGTGTTCTGTTTTTATCAGTAATTTATATTCAAACCAATGTGCACTTCTGTTTTTTTACTATTATTTACTGACAGTACAACATTTTAGAACATGGCCCTGTTACCGTAGCTTCCCTTTTTTCAAGTAAACTTGAAGAAAAAAAAGTGTTTTTTTTAGTTTTCATTGTGATGTCGATACAAACAAATCTAAATGCAAGCTAACAAGCGAGCTCACCACAGCGAGTGATGCCACTGGTTTGATCATCAGGCGGCTCCACATTAACTGCCGCTCTCTGCTGCGTCCATTCAGGTGCATTTTTCTTCCCAGTCGTTGTTTGACTACCTGAGAGGGATTCAGGACGCCAGTGCTGCTCTGACGCCGTTTGGAGATACGCTGCTGAGCATCTTCAGAGACAATCTCCGCAATGACAGGTACACGGCCATAAATATGTTACTTCACACCCTTTTCCATCTGAAGACTGGAGTGTGATATGTCAGCCTGTTTTTAAATGTAATTAATAGTTCTTTACCTTCGGTTATGTGTTGCACTGTTTTCATTTTGCTTTTATTTTGTGCTTTGCTTTGAATGTGATTATGTAAATTATGACTTTCTATGGAACACTTTGTATATATGTATATATGTATAAATATATACATGTGTACACATATATATATTTTTTGATTTTCATATTCTTCCAATTTGTTTTCCTCATGTTTATTGTCAATATTATTAATACGTTTAGGGATTCATTCTTAACAAATATACTTAAAATGCAACCAGAAAAATAGTGGCAGTGTTTTCTGTTTCTTCCTTTATAGAAAGAAACAGAATCAGTGATTTCTTTTTATCTTTATTCTTTATTAGGGTGTCTATTCCTTTTCTGAAGATGCTCAATCAGATGCTTGCCAACAGCTGCTTTGAGATCTTCACTACACAAGAGAAGTGAGTGTTGCAAAAGCTTTGTTTAAAAATAAAAAAAAGGATATGAATATGTGTGAGAGCTTATGTTTTTCTGTCCTTTTGTTCTTCTTTTCTTGAAGTCATCAGTTCTGTCTGGACCTGTTGGATCTTTGCAAAGAGTTCAGGAAGGCCAAAGATATTTCCAAGCTGCGCGCCTGTATATCTGTGTAAGTCTCCATCATCTTGACTCATTCAGTGATGTACTGCACTGAGGCATCCGTGATGACCGCGCTGTTTGCGTCTTCCCAGCTTTTGTGGGCTGATCCAGTTCCCGGGTGAAGTGAGGAAGAAAGTGTTGTCCCAGCTGCTGATGCTACTCTGCCATACATTCCCCGTGGTAAGCTCACAAGACAGGAATACTCCCCTATCCTTTACGAGAGCTATAGAAGCATCGACGAGCCGTCTTTCAGCATTAGAAAATGTAGCCGCTCTGGTTCACGGTAAAACATTCACACTCTCTAAATACCAGTGAAATGTGTCTTCGTCCGGATGAAATTGCCAGTGATATTGTTTTTGCATTCTTTAGTGATTTAGTGATCCCTTGGCTTTTTGTTTGAGCCAAGGGATCACTAGCCTCTAAAATGTTGTACCCATTAGCCTCAGTTGAACTTTGTGTTGAATGCTAATTAGCAATTGTTAGCATGCTAACACTCTTTAAGTGGAAACAGTCCACTTCACCCCACTTGCTTTTCCAAATGGTATTTAATGTTGGCACAGCTGTCAAAAAGACAACTTGGATCACCGTCTAATTTCTTCAGAGCAACTTCCATCAACACGTACAGGACGTACTGCATTTCGTTTCCCACGTTGACTTTAATTGTTTCCCTCCAGCATTTCTGCTACTGGGGACACGAAGCACTTATGTTGATACTCTTTGGTAACTGGGGATAGCGACCAATAACTGTCAATGGCAAACAGGGAAAACGTGCTGTTTTCTTCCAGTTTTGGTTGCAGACGCAATTGTTGAAGCACTTCTTTTTCTTTTTTTTTTTTACTGCTGTAAATCGAGCCTTCAGCCTGGGGGACAGAACTGGGTTGTAAAAGTATTACAGGGAACCAATCTAAATGCTGATGGTGTCTTCATCCTATAATATTACATTGTTGCAGTCAACATTTACTTTATAATGATAAGTTAAGGTCTATTGCCACTTTAACTAACATGGTAAACAATATAGCTGCTTAACATCGGCATGTTAGCATTAGCATTGTGAACGTGTTAGCGCACTGAAGTTTGCAGTTGGCTCAGTCCAGACTCCAAGTCATTAATTTATGTAACAACAGCTACAACATGAACGTGATTAACTGTTCCTCTCTAACAACTCTAGATCAGAAAGACCACGGCCAGCCAGATGTACGAGATGCTTCTGACCTACGATGATGTCATAGATCCAGAAGTGTTGGATGATGTCATGACCCTGCTCAGTGATGCTAATTGGTTAGTTGTCACGTTGGATGCGGTTACTAAATATCGTTTCAGTGTTAAATGCTTTTTGGTATGTAGCTCTATATTTGTATGTAACCGGGTGTCTGTTCCAGGGAGAGTGACCTTGCCACCGTTCGCCCCCAGAGGAATCAGCTTTGCGACTGGCTGGGAGTGCCCAGGCCACAGGCAGTTACCAAGGTAACCAGATACAACCCATGTCAGCAGATATATGTACTTGTATCACCGTGTTGGACTGAGTTAAACCCTCTCTCTCTTTCATCAGCAGAGCCCGGCCCAGGTTTCCTGATCACCTGCGACTGTGATTAAGAATGAGCTGCTCTTCTGTATCATTAGTCTGTACGTCTGCCAAAAAAAACACACACATTGATTGGGCAGTTTCCGTAACAATAGATGGGATCCAAAACATCAGCTATTGTTCCTACAAAGTTATTTTGCATGTGCGCGTCAAAATGTTTTTTGACAGATCTAAAAACTCTGCTATCTGAACTCCGTTGATTTGTGATGAACTAATAACATTCAGCACACTCCCACTCACTTGTACTCAACTTACATTGTTAACAATGCTTTGGCCATTTGCTCCTTCCCTTCCGGAAGTCTTGACCATTATTATTAAAGTCAGTAAAAATGATCAGCGTGCTGGATTTTCTTTTCTCCGTTATGGTATTCCACACCCAAAGCACATCCGTATGCATGCCACCTTTCTCACAGGTACCACTCAGGGCTCAGTCGAGTGAGACTTGCAACCTGTACCTGGAACAACACGGATAGGTGAAACTGAAACTGTAGTCGGTCGTATGCTCCAGGGAAACGGTTGCCATTTAGCCGTTTTGGCACAACCCGTGGAATGACACGGGCCCTGCGGCTGCTCCCCTTGGGTCTCACGCAGACCTACTTTTTCTGCATCGGTGGAGGTGCCAAGGACTGGAGGAGTACCAGGCCTGATAGTGGAGCCTCCCTGGTTGCCTGTGGAACAGAGCCTGTTGTGTCACCATTGGTCCAGGCGTCCTCATTACTGTCTAATAGTGGCCACATTGTCTCCGCCAGCTTCCCTGTCTTACACTGACAAAGATACAAATGTTACATTCTTTCAGAATTGGGTGGTTTCTGGTTGTTTATCCTACATTGCAGACACTCCCCATCTGAGTAATCACTATATTGCATTACATTTTTCTGTAATATGATTAATTTAACTAGGTTTGTCCATTCCCATGAAAAACTGCTGTGCATTTTGACTCTCATAAAACTGGATATAAAAAAAGGTTTGTTTCTTTTAATTGTGCACGTGCAATAAACGGATACAATAGATACATATGGTAAATAACAAACCACTTGAAAACGAGTATATATTTTTAAATAAAAGTGGCAAGTGGATTTTAATAGGCGAAGAAAAGAAAAAAGGTGTTTTGAAAATGTACTGAGGCTGATGTAATTGTGCTAAAAGAATATATGTGCACACTTTTGCAAAACATACGTTTGGTATAAAGATGTTTGTGTAGCCATATCAATAGTCACATTGTTATCTGTGTTATGGCTATCTTGCCCTATAACTGCTGAGTCGGTAGCTTTGCTCGCCTCTTACTGTGCTCATTAACAAGGCCGCATTCACTCTTACCCTCCATGGGTGTTGTTGAATTTGTCTGGCTAGTCCAATATTGCTGCAGCCCATAATTCGACTTTAATTAATTCCCAGCCAGATGGAAATTCCTTTAGTTTCTAATAAAAGAAAATGGTGTGTTTCTCTCAAGGCGGATTGATGGTAAAGCGAGTAGTTTTGCTACAGTGCTCGGGGTAGAGAGGAATGCTAATAATTCTAAAAGGCTTACAGTTCGCAGGCAGTAGCCATGGCAATTCTTCTCATACAATGGTGGCCTTTTAGAGGAGTGGGGAAGGGAGGGGACGGCTCCCTCATTGACTCAAGCTTTGGTGTGATATTAGGAATAGACCTCTTTTCACTCTCCACTGTTCTGCTTATGAGATTAAGTGGTACCCACAGCAGTTTGCCCAAGTTAATGATCACGGAGTGGAGAGGGCAGCTCTGTCCACACAACACGGTCCGGTTGTCTACACACAGCATTGTTAATATACTGCAATAATATTTGATGTGTTCTTTTACTTATATACTGAATTCCTCCTGAAATTAAATAGCACACGCGTTGGTAGCATTGCTGTTATTTATATTGTAAACTGTGAGAACATCATCTCCCAAAACTTACAGCAGATTACAGACGTTTCAGGGCTCTTGATGATGGTTCAACCTTGTTTTTCTTTCGCCGGTGTGACTACTTGTGCAGCTTTACCGTAACTGGAAAAAAACTTGTTACCGTTATTGCTCAGATTAAAAAACGGTGTTTCTAACATCCCTCATGGTCCACTGATTGGTATCAGCGTGACAGCAGCATTTATGATTAATCATTTCCCCTTTAGCAATGACTCAACTTGTGGTCTAATTGCCCTCCAGATAACTTTCTCTTTATGCATTCATTTTCTATATCTGAATGCATTTCCGGAACTACTAATACTACTTTACTTTCTATATCTATAAATATATCTCTCTCTATATATATAAGACATTTGGGAATTATGCAGTTGCAAACTCTTTGAACAATCAGATTTAAGTTGTTCCTGATCACAGTTTAGCGGTACTTATGATGTGCACCTAATTGTGGTTAAACTGCAAACTGTTTATTCACTATATGTTCTCTGCACGGAAGCTTTTATCGTATTTCCGCAGTGGCGCAGCCCTGAGATGTTGTCTGCTGAAAGGGTTTATTACTCCCAGGTGTTACTCCTGCTGAGACTTCCTGTGAATGGCCTCAGCACCTGGTGTCGGAGCAACAACCCTCCTCCAGCTTGTTGGTCAGGTTCATTAGTGGAGCTCGGGCCTTAATTACCCTAAATTTATGGAGTGAGGGTTCTGTGGAGCAGCTGTTACAACTGGATTGGCTTTTTGAGTTACAGCCCTCCAAATGAAGTTTATACTTATCATCATAGTTTTGAGAGATAGTCGTTTACATTTTCTCATATCAAGTATGTGATTTGAAATGGGAGCTGTCGTCAGAAAGGTTACTGCGTGTTCAAGGGGGGGGGAGGGGGGGGTTCAAGTCAAGCACTCGAAAGCGACGCTCGTGCTAGAAAACGAGGTCACGGTCATCTTGATCCGTGACGGAAAAACGTCGGTAAATGTCAGAAAAACAAAGTGAATGAATATGATAATTACATGACAGAAATAGCAGAGATTCCAAAAAAAATAAAAAAATAAATAAGTGCGTGATTGTTAGAAATAGCAGAAATGCTATAATTATGAATACGACAGCTGATGTGGTCTCCCTCCAGGAAACCACGGTCTTTATACATTTCCAAAAAGCCATAATCAGCCGGCACCAGGCATGCGCTCTCTGCCTTGTAAATTACCACGTTGTTTAGAATTATAGTCATTTTGAAATGGAGGCAGCTGGATAAGTTTGGGAAACGTGGGCTAATTGCTAAGAATATGTCCTTTTATAGACCACAGGTTAATGGGCAGTGTGTTTTTTTTATATATATATATATCAACGACACACTGATTCTTTTATAAATAATGTGGCTAATTGAATATAAATGACATATTCAGCTGTTGACCTCTTTGCTGTTCCTCTTGATTCCCCGTGCAGACAGAAAGCCACGTGTCTGTTAAAACTGGATTGGGTAAAGCATGACAATGTCTCACTGCCTTAAAGTTTTTTTTAAAGTTATTTTACAACGGGCACTCTTGTATATGCTCGGCCCACCTTATGTCGTGTGCTCGATACAGAATAACATGTGGTTTAGACTTGATGAACGCTTTCCTTGGCGTGTGTTTCTGGAGGACCGGATGGCCTAGTTGGAGAGCAGGTCGCTTCCAAACAGCCTTCCTTATTGCATTTTAGGTATATTTGTAATATGTGTGTGTGTGTGTGTGTGTGTGTGTCTGACCAGTGAACGGTGAGTGGCAGATGTAAGAGAGCAGGAGAGGAGGTTGTCCGTGGGCCAGCTGGTCGGTTGGGGTTAACATTATATCGAGAGGCCTGTTGAAGGACTCGTGTCCCTTTGGTGAAAGATGCTCGGGGCTGCTTACTTGGGAGTTATCATGGTCTATCTTGCACATGAGATTTGTTGTTATTTGTTCACATTACCCTGGTTATGGGTATGACAAAACTACATTTGGCCCTGAAGGCATGTTATTTTTTCCTTTCCCTGCTGCCAAAACACCCTTCTCCAAGATGGACCTCCTGTTCCTGTCATCACTCTGGCCTTGGTTGAACTAATTCTCAATGTTTTGCGGTCCTGTCCGCTGAGACTGTGCCGCTGCTCTGTCTGTGTTTCGGAGAGAGAGTGACTTCACGGAGACGGCTCAGACGTTTGGACGGTGGCCAAAATGAGCTCATCCGTGACAGCGAATCCAGCTGCTCAGTCGCAGCAGTCCTGTTCTCTCTCTCTCTCTCTCTCTCTCTCTCTCGACCTCTGCACCCGGCCCTGAACCCAGGAGCCGGCTGGTGTGAGGATGACGGTTAGAGCGAGCGGGGACACCGTTTCCCAGAAGCTCCGGCAGCGACTGACCACTGGCAGGCAGCCTGCCGCCCCCTCGGCGCCTGCTTAGCAGCACGGCCTCCGGCCTCCACCGTTCCCTACGGAGAGGCCCAGTTTGTTCTGGACACACGCCAGCACTGAGCGGCAGGGGGCAGAGCCAGGTCAGCTCTCAGGGGTGGTCTTGTAGTCTGTGTGTGTGTGTGTGTGAATGTATGTGCATGTGTGATGTGTTTGGAGCCATATAGATTAGCTTGTGTTTTGTTTTTTGTGTGATTCTATTATTTTGTTGCTTCAGCGCGAAGCCTTCGGGTCTGTAAGATCTCTCCGTCTTTGTCGAGCCCCCTGTGCGTCTTGGGAATAGAGAGGAGGACGGCACATGAAGGAGTATTCCTTCTCTCATTCGACTTTTCTGTGAAGATCAATGCTGACGGGCTCCTGGTAGTGAGGAGAAAGTGTGTTTGTTAAAAGACAGACAGAGTGGCTTGCTCCCGCACAATAACATTCAGAGTGGAGAGGTGCCGCCTTATCAGTAATATCAGCCTCAGTAAAAGATCTCTGGCGTATATGAGGTATCCCCATCCCACAAAGATAGCCCCTGTGGGGAAGACAGCTCCAATGGGCTGTGTGCGATTCTGGTAGTGAGATTATTCTGTCACTCAGTGATCTCCTGGGCTAACGCAGGCAATCTGGTCTCAATCTGTGGCCGAGCACACGAGCGTGGGTGCAGCCAAAGGTCAGGACCTGAGATGGAGTCATATCTCTTTGCTCCTCCTCCTCCTCCTCCTGAGCTCGCGCTCCGCACCCGGTCCTGCCCGAGCTCACCATTTGGAAACCATTTATCCAACCCGACTCTCGAGTTTTTTGATAATTAAAAGGAGACTTTCTCCAACATTCTCCCCTCAGATTACCGGCTGTTTCGCTGGGATCAGCCCATGGGAGGGCCGACACAGCAGGGAGGTGGGTGCTCTGGAGACTCCAATGGCTAGAAGAAAAGGGCCTTGGGGTGGGGGATAGGTATATGGAAGTGGGCCAAGTCCATGAGTTGGACAAGTTGTCTTGAGTTACTGGGATTTGGGATTCAGGGAGGGTCTTTAAGAGGGTGGAGGAGAGCTGTTCTTCTGGGGTACAACTTGGAGTAGGCCAGAGCTGTGGTTTGCCAAAACAAAACAAATCTATCAAAAACATCTGTCGCATAGTGTAGTCGTGGTTCTGGGCAGTCCTATCCGTGGGTCAACTCTGGATCCAGTTGGATCTGCTTGCATGTGTTGGGCTGAGGTCAGAAACACTGGGATTGCAGCTCATAAAACCATCCCAGCAGAAGTTGCACTTGGTCAGGTTGAGTTCATCCCACGTCTCTGGAATTGTGTTTGACAGCAATTACTTTTTATTATTATTATTATTAGGTCTTGGCTTAAACGGGTATACGCTTTCCATTGTGATTACAAGGAAATGACCCATTATTCCAAATGTCCACGTTATACGAGAATACAAATCAACAGCTCTGATGGCAGCCAGAAGGAACATAAAAACACATTTTACATTCGGTTCAAAGACTTCATAAATAATGTGAAACGAAGTGTAAATGTGGTGGCGGAGAGGACTTTGACGCATCACACGAGACACACATGTATATATAAATATATTAGGCAAAACTAAAATAGTCACGATGTCTTTCCATTACTTAGAAAAACAGAGGAGTCACATCAGATAGCATCAGTTCCAGTTCTGTGAGTCATCCCCCCCCCCTCACATGCTCCATATCTGTGTGCACATCTGCAGGACTCAGCCACGTGGTCTCAGATGATTGTTTTTGCGTGGAGAAACAAAGAGTGTGCGCCAAATCGTCCCTGGCAAATCTAAAGGCCACCAAATTAGCAGCGTGAACCCGGGGGGGGGGGGGGGGGGGGGGGGGGGGGGGGGGGGGAGCCAAGGCCGGTCACTCGTGTGCGGCTGGAGCATGTGATGAAGCTGCGGTTGACCGCGGCTGCTCTTGAACTTGTGACGTGCAAACGGACGGAGACACTCCCGCGTCTGCAGAGCCCCAAATCGATCATCGCGTTGACCTCTCGAATCAGAGGACGCGGCGGCTGTTAAAAGTCTTTGTGCGTCTTGTTGTGTCGACAGCTTCGTCACAGTCGTGTCCTCCTGGTGGTGCGATGGCTGAATATGTGTGTGTGCGCTGTGGCGCGCGATGTGTATGTATTTGTTTTTTTCGGGGCTTTAGGATTGTTGAGTTCAGAAGAGTTCAGGTCAAAAGAGTCATTCAGAATTGTGAACTATATTGGGAAGCATTCAAATGACTCTTTTCGTGGAGCTTATGAACAGATCTCAACCGCTTCACTTGTGGTTTGGTCCATCGGCTGCAGCGTCCTATTTTAGGTGGCATCAACTCAATTTCAGATGGGATTTTTGGTACGTTGTCACCTTCCCGCAGTTCAATAATCCTATTTGTTTGTCTGTGTATCGAGAGTTTTAGTGTGGTGGATGTCATTGTTTAGTCTGAATCAATATCTTGAGTTCAATCCTTTCCTTTAAAAAAAAAAAATCTATATATTTCTGCTGTTATTGTATCGCCTTGTCTTTTAGCGGCGGCCCAAATTACAGGGCTGGAAGCTGTGACTTCCAGGTGGTTGGACAGTACACGGCATAACCTCCGCTTCCTTTAAAATCTTTCAGCTGTTCATGCCTCATTTCCCACCAGCCTTCCAAGTGGACACAATAATAACACAATGACCAGAGCGGTTACACTGTGCCAGACGTGTGGGGGTTATTAACATGATAAATATCACACGAGTTACAGAGGCTGCCATTCACTCACACTTCTGATAGAGCACACACACACACACACACACACACACACACACACACACACACACATTTTGCATATAGAATGAGATGTTTAGAGGTACTGGACCAACCCGAAACGTGGCTCTCAAAATCCCCGTCCTCTGTTGTTGGAATCTACCCGTGATCTGGGTCCACTGCAAGCACATGTTTGTGTTTCCATTCAAATGTGAGGAATGTCTTTGAAAATATATAATACACACAGAAAACCGCAGGTTGGCAACGCAAGAGGCAGCGGGAGCTTTGGCAGGGGTGGAGGGGTTTCTGAGTGAGTGATGCCATGCCCCTCTCCCCCACACGGCAGGCCTGCTGGCCTCAGTCATGTGTCGACATCAGACTAATAACAAGTTGCTGCTCTGCTCCAATCAGCAGAATTCAGACATCCGCCCGGGCCAGCCGCCCTACTCTCTCTCTTTCTCTATTTTAAGAGCCCAGACGGAGGGGGGTGGAATTACACTCCAATATACTTAATCACTTCCATCAGTGATGTTGGATACGGAGCCGGGCCTGAACTCCTCTGTTTCCATGAGGCACGTTCCCTCTCCACATTAATGTCCTCGAGCGGTTTGGAGGCGATCACCGCACAACTGCCATTTGTGGGAGAAGCCTTTTGGAATTAGCCGTGATTTGCGTCACTCATGCTTTGACCCAGCAAGAGCGGTGCAGAGTGTTGCATACTAATTCTAGTGCTGAGGAGAGAGAGAGAGAGAGAGAGAGAGAGAGAGAGAGAGAGAGAGATTTGGGATGAGTAGACGGAGGAAGGAAAGACTTTGGACGCGGTTGCAGCGGTCTACAAGCAGCTGTCATCCCAAAGAAGTGACTCAGCTCTAGGAAGTGACTTTTAAAGGAAGTCTAAAGGAAGTGCGCACATTGCTCTGTTCATCTGTACTCTAATTATGAAAATGAATGTGCCTGATTGTCTACTTTACGCCATGTCTTTTTTTTCTTCTCCCCTTAAGTAACCGTATCATATTTTCCTGAGGTTCCTCAGACGGACAAGAAGATGCAATTGCAGGATGTGGGATATCCCCCCCAGTGAAATGATTATCCCTCTTCCTCTCTCATGTGGTCATGGGGGGGTGGGGGGGGGGGGGGGCGAGGAAGCAACAAGCGTGTGCAGGGGCACAGGCTGCTGCACCCACGGCCACCAATTCTGTCCCTGGCTGGCAACAGTGGAGTGCTGCTCATCCGGAAAGCCCCGGTCTTCTGCTGCATGATGAAGTGCTTTCAAGACAGCGGTGGATGTGTTCCCCCCCCCCCCCACTAACCAGCTTCTCTCATGACCAGAAATGACGCTAATTAGTCACTGCCGTCATACAGGCGGTGCGGTCGTTCCATCGCACGTTGCTGCGGCCTTCATTCAAGTGAATCGTGTCTTATTGCCGGCTGTGGGCTACCGACCTGCACGATGACACTCCGCGCTGGCTGTGGGGAAGAGGCGAGTCTCTGCATGCGGATGGAACAAGAGCAAGTGTTTGTCCCGATAGTTAATGCAACACTATAAACCAATCAAATGGCTCGCTGAAAACTCCCTTTCTTCTACTGTGTGTGTGGTCCTTCGTGATCACTTTACGGTACCTTGAAGAAACCCGACATCCAGGTGAGCCCACTGACATGCTGAGGGCAGTTTGAGTTCACCCTCAGTCTACTTGTCTTATGAGTGTCGGTGCCCCAAATGACATTTAGATCCCAAAGTGTGAAATATGATGTATCGGTAGATGAGGAAACAATGACAACTGACTCTTGAACTGGGCGAGTGTGTAAAAAAAACAAAGGAGGGAATTTATTTTGCTATTCTGGGCTCTGAACTGTTACGAGGGATTCCACTCATGACAAGGCCTTTTCTTATTAAATGACTGCTTCTTAAGGTTAGCTGTGCCTTTGAGCAACATTAGTTATAAACAGTTCGCCTGATAGCTAAAACAATGGACAGACAGTTAAAAAGGTACTCAACAGATCAACGAGTTTGCTAACAGTAAAAGGTTAAAAAATGTCCAGTTATACCACTTCCTGTCCAAATGCAAACCAAACAGACACATTAAACTGTACAAAAAAAATACCAATGTTTAAGTAATCGTGTTAGATAACGTGCACTTTGAAACCCATTGCAATGCGAACGTCGTGGATCGACAGACGGACTGGGAAACACCGGTCTGGCTTGTGTGGTTCGGATGTGAACTCATGATCGTTTTTACCAGAATTATTGAACTTCACTATTTGAACTGCTCACTCTTGAACCTCATGGCTGTATAGCTGAGCACCACTTAATACAGTGAGCCATCTGCAGTCAGTCTGAATGGGTGAGTCATTAACGAGGAGTTACGAGTAGAGTCCAGGGTTTTGCATCCCCCCGAAGAGCAGTAGCCATATTATGGCTGCTCAACTCTGCTGTTTACAGTCTGTGATGGCCTTTGACTCCCCCCCCCCCCCCCCCCCCCCCCCATCCTTTTGCTGACTCCCTCCATCAAATCCTGTATTTATTAAACAGCCCCCACCACCTGTTTGTGCAAGAGGAATGTGTGCGCTGTCAGGCTGCAGGAGAATCGCTGCCGCTGCCAGATTCTGCCTCCATTTTGGAGGAGACAGGAGAGGGAGAGGCAGCGAAAGGTTAACCGCTGGACCGCTGCGGTTTCAGGCCGGCCTTACAGGACCACGCAGCCTGCTGGTTCTCTCATTAGCTGCCTCTTTTTCCTTCCAAAAAATCTCTTATTCCCCCTCATTTCGTCTGCGATGTGCCAGTGTTTTTTTTTTTTTTTTTTTTTTGGGTTGTTTTGTGCTGCCTGGAACACTGAAATAGCCTATGTCTTGTTTTATTTGTCAGGCGTTCAGTGAGAATTCCCCCTCCAACCCACAGCTGGCTCAGGAATGTCCTTTGACTCCCCTCTCAAGGCTCCACTCACTTCATCACATCCCTATCCCCCACTCGCTCATGGTTTTGTCCTCTTCTCCCTCACCCTCTCTCCACGTCGCGTCACATTTTGTCTCTCGCACTCGTCGCTTCCCTTTTTCTTTCTTTTTTTTTTGCCTGCTCGGCAGTTAGGAAAAGGGGCTGAAGCCGGGAGACGAGTCGGTTGGTGCCAAAGCTCACAAACTGCTCGCTCCAAACACAAAGAGTTGCTCTGGCGATGGGATCACATATGGACAAATTGGATTTACTCACTTTGTTGTCTCTCCTTTTTTGTTGTTGTTGTATTTTCTCTCTCTGTGTCGCTGCCTCTTGCTCTTCTCCACTGCCAGTACATGGTTACCTTTCTAGGGTGTACCTGGACGAATGGGATACAAACACCTGCCACGTGTTACAAAAGTTATAGTGATAAAGCGAACAAAAAAACAACGAGTGACACTTCAAATATTTTTATTTGAATGGAACAAAGAAAGCATTTATAATCAAAGCCGAAAGAAAATCTGCCCCGAGCACTATATTTGTTATCAAGCCGTCATTCACTGGAATGTAACAGGAGAATACGGAGAATCTCTTCTTCAGAACTCATTTTTACGAAAATCGGAGGCCTAAGAAATGAGAAATAAATTAAAATCAGAGGCAGTGTTTTGTTTAAAACAAGCTTTAATCGGGCACATGCATATGTTCTTACATATATTTATAAAGAGCATATCTTTCCATGCAAATCTCTGCAGGAAGGAAACACTTGTTTGGATTGTTTTCTCTTCTCAACTGTTAAAACACGATACACTTGTGAACTCAGTAATACCATTTTTCCACGACGGGGCTAGCATAAACAAGCTGTTAAACCAAATCTGACATTGTATCACCTTTTAAGTTGATATTTAACTTGTTACCTATAGTTACTCATCAAGCTAGAATTTAGTCCAATATTCAGTCTTCTAGTTTTCATCAGCCAGTCTCTAACTGGAGGTTCCCCTTTTTTAAAGAAAACAGCTGCCTGCTGTGATTGAATACAACGGTATGACAGTGATGAGGCCAAGCAAAGCGGCCATAACAGGAAAACATCTCACTGTAACAGAGTGTGGTGCAAATTCTCTGTGGGTTCAATATATTACGTGTATTGATTATACACTGTCAATTATAATTAGTTAACCAGAATTTTGCCTTAAAATGACTATACATGTTACTTGTGCAACTTAAGTACATTAAACATCCTTTGGACAATAATGAAAAGCTGCTTTAAGGACAATCAGTAATTTAGACAAAGGAAAAACTATTTTTTAAGGTGTAAACAACACCCCTCTAAAATCTGCCGCAAGCACTATTTGTCACCAACCACTCATCCACTGGAATGTATCAGGAGACGTATGGCAGCTCTGAATCCTCCGTATTTCATGCGTTCATACAAATACCACAGGAGCGAGTGACTGCTCTCTGCTGAGCTACCTGCAGTCAGCTCTGCAGCTGGCGGAGAGAAAAGAGCTCACGGGGCTGATACTCAGCATGCTAAGCCGTTATAAACTACAACCAAAACCTGCGAACCCCCGTCGGCTTCAAATGATTTACAGCATAGGACCGTGGTCCCCTTCATTTAGAGGGTCCTCACACAGGGGGGGGGGACAAAGGGAGCGTTGTTTGGGACGCAGAGACCGAAGCAGTTTTATAGACGGGGTTAGGTCAACGTTAAGGTGCTTCAATTGAATGTGTCATTTTCTTCCGAACATGCGCAGCGGCCGGGTAAAGTTAGGTTTCCATCACGCTACAGTATCTTCCGGTCCACAAGCGAACCCTCTCTTTCCAGCCTCCAAAAACATGACTTTTTTTTTTAATGCCCCTGAATGATTTACAATAATTCCTCCACAGAAAATCACCTAATACAATTATGAATGGGCCCCTCCAGGGAATAAAGAGTGCTTGTGAGCTTTTGTGGACTGTATAGGTATTCTGATCCTCCATCACTGTGAATCTATGAATCTATTGTTCAGCTCTCCGTCTCCCAAACAAAACAGAGCAGCATGAATAAAACGGCGTCTAATGCCTCATGAAATATACATTGGGTGCTATGTGCTCTCAGGCTTTGCGGCACATCATCCTGCGTGATTCCTATGTGCTCTGCAAGAGAGAGAGAGAGAGAGAGAGAGAGAGAGAGAGAGAGAGAATGCATGCACTGTGGAAGTGGAAGCACTTGTTGATGCTGAAGCTAAAGTGAACCAGATGTCGTGGATGGATTTGCTGCGTTGCTCTGCGCTGAGGTCATTCTTGGGCTGAGTTCTTTTTGACGATAGTACATCATTTGCACGCTCGCATTGGTGTTAACTCTGAAGACAAACACCGTGTTTATGGCCAAGTGTGAACGAGGTGTTGCCCTTCCTGCCAGCGTGTTGAGTAATCCCAAAGCAGAAAAATGGACTTGAATTTTTTGGCAGTCATTGACACATTTGAGGCAGGTTTGTGAGAATTAATGAATGAATCATTATGAATCAACCACATCCTGAGGGTTAATTCATGGTGAGAGTGAGAGCTTTCGGTTTACCGAAGGTAAAGTGAATAACGATGGCTTATTCACAAACTACTTTGTTGGAGACGTTGAATACTGCAGTGTCAAAAGGTAGTTGCGGAATTGCGTAACGATGATAGATTGTACGGTGAGACTGCCGTTGGCTGATCACGGTTGAGAAATTCTTCTTCAAAAGTGTTCTTTTTTTGTTTTTCTATTTTGTCTTTTACCATTTTGCAATATGGATTTGTACCAAACACCAAGTAGTTGACTTGTGGAGCTTTTCTTGGCAAATCATTCAAGAGGCATTGAAGGATGTGGTGGTTCCACTTGTAATCTGAGTTATTGTATGTATGTGTCCGTCATGGTCCCAGATAGGACCCGGAGACACGGTTTTATTCACTCACACTGGAGACCGTGAGTCCAGAACAAACCGTTCAGCTGTGTTTGAGCTGTTCTAACTTGTCTAATGTATAAACATCAGCAAATATAAACGCGAAGCACACACATCAAACACCGCAATGTCAAGACAACAAAAAGCACGCCGGTCTCGTGACTCGAGGTTCCTGTTACTCTGTATGCAAATACTGTTTGAAGGTTAGCTTTGCATACGTTTCCAAGTGTGTGTTTAGAGATTTGAGGACACGGACGTCGGTCGCTGTGGTTGTTACCACACCTGAGTCTCCCGATCAAAAGCCCACTGTTCTAAAAACAAGTGTCATGCTTTGCAGACAACATAAGCACTACTCTGTTGAAAACGGTGGGCACGAGCTGAGAATGAAAATAAAAAAACATTGGTAGGCTGTAATGCACCTGCCTGTGACTCGAACGAGTAAATAGTTTGAATTGTCTGGGCTATGTATGGGACTGTGCAGAGAGGTTACGTGTCGTATTCAACTAATATTCCTTTTCACGATTTCCAATAGCTGCCAATGTGAACATTATAAAGAATTAGCACTTTTTCAATTCATGCAAACAGAACAAAAAATAATGCAGGGTCCAGCCACTGGGTATTTTTTTTAATAAAGAAATTAAATTAAAAAAAGCTGAAGGTAAAGGTCAACTTTAAATGGTTTTTTAAACTTTCTGTTATGAAAACAAACTAAAGTGAAGGAGGAATCGACTCTCAGTGGAGATAATCACTAATATCTATAAATATATGCTTCTCTCATCAGATCCTTCACGTGTCCAGCTCCCCCATGAACAACATGCAGGTCCACTCCAAGGTACACACAGACGTTGCAAAGGGGGCCCCGGCTGTCCTAGTCCATTGTCGGAGGGGGAGGGGGGGGGGGGCACAGGCATGCTTGGACACATCGGCCGAGGATCAGATTGCTTTTGTTGGGGCTGGTCCCAGGTCCACGCTGCTCCCCGTGACTTCAAAGGGTCATGTCAGTGCGTGTTAGAGAAGATGAGAAGCGGTACCAGCGCAAGTCAGCGGAGTGTGATCAGCAGGGGCCCCGTTGCACCCTCAGGACGACACCGTGTTGTCTTAGCAGGCGAGAAAGTCACGCGGGTCTAACAAAACACCCGCGCACAGGCGGAGAGGAGAGCTGGCCAACACATGTGGACGGGACAAGATGTATATAACTATACTTATAAACTTATGGAATAGATACTAGACACGACGGGGGTCAAATGACTCGCAAAACAATAATGAATACAGAGGCTGACTGCTCTGATGTGAGGCAGAGACACAGTGTTATCTCCTGTACGGGCCAGCGGACTGAATGCATGCACAACGTGCAGCCTTTTTATGAAGAGCTACAATGGGACGGAGGTGAGGCAGGTTGAGAGAGGATGGTGGGGGTCAGGAGTCACCACACAGGAGGCAAAACATCCTCCGCAATATTCCCAAAAATCACATCCCCTGGTGTCGCTGCAGCCAGACCTAAGCATCCTCTCCCCGGTCCAAACACAGCAACTCTCTTCCCTACACACCTAGTCTGCAAAGGGAAATTCAGCTGTAAAAACGTTCAGATTGTAATGTCTGAGAGGGCCGTCTGTTATCTTTTAGGCTGTTTACACACTGTACATGAAATAGAGGGGCAAGAGGAAGAGACGTGTGCATGATATTTTTCTATGTTGGTGTGAAAGCCACTTATCTCAACCGCTTTGGGATATTTCACGTGTTCACTTTAAGTGAAGAGGATACTATGGGCTTTAAAATATCAATTGAATGTGCTCAAAAATACATGGCGGCCAAAAACTGAAAACAGGGACATTACTCTTATTTTCTTAAAAGCTGACGCCACAAAGAGAACGCACCGAATGATGTTTTTCACTCGGCATTCTTCAGTCTCGACACAAAGGATGTTTTCGTGCGCGGAGGACAGCTACGAGTGTCGAGTGTTTTGAAGGTGACGAACGACCTCGTGCGCTGAGAAAGAGGTGTTTTACCGACAGGTGTGACCTTTGACCTCTGTCAACACATCCAAGCCTGATGTCTGGGCTCGGGCGTGGAGAGACACGCTGCACACCCGCAGGCTTTGTCTGCTCACCTGGATGCAATAACCACAGTACTCACGTGTACCTGGTTTTGACTATTCGGCTCTTGTAAAGCAGGTATTTGACAAGTTAAAAGCCTGAGGAAAAAAAATGTGACGCTTGTACATAAAGCGTGTAGAGATTTTCGGGTTTTCTTCTCTGTGCGGCAGATAATGCCACAGTTACACGGTGGGCCGTCCTTCCCTGAGTAACGAGGAGGGGACTGATTGTAAAATACTTGTTGATGCTCAGCAGGAATTTGCTCACTGGAGATGATGTCAAAGCCCAAACATCTGTTGGCAATTCACCAGCGAGTTTCTTTAATTTATTCGCCGGACAGTGAGGTTAATCTTTTACACAGCGATAACATTCCTGGAAAACCTCCTGAAATACACACACACACACACACACACATGCATGTGCTTGCTTTCATTCAACCGGCAGATGATTCCAGATGTTTCCTAAACGGATGAAAGGCAGGGAAGGCTCCTCACTAGGCTGCATTAGGCTCAACTAAGAGTTGGAAGCGGACCAGCTGGAACCACCCAGGCCTCCATACTGTTTCCTCCTCACCGGCCACTCCCAAAAAACGCAGAGCCATAGTTTGTGATTTATCTCCCCAGGATGTGTACGGCGCGTGGGGAGGAGGCCGGGGCTGACGTCCCCGTCGTTAAACGCAGCGCTGCATGATAAGAGACAGTCCAGGGAAAATAATAGAATAAATAAATAAAAACCAAAAGAGAAACCCAATCTGTTTATGCGTCGTTAGAATGGCCTGCTCATTTGGGGTTTAACATTGGCATCGAGGGATTGTTAAACGTGTCCAGTGGACTGTTTCTTTCGTGTTATTACCTTGTGGTAATATCAGGCTGTTATTAAATCTGTCACTCCGGCTCTACACAGCTTGTGGTCTGGACCTCGGCACACACCGACACACATGAAGATACAAACAGGAGCTTACTGTAGTTGGAGCTCAAGCCGCAACCTCAGGTGCGCGAGCCACCCACGCCCCCCCCTCCCCCACACACACACACATTATATCTGATTGATGCTACATAACTGAAAGCCACAAACCTCTCAAGATGTCACTGGGAGTCAAACGTGGGTGTGTTTTTCACCTGAATGGGAAGATTGTAACAATTATGGTGTTACCTCAGCACGTACAATGGGACCATTGTGCGACGTACAACTCCCCGGGCTGCTGGTGGATCTGAGGCTTGGCGAAGGGCAGAGCGGGACAGGGTGGAGGTGCACACAGCGAGCCCACCGCTGAATCGACGGCTTTGTTTGCAGACATATCCTGGGATTCTGATCATACGGTTGAAATGGCTGGGGCTCCAAGCTGCTTAGCTTTGCTTGTCGTCCGGGCTGCGCATTGTCAGACGCATGCAAACGGCACATTTAATCACGCTTTATGGATATCTTATCAGTTTCCAAATCCATCTGGATTCAGTTTTAGGCACACGTGACGCATTTAATAATGTTACACAGTGTTAAATGGATTTCAGCCATGATTTCCATGGATTTGTAGCTTTGTTTTGGACACTTTGTTTTGCACTGAGCACTCTGCTCGAGCCTCCTTTTGTGAGTGTGTGTGTGTGTGTGTGTGTGTGTGTGTGTGTGTGTGTGTGTGTGTGCGTGCTTGTGGCCGTGTCACCTGCTGCAGCTCTTCACCTGCATAGAAGCATGTCTCATCATGACGGAGTCTCCTGTGTTTCAACAGGTGTCAGGCAGCACAATAATATGAACGCCTTCACATGAGGGCATACTCAGCAAAGGGATACGCAAAACAAAAGCTTTTCTTTGAAGGTACATGCTAACTATAATACATGAGTTATTTTCTTAAATCTTTGTGTACACATTGAATCTAATTATATTTAATAACGTGTGTTGTATCTAACACCAGAGTGTGATTGCCAGTGACGTGCCATCAGTGGACCTTCTGTGCTTTGCGGTGAGATATTTTTCCACATGTGGCTCCACGTGACTTTTGACCTGCTGAAGCGTGTCTGTGTACTGGGACATATGACCCGGGGAGTGTGTGCGGAGTGTGCCAGCCATGACTTTATGGGAGGATCTAGATATGTGTGTGTGTGTGTGTGTGTGACTCAGATACGCAAACCGGCCAGACAACTTGCTGGTTCAACCCTGCAGTGCTAAAGGTGTGTGTTAGACGCTGAGCTGCTTAGCCATGGCTAAGCCGGGCAGGCGAAGAGTGGAGTAGAGTGCCGAGCAACACAAAGCACAATAATAAGAGCGCAGAGCCTCGATGCCCAGCTCGCATGATCCCTCAGCTGATCTGGCCTCCGTCTTCTACTCAGTCAGCACATCCAGGCTACTGGTTTTTGTACTTGCTCTGCATTCAGCGCCACCTCCTTGAGCCCTGAAATAATGTCCTGATGCGGACGTGGCCTTTCAGCGTAGTCACTCAGTAGGAGCGTAATAATGCAGGTCGTTTCATCCAAGGTGTTTCGACCAAGCCTCATTCCTTTTAACGGCTCATTGTTTAACCGTAGTAACCTGAATGGTGGTTAGATGCCTTATTGTATTTGTCAAAGGTTAGTAATGCCATGTTCATCATTGTTTTCTGGATACCTGTGCAACCGAAAAACATTCTTGGTTTCACCACAAGCTCTGTTGGCAGACTGCCTGGCATAACCTTCAAATGAACACAGGAGGATACAGGCCTAACAGGTTATGTGTGTGTTGTGTTCTGATATTTACTAATGCTTCGTGTCTCAGCATGTCCACCACGTTTTTCTGAGACCAACAAAACAAAGGAGAGATTTGAGTATTTAGCGATGACTTGGCCCACAGAACATATTGTTTTCTTCCATGTTCCTCATCAAGATGATGACGACGTGTTCATTATATATCCGGGATGACCAGCATGCTCCCTGACAGAAAAGCTGTAGTAAAGTAGAAAAAAAAGCTTGAACAAAATGTTCGAGTAAAAACAATATGTCCTTTTTTCACTTTGATAAGTGGCAATTCCTTTAAAAACATGCCTGGAAAGTTTCAGCTTTGCAGCTATTGCAGTCACGATTCAGGAAGACCAACTTAAATAAGGCACTGGAAGCTAATTTAATATCGTACACATTAAATCTGCTCAAAGCTGACAAACGATGAATTTAGTTAAAAGAGAACATATACTTCATATAAGGCATGCAAAGAAGAAACTGCTCTGACATCCTGGTATGTTCTTGGAGTCTGTCGTGCACATTTGAGTACATTAAGCATCATTATAAAAATTATATTTGTGCAAGGGGCTTATCTTGGAGACAATATTCAACAGATGGAGCCCACATAAAACACGTATCTATTAAGCCTTGCTTCTTTTTAATTATTGCTTTACAGTGAGCTATTAAACAGTTGTATCATCACTTGCAGACTCTTGATAGGCTCATAGAAACATAACTGAACTGGAGCCGAACATGTAAAACAATAAGATGCACGTTTCAATGTGTGTGTCTTGATTTCAGTGTCTGAAAACCTCAGGACTGAATGTTTGTATCCACGAGTAACCCCCAAACATGAACTCTTTGTCTTCCTTATTGACCCTCATATGGTTTTCTTCCCCCTGAACCCTACCTTTCCCATCAATCTGCCACCTGCGACCACGGCCGTCACCAGCTTGTGAATCAGCAGACGAGGCGAGCGTCGCCTTTCGGAGCGGACCACTCCACCGGCAGATTTCTGGGTTTCCGAAATCCAGCTCTGGTTGCATGCAGAATGAGATGCATTCAGACGGGGTGCCAGAGGATCTTAAAGACCCCTCTGTGTCAGCGCTCCAAGAACCAGACCATTGGGTCAGAATTTCCATAAAGAGCCATCGTGCTTAGTTTAATGATTGTTATGTTCTTAATGATTTGTTGCAAAACCATGTGCTAATATACAACATTGCCTCTGGATGGACACAATAGCCCAACTGTTCTCCTCTCCTGCGTTTCTTTTTTCTTCCCTGTGTAAACACGTGAGCTTGTAATGTGAATTGGTGTGCTTGTTGGCTGTGTCAGCTGTGCATCGGCGAAAGAACAACTATCAATACCACAGTGGAAAAATACTCCATTACGAGTAAAATGTCCGGCATCCAAACTTTACTTTCCTAAGTGTAGAAAGGGTGCAAGGTAAATGTGATTCGAGTATCAAGAGTAAAATAACTCATTGTGCACATAACACACTATTAGAATAAAAAGAAAGCAGCATTTTAATGTTAATGCTGGTGAAGGTAGAGCAGATTTGAACAACTCCATCTTGCTAAGTAATTATCCACGAGTGATTGAGTCCTAAAAGTATTGTAATGATAGGTTAAGTGGAAAGAAATAATGAAGTCACTCTTTGTGTGTGTGTTTTGTCATCCGAGCGCCCGCAGCGCGTGCTGTTATTGCATGCGAGTGCATGTGAGTGCATGTGAGTGCATGTGAGCGTGCCCCTACTGGTTCGCTGCTCTGCACTGCTCTCAGATGGCAGCTGAGAACGCTGCTTCGACCAGTTCTCTCAGCACTTTTTGCCGGCGCAGGTTGAGAGAAAATACGATCTCGTAAATAACACTTTTTTTTTTTTAATATGTGTATAAGCGGCGTTGTCTGTTCACTTTTCAACCCTTATAACCACACAGGGGAGGAGGCTAGGAAATATCGCCTGAAAGATCCTCATCCTCAAAGTATAAAGACCAACAAAAAAAAACACAACTTCAACAAACAGTTGAAAACCTTCAGGGCGTCTGGCTAAGCCTCATCTGCACTGGCAGATTACTGCATCTCTGATCGAAGACAGACGACATCTCCTGCAATTTTGAAGCTCTCTCTAAAAAGAATTTAAAAAATAATCTGTTTTGCTTTGTTTCAAAGACACAGAGATCGACACGCCCTTCGGGAAATCAATATTATTTGGATAGTCAGATGTTTAAATGCTCTCCTGCAGTGTTCAAGAGAGCGCCAAAGCGTTGCACAGGAATTATGCCAGAGTCTTTGAGTTGAGAGAGGGAGCTCCCTGTGTGAGCCAGGGAACTTGGGCATTAACAAAAGAAGGCGCTCTAGCTTCCCTCTCCCCCCACAGTCTCCGGGTCTATCATGGCTGTCACCCAGCATCAGGGAGCCTAATGGCTGAAGCTTTTTGTGTACAGCATCCTGGACTGATCGAGTGAATCAAAAGAATGAGTGTCCCCATCGAGGGAGCTCCCATGTCACAGGGCCATGAAGAAGAAGAAGAAAAAAAGAGGGACGTGAGCTCTTTCTCCACAAGAGGCCATGAGAATCAGATCAGCGAGGCTAATCTGTAGAGCGGAAGTCGTCCGGGAGAAAGCGGGTGCTGTAAAGACAAGAACTGCTTTTCCTTAGTGAGCCTCATTTTACCTTCGGTGCTGGTCCCCTGTCTTTCCTCCTCCCTTGCAAAGTTGATTGGCTGTAATCCTGAAGCCTCAAAGGCACCTGGGCCTGCTTGGCCTATAATCCATATCTGATCTCTGTGAAGCTCGAAAAAAAAGCGGAGCGCAGCTGGGTTCACTTTTATTATGTTGCTTTCGTGAGAGTTGCCCACCTGCCCTGTCAAAATGAGCTCTGACCCAAATTCCTCTTATCAGCACTCAGCGCTGCGGTTCCTCAAGGTTCTGCTGCTGAGTGAGGGATACGAAGGAGCTGATAGCATGGTGTTGGAAACAGCTTGAAGGCATCGGGGACTAATTCAGCACAGACTTGAGCATGTCGCAGTGTGGAGGCCTTGGCAACAACTAATCTCCTCTGCCACCCCTCACATTGCTTACAATAGTAACACCAAGGAACACACTACCGTGACATTTTCTGGCTTTCTCCTCTTTGGCCTCTCTTTTCTCCGTATTTCAGCACGTTTCTCTTCTTCTCCACACAAGCACGTTTGGCTATACATCACCATTGCAGGGCTGAAAAACAAAAGACAGGCTTTGTCTTCCCCCGGCTTGCAAAAAAACTTCGGGGGAATTTTGAGAGAGATGCGCCAGTTGCCGCATACTTCAAACATGTCACTTTTTCTCGCACATATTTTCCACACTCAATTGATTGACTTCACTATGAGCAATACAACCACTAACCAGGGGCTGATGATTGACAGCTGGAATGCGTGTTCGTGTTGTTTAAGCAAGAGAAACTACAGCATGGTGTTGGAAGAGACAACACGCCTGTCTTCAGATACGGCAATGCTCATGCAGGTTTGAGCTCAGCTCCTTGTCTGACAGTCTGGAAAGTAGCCAGAGAGGGATGATGACAGGCAGACGGCCTCTCGGTGATATCAGCCCTCTGCCTTTGCATACCACAAGATATCGGACATGCTTGTGTGACTTTACAGTTTATCTGTCCAAGATAGGAGACTAAAAGAAACAGGTTGAGACTAGCTCTGTGACAGAGCAGGGGGTTTAGGTGTTCATCCAACTGGTTCACGGGGGAAGGTTGTTAAAACTCCAGACGAGCTTTCAGCCACCAACACCAAACATATCAGCTAAACGGATGCATAGAGGAGAAAGTGCAAAAGACAATGGGTTTGTTCATTGTCTGCTGTGTTTACAACAACAACAAAAATATACAAAATGTTTTAACACAATGAAACAATTCAAGAAAAAACAACAGTTAAGGAAAAGAGTGGAAGGTGAGGACACACACACATGCAAACGCACATAAACATCACATCCTGTCAGGCAGCCTAATCTACTTTATGACTGCTTTTCCACCTGGAGGCCATAGCTCCGGGCATAAAAAAGTGAGTCACACTCAGCGAGAGTTTGGGACAACAGGCACGACAAAAACAACAATCCTACCCTCCCCCTCCCCCTCCCCCCCTCAAAGTTCAGCAGCCTCCCCCTCCCTGACTCCCAATAAACTCTCACTATCCCTGGCGACAACACCGATTCCTCTAGTTAAATCTGCAGCTCGCTCTTCGCCTGTTGAACGTGATGGTTTCTCTGCCAAGTTTCAATCGAACCTCGAGCACACTGTATGATTAACCGTCAACGTCTCCTCTATATGTCATTGATTTCTTTCTCTTTTTCTCTCCCGCCATTCGTTTCCCAATCGCCACTCCCACAGCCAGTGAAACTTCCGACAGGTGGAGGGTGAGAGAGCTAAAGCTGCTTCCTTTAAGAAAATAAGAAACACTGACAGCAACTGGAATAACAAGAAGAGGGCAAACACCCTCTTCTTGGAAGAGATTAATTCGAGTGCTGGAGGAGATTAAGTACGTGTTGTGTAATACGGTATATAGTCATTTAACCAGTATTTGAGTATAGGGCTGCAACAACATATTATTTTCAAGACTAATTCTTAATTGTATCTGTCGATGAATCATTTAGTCTATAAAATGTCAAAGAATTGTGTCACAGTTGTGAATTGTGTCACAATTCCAAGGTGATGTTTTCAAAATGGCTTGTTTTGTCTGGCGGACATTTCAAAAAGACAAAATATTGATAATATTGACAATGATTGATAGATTATCAAACCTGTTGTTTACGCTCTAGTTGTGACATTGAAGTCCATCAAAAAAGGTCAGTGTGCAGACTAAGAGCAAAAATACTTTGCTAAATACTTAAAGATGGTAAAAAAAAAAGTGAAATAATTGTTGCACACGTGATACCGTACGATACTGTCAACAGGCTGTTAAAAAATGATGCATTGTCAATATCAACATATGTTTTGGACTGACTGCTTTAACACTGTCGGACTAAACCCCCCAAAAACCTACATTACCCACAATACAACTTGACATCCAATAGTTTGGTCAGAGATTTGATCAGCTAACGTAAACCTCACTGCTCCAAACACCAAGATATTTCTAATTTTCAAACTTTTAGTCATCAGCAGGCAATTTATGAGATTTCTCCTCGTTCTTGAGCCACAAAAAGCTTTATACTATTTTTTTTTTAAAGAATATCGTTAGAGTCCTCCTTTAATCTTAAAATACAACAGATAAAATGGATTGAGAAACTCTTACGGGTACTTTGGTGTAACAGTGCAGGTGTCATTGTGACGGCTCCTCCGACATCATGTTCGGACACGCCATGTGGTTTTACCTCATCCAGACAGCGTGCAATACAAGGGCTACAGAAACCAGACACACTAACACAATGACTAATTTACACAAACAATACTACAACATTGCTCAATTTCCAGACAGGAAGATGCATTGCTGAGAGTTTGAGCAGTTTTATTAAAAAGAGAGAGAATCTATAGTCAAATTGAAAAAAACCCTCCTGAACTTTATGAGGCTCTTTGGTGGCACGTGGCCCCATGCTGGGACATGTACCCTGCATGTCGGGTCATACAGAGACGTCCATCACCAACCAGCGCACAACCAAGTCCTCAGAAACCAGAGAGGAAAAGTAGCAGTTACAAACTGCCCTGGTTTTCCTTGTCAGACAGGTTTCTTTCCCATGCACACGTAAAACATCTTGTTTCAAAAGAAAACCCAGGATTCACGATTTGAGTGATGAGTAATTTATGTTTACAGACGCACTCAGTGGTTAACGGACCCCGCTGCTCTACAAGTCCCTGCAGCTCTTGTTGCACTTGGAAACAGAGCTGAACTATAAACCCCAGAGGGGTTGTCTTCCAACATTGTTCCACAAAGTAATCATTCAATTGTCAAAGTATTAATAGGGATTACTATTATTTGATATTCTGAAATGACTCTTTGACCGTGTATAGCTGTCTGGGATGCATGGTGTGGTTTTCTATCCTCACTCGTCACATATGAAGTGAGCAATAACACCGTTTCTCAGTAACACTGCAGCTAAATACAATGCGACTTTAGTCTGGTGACAGTTCACAAACGTTTTATTCGGTTCCTTAATTTACAGGAAGCCAGCTGTAATCATGATAGTAACTAAATTCAATCCATGTACCAATAATAAACTGGTTTAGTCACGTTTTATTAAGTCCCCTCTCTGCTGAAGGAATTTGTTAACAGATGCTCTCACTTTTCTTTCTTATCATTATCAGGACACAATATCTGGACACATCTCAATAAAGAAGTAAAGACATAATGAAGAAGTTGGCAATTTTCACTCAAATGCAACGCAACAAATGTAATAATGCAAATTGCCCTATTTTTTCATTGATGTATTATTCTTACTCACAAAATAATTATAGGCTACACTCTATGTTCACAACAAAATTGTTATTATTCTGGAATCACAAAGAAGGCGTGTGTATTTCAAGTAAACAGTTAACAGTTGACGCAGTTGTTATGTAAATAACTGTGAGAAAAACACAATCAAATAGGCAACACCCTTTACCCTTAAACTCAGTTGATAATTAGGTTAATAATCTTGTTTGGCATATGTTTAATCTGCAACTAATAATGTTTGTCAAATATTTATGTTTCATGAATCAATTCATGAAAAATAATAAAATAACAAAAATACAAATATATTTTTTTCCACCAATGTATAGTAATTCACTGGTGTTTGTAAAAAAAAACACAAAAAAACAACAACAACATTAACCCATTAATTGTTTTAAGACTCTAAAGCATCGTTTTATACGGCGAAGCTCGAAAATCCGAGCTTCGGTTTAGCCCCTGAAGGCAGCATCCGCGATAAACTACTGTGTGACGTAGCGAGCAATCAGGGCTCGAGTCGAAAGTTGAGCTCGCTCCACACTTTTACTGTCAGCACCGGACGCATTGGACCGGGTGTGAACTAGCGCCGTTACTCACCAGAACCCCCGAGCTTTAAAGCCCCCCCCCCCCCCTCCCATCCCATCCCGGGGACCAGCGGCGGACGGACCGGGGAACACATGGAAAACGCCATGTCGCTGGAAATACGGCGGTGGACTTCTGCATAGTTTCGCCCGAGAGGAGGCGAAGTGAGCCGCGAGATCAACATGCTCGCCCCGATGCCGGCCTCCCTGCTGCTGCCTCTTCTCCTCCTCTGTCGGATTTCTTTCGGCCAGTATTCAAGCGACCAGTGCAGCTGGAAGGGCAGGTGAGGTTCCGCTGGCCCGTATTTCACGGCATGTAATGTTTGATATCGTGATTTTTATTTTATTTTTATAAAGTCTGAAAGTAAAGTGAGCTGCAGCGGCGAGCTGAACGGACTGTGACCGAAACTCGGAGCGCGGTGACGCGGATCAGGCAGCGCAGTGAACCCGGGGTGGTGGGGGGGGATGAAGCACACGTTAGTCCTAAACACCAACATATGTGGAACACGTACATTAATGATGGCATGTGGAAATACATGAAAAGCTCTCTGGTTGTTTTACAGACCCAGAGTTTTTTTTTATGAATGACTGGCAACGGTATTCAATCAGAATACGATATGACTGTGCTGGATAGTTGTTTTTCTATTATGAACAAAATGGTGCTGTATTATACATGCAATATTACTCTGATGTTGGAGTTCATATTTTTTTCTAAGGGTTAAATATCCTCCACAAACTGTACTGAATTAGTCACAGATCTCCCAAGAGCTTTTAAATATTTACTTTTTTTTTCTTTTTTTCTTTTTATTCAACCGATTTCCAAAACCTCAGGCAGCAAATACTGGAAAATGTAACCTCTCATCAAACATCTGCTGAAATCTGTTTTGCACTTGCGTGGCTGCGCCTCCAAATAGTGTGGTTTTTTTGTTTTGCATCCTCCAGTCCGGAGGGGGGCAGGCGACATGCAGCACTTTGAGCCCATAACCATGTAATCTGTTCTCCATTAGTGAAACTCTTGACTAATGTTCTTTAATTGCATGCAGAAGTGATGAAGTTAGAAAGTACTTAATTAGAGGCGTGCTGAGGAGAGAGCCCTGGTTATGGGGCTTCGGCTGCAGATGCTCGGCATGTGCCATGGGGTTACTTTGGATCTAGGGCAAATTAGAATTTCAGCATCTCATTTTTTAGGAAACTGGGCGTTTTTCCCCCCAGAGTCAAACCGCCAGCTTGGCATGCGCATGCTTGGTGGACTGCTGATGGCTTCCTGCCTCTGGCTTTGCCACAGAATTGAGTGACTGACTGATTGAAGTTTTTTTTTTTTTTTTTTTTTTCAAACCCTGACCAGGCATTAAGTTCTAGAGGGAGTCATTTGGTCTTGCTGGCGCCAGAGTCCAACGTGCTGCCCGGACAAGTCTCTTCGGTGGCTTGAAAGCAAGGGGAGGGCTCAGTGCGTGACCTGCATTTGCACTTGCATGCAGCAGGCCCGGCTACTGTTGCTGCCGTTGTCTGCCCAGAAGCCCCTGTGTCCCTCCATTCATCCATTTCTTCTTCCAAGCTCTTCCCGAAGGCAGCCTGCCAGTGGTGCATTTTGCCAAAGCTCTGGGAAGAACAATGTGGTATGGTGGGAGGGGAGGGGGGGGAGAGAGAGAGAGAGTGTGTGTGTGTGTGTGTGTGTGTGTTGGAGCTGAGGTCACGGCGGCCGCTCCGGCTCGTGACTGGTCACGCAGCCAGTCTTGCGCGCAGACGGGCATAATGCTTCAGGAGGAATGTGGTCTAATGTCCTTACAGTCTGCCAGCAGAGGCCTTAACTGTGGTCAGATAACTCTGGCTGAAAATAACGAGAAAATAATCTTCTGATTACTCCCATTTTTTACGCTAAATTAAAAAAAGTTGAGTTTGATGAACTCCACAAAGAAAGATTTCACATTCACAGAGTTTCCGTGATTGTTGCTCTTTTTTTTCCAGAAACTCTTGACAATGCCTGGTACTTTGAGATTTGAGTCGTCGATGCTGGCTGGCTGACATCTTTCCCCTTTTTTTTTTTTTTTTTTCTTCTTCCAGTGGTCTGACTCACGAAGGCCACGCCAGGGATGTGGAGCAGGTGTACTTGCGTTGCTCCCAAGGCTCTCTGGAGTGGCTCTATCCCACGGGGGCCATCATCGTCAACCTCCGACCCAACACGGCCTCCCCCGCCGCCGCCCGCCTCTCCGTCTGCATCAAACCCTCAGCAGAATCCAGCGGCACCAACGTCTACCTGGACCGTAATGGCAAGCTGCGGTTACTGCTGCGGGATCAGGACCAAGCTCAGGGCAAGGTGCAGTGCTTCAGTATCCAGGAGGGAGCGCTCTTCATCGAGGCCGTCCCGCACATGGACATCAGCCGCCGGATCACGGCGTTCCAGTACGAGCTGGTCAGCGACAGGCTGGGGCCAGAGGCGCACTCGGTGGGAGGTGAGATACATCTCCATTACGATGCTTTTACAGCTCAATATTGGTGTTAAACTTGTACATATTTGTATCATCCAGCCATTATAAAGGGCTGCAGACTTGTTTTTGATTAATTCCCCCAAGGTCTGGCTTCCTTTGTGCTTTGTCGCTGTGGTGTGTACAGTGCACTAAATGCAGCCATCTACTGGTGGAAACTTTTATTCAGTTGGACCCTAATAGTAGGAAACTCAACATTTGCTCCAGCAGACTGAAGCCAAAGTCCATTTCTCTGCTATCATTGTCTGTACATTTTGGTTTTTTCCTGTCAAAATGTGTGCGATTATCAAGACATCAAAGTCTTTCTGGAGCTTTTTTTTAGGATGAAACATTCACATTTCTGCTGGTTTCACAACCATTCACGCTCGATTTGATTTAGCTGTAATTGTGGTGTGTGTGTGTGTGTGTAGGCATGTAGGCACAGCCAAACGGGGCCCCCCGTTGGAAAAATAACCTATTTTCACACCGGGTACCTGCGAAACCTGCACAGTTTCAAGCTGCGCAACAGTGCGAGCAACCGTGTTTTTCTTCCACCTAAAGCAAAATACGAGCAATATCAGGCCACCATCTGTTTTTAGGGCTCTCTGGGTTCACATATCCACATCCCGCGTCATTACCTGGCACGGCAGAGAGAGGCGGAGCGGGTTGAACGTAAAGCGCGGTGAGCGTGAAAGTAGTTTTGGCCACATCGGGGCACTCCGCTCTGCAGTATAATCTGGTTGTGTGATGTGGCCTGAGATAGCACTGGGATGATTCACAAAGACAGCGGTCTCGTGTCATCTGAAGCCTGGACCGGTGGATTGATGGCCGCTTCGCCTCTTCTCATCTTCTCATCTTCTCTTTTTTTTTTTCTTCTGTCTCTTCCATCTTTCCTCTTCTCTGTGACCTGCTGTGCTGGGATTGAGTTGCTCACCGTCAAGCTGGAATGTGTCTCCAACCAGATGTTGGGAGGACCTTCTTGGAGCATATATACCCCCCCCCCCCCCTTTTCTTGCTGTCACTCCCTCTGCCTCCCTTTCAGCTCACCTAAATTATTCGTTTTCTTCCTCTCTGTTCCACTATTTCCTCCCTCCCTTAATTTCTTTCTTGTCTATTTATCATTCTGGTGTTTTCCTTTTCATTCCCCCCTTCATATATCTTCCCTCTCTTCCTGGCTGTTTGAAGTGGTTTTTGTCTGTGCTGAGTGGTATTAGCTAGTTGTCCTCCATTACAGCGCAATGCATCATTGCCCAGATGTTGCAGGGACACTGGATGGTGCCCCTCCACCCCTCTTCACCACTCGTCCCATCCCTCATCCCTCCTCTGGTCCTGTGAAGTGGTTTCCGATCAGAGCGGCGCTGCATGTGCGTGGACCAGAGAGAGATGCTGACTCTGCTCTCTCAGTCCATTCCTGTGGTTCTGTTTCATGTCTGAAACGTGAGCCCTGCTCGGCTCTGCTTTTTTGGAGGGAAGAGAAAAAACATGCCTGGGTTTCGACCTCGGCTTTGGGCTGCTCTGCCTAATGCTGTAGCAGCACACGGGCTCACTTCAAAGGGCCTCTGCACTCTGCTCGGGCTCGGGGCGAGGTCGGCCCGCTCTGAAGTCTCCCGGCTCTCCAGCTGTTCTTAAGCCGTCCGAGCTTGTGGCTGATTGACCTCTGATCTCTCCGGTGATGCAGCAGCACCTCGTGTTGCTTCTCCAGCGGACCTACGACATGCTCACACCTCGCCCCTAAACTCTCAGCTTCAGACAACCCAGCTAAAAAAATGCTCGAGCTGCTAAAGATGATTTCTCGTTAGGGGCGTAATTCAGTAAAATGGTCCTCCATATTTTTTTTTCCCCACCAGAATGCATCATTTATAAACATTTTTTCAGGATTCATACGACTACATAATTAGGGTGGTCTCCATTGCCCCAACAGCTTTTGATCATTCTTTCGCTGATTTAATTGATGGACACCCCACTGCTCCCCAACCCTCGGCTCATTGCTGACTCGGCACCCTTTCCTCGGCCCCCACTCCTCCTCCCTACCTGCCAAAAAAAAACCACAGCAGATCTCGGGCTAACAAAGGCGTTCTAGTAAGGCCAGCCGCAGGACCAGCTGAGTCAACTAATCATTGACTTGACTGCTCTCATTTAGGGCCCTTTCTCCTGCTATAAAACACTCTGGAGGTGGGCAGTCCGCGTTGCTGCTCTACAGCCTCCAGGAAAAGGTCAAATGCAGCCTGGGGCAGGCTTTTAAACTACAGCCTTTTTTTTTTTTTTTAGACCCAATTATTTGCCCTTCAGTTATGAGAGCTTGTCCTCTCTTGACTTGTATTGTTCAAAACAAGGTTTTGCCCTCATCTTAACTTTTTAGGGCCGTTAAAAACTCTCCTTGGATGTTATTGTTGAGACACTGCTCACTGTTTTCAGTCCCAGCAGGCCTCGCTGGAGTGGAACAATGCTCGGGTCGGAGATGAAGCTTTTCCTTGCGCCTGTGCTCTCCTCACCCTTTTCATCTGGTCCTTGTTTGTCATGGGCTGTTGTGGTGGGGAAGCTGACCGAACAGCCCCATTGAGTATTAAACTATTAAACACTCAGCGTTTTTGTTGATAAACTTCTTCTTCTTTTTTTTACCACCAGCAGCATGCCCAGCTCTTAAAAACAAGAGGCTCATGACCGCTGAATCCTTTTCTGCCATCTTTGTATATAAATATTCATTTGTGGGGATAGGAAATGTGTGTGTGTGTGTGTGTATGTGTGTGTGTGTGTTTCACATACTTCCACATTGCTGGCCCACAGTTGTGTGTTTGTTTAAGTGGTACTTAACTGGAACGCTGTGGGCCCGATGAAGATTTTTTTTTTTGTTGTTATCTTGCAACAAGACTGGGAGTGCCCAGGACGTAGTGGGCGTCTGTGTTCCCGTTTGTGTTGCTCTACCAAACTCATCCGCCTTCCCTCTCTCTGTTTTCATTCAGCACCCTGTCAGCCCTGCAGCGACACTGAGATGCTTCTCGCCGTTTGCACCAATGACTTTGGTAAGTCAAAACCCTGTCTGTGAGAATTATAGGCGTCCTGCTGCTGTATGGTGTGCATAAATGTCCACTTTAAAGCATAATATGGCCATTCTCTAAATCCTGTCTTCCTGCTTGTTGTTTTCAGTGGCTCGGGGCAGCATTAAGATGGTGGAGTTGGAGGAGGAGCACTCGTCTGTCACTGTGGAGCTCCGTCGCCTCTACAGACAGAAAACCCAGGTCTTCCTGTCCGGGGGTGTGAGGGTACGGAGGTGGACTGGCCACATCAAGATGCCCCTGCAGTGTGGCGTGAAGTCTGGGGAGGGGGAGTTCCTCTTCACGGGGACGGTGAGGTTCGGGGAGGCCTGGATGGGTTGCGCCCCGCGCTACAAAGACTTCCTGCGGTTGTATGGCGAGGCGCAGCAGCAGGGGACCAACCCCTGTCACATGGACACAGACTGAGTGTGTTACCTGTCCTCGCTTTGAAAAATGACTCGTCCTCACCGGGTGGGGAGAAGAGCTGAACCTCGAGTTCAAGCGAAGGAGAGAACGAGGCTAACAAACTGGCCCCGTGGCAGATTCTCTCTCTCTTTTTCTCTCTCTCTCTCTCCTCTTCTGCTATCTCGTGACTCTTTGGAGACAAAGACCGGAGCTCCCGAATGTTGCCAAGCAGCATGTTGGATGGACTCGGCTCTCAAAGTCGAACGTGATGCAACGCGGAATGTGTTCGGACTGCTTTTCTCGCAGACGAGGATCCTCCCAGTGTTTAAATGTAGCAAAGTCCCATTTTTTTTTTTTTTTTTTATTTGTATAAAATGTGAATGAACATTGTATATTTTGAAGTTTTGCGTGCTTTGTAAAAAAAAAAAAAAAGAAAAAAGAAAAAAAGCTTGATGTACAGTTTTGAAGTTATGAAAGAAATGTATAAAGTGAAAGCCTGTTATTTTTATTTTGTTAAAAAAATTATTTGCAATTTTAATGCCTGAATTCATGTTCTTTTATTTAGTTTTTTCAGGCTGTAAATTGTAGAAAAACGAACCAAAAAAAAAAAAGCAACAACTTTTTTTTTTTTGCCATTGAGAATAAAAGCTTTTATTCCCTGCATGTGTGTAATGTCTGTGGTGTTTACATGTAAATTAAACAATTGACAAAATCCACTTTGGGTTTATCAATAGAATATAAATCGGCAACTATTTAGTTTATTGATCAATTAATTTAATATTTTAAGCCCTTTTGTATGTCTGTTTCCAGCAGCTGCTTGACAGAGGAAGCTTTGAAACCAGCCAAGTGATGTCATATATATATATATATATATATATATATATATATATATATATACACACTTTTATCTGTTTTGATTCATAGTAACCATAATATATTTGGGTTTTGGACTGTTGGCTGGACATAACTATTTGAAGACTTCTCTAGGCTGTGGGAAACTGATTGGTGCTTGTTGCTATTTTGAACCTGTCAGTCCCAACAATCGATTAATTCGAAATATAATTGGCAGATCACCCACACTGACCATAGTTGTAGACCTAATATTTGTTTTGAATGCTGTAAACCAACACTTAGTATTTTACATTTGGCCAGATGTTTATTTGTTCTCCGTTAGAATAAAACTACACTCGTATGATGTGCATTAGCCTCCTCGGCGAGATCCACCTCAGCCTTGAGCTGGGACTGTCTGCCAGGGGTACAGAGATTGATATCAGAGAGTTGGAGTGGATTCCTCTGCGTTGGTTCCTGTGGTGATGGGGGTGGCCGTGTGTCAAGGTCAATGTGAAAGGCCTCTTTGTTCCAGCGCAGCAGCCTGGTATGGGAGAGGACTGAAGACAGACCTGAATACAGCCCAGTGACTGGGCACGCAGCAGAAAGCAGCACTCTCCAACCACACTCCAAATTTTGATTGGCATGTGCAGTCCTGCTCAGGCTCCCCGTTTAAATGAAGGCCTTTCTACTCTCATCACCTCGAATCAAACATGAGGAACGGATCAGGAGCCGAGGCGCTTATTGGAGCGCTCGGCTGTGCTGCGAACACCAGAAGCAAACCTGCGAGTCAGGCGTGTTGAGAAGACTTTCGCGTCCATGGCCAAGGCCCTTTTTGTCCTCCTTTTATCTTAAACGGAAATGCACCTAGAATGTCTTTCAATAAGTTCGCCCCACATAGACAATTACTTTTCCAGACAGCGCTATGAATTGAATTGAAGTCTGAATTCCAGCTGAAAGCCAGCGGCCCCTGAATTGCTCACTGGGAAATGCAAACAGAGTTCCTATGGTAACGATGCCTTACCGTGAACCTTCTTGCTCTGGCTTTAAGACCAAGAGCCGAGGAGGAGGAGGAGGGAGAGGAGGGTTGGTTGGCACAACTTGGCTAGTGTGTTCTTGGCTGGTGTCAGACCTTCCTCTCTGTCAAGCAGCTCCTGACACACAAAGTCTTCAGGTGTTTTCACATGCAACATAATCAATATCTGCTTTCCTGTCCAAAGTTAATGTGCACCGTAATCCAGTGCATATAATCATCTTGCCACTCCCAGCTGTACACAACAGAGGCAGCTTTATCTTAAACTGTTTTCTTACGTGTACTAGCTATTATACTGCACTCTATTTCTGGGTTTCACTTACTTGATAAGCAAGTCTCGGGAAACAAATATCTAAATAATAAATACTAATAAAATACAATTTTAGAGAACGTTCGAAAATATATTCTAAATGATTTTTGGTTATGGCGCCACTGGGTGTAGCTTGTTTATTTAATCTGACTAATCTGTTATGAACGCAATTAGTAGCAACTTCACGGGGCATGTTTTTCTTTGTCATGGTTCAGAAGGACCAGTTTAAAGCCGTTGTAAGTGTGATTCAGCCGGAAATTTAAAAAAGTTCTGTCGCAAAAACTACAGCCAATGGCAAAGTGCACGGTGACTACGCGGCAAGAAGAGCAGTCAAATGGAACGGCAGGAGGTCGCCGGCAGTGAGAAGAGGCCTGCGAGCTCACTGTAGTGGCGAATATTTAATGCCTCTTTGGGAAGTGCTGGAATGTGGGGAATGTGTTGACTTCACACACACGCGTGCACAGTTTCCCTCAGTGCCACTGCCTTGATTAGCCCTAATCAATAGAGTCTCTGTTTTGTGTGTGTGTGTGTGTGTGTGTGTGTTGGTGTGTATGCCTGCACTGTGCGCGTGGCCCTAACCCCAGCACACATAAACACACCGCCCCAGAAGCGAGATAGCCGCCACCCACGCTGAGCCACAACGGACTCTCCAGCTGCAGTCCCAACACCTCCGATCCGACACAGCGCTGCCCTGAAGCAGCCCTCACATGCTCACATTTCATGCTTAAAAGTCAGACTTTTTCATCACAATAATCACAATGCTCCTTTTCTTATGCAGTTATTTGTTTTATCACATGTCTTCGATTTAGGATTGCATGGGTTCCCTCGACTGTGTAGTTCAGCCTTGTGTTAGTTCATCAGATGTTAAAAGGAGGTCATAGGAGACTACAATTGTACAATCTGAGTTATTTACGTCCCCGGTTAAATAGGTCCAGTTGTCAACACAGAGAGAAAGACGGGCACTTTTATAGGGGTCACCCTATGTTCCCAGAGTTCTATGTTCCCAGGGTCCTGTTCTTGGCATAAACTAACATTCATCAGAGACGAGCAAGGATTGTCCACACGGTTCAAATCGCAAACAAAGGAAGAGAGATGAATGTTTCAACTGCAGTTTGAATGGTAGACATCCATTCCACAGCGGACGTATCAATATACCTAAAGAAAGGCTTCAAGGAATAAAACATCAGTAAGCTATAAGCCGTAGGTGGGTGACTTCAAGATTTGACCTGGAAAAACATACATTGTTGAGAACATAAAACCCTTAGAAAGGATGATGTTTCATATTAATCTGGGAACAAAGATGCAATCTACTTTTATTAACAAAAAAACAAAACAATACCAAGTGTCGACGGCAAATTAGCAGCACAATGTAGGTTTAACACGCAGGACAATGCTAACATGCAGCTGATTTGCAGGTAATATTTACCATGTTCACATCTCAATGTGATAGCCTGCAAATATTTCATAATCCGCATGAACAGAGAGTCCATCTGGGGTTGAAGGGAACAGTATTTTTTGCAGGGAGGCCTATTTAATAATCCACCAAAGTGTTGGGGAAGAAACCACGGGGCACCAGAGCCATTAACATCCATCCCCTACTGATGTTGAATATCCACCCTATGAAAAGCAAATCCATGCAAAAGTCTGCTATATTTTTGTCTGGACCAAAGTGGTGGACTGGTGTATTTGAATAGCTGGAAGATTGATCTTTTGTTAACGATAAATGCAAAAAGTATACGATTCCATATATGTCCTTTCCAATTCAAGCCACATAGAGGGGAACAGAGCAGAAAGCGAGGGTCAGCAAGCCAATATGGCCCCTCACAGAATGCTCATTAATCCCCAGTGGGTCATGAGTTTCCCAGTCATGAAAAGCCTCGAAGCCGACCTCCTTGGCCCCGCCTCTTCCACCGAAGCGCTACGGCAGGATTACGGACTCTGGTGTTGGGTGTCTCTAGCAAAAAGTGATTGCGGGGTCACAGCAGGGGGGCCTACATGTCTAAATATCAGGTATCAAAGGGGATCTGGGAATTGTGGGTAAATGAGTAGTGTGCATGAAGTAGACCGGGCATTGTCTTCACTGGGTTGCTTAATGTTGGCAGAGACTCATGGGATCACATCCATTCACAAACATACAGTAGCAATAGTCTCTTAAAAGAAGCTCACGCATGTGATGGAAAGCTCCAGACTTGCAAAGCTTTATCATGTAAATTCCTCTTTCTTGGCTGATGTCTGTATTATGACTAATTATTTATTTTCGTGAATGGCGATTTGCTGCTGCGGTCCGCTACAAGACTGTCTCCTTCTTCCTTTTGTCCCTCGTCGTCCTCTTTTCTAAATGAGTGAATGTGCGAAAGGGCCGCTGTCAGCTCACATGGCTCCCAGGGGCCGCGTCGGGGGTGCCCTGTTCGCTCAGCAAACACGCCGATGTCTTCCAGGGTGGGGGGTCCTGCTGCACATAGCCACTGGGAGCCCCCCCCTCCCCCCGATGCACGGCAGCCTAATAACAGAGCAGAATTTGGCTCTGAAGACGTCAAGCAAACACACTGCAAATGGTGCACTTTTATTTACTTGCCTTCACGTCCCCGCCCCCAACAGCGTTCATTTACTGGGATCTGCAGTGCCATTTCCAGGAGCCCATGGCAACAGTCGGCCTTGTCAACGGCGACGACTTTCTCATGATGTCACCATGTCATGGTTATTAGCAGCCGGTTGTCAGCGGCGCGATGGAACAGATTTTTACTTTTACAAACACAATTTGGACTTTGGTCTCGAACCTTGAACCATGAAGTCATGTATTTCTTTTTGAAGGATCGAGTTTTGTGCGTTCTCACACTTCGTTTTCCTCAAACAGCTCGTCGGACTGTTGAATAGCTTCAGATACCCCCCTTCCTTACTTTACTATTACTTCCTTAACCTGACGCTCAATAACCCGATGGCCAGCTCTTCACCCCACCTCGTAGTGCGGCCGCTCGCAGCCGCTTCCGATATGAAGGCAACACAAAGTTATTTTCTAGCACTAACCGCTTTAAGTGACACAATGGATTGAGGAAGGACCATTACAGGAAATGTCCCCTGATCACAATAACAAAAGCTTGTCCTGTCACTAGAGTTCTCTTGACTTAATCTTGGCTGTGAATGAGCGTGTTGTTGTGTGCTCTATACAACCTTTCACTCATTAACCCTTGCTTCTGGTCTGATTGTGATGACGCAATGTGCCCGGCCTCCTCTGCTCTCAGGCCTGTCAGACTTAGAAGATCTGCTGTTTGCGCAGTCCAATGAGCACCAGTGGCTTTGCCCTGCCAGTGGACTCCTCCTTGGCAACCAGGCCAACCCCCTCTGACCTTTGGCCTGGGTTGTAGCCTCTGGGTGAGGAAATAAATTTAAAAAATGGTTCCTGTCTAAATTTAGCCATTAGAATCTGGAGGAGACGGGGACATGCCCTCTAACCTTTGAAGGGAATATATACATCTTTGGGCATTGGGAGGGGGGGATGACGCTCATCAGCCAACGTGCAAGGCGTGATGGATTATGTAATGGAACATGTGATGTTTGACGGATGTCTTAATGAGGAGCATAATAGCTGTGTGATGGATAGCTAGGAAGCAAACACTTAGATTTGAACACAGAAGCGGATGTAAGCTTGTTTGTTTTGGGACGGATGATTCTTGAGAGCCGAGGACCGGGCAGACAGAATAAATGCATGTTTTTTTTTTATTGTGGATGCATGAATATAATTTAAAGCCATCGTGGTCCGAATCAAATATTTTTAACTTACAAATGTTGCTCTGTTACTTTGAACGAGACAGGTAACAATGTTAGACACGGAAGGCGTACAGGTTATAATAAGCTTCCTTTATGTCCAAAATTGAGCCAAAATCACTCAAAGGTACATTTATTCTCCAACGACCACTGAAGGATTGCGATAGTTCAACGTTCTTGTATTCAGTACATTTTATTTGAAGTATAAAAAAAAACAACTACATCCTGTATTGCCATAGATTGGTGTAAATTCTTAAAATCTTGGAATTAACAGAACTTCGTTAATTTTAGGGTGATTGACAATTTAAAAAAACAAACAATAAAAGCTGTTCAATATTTCGAGTGTGCTTCTTCAACATGTTAAACTTAACCCAACAGAAGCGCCGCCTAATTCCAGATAGCATCAGAGGAATGTAGGGCCAGCGACTCACATATAGATCAGCTCAGCTCACATCCCAACATGTCACACTTGGATTAACAGAATGTGTAATCTTGCTTGGTCAGATTAATAAAAATAGAAACCCACTTTGTCTCTCTGTACAATCCTTGAAGTAAGATGTCCAGTGTGTTCTATTACTGGGTTATCTGTCCCACAGGGGTTGCATTAAAATCATTACCGCGTTTTGAGTTACGGCGACAGTAATCAAGTGGACAAGTGTTGGCAACAGCTGAAAGGTCAGCTGGGAAAAGAATGGCTGAGCATAGGGAAAGTAGAGCTGTAGGGGGTCACACACACACACACACACACACACACACACACGCACACACACATGTGTGCACATGCATGTAACTGTTTCACGTAGTAGCTTGGCCCAGGTGACAGTCAGTGACCCTGAATTTAGAGTTCGTGGACCCTATTATGTTGCTGGGGACCTGCTGGCCCTCCAAGAGGTGAAAGGTCAACCTGCTTGCCTGGCATTGAGGATGTAAAAGAAATGTTTTTAAAAGTTGCTGTGAGAATGAACCAAAGGACGGAAAGAGGCCATCTTTGATAAATGAGACCACAAACATGCCAAATCACTGACAAATAAAGCATATGTACTGCACGTCATCCCCTTTGCCTGTTTCGGTTCTTTTTCTCCACGTGCAGGGATGTCTTGAGAAACTCTTGTGGAGCTGTGTGCCCGTGTTGCGCCGCAAGCCGATTCACGTTCACCCAGTCGCAGGCTGAAGAGACAAGCGCTGACATAATGTGTAGATTCGAGCAGGATTATCGCCGCTCTGCTGTGGAATGCATAACACGTCTCAGTGGGGAAATCAGAGAGATCGAGAGTATCGCCGCGAGGACTCAGGAGCCTCGCAACGTGCTGACGGTTTAATTCTGGATCTAAAACAAATTGCGAGGCTGCTGTAAGAAGTCTTAAATAATATTAAATACGCCTCCACCCCTGCTGCTATACAATTTCAGCAAGTTTGACATGTTCTTTCACAATATGCTGTGTCGGATCATGCTGTTTTTTTATTGTTTGAACCATTACTTATTGTGTAAAGCTGTTTCAAGGAAGTCAGACAGGTTTTTGGAAGTGCACTTGTTGAGTTTTTCTCCTTCAGTATTTAAGAGGAAGGAAGCTATTTGTTTTGCAAGTATGACAAATAGATTATTGTTATTATAAAGGCTAATGTTACTTATTTTTACTTTATCCTTCTGGGTAATACATGAGTTGGCGATCAGGATCATGAACTTTGCCTGAATGGAGAAAAAAAACTCAACACGTATACAAAATCCCCCTTTTACTTCTAATACTGTTCAGTGTGAAATTATTATTATGTTTTTTTCGACACACACAGCTCTCTCTCTCTCTTAATAAGACAGATGGTGCCCCCTGCAGGAAGAATCTCTTGCAACTGCTTGTTCATGATGAATAATATGAGACCATGTTGAGTCCGGAGTACATCCGTCCACTTATCACCATCACGTCTGCACCAATAGCCCCGAGTTATGTACAGTATTGACCCACAAACCAAACCCATAATAGGCTTCATGTGTAAAGAATCCCAGGGGGAACGCTCATATTTCCAGCCGTGGTGAATTGCAGATTTATGCTATAGTCATAACAAAGCCTGAATAAGTCTGGCACGGCATAATAAAAGGCCTGAAACTATGATCATGTGTGCTGCAGACATGCCGTCCGCACACCGATGGATGGCTGTAATCTGTCTCAAGGATCGTGAGGGTGGGATCACCACCATGAGGCCGAGCCTATACCTGCAGTCCTGATGCTAGTCGCTGTCCTAAAGACAACAGTGACCCCGCAAGGGAAGGAAACTTTACTCGGCTTTCTGCTGAGAGTGATTTGGCCCAGTGTGTACTTAAAAACTCATCAGTGTATTCACAAGGGTTCGATTTTTCCAGTGTTGGGGGATATTTCATACCAAATTTAGAAAGAAAACACGGTCCAACAGATCAAGTTCAGTTCATGACGCCTTGAGAAGAAATTCAGTAATAAAATAACAGTTGTTTGCCTGTGAGGGGTCGACGGGCTTGTTTTCAAGGGGCCTGCGAACACTTGACAACCTTTGACTCATTTTTACTGATCGCAAAATGAAAGAAAGTTGGACCGTATTTTCAAAGATTTACTTTCTCTCATGCACAGTCGTACAGTTCGTACAGTGGAAAAGAAATAAAGAACTTTTTTTGAGTTTTTCTCCAGGCTAGATAAAAAAAAAGAATTGTTTACGTACACATACATTGTATGAATATGGTCAAAGTAGGTGCATGTACAGTTCAACAATGTGTTTCGATGGCCAGTGAGGATGTTTCTGTTTTGTCACTGTTTTCCTGAACCCTTCCAGCTGGGTAGAGCACAGGACAAGGACAAAAGAGGATTTGTGAAGAAGTGTTTCCAGTAGAATCAGGACAATTAAGAAATAGGAAAACATATAAGTAAGAACCAGTTTTCTTTCTTTGAACAATCGGTTGTAAAACAGGGTCAGGTAAAAGAATGTCAGGCTCAGGAACCTTCAGGCTGCTGAACCGAGAGGAAACAGAAAGTTAATCTAATAAGAAAATACTCAATATTTGTTACTGAATGAGCGAGTCTCAAAAGCTCGGGGGAAAGGAATTGTTCTGAAGGGTGGAGATACGGCACATGACACTTCTGTAACTCTTTCCAGCCGGCTGCAGCACTGGGAACAGGCTGCGGCTGGCGTGAGTCTTTTAATATCCCTTTGAGCACCTCCCCTCACCAATATCACTGATGCTCGGCAGATGGGTACCAATGGCGGGCGGTTTTAATCACCCGCTGCAGAGCCCTCCTGTCCTGGACCGTGCACAACTCATGCCAGCTTGTAATGTTTCCAGGCGGGATGCTTTCTATTGCTCCTCTGTAAAAAGTTAACGAGAACAAGAAGTTAACAAGAATGTTGCGTCCTTAAAAAAAACAAAACAGCCGTTTATGAGCTTTTTCTTCTTCTCCAGGGGGTCCTGGGGGGCTCAGGTGTTCAACACTAGAGTGAAGACTGCCTGAGGTCTGTTTGTGAGGAAGTCTAATAACCAGTTGCAGAGTGAGCTAATCAAGTCCAGAGTGCTAAGTTTACCTTACTATGATCATCCATATCCAGTCCACGTGGTTTTAATTGTTCTCTTCAACTTTGTTGGGCTGTGGACTCCAAACTAATGTGTAATACCGTTGAAAGTCCAGTCCAGAGGACGCACGGCTGATGGATCTGAAGATCATGTTTATTTGTTTAAGGGTACCGCAGGTCTATCGTAAACAATGATACCTATGTTACATAGTGAACGTGATGGTCTAATATGAGGCATCCTTGTTTTTGTGCTGCTGTGTTTTTAGGCATTATGGGAGGTTCAGACACAACTGAAAACAGTCATGAACACGAAGGAGTATTAAACTCCCTGGAGCACATAAGAACATGCACACACTTGTTTTCTCTCAGATTGTGTTGACAATCTTAGACATTTTTTTTTACTATGCATTGCATGAAAATTAATTATGATAATAATGGATGCTCTTTTCCCTGTTAATACACTGGAAAAAGTAAACCCATGACCTGAAGGTGGCGCTGCAGGCTCCACCTACTATGTACATTGTTATGCTTCTATAGATTTAAAGTACCTTGAGTACCTTTTTAAAGCGCTAGACTAAACAACTATATTATTATTATTAGTATTATTATTATCATATGACGCCGTAATAATTCAGTCTAACATATTGTTGAGTATGTTAATATTTGCAAAACACATCGTGATCTTATTTATTTTAAAACATTAAAACGCAGTTTTAGTAAAAAACGGAAATGACATTATAAAACAAAATTACAACTCATTTAAGCACAGTTTTTAATAAAATATACATCAAACTTTTTTCTGTGTCCCCTCCTTATAGACGTTCGATTAATGAATACATTGATTCTATAAAGCAAGTGTAACAGCAGCTTTTCCCCTCTCACAGCTCCTTCTCTTGCTTTTTGAGCGCATACATTAAAAGTCGCATTATAAAAAACATAAATGGCGACACACCTCATGAACTCTAGTTCAATTATTTACTTTGGTCATTATCTTTACAGCAACTATTTTCTTAGAGCTGACATGAGTAATGCACAACTGGCTCTCAGCCAACAGAGGTGAGCGGAAGTTAACACACACAGTGATTACACACGCAGTGATAACGTCCAACCTGCAGGTACAAGCAGCTCATTTGATCCCCCAGACTTGGTCTCCTCGAACTGCAGTGTTCACATCCAGTGAAGCAGATCGCGTGATTATAATATCGATCAATGTCAGCACTGCTCAGGTCTGTGGAAAGACTCACGCACAGCCAGGCTTGGAAGATATGCAGCACACGTTTGCTCCAGTGTTGTCGGTAAGTTGATATGCTCATGACCTAGTGATCAACGTGCAAATATGGTGTTAACTTCATGTAATATATGTATTGATGTCAGTGCTCCATTAATGCTTCATTGTACATAACTATCAATTCATCTGGGCATTGAGAGTTTATAATGACCCCCCCAGCAGGATCAATACTTTTCTGATAAAAAAATAAAAAAATAAAAAAGAAGAAAAGAAAGAAAGAAGGAATTCCTGATATTCCAGCCGACATCATAAAGAATTACATCAACAACAAAAATGTTGCACACATGCATTTAAGGATTGTTCCATATGTTTGCTTGTAGAGTCATGCCCGGTGCACCGCAACAACAGCATGGCTGCGCCGGTTATGCTACTGGCAGCAGCCCACTGAGTCCAGAGCCACTGAGACTGGTTGTAGTGGTCCGATTGTGTTCTTACTAAACCATGACGTCACGCCCATCGACTCTCGCAGGGTCCCAAGTAAAAGGGGTCTTTTAGCCTCTGGCCCCCTCCCCCTCCCCCACTCCACCGCGGCATAGTACACGTCTCTTTCACCTTCCACACTTGTCCGCAGTTCAACTATACTCCTGTTTCTATTACTGCTACTATTCTGTTTTATACTACTACTATTCTGTTTTATACTTATACTATTCTGTTTTATACTACTACTATTCTGTTTTATACTACTCCTATTCTATATAGTAGTAGTATCCCTCCCCCACCCTCCCAGGGGGGGGGGGGGGGGGGGGGGGGGAGGGAACGACACTCTTCTCAACTGCTTACATAAGTCAATAGGCCACGTGACCATAGCCCTACGTAATGTTCCCTTTTGTAGCAAATCACTTTTATTCAATTACTTCATCATTTCTGTTGTGCGTAAAAAACGCAGGGAACAAGTGTGCGGCTCAGGCTTTCAACGGACAAGCGGAGTCGAGAGGTAAAATCACAAATATTTATTCAGTAATAAAAAGCAGAGTATTGCATCCCGTACAGTTATACGTGCACGGTCCTACGTTGAACACCCAACAGGGTTGAATGTCCAAGGAAAAGGCCCTTAAACAGAGTGCGCTGAAACTTCATATAGGATTCCTCTTGTGAGGTCCCATTGGTTAAGACTATTGTAGCAGGCAGAGCTTATTCTAGCTAGAAGCTCCCCCGTTGGAGCACTGAGCATCTCCGCTCACACTGGCTCACGTCCATTGGTTGTGGTGGTCTTCATCCATCAGTGTGTGTGCATGTTGTCGGAGTGCGAAGGTGGGGGCATGATCGGAGTGGCCTTGGCCAACGTCTGAGACGCTACTGTGTATTTTTGCCCTAGTCAAAATTTAGGGCAGTGTATGTGCTTGGACCGAGCGCTCCCTTATTTTGTCTTTTCCCACTGAGTTCGGCCTTGGGAACTTGCGTGACCTTAACGCTAGGGTCCATGCTGTGTGTTGTTTAGGCTGAAGCAAGCTGATGTGCAGATTTACCTTAATGCTGTATTCAAATGCTCTATAAATGTGTTGTCTATGCTGAAGCAAGCTGATGTGCAGATTTACCTTAATGCTGTATAAAAATGCTCTATACATGTATCAGTAAGACACTGTCTGTCTTCTCGTTCCCTGTTATCAGTGGGTGCTTCTCAACTAACCTTGAGTCCTTGCCCTCGAGCAACCTCCGTTCTTTTCTTGTAGCTTTCTACTGTGGCTGAGCTTCCTCTGTGTTCTTCCCACTCTAGGGTCACTGTCCTCAGGGGGCCTTACTGCGCATGCGTCAAAAGTTAAACCAATAATGTAATAAAAGCCTATGTGTCTCAAGTTATTTGCCAACAGTGTAATGTATTTATTTTTTCTACATTTCTTACAAGCTGGATTTGTTTTTTGACCTCTGTTCCTTATGGAATGATATCCTTATCCTGAATTATATGTTTGTTTGGAAAACGTTATCCTTAGGAGACGTCTCATTCTATGAATATGTGTCGTTTAAATACAAAGAAAATGATCTGTATATTCACATAAATATATATATATATAGGCCACCAAAGTACTCACCAAAATGTATTGAGCATTTTACTGAGATGCTTTCAATTATTTGCACTGAATTTGACTGTTTAGTCGTCGCGGGGGCGTAACTAAATGCATTGACCTCTCAGCCATACATAAGCTGACCCATAATAAAGGACAGTATCTAGAATCTGGATTAGTTTTTACAAAGGGCGTTAATATCTCTAATGCCAAATATCAGTTATTGAATACACATCAATAACTGATATTTGGATCTATTTAGATTAGATCTGAAAGAGAATACCGAGGCACACTGCGTATGGAATCAAGTTGACGTGGATCTACTGAAAATGTCAAATCACCTTTCTTTAAATGTAATCGATGCCACTGCTCCTCATGGAGAAACGTTCATTCTTTAATGGTCCCGAAAAAGGTCACGGACGGAAGGCTCATCTCAAGTGGCGTAAATCATCCTCCAGATTCACTTTGAATCCTATGAAGAAAAATTGCATATCGTCAATAAGAAGAGTAGCGACTCGCGTCCCACGACAGGTTAACCAACCCTCCAGTCCATTAACGCGGACACTTTAGAAGAAGTTTGTTTTTCGATCTCGGTTCATCCACCTGTTGCTTTGAAGTTTTACCAACTAGCTTCCCTAAAACAGTTTGGAGCAGCCTGATGAAATAATTACTTGTCATAGTTTTAATAACTCTCTACAGGCTTGGAAAACTGCGCTCCTTAAGTCTTGATGCTACTGTTCTGAATAACTATTGGCCTATATCAAACTTCCCCTTAGGTAAAGAAGTGGATGAAGCACAACCTTCTCCAACTAAATAGAGATAAGACGGAGATAAATGTCTTTGCAGCGCAGGAAAAAAGACAGAACTGATTTACATACACTGATTCAGATCATTTTTAATTGTGGGAGTATTTGCTGTGTTTTTTTTGTTGTACTTAATTTAACTGTTGCACTTCTTATCTGCAGTGCATTTTGACGTGTACTATATTTGACCCGTGTGCTTTTTTTCCTAAATCTTTGCATGCCAGGTCCCTCCATGTGGACAGCCAGCCTCACGCACCCTCTCTGACCAGCAGCTACGTGCATGGCACCTCCTCCATCTCTCTGCTCCCCATGACTGTCGGCCAGTGCCTGGACGTCACGGTCCAGCGCTGGCCGGACCGCGAAGCTGTCGTCTTCTTGCAGGACGGCATTCGTAAAACATTTGCACAGTTTCAGCAAGATGTGCGTCCCCTACTTTGTGCACGTTTATACAAATCATTACTAAATAGCTTTTCTTTCTGTGTTCACTTTTTAGGTTAATAGAATTGTTGACACCCACTGAAATCAGATGGGTGGCCCCTGAGACACACTATGGGGCCTCCTTAAAACTAAGCCTATACTTTGTCAATGAATCTAAATGAAAACATTTTTGTTTTTACCGTATGAATTGGTTCTCTTCTTTGAGTCACCACGAAGCTTCTCTAACTCACGAGAAGCACTTTCCTGTGTCACTTTCATGTTTGTGACATTCACGGCTGCAGGTTGACAAGACGGCTGCAGGTCTGCTGGCTTTGGGCCTGAAGCGAGGCGACAGACTGGGAATTTGGGGACCCAACACGTATGAGTGGATCCTCTTCCAGTTTGCATCGGCCAAAGCTGGAATCATACAGGTCAGTTTGTGAGTAGTTTATAACCTTAAAATGACATTTTCTGTGTAGCCTTGTGCTCAGACGGACGGCTACACCCTTGTGTCAAGCATGCTATGCATATACTATACTAGGTATACTATGTGTAATATATATATATGTACTGGAAAGGCCTTTAGATAATGTGTGGTGTGGGACTGTATACATACGCTTCACTTTATCCTGTTTTCGTACACGCAGGTGTCATTGAACCCGGCCTATCAGGTGAAGGAAGTGGAGTTTACTCTCAAGCAGGTATGACGAGTTGTGTTACAGCCTACTTACATAACCACCAGTTGGGGCGTCAGACCAGTCAGACCACCGGTCAGACCAGTCAGACCAGTCAGACCACCGGTCAGACCACCAGTCAGACCAGTCAGACCACCGGTCAGACCAGTCAGACCAGTCAGACCAGTCAGACCACCGGTCAGCCCACCAGTCAGACCAGTCAGACCACCGGTCAGCCCACCAGTCAGACCAGTCAGACCACCGGTCAGCCCCTGGTGGCATTAGGGGCATAAAGGAATGAAAGAGAACCAGAGGTATCCTTGCCGTCCTCACATTTATGTTTCTAGTAACTCTCCCAATTCAGATTAATCATACACAATAATCAACTAATAAATAATAATAATAATAATAAATCCAAGTATTTATTGATCTCTTGGTGAAGTTCTCAAGCTACCCAGAAATATATATTGTAAAAAGAACGACCAGCTGAAACATTGAAGTAATGTGTGTTTTAAAGCATCAATTATTACATTTCACTAATATGATATACATTCTTTTAAGATGGGCTGTACAGCATGTGGACTTTTTATACTTTAAGTATGTAGGTGCAAATGTTTTTGAAAACTAACTACTTTAGTTTTAGTTCAAATGCAGAGCTTTTACTTGTAACAAAGTATTTATACACGGTGGTTCTGCTACATTTACAAGATCTAAGTACTTGTATCTCTGATAACCAAATGATTACTGGACTGTACATGAATCTGACAATTGACCATTTTCATAGAAATAGTAATCCTATGATGACGATGTAACATTTAACACATGCAGGTCCAGTGTAAAGCCGTGGTCTGCCCGACCCGCTTTAAAACCCAACACTTCTGTGAGATGCTGAGGGAGCTCTGCCCAGAGATCGACACCACGCCCGGAGGCTTGATCCAAAGCTCCAGGTTTGACAAAACCAATGTCAGATGATGCACCAGATATAGTTAGATATTGTCATTATGGGAGTAAGAGGCGTGCAATACTTCACAATCTATAATAATAGTTATTATTAATATCCCGTCTAGGTTGCCAGACTTGCGCATGGTGATTGTGACGGACAGCAGGCAGCCGGGGATGCTCCACGTGGAGGATGTGATGCAAGCGGGCGAGAGTCGGCACCACAAGGAGTTGATGGAGCTGCAGAGAAAGCTGTCCTTCGATGAGCCCATCAACATCCAGTTCACATCAGTAAGCTTCAATATTGCATCTTTCCACACTGGCTGCATTTATGACGCAAACCATGATTCAGATCAATGCATTGCTATTTGTTTCAGGGGACGACGGGGAGTCCAAAGGGAGCCGTTCTTTCCCACCACAACATTGTAAACAACGCCTACTTTTCAGGTCTCCGAATGGGTTTTGGACAGAGAGTGAGTCCTTACTTTTCTCTCGATTTGCAGAAAACACAGACAGTGAATTTGAAGTGATCTTATTTTCCATATTCTTCTCAGCCTGAAGTGCGAGTGTGTTTGCCCGTACCCATGTACCACTGCTTTGGGTCTGTGTTGGGAGGGATTAATATGGCTGTGCACGGCATCACGCTGGTCTTCCCTTCCCCTGGCTACAACAGCCAAGCCAACCTGGAGGCCATTCAGAGTAAAAAGTACGGCCTGCAGCTCATCACCCAAATCACCTTCAGATATACAACAATATACATTTTAATTGATTCTTGTGTTTCCACTGAAGGTGCAATTTTGTTTATGGCACTCCCACTATGTTCACCGACATGCTCATCCAACAGGATTTACACAAGTACGACGTGTCATCAATTGAAGCTGGTAATAGACTTTGATGAATAGAAACATTATGAATGCGTGGTTTTGAACTGGGAGGGATGTGGAGCAAACATCCTTTGTTTACGTGCCGCTGTGTTTGAAGGCATCATGGCCGGTTCTCCTTGCCCAGCTGAGATTGTGACCAAACTGAAAACAGTCATGAACATGAAGGAGATAACGGTGAGCGGTTACATTTCCTAAACCTTTGTGTTAAACTCATTGGCGCATAGCTTCTGCAACATATATACGAACATGTGTACATCGTGTTTAATAGTTAGGTTATGGAACCACTGAGAACAGCCCCATTACATTTCTGGGATTCCCACGAGACAACGACGAGCTCAAGATAAATACTGTTGGATGCATCATGAGCCACACTGAGGTAAGCCTTGTTTTTTTGTGTTTAAAAAAAAAAAAAAACGTTATCTACATATCGCCATAACAACACTCTGACTTATGCCTGTGTGTCGTTACTCTAGGCTAAAGTGGTGGACCCAGACACTGGGGAGATTGTCCCTCTGGGGGCTTCAGGAGAGCTGATGATCAGAGGCAGCTGTGTGATGCACGGATACTGGAACAATCCCGAGAAAACCAGAGAGGTCATCTCCCAAGACCGCTGGTACAGGACCGGGTGAGACACCGCGTGGATCCTGGATGTTTGTCGAAAAAAAAAAGAGAAAATGCCGAGAAGGAGTTGACGCTCACGCGTTGAGTTGATCTTTCTTCTGCACAGAGACACGGCCAGTCTGAACAGTTTGGGATACTGCCGCATCGAAGGCCGCATGAAGGACATGATCATCCGAGGAGGAGAGAACATCTATCCCGCTGAGGTCGAGCAATTTCTCTTCACACATCCCAAAGTACAGGAGGTGCAGGTAAGACTCATCGCCACTGGAGGGCAGCCAAGGTCAGATTCCTTGTTTCTAGATTCAAGATTCAAGATTCAAGATTGTTATTTTTGCCTTTTGTGCCTGGACCAACAGTCCAGACACATTGGAATTCTTATGCAGGGCTCTCCGAGTCAGCGTTTCAGTATACAAGATATAAAATATAAAAGAGAAAAATACAAGCTATAAAATATAAATACAAGATATAAAATATAAAAGAGAACACTGTACATAAGTGGTGATCTATAAATTAGACAGTTTTAAATTATATTGTTTTAAGTAATAACATAAAATGACACACATTGCACATAAGTGTAGTGAGGTAGTGTTGGGTTCTTAACTTGATGCCATACCTGTTTTCTCTCCGAATGTGTAGACAGTTATGGATTTTCTTTTATTGTGGATTTCGTGAGAGATCTATTTCCCCGTTATAATAATGAGCTGAGTGTTAAAGCTATACTCTCCGTCCGTTTTCCCAGGTTGTCGGGGTGAAAGACGAGAGGTTGGGCGAGCAGGTGTGTGCCTGCATCAGGCTGAGGAAGGACCAGACATCCAGTGCAGAGGAGATACGAGCTTTCTGCAAAGGCCAGGTGAGTGTCGGGATATGTGATCAATGAAACTGCTCAACGTCCTCAGCATCAACAAGGCTGCAAATGTTGTGTTTTACTCCACTAGATTTCTCACTTCAAGATCCCACACTATGTGCTCTTTGTGGACAGCTACCCTCTGACAGTCTCGGGAAAGGTACGACACTTGTGCTCTAAGAGCAACCGAACTATCCTGATTGGCTGTTTACTGTTGATCAGTGTAATGACACTAAAACGGTCTCTTTTTATAGATCAAGAAGAACATATTAACGGAGCAAATGGAGAAGAAATTAGGCCTTTAATTTTTGTGGACCCACATCGACTTTGTTTGAGTGCATCAGCTGGAAAAATGAGGAGCGTTGAGTTCATGTTTTCTTTACCGATTTGCTGCTGAACTCATTACTTGAAATTCTTTTATTTTTACGTCACAATGTGAACAAATAAAGTATGGTACACTATACTATGACATATTTCATTTTTAAATCAATACTACAATTACAACAACTACTACTTTTTACATTACTATTGCTACTACTACAATAACTACAACTTATTAAACAACTACTACTATTATTTGATTTGATAGTTAGTTTGATTTGTTCATTTAGCATTTACAAAACATACAAAGCCTCTCCTGTTCCAATAACAGACTCCGGTTTATACATTTGTTGTCATCATACATTCAGATTTTTTTGCATCCATTTTTAACGGAAGATAATTCAAAAACGTGTACAACTCAATAATACACAGGTATGTATATTAGGGTCATACATTAATAATCAGAAATTTAAAGCCCTTTAAGTCTTCTTACCAGATGTCATATATCTCCAAGTGTGTGACAACAATGCACTTTTATCAAATGTCTAGTTATTTTTATGGTTAAAACGGACACTGGAAGGTGCAGTACATACTAATATAAACTAGATCCTGTTCCACATGCTTCAGTACACACGTGGTAGGAGTGCATCTCAAAGTTGGGATTGCAATATGCCAAAAATCGGCCAATGCAACACTGAAAAATTGAGAATTGCTCAAGGTTCATGAATAAAGGAAAAAGATACGCAAGAATTGGACAAACCCGTAAAATCTTTCATAGTTCTACAGAGACCGGCGTGAACACCAGGCCACCGTAACCGTAACAACCAGGTACTTTTACCCCCCCGCCCCCAAAGTTTACTGAGCCCCGACATGGGAGGGACAGCTTTGGAAAATGTCCAAGAAGTACTTTAATTACAAACTACACAGTATACTGGATATTTGTCAACTCACTCTTTATTCGCTTAAACAATTTGATATAATACAATGGCTTTAACCATTCATTATCTGAACATGCCATACAGAATCTCAAATAAATAGGACATTAATGTCCAAATGTCAGTATGTACAAATATGGTAGGCAAAATTACCATCCTTACAAGCTATATACACACCGACTGTAGAACACACTTTAGTAACAGGCCCAAAATGACCCAAAAACAAAAATAGTAGTAAAAGGGTTCAAATTATGCTTTCAGATAGCGACAAAAAGATCCATGAAATATGTGAGCAAAATGGGCAAAATATTTTTTATTATAATTTAAACCAAATTTTGACAAAAGTGAATGCATTGCCAATATGCAGCTGAAAATCAAAAAAGTCAAATTAACATGAAGTTCACACAATATGGTACAATATGCTGCATGACACGAATGCCACAATGGACCATAGCATCATACACCAGCTAAAGTTAACATACAGTCTCAAAAATAATCCTTCAGTCAGTTGTGTTGGGAGTATCTTTTTGCAAAAGAGTTTCATGAAGCCAAATATAGCTACCCATATTACAAATCCATCGTGGAGAATTGTCATTATATCAGAATGAGGTAAATGAGCCCGTCACAATAGTTAAAAAAAAAAAAAATCAACATATTAAAAAACAAAAAGGCAAAAAATGTTCCCTCGAAATGTTAAATGATGGAAAACCTGTGAGGAGCCTTTTGTTTTAAGTGCAGGTTTGAACCCAGAGGACAGAACCAGCTGATATTTCCAACCTTTAACACGGAGACTACTTCCGAATCCAAGCAAGTAGCCGGTAACAAGAGGAAGGACGACATGGCTTTGAACGGTCAACATTCACTTGAGTCATGAACACATGCAACAAAATAGGGAAACATTGCATTTTTTTTAAAAGCATACTGTGAGATAAATTAATTCATATGAACACGTCCCTTTTCAAAAAAAAAAAACATCATACATTCTAAAATTGAAAATAGTTTAACTGTGCAATTTAAGTGGAAATACAAGAGGAAACCAAGATGAAGCTGCGGTCTGTCGGGGGACCTTTTGTCAGGGACTGGAGCTTTGAGGTGAACAATGGAACCAAAAATATAAATGGTGCAACTTCGGAGTTGACATCTAAAGAGCAACGCATTTGCAATGGCATTCGTACAAGCACAGTACAGTACAGCTATAGGCACATGCAAGTATGTGGTAGGAACACATGCACGCGTGACTGTGCGCCTACTCACAGATGCATCTCGCGCTGCAGACTGGACGCAACTCCATTGTATCATCAAGTCTCTCTTTACACACATCCCATTCTCCACACACACACACACACACACACACACACACACACACACACACACACACACACACACACACACACACACACACACACACACACACACACACACACACACACACACACACACACACACACACACACACACACACACACACACACACACACACACACACACACACACACACACACACACACACACACACACACACACACACACACTTCAGTCGAGGTGCATGTGGTTTGGGACGCCTCCTCACAATCTCAGAGGCAGCATGCCTGGTGGAGACACGGCTCTGGATGTCGCCATGGCGGTCAGGGAGCTGGGGTCCAATCCATTTACAGTCCTGCCGGTTGCCACGTGGACATTTTCAATATTAGCAAACACAGACAACGCATACAGGGCAGAACAAAAACGTGCATAAAACCAGGTATAATGCACTGAATTGGCTTGAAAAAAGACTCACGTTTTGTCAAAGTAATTGGCATGTAGAGAATGAGAGAACTTTGTGGCGTTGCTGTTGATGAGCTTTCCGTTGTCTGTAGAGTAATTCTTTCTTGCTGCCTGGTCTTTGGCAAAGTTCCTACAGGCGGCGATTTTGGACTCCAAAGCCTAATCACAAAGCAGGAAGTTGGATTTGTATTTAGCCTCGTCATCTCTTGTGGTTGAGGACACTCTGTTCCTCTATGCTCTAAAAGCTATTCAGATCACTTATGTCATTATGTCTTCAATTAAAAGGAATAAACCCTACCCCGACTTTCCTCAGGAGATCACCAACAATATTAAGAGCTGAGATTCTAGCAGAGGGAGTGAGGGATGAGTTGCCACATCCATTGGTCAATGCTGCACAGGGACACAAGCTGATATTAGAATACGTAACCACACATTTCCAATTTCACATGAGCAATAAAAAAAAAAGAGTGAGTTTATTAATCCTGACCTTTTGGGCTGATGAAGGAGTGCTCTATGCTTTTTCCTACGGGTGTGGCTGGGAGGGATAAAGAGGCCTGTACTGCGGAATCCATCTTGTCGATGTCTAAAGTCGGTGAGCTCGGTGCCGACATCCTGTCTGTAGTCCGCTCACGTACTGCCAGCTCCTGTCTCAGGTCTGTAGAAGAAAGAGTCAAACTTATTGAATACTTCTCCACAAACCCTTGAAAAGGGCAGCTTGGATTATTGTCTTTACCCCGTGCTTCGTCTTTCAGCCGCTGCACGGACACTAGAAGAGACTCCTTCTCGTCCAGCTCGCTTTCCAGGAAGGCATTCCTCTCGATGGCCTGGTTTAAACGGCCCTCAAAGTCCTCAAGAGACACTATTGTAGCCCTGCACATAAGAAGAGGTTCAAGGGCACAATTGTTTAAAAACCTGAATGAACATTAACGGTAGGTCCAATCGCGATAACATCTAAATACAGCTACAATTCTCATCTCCTCTGCGCTGCCGAACAGTCTGACCTTTTGGCTCTCTCCAGGTCGTCGTTGGCCTGCTCGAGCTCTCGGACGTATTTGTTGAGCTGCTCCTTGATGCCGCGTGTCTGGCCCAAGTCATCCTCTAGCATAGAAATCTGTTTATAACTCTGGGCATTCTGATGCTCCAGCTTCTCCTGATAGAGATGGACAGAGTGAAGGACAGAAAAGAGCTCGGCTGTGAGTGCGTGTCGCGAAACAAGGACATCAAACGGACCTGTTATTGCTCCAGGAATTTTTTTTTTTTTTTTTTACATTTTCTTTTGCTGAGGCATGCAGCTTGTAAGTACCATTTATATAGTCAATAATAAACAATAGGATCCTAAGACAGTTAGTAAAGGTGATCTCCCACACATTATCCTCTTTGTTTACACTTAGCATGTCTGTATCGTGGTCCCAGAGCCATAAAGAAAGGAGAGCGTGATTCACGATCTCTGTGGCTCATTCACAGTCTGTTTTCAGCCGCTGCAATCATGGCTCACGTGTTCCCATTATGAAAAATCACAATACTTGTTTTGCTTTGTGTACAGTGGCTACAGTGATTTTCTGAATGCACAGTAGACACAGGGCCTGCAACGATTAAGAACCAGACTTGTCCTCTGAGTTTTCTATTCTATTTCAATCCAATTAAAAGAGTGCTGGAGGATTACCTAAGAGCATGCCTTATTGACACCGAAAGTGAGAACAAGACATCTGACTTTGTCCTCAGGATACAACAGAAACCTCGTAAGTAACCACAAGTTACTTTTATCGGTGTCCGGACCCACATCCCAGCCACAGTCACCTTGAGGTTGGCCACATCGTTCTTCAGTCTCTCGTTCTCAGTTTGGAGATCTCGAAGGCGGTGTTCAGTCTGGCCAAGCTGTGCCTCCAACTCCGCTTCCAGCTCCCGGCTCCCTTCCTGGAACTCCTGCAGCTCCTCCTGGGCATCATAGCAACTGGATGGCACAGACAGAGAGGGGGAACGCATGAACAATCATTGTCAACTACCAGCTACCCTGTCCACTATCCACCATTCAATTATGTACAGCTGGCTAAATCACTGCAGGCAGGAGCTCTAGAAAGCCGACTGGCTTTTGTCTCGTAAGATGAGCCAGGCTCAGGCGTGTTCTAGTAGCTTTATCTCCAACGACCAGAAATAAACCTGCATGAACAGCCCAGTCAGATATTTGTAGATTTTTAACCTTCACCCTGTCAAACAGGAAACGCTGCACGGCTCAGCCTGGTCGAGTTAATCATTCTAAATATACAGCTCTAACAAGACGGCTGTCCTGTGGCAGTAGGTGGTACAGCAAAAAAAAAACAGGCCTGCTGTCATAAGTCCTCAGCTGTGGGAGAGGTCAAAGGTCAAAGGTCAAAAGGGAGGGCACGACAACAGGATGAGGAAGTGTTCTAAGAAACAGGATGCGTGTGCATGCTGTTAAGGACTAATCCCACGTAGTGCATCTAAAAAAACACACAATAACGCAGGCTAGTTCTGAACAAATAGAGTCATTCGAGTAAACGTGGAAGAACTGGAAGGGGAAAAACAAAAAAATGTGGCGGTAAAGTTTATGTACTCGACACAGACCCGAGTGCAAATACATGATGACACACCGTTCTGAGATCAGCTGACCTGCGCCGGGATAATGGGCCTCGCAGTGGCTCTACAGACCACTGGAATCCATGAATCCCTTGATGTCGAGGTCGTTCCACACATACCAACGCCTCAGTTGCTGCTTCATCAGCACGCTGGGCCATAACACTTCCCTGTTCGACAGTCAGGCTCTCACACTTTTCATGGTTCAAGTGACCAACAGCACTCTACGTGGAACGTAGAACTTTCTTAAAGAACATTTCCTGCTTGAATGCTACTTGGATACATACGTGCATTTCACACTATTACATCTTTTAGTGATAATCATAAACTGTATGATATCCGAGTAGCCTTGTCACAAGAAAAAATTAAAAAATATCACTTCAGGGAGATAACTTGTCAACATGTGACTAATAAATACTACTTGCTGCCACTGCGAGTGGTTTACTGAAAAAGGGATCCTGAGAAAACATATGCACAAAAAAACGTGTGAGACAAGCCACTTGGAGTTATTATTTTTTCCACGGGTTGAAGTTTTTTTCCCTGTGTATCAACATCAGGAATTTCTTAGAAAACCACCAGGACTTTAACCCCCCTCCCCCCTCCCCTCTGTGGAGGTTTACACTTCCTCTGAGGGTGGCCCAACTCCACGAATAGAAAAGACAGACTGAGTTCAACAAAGATTACACAACACCCACAAGCACCACTGCTGCCTACGCGGACATAGACTGTGAAGTAATAGGAGAAGTCAAAGATGTCGTAATTTCTTCCGAAGCAAGCCACAGATGTTTGTGGCCACTGCCTGGTGGTCATTTGCCTGACATGGATTTCTGTGTAACTTTGAACAAGAGACGCGTCCACAAGACCACATATTCAGCATATTCTCATTTGCCTTTTATGTTTTGAGTGATTTCTAGGTGAGGTTATTTTCATATATATATATATATATATATATATATATATATATATATATATATATATATATATATATATATAAATAATATAAATATATATACTTGTTTTTGTTTGTTTAACACTACTTACCTTTTCTTATATTTGAGGGCTTGGGACTTCCAGTAATCGACTTCCTCATCCTTTGACGTGAATTTGGGAATCATCTCTTTTTCCATGTCAGGGCACCCTGAGGATAAAAGAGATAATATTTATTTCCCCTCACAGCGGTTTCATTTACCATAAAAGTACACACGAAATCGTGCTCGTGAGGTTAAAAAAGAGGAACGAGCATTGAGGAGGGACAGAATAAACTAGCAGGTGACTCAAACATGGGACGACACTTTCACTAAAGGTTTCCTTTGGCATGCAGAATCAGGCCAGGTGTAGTTAGTCCCCTCTCCGTTATGATGAACTGACTGAGTGGCCATCGTGACAAGCTTTGTAAAAGTGTGCCCCCTTTTATTAAATGTTATTAACTTCCTAACCTCGCTGCTCATGTGATGTCAACATTACCAATCAAGGCAATCCGTGTTAATTAAGTGTGGCTGAATAGATCAAAGCTGTCTGTTGAAGCTCAGTTCTGATGCGTTTCTACCTTCCATCATGCTTGCAGCAATAACACTTTTAACTGAACTGTTGTTCCTCTTTTCTGGTGAGGTAATACACCCTGACAGTTAGGGTAAATACAGCTCCCATTGCTGTAGCTTCAGGAATATTCATAATCCGAACAGGGATTATAAGGATTTCCTGCAGATAGGACAGACAACCAGAGGATGCACCACAGGAAACCTCTCAGCTGGACTGAAGGTCAAGCAAACTACGATTATTATTATTTTGAGCAGACTAGCTTGGGTTTAGGAAGAGGGTGTGTTGTTGTTTTCCTTGCTAAGACGGTCTAGACTCAGAAGAATGGAGACACAGCGGCAGGACCCCCAGAACATTCCTCTGAGATAGCGTCTTCAACACGTCACGTGTCGGTTCCCTACTTTGGAAATCACGAAGGAAACCGGAGGTCAAGTCACCCCGAGGGTGGAGAGAGTGGAGAGAGTGAAGAGGGTGGAGAGGGTGAAGAGGGTGAAGGGTGAAGAGGGTGGAGAGAGTGAAGAGGGTGAAGAGGGTGAAGGGTGAAGAGGGTGAAGAGGGTGGAGAGAGTGAAGAGGGTGGAGGGTGAAGAGGGTGAAGGGTGAAGAGGGTGGAGAGGGTGAAGAGGGTGGAGGGTGAAGAGGGTGAAGAGGGTGGAGAGGGTGAAGAGGGTGAAGGGTGAAGAGGGTGGAGAGAGTGAAGAGGGTGAAGAGGGTGAAGGGTGAAGAGGGTGAAGAGGGTGGAGAGAGTGAAGAGGGTGGAGAGGGTGAAGAGGGTGGAGGGTGAAGAGGGTGGAGAGGGTGAAGAGGGTGGAGAGGGTGAAGAGGGTGGAGAGGGTGAAGAGGGTGAAGGGTGAAGAGGGTGAAGAGAGTGAAGGGTGAAGAGGGTGAAGAGGGTGGAGAGAGTGAAGAGGGTGGAGAGGGTGAAGAGGGTGAAGGGTAAAGAGGGTGGAGAGAGTGAAGAGGGTGGAGAGGGTGGAGGGTGAAGAGGGTGAAGGGTGAAGGGTGAAGAGGGTGGAGAGGGTGAAGGGTGAAGAGGGTGAAGAGAGTGAAGAGGGTGAAGGGTGAAGGGTGAAGAGGGTGAAGAGGGTGGAGAGGGTGAAGGGTGAAGAGGGTGAAGAGGGTGGAGAGAGTGAAGAGGGTGGAGGGTGAAGAGGGTGAAGGGTAAAGAGGGTGGAGAGGGTGAAGAGGGTGGAGGGTGAAGAGGGTGAAGAGGGTGGAGAGGGTGAAGAGGGTTGAGAGGGTGAAGAGGGTGGAGGGTGAAGAGGGTGAAGGGTGAAGAGGGTGAAGGGTGAAGAGAGTGAAGAGGGTGAAGAGGGTGGAGAGGGTGAAGAGGGTGAAGGGTAAAGAGGGTGGAGAGAGTGAAGAGGGTGGAGAGAGTGAAGAGGGTGGAGAGGGTGGAGGGTGAAGAGGGTGAAGGGTGAAGGGTGAAGAGGGTGGAGAGGGTGAAGGGTGAAGAGGGTGAAGAGAGTGAAGAGAGTGAAGAGGGTGAAGGGTGAAGAGGGTGGAGAGGGTGAAGGGTGAAGAGGGTGAAGAGAGTGAAGAGAGTGAAGAGGGTGAAGGGTGAAGAGGGTGAAGGGTGAAGAGGGTGAAGAGAGTGAAGAGAGTGCCCACTGACAGGAGTCTCATATTTAGGACATATATGGACAGACTGGTGCACTGCTGGTACCATAACAAAAAGGTTGAGTCGCATTCATGTAACAGGTCAAGAACCCCGAGACTCTGCCAGAACAAATGGCGGTTCATTTCAGCGACCTTTGGAGCGCTGTCAGTTTGACCCCTGGGTGCGTTTGTTTGTTTTAAACAATACCAGGTCAGGCAGCGGGACTCGCAGCCAGCAAAGATGGTGGAGACGGTGACACCGTGGAGCCATCTGGAAACTACAGACAGTGTCAGGTCGTGCAGAGAAAGTTTTTCCTTTTTTTTTTTTCGTGTCTCTCCATCCTCTTTTGTGACTCAAATGTGACAACACTGATGAAGTCACATTTTTTTATAATGGGGGGCCTATTAGAGGGGCGAGTCAAATGCCTCTTTGTAGTCGTGTTGGTTTGCTCTACTGTGAATAATAATAATAATAATAATAATAATAATAATAATACCACAGCTTTACGGGCCTGGTGGTGTGGTGGCCCCCTGACCTGGGCCCTTGTGCTAGGTTTTAAAGACCATACACACGTTGCCAGGAAAAATGTTAAGAGTTTCACCAGTGATCTTCACAAGTGATCATCAAAAGAAGGCTTTGCAATTGACACGTATCACTAATGACTATCATTTTCAGAAAATACACACAAAAAAGTAGTCCTCAGTCCAGCGGAAGGTTCTCCTTCGGTTCCGTTACGTGGGCTCGTACAACGAGTGGCTGTGTGATGACAACCGCGACTGCGTGGTTAACACAACAACTGGGCTTCGTGTGCTTCGTATACAGTTTTCCACGTACAAAAAAAAAGAAAAAAAGAAGAAGTTAAATAAATGAATTGGCACGCGAAGCGACAACCTCTGGGCAGTTAAACCGAGCTCGAGCCCCGGTTCTCTCGGCCGACGTTCACGACTCGAGAAGCGGCGCGGGCAGCTGAACGCGACAGCTCGGAGAGAGAGACACACACACACACACACACACACCCCGGCATTAAGCACCTTAAAACGGGGGAACCACGAGCGGAAGTTCGGTACCTGCTCATGTCAAACCGGCGTCCAGCTATCTTCTGTTTTCAGGGTTTCGCCTTCCAGCCGGTGTCACGTCCAACACACGCAGACACACACACACACACACACGCCTCTCTCCTTGCCTCGGATGATGTTTAGGGAATTGCCAACGCGTCTCCCCGGAACCGACGTGTGATCCCGACAGGCGTACGTTCTGACGTAGGCACGTTTACGTCAGAACTGGGAAGGGCAGCTATAGAAATGGGTCTAATAGAACCAGCCGCATCTTTTTCTTTTTTTTTTCTTCTCCCATTGTAGACATTGACCACAAGGTGGCGTATGATTTCCAGAAATCACCACACAGGGGGGTGGGGGGGGGGGGGGCGCTTCCATACTATTATTTCCTCTTTCTATTTTTTTATGGACATTAGCAACATAGCTGTGATATATGCCAACTGCATTGTTAGTCTGACAGCCTAATTATTATTATTATTATTAGTCACGACCTATTGCACATGTCATACTATGCATGCATTTACAACAGAATATAATATAATTTATCATTGCACTCATTTAAGAAGCTCATGAATTAATAATAAGGCTATTTAATAATAAATAGCCTTATGCATGTACAGGCTCATCATCTGATGAAATTGAAAACTGTTACTCTTGTTTTGTTTTGAGGTTAGTGAACTCATTGATATTTTTAGTTGGGCAATATAACTTCATTAGATTTAAATTTGAGTTTGCCTATAGGACTCAATCAGTGAAAAAACATACTTTATTAAAGTTAAATTACATACAACTTGAATACATTGAATCAACTTTGATACAATGTATGTTTAATAACTTACGTGTAGTCGTCCTTGTAATGGAATACAAATATAACTGATTTATTTGACCAAATTAGTCCTACATTTTAAGGTTGAACAGTGATGTTTTTTTTCGGTTCTGTGTTATCATATAAACGGCAGCTTTTGAAAAACATCGCCAATTGGTCAGATGTGCTACCGTTTTGCTAATAGTTCATCAATGTCAGTACATGGCATATAGCATAAAACATGAACCAGCTTGGACACATGAAGTGACACAGGGGACCCAATCAGTGAAGTCACCGGCAGTCAGAGGTGGCTGGCCCTGTTTTACAAGGCGCAGCTCTCGCCTCCACCCTCCACCCAACGATAGAGAAAGTCATGCGCTCAGAGAATTCACACTACATTCACCCCAGGAATCGACTTTTAATCTGGATACTGTCCCAAACGCTCCTGCTGCATGGGGTTGAATTTACCCTTCAATGGCATTTCACGAGGAAGACAACCGGGAGGACGCACGAGAGTGTCCAGTGTGCTACGAGTGTCTGTCGGGCACGGAGAGGACCCTGAGCTGCGGACACGTATTCTGCCACGACTGTCTGGTCAAAACGCTGGTGAGCATCAACAGCAATGGGAACATCAGAGACACTATTGTTTGCCCCATCTGTCGACATCTCACATTCATCAAGAAACAAAAGCAAGCGCTCGTGCCCGCCGTCACGGCGGACAAGGATCCAGGTGAAGGGCAGATCCTCGAGGTACCTCTCCCTCCGCCGCCGGGACCGGTCCAGAGCGCGTGGCGTGCCTCCGTGGACGCTTCACCGGGACAAGTTAACTGGATCGCTCGCTGCTTTAGAGAGATGTCGTATCGATTGTGTCCACAGAGGTGGATCAGCCCCAACCGCAACGCGTCTCAGATCTTCATCATCAGCGCTCAGGGGCGACCCATGGCGGAGAACGATGCCCTGAGCGTTGTGATGACTGTGGTTCGACCCCGGCCCAGGCGAAGGCGCAGGATTTGCACAACTGCACGATGCCTGCTGTTTTTACTGTCTGCGTTTACTATACTGGCACTAGTGGCTGCGACTTTACCCTGGATTCTGCTGGCATAGCTCGGGGATGTGTGCGTGTGTGCGTGTGCGTGTGTGTGTGTCTGGATTATGAATTGCCACGAGGGAACGATGAACTGACATGTTTAGAACATGACTGGAGTGACGTTTGTCTTCCAGCGATGCAATGTTGTTCCTGAAAACAAAATAAATCCGATGCGTTTCATGGAATAATAAATACTGATTTAAAGGAAAAGTCAAGGAGTTTTATGAGCTTGCCCATGTCCTTTATGTGCATTACCCAAGCAACAGGCTGAGGTAAAGTAAAGAGCCTCGACAGCTCAGTCTTTTGTCTTTGCATTCCTGTCTGTGACATGTTCTACCTGTTTTATGAGCAGCTACCGTGCAGGGAATCGTAACAAATTCAAAGCACACCCCACAAGTTTGTAAATCCAAGAGGAGTGGACATTTTGCAATGATCATTTCAACAAAAAATAGAGGTTGGCAGAAATAAATGCAATACAAAAAACGACACTGTTTCCAAGCAGCAGAACAAAAAAAACATTATTTCAGTTCTAATTATATATCCCAGCTTCAGGTTCATTTTTGAGTGTCTGCATATGTCCTCAATAAAAAAAAGTGGGGTTACATTTTGGCAGCAAGATATGAGTTTGGTTTATTGGGGCTGCAAAGTGCAATAATAAAGACCTTGTCGGAGTATTATGTGGACAGACTTCCTCTACTCCTTACATTAGAAGGAACAATGCCAGATATTCAAAACAAAATATATCACACCATTTATATGTTAAGCTTTCACTTTACACACGCTCAGAGGTTTTGTTGGACCCCAGTAACATCTTGATCCTATAGCGTGTCACTGGCTCTCCTGGTGTATAAAGACAGTGTAAACAGAGCCACCTTTAAACCTTTCAGAAAGAAATAATTGATGCACCCACGGCAGTCTGGAGGAGATATACAGCAGGCAGGGATGATCTGCGCCTGGCTGTAAGGAGATACACTGCTGCACTGTGGCATTAGATTACCGCGTGTAAAACTTTAAAACTATTTCTTGGAAAAAGTCGAATGTTAACTGGTTTCGAACAAATAGTTCACAATCCAGGAAAGACAAGTTTTAGTATCATCACCATCCTGACAAACAAGTACACTCCTAGTTTCCTCCAGTGCAGCGATACCTCAGCCAGCCTGCTGGGCCAGTCCTACAGGTTACTCACCTGAAGAGGCCTCCAGTCTCACCCAGTTTCTCCACGTGTGAGAGGAGGACAATAATTATATATTTAAGTTGATTAATCAGACTTTTTAAAAAGGATAATGGCTTGCATGCCAGTGGATGTATCCTAATTAACTGTGATAGTTGTTCATGTGACACACATTTCAAGGCAAAGAGACATTTCTCAAAGAACCAGCTGTTCTGCTCACACTGTTGAATACATTCATAGGGCAGGATTAATCTCCAGATCCTTCACTCAATTAAGAGCCAACGTAATGCATTTAAAAAAGATCCTAATGAAGCATAATAATCCAAATGTACTTAGCATCAAGAGCCAATATGACAGGCAACAAATAGATTGTAAACCAATGGTTACATTTTCCATCAGTTTGTCTGTAGGTAAAATCTTAATTTGAAAGGTAATTGATAACTTTAGCTGTTCGGGACATAGATGGTCGAAGTGGTTGGATCCTTTACTTAAAGTAAAGTATTAATGCCACTGTGAAGATATTCAATGACAAGTTAAAGTATAGCATTCAAAAGAGTAAAAGTATAAGTATGCTCAGCAAAACGTACTGACATATTGAAAGTTTTGACGGTACTGAAAAGTAAAAGTACTCATTGTGCACTAAAAGGATGTTTTTGGATTAAAACTCCTACTTTAATGTGTATTTTGCATTGTACTGCTGTAGAGGTTTCAGTTGGTGCTAATGCTAACTCCCTTGTTGGGTGGTTGTATCTACAGCAATACATCATGTTCTATAAGATCATTATTCATAAGATCATTATTCGTGTTATAGTGTCTGTGACAACTACTCTAAAATGTCAACTTTTCATGAGCTCAGAGCCCTGTTATCAGCTTTGTGATGATGCATTTTCCACGTGATACAAGAGAGGTTTTAAAGAGTTTATTGAGTTTAAGAAGTGGGAGAATTCTCTCAAGCCATAAACAAACCCTTCGTCCTTCTGTTTAGCGGAAACATTCAAAGTCATCAAGTTTGGAGAAACATGTTTTCACTGGAAAATGGAAAAGGAGAGAACATTGTAATTTGCTGAAATGAAGTGAGTAAAAAGTACAATATTTGCCTCTGAGATTTCGTGAAGTATGAAGTTGCATTAAATGGAAAAGAGTACTTTAAATATGTACCTAAGTACAACACGTGAGTAAATGTACTTGAGTTCCACCAATGGATACATAGCGGGTTCGAGTGGATTAAAAGTACATTTGTAGCAGAGTAGAAGTAGACAAAAAATACATTAACATATCTCAGAATTGTAATGTACATCTTGACTATTAGTTATATCATCAGGGATCGTCATCCGTCCGATTAAAAACAGATATTTGCACCAGAAGAAAACACTGAAATAAAACCCACATGAACCAGGTGAGATTATTAAAAATGTAGAGTTTAATATATGTATATATATGTATATACATATATATATGTGTGTACATATATATACATATATACATATTTATTTATTTCTGACATTCTGATAAGGATTGCAGTAGGCTTCACAGTACACACTGTGTTCCATTTAATATGCTAAGCAGAGAAGGGAGGGGTGAACATGGCGGGCTTGACAAGCGGCAGGTTTTGTTTGTACACTTGTTGTGAAAGCAGAAGGAGGCAGTACATCCACAGGCAACGTCCACTCCTCTACCGTATTGCTCAACACCCCACAAAAGGACCATATGTTGTGATCCACATTCTCCATCTCTACATTTCACCCCTCTTACAATCCCTAAAAAGACAGTGATTGACACAAAACGTGGATTATCAAAAGACTATCTAAGCGCATGCATGACACTTTTTTTTAAAGATTTTCCTTTTTTTTTTTCTCAGTTAAACCCCCCCCCAACAAAATGTAAACAAATTGAGCTTTACTTTAGACCAACTTGGTGGTGAGGTGAATTAGGAAATGGAGGTCTACAGTCATTAAAATGCTTGATAAAACTATATGTAAGCTGGCTTTTGTCATGCTCGCCGTAAAGTTGTTGACAGAAAACGAGATGTGAAATTATGACTTGTGTTTTGGGGGGAGGGTACAGGTGTTTTATTCTTTTCAGAAGCATAACAATCACAACCTAGAATGAATATGAATGCATGCTTTTTAGGTGGCTGTAATTTCCAGTTATGATGCACAAAAGCATTACAGTAATACTGCACTGCACTTATAACAATACATGCCAACAGGCTCTAACTAACCTTCATCCAAATACAAGCTCTCATTTGCTTCTTAGTTATTACAATATCAGATAGCCTATCGTTTGAAATGAGTGAGTCACATTCAGTCAGCACACAGAGAGAAAGACCTCTGCCTCCTCGTATAAATGTATGGATCCAGCACAGAAAATAAAACCTCTAGTACACATTAGTTATGCTTATAGTTCCAAAAGAGTGAGGGCACTTGCAATTGTTGTCATATAATCACCACGACTATCAATATAATTATCAACGTCACCAAAATCTTCATAGAGAACACACACACTGAGGCATACCATTGATCACTTTTGGAGAAAGGTTAATTGTAGAATTGATTTTGTCAGAAGAAACTCACACACAAAACAAACAGAATAAATTAATTGCTTTGCAATAAAATTAATGGCTTTTTTCTTTCTTTCTACAGGCTCGGGAAGGGTGACTTTGACCACTTTTTGGATTGAGGTGGATCAGTTAACACTGTAATTGCACTTTAATTGACAAAATTATAGTCCTAAAATATTTTTTGTATGGAATTAAAAAAGTGACACTGCAGCATCTGTTATCTGGTGAACGTGAACACGCTCTGATTAATTGTCTTTGATGAGTAAAAACAAGAAAGGACACAATCATTTTACATTTCTGCAGCTGATACCGCGGTCGTGCCAAATCCAACTTTCTAATCGAATGAGCATATATTTTTAGTCAGTCCCACAGTATAGGTTTAGGATTACATTTATCCTCATTATGAATTAATTAAACGGTCAGAGTGTGCTATAAGCAATCTATATATTTACACAGGAATCTATTAAATGACTGATTCAAAAGGAAAAGGAGAAAAGATAGGGCATTGGTGTGCAACTTATTAGTGCTCGAGCATGTTTAAAGTCAAAGCTCAGGAGTCACAATTAGAAAAAACACCATTGATTTCTAGCAGAAACAACCTTCTGCACTTCTGCTGCAGCACCATTGTGAAACACACTTCATTGTGTGCAGGGACAAAAATAACGGCACATTTTTAATCGTTACATTTTCTACACATGGTAAATATCAGCACATATATTATTATTATTATTATATATATGCAAGATATGCATTTTACATATACTTTTCCTCTCAGATTTATATACATCAATTTCTGTACAATCTTTGTATTTACACTAGGGGGTCAAAGGTCACTGAACCTGAAGCACTTGAAACAAAGTTAAGAGAGAGAATCATACGAACCTAAAGGCAGTGTAGTCATCCATCCATTCTCATCAAGCTGTAACAGCGAATGGGTGGTCTAAATGTACTCCAAGGACAACAACAACAACAACAACAACAACAACAGAAACACTCACACAAAATAAAACACTGTCATTCTTGAGGCCCTTGATCCGAAGCAGTCCGCTCATATTGGCTTGTCATGCAAACACATCGGGGTGCTTTTCGTCCCAAAAAAGTGAATTTACAGTAACATTCTTCTCATACTGTGCTGGTATAAAGTGAGTTAAAGTGAGCTTACCTGTATGAAGGTAAATGTCTGGATAAAGAACTACAGTTGTAATATGTGATCCGAAGTAAAGACTGGGAGTGACGATAAGAAGTAAACTGCATTAAATGTTTCATCCTGCATGCAAAACCTGTCTCTACGGCTAAGCGTTTTCCTACTGTGCACAAAGCTTGAATACCCTGTGAGTAATATAACAAGACTACTCTCTGTCTCTCCGTTTCACCCTGAGGATGGGCTTTGCTCCCGACGATGTCAGGCTCTGAGTTTCCCTTACCAAAAGTTGCACAACTTGTGAACATCATATTGCAAATTGATTGCGTGTTCTAATAAGGCGAAAAAAAAGAAGAAGAAATTGGGAAAACTCACAGAAATACAGACCACACCATCAAACAACCAAGATGAAGAAAAAAAAGAAGCAAAAGCAACAAAACAAAATAATAATCTTAATGTAATACTCATTTATATTCCAGTCTTTCCTCCTAAAGGCAACTGTTCCTCAACTATGGCATTTTGGTGTTTTTTTTTGTTGTAGTCACATTTATGTTAGCGAGCAATTGTAAGAGATTAGTTTCTTTGCAGCCTGTAGCAGGTGTGTTCGAGTTCTGGTTTCAGGTGGGCATTGGTGAGGCCAATTGGTGTTTCCATCAGGCCTTGGTGGCGACAGTTAAGAGTATGTACAGCCACAGGGGTGCTGGTAAGCTGTGATGCCTTAGGGTCATAGGTCATAGAGTGGTGCTCTGTGGCTCCTCCTCAGGCACAGCGTCCCCCTCTGGAGAATCTGTCACTGCCACGGACCTCCTGCAAGGGGCACCGCTGAACTCATCGATGAGGCTGTCCAGATTGACATTGATGGAGGGGATTTCATAATTGAAGATATCTAATGGTGAGCATGGTGGGAGAGGTGAGTATGATGAGCAGAATGGCGGAAATGGCGATGATGAGCAAGAGGAGGAGGATAAGGAGGAGGAGGAGGAGAAGAGGGCATATGATGATGATAATGAGGTGTAAAAAACGGAAGAGAGCAGAAATAATATTAATCTTTTTGAGTCTGAACTCATGGGAAGTGGCATATGACGTCTGTCCTGGTTTAAATAATCAGTAGAACATTCTACACGGGGATGTTTTGAGTGTGTCGTTACACCTGAACAACAGACTAGTGGTGGTATGTCACAGCTTCTTGTGTCTTTTGAGACAACAACAACAGATATTTCGTCGGATGAAAGACAATAACAGGTCAAAATGACTTCACAATAACACCTTACTGTACACGTTTACAACAATGGCCAGGTAAACCAACACAGAGGCAACATGATGTGTGTGTGTGGAACTCTGTGGAGAAATGGCACCGAGACACCAAGTGGGCTTGAAGTAACGATGGCAGTCTCACGAGGAACGGATTCAGTATTTGCTCTAAATATATTCTACTGTGCTGCTGCATTTACTGAAAGCAGAGACCGACTACTCCTGTGTAGGAATGAGATGGAGCGTGGCAGTGTAGTAAAAGGGAGCAGAGGTTATAAAAAGCGATGAACCTGCCAAAGGGGGAGAGGGGGGGGGTTACCTGTGGCCCCCCCGATACCGGTGGCAGGCGCGTTAGAGGGGGATGTTTGCTGGCATAGGGCTGGGAACGAAAGGAAAAGGGGGCTTTAAGATGGACTTTTGTAAGCGACGGCGTCTGCAATGTGAGCGCAGTGTGGTGCACTCTGGGAAGTCCTTAAGCCATGCATTATCGGTTGAACTACAACACCATCAAAAAAAAGAAGCCATTAATGCCAACCCCGCTGAAAGGAGAATAGGGAACACCTTCTGATTGAGCGCTACAGGTCTGTATGTTTGAGGCAGGCTACAGGAGACCCCAGAGGCAGCCACAGCACGAGGCCAGGCAGTGAGATGGAGCGCATGGGGGCGGGGACGGTCTGGCTTACCCTAAAAGTCCCCCTCACACTTAGCCCACACTGAATCCCTGGCCTCACACAGCTGCAAGGTACACAATAGTAGCAGGGGGGGGGGACAAGAGAATGATAAATATTGCAAAGTGACAGAATGATTGGTATATAATGACAGCACACCTCATCATCAGACATCATACTGTAGCTATACGATGGGGTTTGTCTGGCTAGGTTTCCATGCCTGCTACGCAGAGAGAGAGAGAGACTGGACTGGTGTGTAAGCCTCTGACCTACCTCTGCCGAGTGGGGGTCTGAGTAACACAGATAAACAGAGAGCACATGATGAATCTAATGGCAACTTCCATACAAGCAGGACGAGCTATGCTTCTCTGATGTTTCCAAACATTACCCAGAAACATCATCACATAACACAAGCAATGAATACATAGGTTTAAGGAGACTTGCTCACTACGGTAGCACAAAAATGCTAATATTTACATAATTCTCAGGCATCTGTGTCTAAAAGGCAACTTTTATTAATTCAGACATTCGTTTCGGGACATTTGTTTTTTGGAACAGTCAATAAAGGGGAAAGGTATCTTTTATATCTAAAGTGACAAGTCCTACAGAGTCCTACACTCGTCCACCGTCTCCATTGGACAGAGCCACAGCGAGTCTGAGAGAGGGCCGCTGCAGCCCCACCTGTGGTGGCGGAGGGGGTGTTGTTGCCAAGGGCTGATGTTTACCTGTAGACATGCTCTCCCCAGGAGACAGTCCATCCAGGAGGCCCTGCTCCAGGGGCTGGGGAACTGGGGCCATGGCGGGGCCAGTGAACCCCAGGGGGGCTGTGGGCGGCTGAGGAGGGGGCAGACTGGGTCTCTGCCTGGGCTTAGGGGCGGGCCGCGACTTGGTGAGCGTTCCGGTCAGGGAGGGTGGGGACGAAAGGGAGTGGGGCGCCCCCAATGGGGTCTGCCCAGGGGAGGATGGGGGCACTTGCCCTGGAGGGCAGACCAGTCCATAAGGGGAGGGAGTGCTAGGAGGTGTGGGCGACAGGCTGACCGGTGACGGCTGACCTGTGGACTGGTCGGACATCCCGCAAGACTGGCTGTAAGGGACCTTCGGAGGCACAGGGGCCAACTTCTTGGAACCTGGAAACATACAAGGCAGTTACATTAGTGTTAAGAATAAAAAATGCATTCGCTTCTCAAACCGAAGAAAGACAGCTCAGATTGAGAGACGTGCTGACCTTTGCGCAGGCTGTGTGGACTGTGCTCTGTGGAGTGGAGGGAGTGGCTACTGCTCTGAGGACTACAGCTGGGGGGGACAGTTGGACCTGCAACCTGGATGCCTCTGTGTCCAGTTATAGGGGAGAGCTCTTTGCTCTTCAATGAACTGAAAAAGACGACAAGACATTAGTGTGTGAACAGCAGCAGACTCAATGTGTCTTACGGACATTAGTTCTGTGCCACAACAACCATCATCATCATCATCATCATCATCGTCGTCGTCGTCGTCGTCGTCATCGTCATCATAATGCATGAGCGTTTCACTTTATGTAAGTACAGTGTTACCAATATTACTACGTTTTCTCAAATCCAGATCTTATGTAAAGCAAGGCTACATCAAGGTAGCGAGAAAGCGATTCCACATCTTTTAATTGTGACAGTTTAAGACACAAACGGTGCACATCGGCACAGAAGTCTACACAAAGAAACTACAACAGAGATGAAAAGATGAGTGTTTTTTACATTTGTGCAAAGATTTTGTCTTTTTTCGTTGATGAAAATGCAATCGACCAATCAGGGATTCTTTTTTCTTTTTTTTACTCAAAAAAATAAGTTAGATGGCATTGGCCTGTCAATCAGCCATTCCTGTTATATTCTGATATATATATATATATAACATTTCAGTTTGAATAATTTGGCTCCAGGCCCAATAAATTGGATCAATCTGTTGTTTTATATCCTGATATATATATATATATATATATATATATATATATATATATATATAAACAATAAAATAAAAACTGGGATCTCAACTGGACTCACATTTGATTTCTTGACAAAAACGCCACTGAGCTAAACAAGGTGTATATATCTGTATACAGCAAAAGGTAGTATGACATTTCTTCTCACTGTAAGATGTAAGTTGATCTGTATTTAATGTGTACAATGTGGATAGACTCAACAATAAGGTTGCGAAATGATCCAACACCCACAAAGAGCACCTGACACTGCAGTACGGTATAGTCACATTTCTGATGACATGACGTCTTAATAACTGTAGTCCCTTTGAGCCGTCTTTCCCCCCAAAATAATCCACCTGAACGGGAAGTCTCGGAGCTACCAAATCACAAGAGGGCGCAGCATCCAGCGAGCGTGTTCTCATCGCTGTTCTTATTTGCTGAAATGATTCACACTGTGAATGTTACACGTGGTTGTAACACCACAGACGTACGAGTCACTCCACGGCACTCCGTACAAACTCTGCACTTTGGGTCAAGCTGGAAGATGCGGAAACTCTATGACGGAAATGTAATACTGTATAGCTTAACAGGACATCATTGAGAAACACGGTTGTACATTACTAACATTAAAATCTTAAAAATGGCTTCCTTCTGCTGGTAAGTAAAAAAAAAATGCTGCTGTAGAATAAATACATTCCTATGCTTTTTGATCGCCATATGCAGCATTGTCCATGTATTTATCGTCTACTCAACACCAGCATGAAACTGAGCGCTATATAAGCCAGTAACATCCTTTGTTGCTAGGCAACCCCCATAAGAGGCATCCCTGGACAACCTGAATGTTACAGAATCTGAGGTATGTAATTTGAAGGGGGAGGGAAAAAAAAAAAGCTAAAAGAAAATATGAGCCAGAGGAGAGGAGAGATACAGATGCCACTCTGTGATGCATCCATAGTGGCCATGGGTGTGTTGTATTTACCTAGTCAGCCTGGGGGGTCCTCTCTCTCGGGCACATGGACAGGCAGCCCACGGCGGGGGTGGGGGCGCGGACGAAGGGAGGCTAGGGGGGTTGCCAAGGGACTGGTCATGGCGGGCTAGTACCAAGGAGGTTTTGATGTAGAGTGGAGAAGCGTTAGTGTCTGGTGGGGGAGCATGCGACATGTCACCAGGCGGGCTGTGCTTGGGGAAATGCAGACAGCTGGGCTTGGGGTTCGAATTGATATCAAGTGACGAGGAGGAGGAGGAAGAAGAGGAGGTAGGGGGTGGGGCCGGGGGAGTGAAGCCAGACCAGCGTAGTGGGGGCGGGGGAGAGGCGGGGGGCTGGGACTCTGGACCCGGTGCCACGGGGCGAGCGCAGGGTGGGGGTTTGGGATAGAAGAGGTGGGGGGCAGTGTGGCACGAGGAGATGGGGTAAGGGGGGGGTGGGCGGTCCTCCCCCGGGGGTGGGTGGGCATGAGAGGTGTCCGGCCGATTGGGCGACACGTTGTCAGAGCTGTAGATATTAAGAGAATAGACAGCACAAAAAAAACAGCTCTAGTGACTGAACAGGGAGACGCATCGGAGCGATATAGGATACGCTGTTTTGATGATTAGGGTGTTAGTGTGTTAGTTGGTCCGTAGCCAAAAGCAGAAGAAAAAATGATTTTTTTTAAAATTGCATCTTAGGGTGGGCGCTGGGCACCAAGCTTAGCACACAGTCAGCTTAGTGCAAATACAAAGACAAGCACAAAGAAAAACAGCAAAGGAAAAGAAAGTTGTGTCGCCAAAGGAAAAGAATACAGTGTGTAGGACTTCCTCTTGTGATCACCTTGTGTCTGCACACTGCATGGAGCTTGCGAGGATCTGTCTCTGGACCCAAAGTCTACAATGTTACCAAGCTGAGCTGCATATGGAAACCCTATCCTTCCCGTATCCCTAAGTTTATGACTTGTTTGCATTGCAGGTCCTGCAGTCAGCCCAGGACAGTGTGAAGCAGACACAAAACCCTTTCATCGGCTGAAAGAGCCACAGGAGAGGAGGGGAAAGCCAGCCAAGCCAGAAGCCACATTATTTATCGTCTGCCACACAGGCAGAGGCGGCGACCATGAGGCGATTATTCATGTGTTTTAACTGTGATAATCATAGCGAAAGTAAAAAAATGTCAGAGAGTGTCAAAATGAAAAGGAAATAATTCACGTCCAAAGCTAAGAAAGCCAAGCCACAACAATGGGATATTGGAAATATTAGCATGCTCGCAAAGGACTTGCAGATTGAAGCTTAGTGCCATGTAAAGAAAAACAAAACTTCCAAACTGAACTACATCCCTCATCAGAATTAGACTCTAAAAATGTAATCATGTTACCCACAATGACAGACATGAACCCGACAAACAACGAGGGAGAACTGAAGAAATGTGAGAGTGTGAGAAATCATAATAATAACAACAGAATGAGACATGAAGAGTTGCAAAAATAATAGTTTGATTAAAACAGCCAATGATCTTGATCGCACGGAGCTGAGAAAGTTGACGATGATGATGATGGTGGTGATGACAACAAAAATGAACGGGAGAGGGTGTGCGTGAGGAAGAATGAGGGGGGGACAGCGTCTCCGCTGTGACTTACCACACCCGTTCTCCAGGTGGCGGTGTCGTGGACGGGGAAGTGGCGAATTCTCCGGGTTGCTCCGGGATCAGAGTGTCTGCCGGAGAGCCGGGGCCTTGCAAGCCCGGAGGCGTGGAGGAGGTCTTGCGCGACAGCGTGGTTGACCCCTTACGAGACACCCAGGAGGTATCCATAACCCGGACGCCCATACTGGAGACAAACACATATCCACAATCATTTATGTTGCTGAAGAAAGAGGTGAGTGGGGGTGGAAAGGAAAGAAGTGGGGGGTGAGGGCACGATACAGTACCTTTGTATCTTCCTAATGCTGCGTTAGTAAGGGGAAGAGAGGCAAAGGGGATATGAGGTCAGAATGCAGACTTGGTTCACAACACCAGACTTAACCACTTAGTACTCTGCATATGATGGGGAGATGAGATCCACAGTGGTAGGGGGAGCAAAAGAGATGTTTCCGAGGTGCACATGTCTACTGATCACCAATTAAAGTTCAACTTGGTTTGAGAGACAAACACACCGTCAGATGCTTTATCGTAAGCTGCTAATTACTCTAAACAGATAAAAGCTATTTAATAGAGATAGTTGCTGATTATGGGATGCAACTATGAGATTTGAGTGAGATTTAGATCACTGTTTACAATATCGCCTTTTCCTCAGTTTGATTGTGGGTATTTTGGTGAAGGCATCGGTTCTAATTCTGCCAGTGATTTTCCACCAGCTGGATGAATGACTCAGGCCAGGTGACGTGCTAGCCAGACTGCGAAGGAGGAGCTGGATGTGGGAGGATGGGAAGATAATACTGGAGAAATATTTCCAGAGAAAGAAAAAGAGGTAACCAGCCTTCATCAGAGACCCGTTGCCATAGAGACAATGCCACTCAAGGCATATATTCAAATGAGAGGCTTATCTTGTATGCGCTTATTGAAAGATGAGATGTACGTTACAATGCTCACCCCTCTGTTGCTTATGAGGGTTTTAGAGCAAAACTTTAGGCGACGGGATTCGTCCATACTTTAATGTATTATAATATATTTGTATGTGCATGCACTCAAATATAATGAATCAATATCAGATGCCCGAGAGGAGGCGTGGGAGGAACGAGAGAGAAAAGAGAGTGAGAAAGTGAGATGTGGGCAGCAGAAGGATGCACTTGGCATCATACCCATCCTTCTTGTAAAACTCCAGCATCATGTTGTCAGTGGCGACGCTCAGTGGGCGTCGGCTCTGCTCGTGCTGCTGCTTGCGATCAGATTGGTCCATGTCTGGGGAGGGCATGGAGCTGTAGTTGGAGTTGTGGTTGGTGTGGATCGGGCTGCCGTAGCTGCCTGTCAAGTTGAATTCAATCTCTGGGGGAGAAGCAGACACACCATCGTCATCATCATACAGTATAATGGTGGTGTTCTGCATGCTGATGCCTACAGTGGGGTTTGTATGTGTACGTGTTGGTCTGTGTGGAATATACCACTTTTAAGAATATCTACCCAGATAAAATCCTGATGGAAACTGTTTTATTTTGTCTATCGAATACAGTATTTTAATGGTTTATAATGTAATGCTTATTTATAAAAGTAACTAGCTTTGTGGCATTTTACACCGCAGAGTAAGAGTACGTGAACAGGAATTTAACGAGGAAATTGCTGGTCGACATCTTATTGTAACTCCACACTCTGCTTCAGACGTGCAAAAGAGCAAACACAGCATGACCTGCTGCCCCGAGTCGGTGTTACGTGACGCTGCAGCTTCGAACTGCAGATACCGCGATGCGTACAGTGAACAGTTTATTATGCTTCATGTCTGAGTTACAGCTGATGTGTTTATTATGGCTTCATGGTGTATTTTGTTGTCGGTGTGGTCGATGTGTTGTTTTTCTTTTAACTTTCATGGGCAACTGACAACCATGAAGAAGAACGATTATAAGGTATTATCGTATTCACATAAGGCTGAGCAAAAGTAAATAATAGGTATTTAGTAGCTTTGATGGATTCATTTGGTCAAAACTGGCAGAATTGTGGGACATACCTACTATGTTCACTGCCAGTTTTATATATATATATACATATATATCCCATTATGCAATTTATTGAAGATCAATAAAATGGATATGGTCGCCCCGCCTGACTACAATATTACATACATAGTATGTGATCCCCACCTCCAGGGAAGAACCAGTCAGCATGCTGGATAATGGGCTCAATGATGCCAACAATCTGCAGGGACAGGGTGGTCATCATCTCTGTCATGTTCCTGGAAACAAAAGAAGGAATTGAACCGCAGTATGATTCTTATGTGATGAGTTTAGGCAGGCAGTCGTGTTAAAAATTAATACATACGGTTCGGTGTGTGTCCAGAGCAAGTTAGGGCCGAGAACAATCGCCATGTTTCCAGGTGTCATCTTGTTTGCGTCCTGGTAGTCGCTTAGCTTGGCTAAGAATTTGGTTAGATATCTGTGGGATTTACAAAGAAGAGAACATTTCATACCTTATTTATTCCTTTTAGTCAGACGTGTTATAGACGTGTGCAGCCACACACGTCTATAACTCAAGAGCTACAACATAAGAGCTAATGACAGTCATGATTAATTCATAACAATTCCTAATTATTTTACCACATTATCATTATAGCTGTGCACATCCCAACCTGTGCCACCTACTGTAAAAGTAGAGTATTAGCAGCAGCAGTATATAATATTAGATGGTATGTACAAACAAGGCGACAGAAGATGGGGGAAAGCGAACTGACCTGAAATTGTTCAAGTTGTCTGTGGGCAGTTTTTCACACACTGCCAATAATGCTTGTAGTCTCTTGTCCATATCTTGAACACTGGAGAAATAAAAAATAAATAAAAAACATTATGGCTTCCTGCTCCATTTCTTGATAAATGTCACCATTATTCATTTTGGCAGTTAAGACCTCATTTTGTAAAGACTTTGGACTAGTTTCAGTTTTTCATCAAGGCCAATGGGCATAATTGAAGAAAATGCATTTAAGAAGGAAGCAGCAACTCACTTTGAGGCCTGAATCCATTCATCATAAAGTTCAGTGGTCATCAGTGGCTCGGGGAGCTCACGGAGGTATGATTTTAGAGCCCCTTTGGGTGAGAAAAACAGGGAGAGTGTAAAAAAAATGGTCCGCTTTTAGGACAGGAGAGTTGTTTTCTGTCTTCAGAGTACTGGCCATGTCCCATATTTCCACTCCCCTCCAGCAGGCCCTTGTAGCTAGCAGCAGCTGCCAGATTCGTATCGCTCAACACAGATTTTATGCTAATGTGTAAAAATGCACAGCAATATCAGAACACAAAGCCTTCAGGAAAAGAGCACTGCAGGGCAGAGCTGATGAAGAACCACATTGTCCTCCAACCAGGTCCTCCCCATCATAAAAAAATGGGTTGAGTAAAAATAATTGCCTATATATAACATATATACATACTTTACAGTAGAGACAGTTTTTTTTAACAGTTTTCCTGACTTACAATGACAGTGTCGGGGTTGTTGTTATGGAAATGGGATTTGAACAAGGTGTGCGTGTGGGTGTTGTTCACCTGCGATGGCGTGTGGGTCGGCGGAGTACTCCTGCACATCCAAAACGCCACAGTCCAGGGACGCTTTCAGCTTCTTCAGCTTGGAAGCTGACGGAGCCACTCTGAAGAGTCCCTGCAGCACACGATCACGTGTAATTATGTACAAAAAGGTAATATGGTGGCTTCCGCATGTTTTTGTCCATTAATGTATTTCTATAACGACTGTGAACCATTTCCCAAAACATGCCGTGAAATTTGAATTGATCTAAACACCACGACAAAAAACATTGTAAAGATGCTGAGTAACCTCAAACTCAGAGACATGTGTTCTGGTGCAAAGACATTGCATTTGAGTTTGAGTCTTTCCAGCTTGACAAGGAGGGATAAAGTCAAGTTTAAACAATTTACTGAATATGGGAAATAACAGCAGCTCTATGCTTTGAGATGGCCTTCATTTCTGTTAATTAGGGATAGCAAATACATCATATTGCATATTTGTGTGTGAAGGTGCACACATATGTGAGGAAATGCAATGTTATCTTTAAAAACAAAAGATGACCAAAATAAGCACATTATCTCACACCTAAAGTGCCGTGTCTGTGTGTGTGTGTGTGTGTGTGTGTGTGTGTGTGTGTGTGTGTGTGTGCCCTCTACCTCCTCTTGCATGCCACACTCTAACAGCATTGTGACACAAGCTTCGATGGGGAAGGCGATCTCTCTCCCACTAATATTGAGGTGTTCCTCCAGAGACTTGCCAAACGACGGCTTCTCCACCCACGCCTCTGCAACACAAGAACGGCAGCTTGAATCCCACTCGGACACCAACAAGGCGACGCGCCTTCACAGCATCTTCTCCGGAACGACTTTAGATCAATGACTGAACATAACGTTTTTGGGAGGCAACGGTCGTCAAATTAAATCCAAGCTGCGACTTAATGTGATTTTTTTAAAGATTAGATTACAGTTCCGTGTTTTCCTGGTGCCACTTCTCTAATTCTAGTGCTTTACTAGGGAACATGTGATGTTAAGCGCTCTGTTTGGTTCATCACCCGTTAACTAGCCGGTAGCACAAATATGGAGGTGGGTAATTATAGCCTAATGAGATATGTTATGTGACATGTCAGGGCTATTAACTCCATTCCTTCTCATCTTCATATTGCTTTAAGTGCAGGATTGGAGCAGATTTACACCCACACACACGCACACGCACACACACACACACACACACACACACACACACACACACACATTGACTCACCTTGGTGCGCTTTAATCTGGGGCAGGATATTTTGAAGAATCTCTAATGACTTCCTGTGATATTCTGCCTGTGTTTCTATCAGCTACAGAAGGAGAACAGATTAAAACATACAATCCCTGACAGAGTGCGTATTGTGTAATGCTGTTCTTGTTATTAGATACTCTACAATGTTTATTGTATACCTGCGATAATATGGAAATAAATATTTGCTTTGCTTTTTGAAAAGAAAGATCATTGCTTCCACTGGAATTGCAACTTTGATGACAAAAAAAATATACTTACTGTCTGAAAGTAATTTGCATAGTCTATTTCTTTGGCCACAAAACTGTACATATCTGCTGACAATTGATCCTGAAACAGAAAGTAGAGAGCAACCATCCCATAAGTAATTATCCAGACTACTACTGTAATATCATCCTGGCAATTTGGTCAATTTTGTATTTGATACATGCAGAAGGGCTTTAAATCAAATGGAGGGCAAAGGATCTTGGAGGAGGGGCTCATATTGGTGACTCACCCGACAGATCTCCATCCGATTGGCTGCCTCCTCCATCTCCTCTCTGAGGGACTCGGACTTGGCGCCGGGCTGCAGCGTGCTCGGGTGACTGGATGACTTGGACGACTGCTGATATCTATGGGCATGAGGTCAAACGATGGCTTCATACTTCCTTCACAAACATTGTAAACCTTTATAAAAAAAATATATATATATATAGAAAAGAACAAGAGAAGGTTGCAGCCCGGCTTTGAAATGTGGGCGTCACCTTGTTCTAGCGGAGTCCATGTCCAACACAAGTTTGGCTAAGTGCTTCCTCTGTTTTTGGATGTTGGGAATGTCCACCTGCAAAAAGAAATGTTGTGCATGATTGAACTCTTTTTAGGTAAATAAAGTGCAAAACCTCCTATCTGCAAAAATGATCCAGGAAAAGTGGATTATGTACTGGGCATCCTTCACAAATAGCATTGTGCTATTTTTTTTAAAAATTAACAAAGAAGTGCATTTTTCAGATAGGAGGTTTTGCTCTATCAATATTCTCTTTGTAATCAGAAATAAAAAAGTGAGAGTGCGGCTCTGTACGGCCGTCATGTCGGGGAGGTGCTTCGTCCTAATTGGTGCTCACCTCCGCGAGCACATAGAGAGGCTCCACCACATCTCTCTCTATCTGGAACTCAAATTGGATGAGCTCCTGGGCTAACTTCTCTTCTGTCTCCCCACACAGCTGCAGCATCTTCCTGTTTGGTGACGGACAAAACACAAAGTCAGAAGCAATCAAATACAATTAAAATGCAGACAAGGGTAATGAGGACAGAGAATAATTCAATAGCCTAATCAATAATTAAAGATGACTCCAGGGGAGGCCTGTGGACTTACCCGAGGAGAGAGTCATCCCCCAACACTGCCGCCCCTTCCACCATACATTGTGCCAGGATTGTGAGCGGTAGTTTTTTCTGATAACAGAGAGAAATAACATGAATAGTGCTGGCGTGAGAATCACACACGCACTATGAATAACGTCGCATCATCACACATCCGATCAGTTCGCATCGGTATTCGGCGCCTGAGACGATGACGGACGCAGGTACTCACAGAAGGTGACTTGACAGATCTCTTCTCTATATCAGTCCCCTGCTGACCCTGCAGGCAGGCAGTCAGCTTCTTGTGAGTGCTGTGTGTCACCTGCTTGACCAGATCCAGACGCTTCTCCACCTGAACACACACACACACACACACACACACACACACACACATCAGAAACCTCTTGGCATACCAACACATGCACCCATGTAGTAGCACAGACACAACGCTGCGCCCTAAAGGTGCGTTCACACGACGAGAGACACGTCATTTGGAATGGAAGCTACAAAATGACACTTGACACCTGTTGCTGCATTACGGACGCGCGACAAATCAAAAGTTAGCTGGTCTGAAAAAAGTAAACAGCAGCTGCTCCTGTATTTGTTGCACAGATCAGTAGTGTGTACAATTAAAATGTATGTTGTGATAGCTATTTGTCACTATGTCAGACAATTGATAAAGTTAATTCCGACACATTCGACCTGAAATGTGAGGGGCCACGAGATTGAAAACATTGCACCCAAATGTTCTCCATCATGGTCAAACGCAGCCATCATAAGCGCTTTATTTATACCTGTTAATGTAAACACAGCGTGAACTGCTACGAGACCATCATTTTGCAGGTGTTCAAACACACACACACACACACACACACACACACACACACACCAGGACTCACCTGTAGAAGGTCCTCACTTAACACCTCTGTTTTCTCTGCCCTGTAAAGATAAAAGTGTATAAGTGTTAGGGTATCCAGGGAAGACGGCGTGCTCTGGCAGTGAAAGCATCTCTTCTACCGTAAGGAAACTAAATATTGTTTTTAAGTCACAGTGGTTGAACTTGTATGTATTCTCTATCAGGTCACTCATCAAAACAGCCTGCGATAGCTTTTAATTTATATATTGTATATTTATGAATAATAGATTCGGGCCAACACCATTATCCAAATTATTCTAAAAAAAGTATTTGTCATGTAATCTGAAAAAAAATCTGAAAAATGAATAGAATTCAACTTCTTAGTGTTTGAAATGTTGACATTTTATTTCCAAAACATACTACTGGATTCATACAGTAGTATGTTTTGGAAATACAATGTCAACATATACTATAACTGGATAAACTGTGAACATGTTAGAAAATAAGAATCTTTTTATAAGCACATTTAAAGGAACTCTATCCAAATATTGGTGTGTCTTTGACAAAATGTTTCACACTTGTGAAATCAAGTCCCAGCTGTATTGCATTGGATGTTGACTCATTCACACATTTGTTTGTCTTTTTTTTTTTTTTTTGTTGCACATCAGCGTGCGCAAGTGTGCACGTGAGTACATGCATTACAGTGGCTGACTCTCTCAGAGGAACACATTAATTATCAAGCAAACTATAGTCATGCTGTAAACTCCCCGAAGCGCTCCAACACCATGTGTGAGCAAAACAAGCAGGACAAAGGCCACTGATTCAAATATGCCAGATCCCACCGAGGAGCATCGCATCCCACTGTGAATCCAGACGACCGGGGACTTAGCCAAAGACTGAAGGAAAGGGCAGCGTTGCACTGCCGTTGGAGCAGATAAAACTACTCATCCGGAGTACTGAATGAGCCCTAAGCTCAGAAAAGAGCAGACCGCGGGATATCATGAATGCATGGTGTCAGCTCAGTTCAGATAGCTTATATTTTAAGACTTTAGCCCTTTTTGTGCAAGCATTCCCAACAGAGCTCAGTGCCTTTTATAATACTTCCAGAAAAGATTAAATCTGCAAATTGTCAGTATACCTACACTTTGGTTGTTTTCCAGAATTCCTTTAAACACACTTGGACACCAACAAAGCAGGCCTATCAGGATGACCTTTTCTGAGTGGAGGATAACATCTACTTCCTTGTCAAAAGGGCTATAGACTAACAAGGCAGCCGACCTCCTGAGAATGAGTCAAAACCAGACATGCCGACCCCCAGCAGCCACCCAGATGTGCACACTTTCTCTCAGCGCTTCCCCTTCCTGTCTGCCCGACCTCTTCCTGCTATTGTGCCCCAACTATGCCAATGCAAATAGTGGATAATCTGATGATCTGAAATCATCTCACTGTTGACCGAGAGAATGAAAAAGACCTTGGCATGTGCTCTATTATTCACAAGTCAGACGTATAGACGTCAGCTGCATGTAACTAACATGCTCTTTTCGTGCGGGATGCCTTATCTCTGTCAAACCCAGTGCAATTGTGTTGAAAGGAAGAAAAAAAAAAAGACTGACGCATGTCTGTTTAACGTTGACATTTAATTATGTACGTAGTCAACAGAAAGCTGAGCTTTAACGATGTACGTTATTAGAATCATATTTCTGGTGAGCATGGAACCATGGGAACTGGGTCAAACCATGTACCAATGGATCACAATCGGCCTGTCGGAAAAAAACTGCCTTGTCCACTGAGGTAGGAAGAAAAATACAGGAAAATGCGTGTGTGTGTGTGTGTGTGCATGCCTAAGAGTGAAAGAGAGAATGTTGTAAAGGGAGAAGTCTCTGGCTTGATTTGTAAGGATAAGTGTGATCGCAGATTGCTGATTACATGACAAAGGGGGAACCAAAATAACCCGAGCATTGCAGCAACTATTTGGCTCTGTTTTGCTGCGACATTCCAACAGCCCCAGATCTCTGAAACTCCATGTTCCATAAAAGACCTTACGGGCAAGACTGACACACGTACACCACACTGAGCGTGTAGTCTGGATGTCTGCAATGCAGCTGCGAGCTCGTCAATGTCTATGTGCCCTCACACTGGCTGCCTGAGGTATCCCTTGGGAGACTCTGGCTGAGGGACCCTAATAAGGGTCAGCAGCACAGATAGGGCAGGAGCTTCAGCGGTGACAGAGATGTGGAGAAGATCCTCCGTGGACAACCTGTGAAACTCTCTGGCATCAACACATCTTGTTCTCACTGACCGCAATCTCGGCCACCAACGTCTTCAAAGACAGCAGGCTCGTCTGGTTCTTTGAGCTGGTTTCTGAGGAAAGCAGGTACATGACCTAGACTAAATAAGAATGCATAGGCTGGAATACACTGTAGTTCAATGTGTACTCTACAACCTAATGTAAGCGCTAACTCACAGGAGGATTTTAGAGGCGAGGAGTGAAATTCCTCTCAGCAAATAATGTGCAGAATGAGCCATGGGAGGAAAGTAAACACGTGGGAGAGTTGGCAGCCATGTGGGCGGAGTGCTCATGGAGAGAGAGGAAGACTCTGCCAGGGTTATGCCAACCATCTGCCACTTTGCAGGCATTCCTTTACCTGGATGGAACTGCTGATGACTCAATAGAAAGATGCACAGGCACACACACACACACACGCACACACACACACACACACACACATGCACACGCACGATCACATACATATACAGAATAATTAACTCAAGTCAAATGCTGAAATGTATTATAATATTTCAGACCAACACGTACAAATTGTGCTTTCTTTGAAACAGCAAAAAAAAAGAACTGTAATTCTCTGGAATGCAAAACATGGGACAATTTGAGGAAGATTAATTAGTCAAGATAATATTCACGCGGACAGATTACGAGCTAGAATTTTTTTAATAGCTCCTTCTTCACCTTTGGTGACATTAACAAAGTGCTGATAAGAAGAAGGAGGGCCTGAAATATCTTGGGGTTTTGTATTCCCAGCTGGCCAACGACAAATGTAATTTCACTCGGCGCTCTGCATTTTCCCAGGGACCTTCGACATTCCAAGTCTGTGTAATTCCATAAAGTTGGAAGTAAAATGTGTGCACCAAATACCCAGTTGTCCATCCAAACATCAGCTGCACATTCCATACAAACACATGTTGTATAATACATATTTATATTGAGAGATAATGTTAATGTTGGACCCCCTTCATGCTCAGACCCCCCAGCGCCGTGCGTGGTTTTTCTGAAAGCGTGAATGATCCATGTTGACATAATCAACATGTGAATAAAATAACATCCAGAGTCTCGAGCGCGTTGAGTCAACTGTCGGCCGTAACACTTTCTGTCCGCGGGTCCATCTGATTGGTCCCAACAAAGAGGAAGTGGGTGATGCTCTGGTCTGCTCGCGCTGCTATAGCATGGCTAACAGAAGTGCTAACAGAAGTGCTCACACTGGGCCCTGCAGGATCTGTGCTAGATGCTGGGTCCTGCGCTGCGAGGGGAGAGCAGTGGAGCAGAACGGTGGCCCCCGGGGCCTCATAGGGCACCACACGGCCCGGAGCGATGGCACGAGATCCACAAACACAAAGACACACATACAAAAAAAAAAAAAAAAACACGCTGCAGTGTTCATGCTATCTGCTCTCTGACTATTTTCTCCTCAGACCTTTTTGCAAATGCGTCTGGAGGCCACTCGGTTTCCTCCCAGACGACAAGGCGCAGCGCTGATGGGACGCAAGGCCACTAAAACAGAAAAACCCACTTACTGTAGTTGTCCAGCAAACTAGGTCACAGTTCTGTTAAGTATGCAAGAATAACTGTAAGAGGACTGTGCACAGACAAGCGCACACACACACACACACACACACACACACACACAAAGCACACACATGTCCAGAGAGGAAGCATTCAGCAATGTTTCAATGGAAACACAAGCAGTGAGTTATCTCTAATAACTTTATTCATGGCGAATAATCTCTCTCAAGAAGCACACGATGACTTTACTGTGTTTGCCCACACACATGCACACACACACACACACACACACACACACTGCACCTATACATTCTGATTTCAAGATGTCCAGTAGAGAGCTTCCCATAAACAATGTAAAGAGAACATAAAGATCTGTGTTGAGCCACAGATGAGATTCATATCACCAGCCACCATTCTTCGTTAGTTCTAAAAATAAACATTTCTGCACGAAACATGTGGCAAAGCCAAACAAATGTGACGAAACAGCTCATTCCAAATGAGCGTTTCTAGGCAACCAAAGCAAATGAATTGTGCAGAAAAAGGAAGATGAAGAATCATAATTCTTTAATTAAAGAGCAAGATGTTGAAGGAAAAAAATAATAAACTCTGAGAATGAAAGGTAAACAAAACAGGATATTGTTATTAGCGTATTAGTGCTTCCTGTTTGGAGTCTATTGGCATTCCTGAATGTAAGGAAGTGGGCATGAGAGGGAGTCGCCCTTCTCCTTTGCAAAACTTAGTTATTTCTAACAACAATACCACTCTACTGTTGCTATTCTCACGTACAGCTGCGTGTTAGAATAACGTGGCATCTAACTAAATGTGCACTAAAGCAACACTAGAAATGAAATGTACCTTTTTTATGAAAACACATTGCTCCCTCCTGTGTTTCACTTCCATAATCCTGTTTGTCTCAAAGACAATGTCTCCTGAAGTTATTGAGATAGAGGATTGTGATATTATGTCAATTTAACAACGGCATTTGAGAAGTCATTCGCCAAAGCAGGGCTCACGGTGTCTCGATGTGCAGCCTATTCAATTATCTTCAGACCTCGTCTCAGCGATTCATTTGCTGCATGCCAGTCAGGCCCTGAGGTCCCTTCCAGTTGGAGATGAGATCGTGAGCAACTGACTCGGTCGACCCGGACACCCGTAACACATCGCAGTCGTGATCGAACCAAACTTTTAATACGCAGCGGGTCAATGGGGGACGAAAAATGAAAATCAAAAGGAAAAGGAGAGTTTGTCGGCGACAAGCAGACGTCCACAAAGGTGTATTGTTTCTCACGCGTGTGCTCATAACATTTTGTAGTGAACTGCCAGAACATGGGCTCTTTAAGAGGTTAGACTTTTGATTGAATCAGCGACACAGAGAGGGAGAAACAGCGCTTCTGTCCAATATTACATCATCTCTCTTTTGATGGCCCAAATGGTCCACTGACAAAGGGTCTTTATCACTAACTATATGCTGGCTCTGAAAGGCACTGATGGGGTTATTGGGGTGGGAGGGGTATCAACATGACACTCCCCGAACGGCAGTATACAAATACAGCAATAGCTCTTGCTTCAAATAAAGATGCACAACCTAGAACACGAGTAATGTCGCATTCCTTTTTGCTGATTACTAATGCCTCAAAACTACATTAAAACGTATGCCGTGAAAAGGGCCTTGACTTGTTAAATATAATACTCACGCTGGGATATCCAGTCACGATTTAACAATGTGATCAGCAAGAAACTTTCCAAAAGTGAACCCAGAAGAGCAGTGAATCACCTGCCCTGTGAAGGCCACATCAGCAAATCAAGGCTAGGAGGAGGAGGAGGAGGAGGAGGAGGAGGAGATGCTGCATTGGCATTCAACAGGGTTGCCTCTTACATCTCATGTTACCTGTCAGCCATTATGCTCGTTTGGATTCCCGCATACATTCTTGCAAATGCTGTGCTGAATGATAAAACAGCCACAGCTGTTATAATTTATGCTCTCTTTTTTCCCCCCGAGATTAAAACGGGACACATTTAGTATTCATGCATAGGATTCAAAATTGCATGCACGTCAACATTCAAACTTCTCCCTGAAGTAGACGCAAACGTGCACAGACACAATTCTTTATATATATATATTTGCCTTGTGTCCCTTTTCCTCTTTCCATGTGCCATTTATGTAAATCCTTTCTTTGGAGACAAACAAATCTTTGAGAGCGTCACATTGTCAGACAGAAGGGGAAGAGAAAGAGGGGAAGAGTGAGACAATGTGGGCGAGAGAAAGCGTCTTCAACTCATGTGCCAGCCCACAAACGGCTGCCATTTTCTGATAAGTGCGTAGTTGAGTGGTGAGTTAAAGCCCAAAGGCATGAGCAGGAAGAGTGTTTTAACTGGTGGTATTGGTGAACCTTACACAGAGTTAGGGATGCACTCTTTCAGTCCCGATATCCATACCTCTATCTGGGGTATCAGCCAATATCGACTACTGATCACACACTAGTGTTTAATAAATAGCCTGCTGATGGGATCATTCTTTTATGTGTACGGTCGCATCTGGCTTGACTTAAACGTTGCTTCTCTACCTTTCGTAAAACACATTGTAACAAATAAATACAGAGAATGAATTTTGCACCTGCAACTTGGCAAAAGCTCTTCAAAGTTAACATGCATTACAGAGCAAGTGTACACCTTTTAAATGCAGCAACACATTGGTTAAAACTCAAACAGTATATAATATATACATATATACATTAAAGTAAATAGATCAGCCCGATTGTCCACGATACCCGATCCAGCTATCTGAGTATCGGTGCGTCCCTCAGAGACAGCGGTGCCCTTTTCAAGTATAAATAGGACAAAGAAAAGTTCAATTTAAAGATTGAGCTTCACTTACAGACACATGGAATCATTTTACCAGGCTGTCCTAGACCTAGATAGGACAGTGAGTTGGGAATAGAGAAATAGGTCAAGAGAAATGGAGGGTGGGAGCTGGCTGAAGCAAAGTTGTCTTTTCCTGGCTTATTTGTGTGTGTGTGTGTGTGTGTGTGTGTGTGTGTGTGTGAGGGCATGAACAAAAATCACAATGCATATTGAAGACAAACCCAAATAATTCTAAAAATGTATTTTTTACATCAAGGAGAACACTTAAGGCCTCTTTTAAAGCTCAAATGTAGGGCTAAACTACCAAAACTAATAATAATAATAACTCTCTTTAGAGCTGTGACACCCCGTTGTCCCGCCCACTCTGCCATAATACATGTATTTCAGCTATAGAGTATATATGGCTACACATCCTCCAGTATGAAGTCTGGCTCCACAGAGGTGATTGGTCAAGCTGACGGTCACATGACATGGATCTCACCCAACAGCAGCAGCAGCAGCCGCCTCAGAGAGCCAGAAAGATGCTGACACAGCACACCTGATCCCCCATTCAATCCCCATCAAAATATAAGACATACATAAGAAAGACTCACGGTCATACAGTCCATGCAGGGAGGTGAGTAGATTACAAATCCGCCGGTAAAAAAAAAGAAAAAAGGACTGTTGTTGTTGTTGTTTTGAAAGGACTGAGCACTAGTCGGCGGTATGAGCGGCTCCACTGAGACCGCCGAGGTTCAGGAAGGTCACATACTCAAACGCACAGAGTAACCCTCGTTCCACTCGGAAGATGGGCGATGCTTGAGTCAGCGGAATAGTATCTTCTGAAGCCTCAGTGAATACGAGACTACGATCGGGGAAGTCGTTAATGAACAGACCTTTTCCTTATATGCTCATTTAATTTAATCTAATCTGTGTAACATTCACACCGGAGCCTTGTAACTCGGCTCTAATGGCAAACCAGCGGTAAGAAAACGAGCTCGAGTGTTGCACGAAGTAAAGACAGGAAGGTGTTTGGTGAACGTTGGCATTAGGATGCTTGATTAATCCGCACATAGACACATTTGTCTGACCCCCACCCGCTGATCCAGGCATGTGTGTGCAAGGACACATGGATCACACGGTCACTATACGTAATATATGCACGCACACACACTCACACACACACACACACGTTCTCACACATTTTTCCACGATAGGTGGCATTATCAACGGACATTATCACCCTTCAGAGCGCAGATGTAAGAAAGAAGCATTCAAAACTCAACACAACACCCTCGTTAAGTCCCTTAAATGATCAATAGAGAAGATGGTTTTTAAATACATGACAAGCAAGATGGTAATACACAAGAACGACATGCTGACCTTTAGGGGTCATCCAGATTGTTATTTCCAAAAACAACATAGGTGCAACATCCAGAGCACCTTATGGTACTCTTATTGTGTGTGAGTGGTTAAAGTGCAGGACCAAGAAGTGTGTGGTCTGGTTTCATCCACAGACATTACACTTGCCGGCCCAGGTGGATGGCACAGCTTTGGCTACCCCTTTCTTTTCCACCTCTCCTAATCAGACTGGACCACACTACTCAAGGTCACCAGACGGTCAGACCTGTTACTTCTTACCCGGACCCATAGCTTCATCACAGGGTTTGGGAGTAGGAGTACAGGCTGTGAACAGCACAGTAGGCACCATTAGCAGGGGAATGCTGTTACTCATCACGGTGCTGTGGTACAGGCTGACCACCTCAGCAGGTATACTGTGGCTGCTCTAAGACAGCTTCAGAAAACAGCAGTGTGAAAGGAATATGACACTCACAACAGCACTAAATGTGAGGAGTGCATGAACACACACGCACACACACACACACACACACGAGGAAACACAGCCTCCTCTGCTCACATAAAGGTCCACAACCCGCATGCCCACACACACATATCCAGAATCAAACCCACACACACACTAATGAGTCACACAGAAGTAATTATAAAAAAAGACTGGAGCAGCATAACCAACTGACAGTGATAGCACAAACAGAGCCTGCAAGGTGTGTCCCCTCCACTCCGAGTGCATGCCTCTCTCACACAGCCTTGTGACAATAATGACCCACACCTCTTGGTCCTAATCTGTATACGCAGTAGCAGAAAACACCCCTCCGGTCCAGTGTTGCTTCACAAGCTGCTCTGCCTCCATGTGAGGTGAACTAAGAACAGGGTGGGGGAGAGTGATGCACCCCGTAAGACCTGTGTAAAAAGGTCACAATCCATTTATTTTCTGGTGGAAGGGATTTCAGAAAACACCCAAAAGTGCAGGGCATAGAAGAGGGATCCTCCCACATAAACCTCTCTAGTTGGAGCTGTTTTTAGGAAGCATGCAGTGGCATGATAAAACATCCCCTTTGTAAAGGCTAATAATATAATCCACATTATAATTAAAAGTATGTTAGATAAACGCCAGATGGGGAACACGACCTTCAGGAATGCACAGACTTGATAACCCACGCCTGGGAGGTGCTTCCCTACCTCACAGCTGATATTATTACTGCGTAATGAAAACAGTGCGCCTTTTTTTTTCAATTTTTTTTTTTCATTTCCCCCCTCGCGTCGCAGCCCACTCCGCATCCGTCTGCATCACGTTCACCTACACTGACAGGTTCGGTGACATGGAGGCACATGCAACCACACCGTAACTTCACAAGTGCATGCTTTTCATACTCCAGGGGGGGTGATACCTTGTCTTTAAGAGGGGGTGTGGGGGGTGGGGGCTCTCCGTGAAGGTCTGTGGTGCTGCGATGGTCTATATTTAATGTGTTTTCCGTGGGCAGGTTGCACTGGGGGGCAATGCGCCTGCACGCTGCCTATGCGGTAGCCTCTTCCAATGGACATGAAGCACCCACATGAACATGGGGTTATTCTTTTGTTCCTTACAATTAGTACGACTGCACTGACCATTGTCTATTCTACACATTCAGCCTGATAACATCTCAAATAAATAAATCTGTACATGGAGGGGATTCACATCTAATTGGGGGCCCGCACACGGGGGGGGGGGGGGGGGGGGGGGGGGGAGGTTCTCCTCCCTTGGCCCGGTAGCGCACAGAAAGGGTTCTGCTTACCTTCCCACCGTTTGGTTGGCGAGCTGTCGCATCCGATTGAATTGCTTCTTCATCTTGTATGTTCTGCGTTAACACCTACATGGGGGAAATATTCCGCATTATTTCTTCTCTCAATGTAACGGTCCGTGCTCCACGGGGGCGCAACGCGAAATCCAATCTGCCATAGTTTCCGTCCCTCATCGCCAACTGCCGACGCCGAACACCTACTCCGCGATCACATATTTTCAAATGATATTTTAACATCTACATTGGCCCCACTGCCTGCGCAGGGGATGCTGGACCGATTCACCGCGGGCGCTCACAGGCAGAGAGCGACAGCAGTGACAAGTCGCGGCTGCGCAGCAATGCATTGTGGGAAATGTAGTACAATTAAGGCTGACGCTCCAGAAGGAATCCAACGCAGCGGGTTCCCAGAGGGCTGTGCGGCGTGTATTTTTAATACGTGTTTAAAAATCCAAATGATTAATCTATTTCAGCTGTTGAGTAAAACAATGGAATTAATGTAGCCCTTTAATTGGCTGCAGTAAAATGTTGATCAAATCCTGAACTGGATATAAAGTGTGTAGGGAAACACAAACACGGCTGAATTGGTTTATTAATAATAATAATAATAATAATAATAATCATCATACGATTATTAATAATAACAATAGTAGTAATAACTAAATAGTTGTCCAATAATCACAATACATTCTAAATTATATTTAAAAATCGAAAGCGAGATCCTTATGACAGATTTTCCATGATTACATTAATGGGGGATTATTGACCGTTCCATCATATTACGCCCCCCCCCCCCCCCCCCCCTCCCCTGAAGTACAGGTGTCCATCAAAACCTTCACTACCGTGAGTCCGACTGGCAAACATCTCCATCTGGCGTCATGTGTGTGCCAATGCAACTAAAGGGGCACCAACTCGTTCCTAAATCCAAAGGCAAATACATTATGGTGACTCGACTTTGGCTGCAGTCGTTATGCTTTACTGTTAATGATGTAATAATGATACAATAAAAAAAAACACATTTTGAAACGCATTTTGATTTCATACAATAATTTTACATTTTCAGACAAACTATACATTATTTAAAGGTTCCTTTATTTTTCTTTCCTTCTGAAAGTTCAAAGTGATGGCATTTTTAATGACTTTTTAATGATGTATTTTTTAGTACTCTGTACTGCTTTCTACTGTCCAGAAGGGAGCAGTCTTGTGTTGTAAGCCACGTATAAATCACCACACAGCGTACCAGCTTTAGCACCGTGACTGCAGGCTGTCAGTAAACCTGTAATATGTTCAAACACAGAAGACATATAGAACACTTTGACTTCAGCAAAATATTTTCAACAACTGTGAAACTGTAAAAAAAAGCTCCCGTTTTCAAAGCACGTTATGAGGAACGTCATTGAGCAAAATGTCTCACTTTTAAGCTTACAATCAGAATATTAATTCACTAAAGCTGGCAATATAATCTACTGTATAATAGGAGACAAATGTGACAAATGTGAAAACAGCCATTTTGTTTTGCAGAGTAAAAATTGACCCGAGACAATTGAGAGGCTGTTGGAGGCTGAGAGCAACGCCTTCACAATCAGCTCCTGTCTGCGCTGTAACAGAACAGAGCAGTCACATGCCCTCTGGCTCATTGTCATAAGGCCCTAATAGGCCAACAGGTGGGCTGCACACCGCCACGACAGGGGTCCCGAGGCCTCAGGGAGTAAATTATATAGAGAAATGGCTGTTCAATGCCCTCATTAATCTCCCAAGTTGGAAATTGAGAGGGGCGGAGGATCTTTCAGCCTTGATCTCAACCTTTTGACCTTGTCAAATCATTTGTTTTCATTAGTCCTCACTCAGACAAACTGGCCAGTCACAGTCCAGACACCCCTCCTGCCCCCCCACCCCCCCCCCCTCCTAAAACAGGGAGCATTTCTGAAAGCCTCTCCGGGGGACTCTAACCCCAACCCCCAAAACGTATACTGCTCAGAGTGTCTCTGGACACTTCTAAATCAGCATGGTTGATTCTTCACATCCGTCTGTTTCAGAAACCCTCTCACTGGTAATCCCCCGACAATAAACAGAGAAATAGTAGGCGGAGGAACATAAAGTCAGAATTCAGAGGTGGGTGTCAACCCCCTAATATTGTGAAATAGTTCCCAGGTTTGCATCTCCTGAGACCAAAACAAGATAAAGAATTGAACGACCATTCTTCATCTGGTCTCCTGCTGTTCCTCTCAGTGAGCAGGATGACTGATTGTTCTCCTCTCACCTTAATGCTCCTCTACTGGGCAGCTCGGCACTAATTGGCTCCCCAGTTCACCAATTGAAGCCTTATCCCTCTCCACCCGATGGTCCATTCCTGCTAGTGATATGTGAGCTGCCCTTTGACAGTGACCTGTGGTTCCTGCACGGAGGCGAGGCATCACAGCGACACGTATACAAGATCTTTGCATGCAGTAGATGGGTTAGGTCTTGCTCGAAAACAAACAAGGTTAGAGCATAGGAAGGACCTAATGGCACCTTACGAGCTCAGGTTAAAGGCTGCCTGGTCAGCAGAGGGGAAGATTGGCCACATACATCATGCTTGTGTTTTATCTTCTGACAAATAGCATCAAATTACCCAGATCAATCAGTCTGGGTGTGAAGGGTGGGTCGCTACAAGCCTTTTGGTCTGTCATTAAGAAAAGTGTGACATATTCATCAAGATGGTGTGTGTAAGGCAGCAGGCAGGTACCTCTGGCTCTAACTCACAGTCCTTTTTTTTGGATCCAGATATATTCACTTTTATGATAATTCCGCGCCCAATATAATCTAATATAATCTGGGATCAATCACCGATTACAATTTGAGTCAAACAACGTGCAAAAAGCACATGGTTTGCTTCTATTTGTAGTCGATGCAGTTTGTCTTTCGCAGACTGGGTGTGGAGAGACAAAGCTCACCTAGGCATTAACGGCAGCCCTCTCAGGTAAGCCTGAGTGCAGAGGCCAGACTTTGTTGTGAGTCTTTAAAAGGATATCCACGGCCATAATGAGCCCCAGTTATCCCAGCGCCAGGCCTAATGAAAACGCTGTGACATCTGAGGGGGAAAGATATTACAGGTCTAAAGTACAGAGGCCGTTTTAACATGCATCAAATGATGGTTATCACAAACACCCTTGAGACACTAAATGCAGGTCTGCTGGTGAGTCGACGTGGAGTCGAGAGGCACAAGCTGTCAGACACTCAGCATCGAGAGAGAGATGAAAATAACACAGGAAAATGCTTCTTTCACTCTCTGGGCAAATCAAAAAGACGGTGGAGACGCAATCACTTTAACAAGATAACTCATGGATTCTATTATTAAGGTGTGGACGTAAAAATTGAGAAGACGGTGCTACCATATCAGCTATCTAGGTGTTACCTATCACACTCTCACCTTTCATCACATAGATCTTCCAGGATGCAAATAATATCAACTCAATAACTGCCTGCGGTGAGCTCCAGCTGCAGGGAATTGTGCTCAGAGACAGAGCATGTATGTACATGCAAGAGCACTCATGTAATACATGGTAGGCTTTGCTTGAAAGCCAGCGCGAATAGAAAACAGATGTCTGTGAGAAAAGATGACTTTTTTTTTTCAATATGTGGAACTCCTTATCCGCAGAGCTTAAAATGGATCATTTAAAATGTAAAATGATGACACATTCATCAGTCACGTAGTCACGAATGATCAGTGAATGGCAAATTTATTGTCCCATTGTTTGTGTTTTGAAGCTGTTTTGTATGTGTTCAATCTTCTACTCTGTATTCTTATGACCCATAAAGGAACGGGCATTGCAAACATTGATTTAATACTCGTGGCTCTCTACGACTTTCATAAATAAACGTGAGAACATTGTCTATTTCTATATGGATATTATTAATACTTCACAATATCAGATGGCATCCAGCACCAGAAACTCTTTGGGCTCAGACTCCAGCAGCGACCATCCCATCGCGGACAGACCCAGATCCGACCCCAGGTCGTATTGCTGGGCCCGGTGGATGAAGGGGAGGCACAGGAGAACCAGAACCAGGACTGAAAATCATAGAAAAAAGTTTCTATGGAGGGAACTACCGGTTTCGTCCACAGGGGACACAAAGATAAAGTACAGCTTAGGAACTTTAAGTACAAAAGCTTTGGAAACAAAATGTAGAAGGACCAAAAGTTAAAGCACTCGTTATGCATAATGGCTCAGTTCAGAATAATCTACATCATATTAGTGGATGGTAATTATTGACACATCATGTTTATACCAAAACTGACAAAGGTAGGGCTAATTTGAACTACTGTAATGTATCGTCTAGGTAGGTTTCTCATTTCCTCCTGTAGATCTACAAGGTTTGATCTTAATCTGTAATATAACATCATCATTTATAGTGGCATAAAAAGAGCAATAATAACTTGAGTAAATGCACTGTTATTGGCACCACTGCAGACTAAAGCTGTTCATTTCACACCTCGATATTGTCGGTGTGCAGGTGTAGATAGAGGCATTTACACATGAACGCGCACACACGCAGGCAGCGCATTTGAATTGAGACCTGGACTCTTGGAAAGCGAAGCCTTGAGGTATAGCCGTGGCATTTCATGGACCTGAAAGACAGATTGAGCTCAGATGGTCCAGGGATTTACGATGTGAAGCGAGCGACCTGAGGGACAAGCCAACTCCTCTCTGGGCTTACAGCAACCGGTGATAGAGAGATTTACAGGCAGGATATTACAGCTGATTGCTCATAGACCATGGGAAAAGTCAAATGGAGACGGAGCCAACCGAGCTGAATTAGAGCGCTGCATGGAACCAACAGCACTTACCTAAACGTAAAGCTACAGAGAGGTCAAGACTGGCGCTGCCAAACTGAACACTTAAGGGTCCGTAAATCAAATGTTCAGAGGGCTCCGAATCGAGTTAAAACCTGTACATTTTGAAAGAAAATGTTGATCATAACCTAAAGAAAGTATGTATACCTAAGGTGGTTTAAGTGGTTCATGGTATTTGCCCACCCGTAGTGCTGTAAATCTGAAAGATGTGAATTTCCAATGGACTGTCACAACCCTTATGAAATATGCATACGCTAAAAACACGTTTCATGTGCGGCAGTGTGTTTATCCAATGCTAATGAGCACGGTTAGCCCTGCAGGGAGACTTCGCGATCATCAACGCACTGTTTGTATTGGCTTCATGCAGCTTTTTTCGTGCTTTGTTAATGTGAGTTCAGTGTATTATCATTCAAATGAACGTTGTTTTCCCTTTTTTTTGTGTGCGTGGACATAAAGTACAATTTTCAAGTTCGCCCTTGTTTCAAAAGGGTGAACTCGATGTAATAATCGGCCTCTTTTCCTGTTGACATTGGGGTTGAGGAATGTGGGAAGCGTCATGTCAGTGGAGGAGCTGCGATGACTGACTGACCTTACTTCCTTCAACCCTGCGCTGAACTCCATTAAGCTGCAGTCTGTAATTTTGCCAACAGCCTCTTATCGTGTTTGTCTCGTCTCTTCGTGACTAGTCGCTTCGCTTCTATTCGGCCAGCTTTTCCGCAGAGAAATAAAAAAGTCAGCGTGAATGGACAACCGGAAGACTGAAAAGTGACGGTACATTTCTAATGAGTGCAGTTCAGAGACAAACAGCATGTGTGTTTGAGCTGTTTTCTGATTTATTTAACGCCAGCTGGGACATTTGTTGAGTTAGTTACTTTCCAATCAGAGCGGTTCTTACGAAAGGTTTGCAACACTGAGGCTCCATAGATCATTTACTGTTCACAATTGATTACAAACTATACCCACTACTTGCATGTCTGCACTTTAGTGCCGCTATAATTAGCTGTGTTACGTTATTTATTGTGTCATGCAGAGACTTACTCAGCCTTCATAGACTTTTATGAGACCCCCCAAAAAAAAGCTGCAGTGGTGAAACGTTTGTCAGACATGAACATGCTACATATACAATCTGCTACATAAAAAGCCCCCTTTTTAAAAAAAAAAAAAAAAAATAACCATCAATTCAGAAGAACTAATCAGAAATGTAATTTACTAGGCCTTAAATCATCACGCAATAAAAAGTGAAATTGTCAATATTGACTTTATGACAGAACAAGGGGAGACTATTAACCTGTCGGTTTCTGTAGCACATTGACATCTTTGACTTTTTAGCTAAACACTTCATTTAAGGTAACGTAAGTTTCAAGTGCCTCAGCTTCGGGCCCCTGGTAGTCTTTCGCCGTGTTCCCCACACAGAGTCTTGCGCCCAATTATACAGGTAGATTGGAGACCCTACGTGTGTTCCCCTGGGGCACCTTGTTAGATTCTGCCTGTGGTGACAGAGGAGGGCGCCGGCACCACACAGCCCTGTCATCCCAGCCCACATCAAAGGGCTTGCTCTTGTCTGACAGCAGCCATGGCCTTGGATGAAGGCTGTACAGTGAGCGCGGAGCTGGAGAGCACGGCTTGATCAACACCGTGGGTGGCGAGAGGCAGAGTGTCTGTGCAGGTTACCCTGCGTGAGTTTGCCTCACAGCCAACGGCTCGTCTAACTTTGCTCAAGAGACGCTAAGTACTTGTTGAGTTGAATGAATGGGAAGTGAGAGAAGAGGCACGCCAGGAATTTTTGAAGCAAAAGCACAGGGAAGGAGAGGTGATGGAAATGTGGAACGCAACGCGTCTCATGAGGACCTCCACCCAGACGGAGGCTGCAGTCGAGAACTTTTTCTTGGCCTCGGGTGTGCTTTCTTGTGACCTCAGAGTATTTGCTGACATGCACAGTCTCTCCGCTGAACAATAAATACTGTCTGAGAGCAAAGATCAAATAATTAAGTCACAAACCAAGTAAATGGTTCTTTGTGTTGTGCTTACGAAGAAAAAGAAAAGAAGTAGAGGAAGAAAAAAGAACATTTTGATAACTAGCATTAGTCTCTAAAGTGTTATTATTCATATAGATTGGATTAGAGACTCAAATATAAAACAGTTGCACTGTGTCCAATGTGTTATTGTGTCACCCACATGATAATTAAAATAATGATGGAACCCAAATAACTTTTTGACCAATAATCTTCACGTGCGCGCGTGTCCAACTATCTCACCTTATGCCGGTTAAGAAGACTCTCCTCCCTTCCCGTTGAACGTCGAAGAAGCTTTCCTTGTTCTCTCATCTTTATTCTATAAATGGCCTCTCTAGTTTGTCTCACAACTCCGGCGTCTGATCCGCTCGGCTTTTCGAAAGGGCCACGTCGTAAATTCCCGGACCTTGATATTTTCCCTCATTTCCCAAAGGACCATAATGATGCAGTGTCCTTTGTTGAAAGCACCTGTTCTCAGCTCAAATAATGGGCTACATGTTAATCCAGGATATATCCTCCCTAAGGGACCAATAGCTTCCAAGCCTTTGACTTTCTAGTTGCCACCGATGCCAGTGAATATAGTCAACATGTGTTCTTTAAGATCTGTTTTTAGAAATGGTCAAATGGCGAGGCCGCATTATGCTTTGAAGTTATTATCTGCATGATAATAAGAAAAAAACCTACTGACTGTGTGTGAATGATTGTGTTTATAAGCTTGTAAATAAAGACGAAGAAGGGATGAATAAAAGCTTTATCTTCCCGTACATAATAACAACTCCACCGGATATCAAAAGGCATCTCATATCCAAACCTATAGTTTTTCCACAAATAATCATGATCCACCCTGACGTGAACATGTGAACTGTCTCTTAGGAGAAGTAACACCTGAAGCACAAGCAGCTGTCCAATGCTCTGACATCCTCACAGGTATACTGTAGGATGACAGAACAGCTACAAGATTGTAATTGTTAATAATAAGAGAATAATAACACAAATAAGGAAATTGACTGAAATGTTCCATGCTCCGATATAGTCCACTTTTACTGATGGTTAAATAATTGTTTTAATTGTTTCCAGCAAGTGTGCTGCACGTTTGTTCTTCTATACATAATCTAAATTGAAATGTACCTGAAAATGAAAGTGTTGCATACGGCACGATGAACTTGTGAAAAATCTGGATATTGTGAAAAGACAACTCATATGATTGCAGAAATTCACAACCTTTTTTTGATACCGAAGAACAACTTCGACTTCGGTGCTATAACAGATATATGGTCTGTGCTCAGTGCAATACTAATAAAATGTCCTTATATGGTAATAAAAGGGGGAAAACAAATAGGGCACGTCAGAATGAGGTCATTTTCTTAACCCGATCATTTGTCTGACTTGTTAAAGGCTTTCAGAGTGATTGTCATCTGGAGTTTGAGGAGAGATCTGGATTCAGGACTCACAAATACTCATTCCCAAAAGTATGAAAGACGACACGTTTTTATTTTGGTTAGAGACAACTGTCACACTCACCCATAATAAACAAGCTAACAGCATTACGGGATTTTCTTTCCTGTTTGTTTGTGCAGGACTTGGCAGGACCAGGACCTCTAAACTAGGCCAACCTGCCACGAGGCTGCTTCCAGGTCCAGGAGGACAGCGGTGAGGAATAAGACCTTTTCTACAGGATCAAGGTGGGGGAATCCGCTCAGGCTACGGCTACTCCTTAACAGAAGATAAGATAGTCTCTAGCACGCGGATTCAGAGAGTTTATAGACATTTTAAATGGCCTTAGCCAGAGTTGAAGACCTTGAAGGAGGACTTAAGGAGCCAGAGTAGTGTCTTGATCCGCCTCTAGGCTCACATAATAACCCTGTCATTAGATTGAGGGCTTTGCGTGTGTAAGACCTCGTCGGTCCTTCTGTTGTTTCCATTTGTTTGTTCTTTCTGGGATGGAGCAGCGGATGAGATCATCCATCAGTCCACTTTACCCTCTAATAGGCTCAGATCTCTGACATCTGGAGGTTGCTTCAACGGTGACGTGAGTGCAACGTGATGTGTGCATGTTTATTTTCGTGTTTCGACTATATATGCGCATGTTAGACCTCACGGTACATTGTGATTATAAGCTGCGCATGTACAAAAGTGCACACGACTACACACCTGATTCCCACTCAATTAGCACAACTGCAGTGGTGCTAAAAAGTGTTTATTTTTATTTGTTATTGTTGACTGAACAATGTCATAAGCACAAAGGTTGTTAGCAGAAACTTCCGTATGTGACAATTCAGAACTTTTTTACTCTCACTAAATTAGAAAATGGCTCCATGGTGGCAGACTGACAAACCAAATACACAAAGGTTAGATCAGGTTGCTTTTGTTCATGCTGTGGCTGCATACGATAGGACAGACGATACAGTATCAGTGTGTGTCCTGATGCGGGACGTTATTAAACTGTCTGGTGTTCATGTATGAGCTGCTGCGTATGTCATCTGTTTAGGCTGCGGAAGAGGAGTGTGTTAACACGGTCCAGTTAGTGTGGCCGTGCTGAGGATGTGTACGAACAAGTCAAGCACACTCTTCAGTGTGTGCGGTTTACTTCTCCTGAGTCCTTTTAAGATGACACAGAGTGAACACGTGTGTGTGCGCGTGTGTGTGTGTGTGTGTGTGTGTGTGTGTGTGTGTGTGTGAGGTGTTGTCTCCGTGCATCATGAAGCACAACAGATGGAATTAATCAGCTCAACAATTTTACTGGAAAAACTGTGTCTGCTTGTGCACCCTTTGTGTGTGTGTGTGTGTGTGTGTGTGTGTGTGTGTGTGTGTGTGTGTGTGTGTGCGTGTGCGTGTGTGTGTCCTTTGTTCTTATTCTAAGTTTCATGCTTTCATAACTGTGCTCCATTTTGAAGTCTGTCAATCCTCTCCGTGCAGACAAAAATGTAAATGAAGAAAAAGGCAAAAATAAGGCCCGTGTCCACTTTTTATGTCTAGTGTAGTGAACATAAATCATTATAAATACATCTAAATATCATTATATGATATATTATATATATAATTAGCTAAATAGAGAGATATGAATAATTAAATGAATACATAAACTTAGGGCCTTAGCTTGTTTTCAATGGAAACCATCAATAATCTACCTAGAACAAAAGTATTCTTATTTGCAGTAGATTTACATACATATTTAAAGGTATATACATACTCACATACTGTATCTCGATACACATATTTGAATACAGACAGACATAGATGTGTATACCATTTATTTAGAAAGCGCCAAGACAGGGTCACTGACAATGTCACATAATTATATTATCCTGAGTTAAAGCATCACCCAATACTTTGAATATAAAGCGTAGTTAATGGAGAAGGAAGAGATTGTGTGAAATGTATAATTATTTGTACAATTAAGGTGCTGTATAAATATAACAACATATTTTTAGACATATATTAGGAGGTAACTGTCATAGCTTGATACATTTGAATGATATTGGACTAAATAATGCTGTTTTCTGCAATTAAGTGCTAATTAACCCACTGTAGCCAACCTGCCCAGCATCCAACAGCAGACACATACAACAGTTTATTATTCCTGGGTAAATACTGGGTACTTTTGCACCCTTGTTTTGGTTTAATTCACATAGATTGAATGTTCTTGTGTCAGTCGCAACATTTCCAGGGATAATATTTTTGATCTATTAAGGAGACACTCATCGTTCATACTATATTACCCTGTCTGGCTGTGCTCCAGGTGAGCTTTCGCTTGGCAAGCGACCCGCCGGAAATTGTCAGGAAAACTTATACGTATAGTGATTTACTCGCAGTTATATATCTACTGATAGTGTTGTCATGCTGGGAGCTCTGGGGCGTAGGAATAAAAGGTTGTGGAAGAATCTATTAAAGACATGGGCACCTTTAAATGGCCTCTTCCGTTCGCTAAACACAGAAAAGAATGTTTTGGACTTCAGAGTACAACCATAAAGTTAATACTGCCACAACACTTGAACTAAACCCCTCAACTTCCACCCAGAGAGTTACAAGTATACGCAGTGCAAAGAAAAACACGGTCGGTACACAAAGCGGAACGGGCAAAGCGGGACTGTGCCAAACCCCTGGACCCACACATGTTCCCAAACAGGTTATCTTGTGCTCATGCACAGTGGAAATGCACCTTATTAGGATTAGAAGACACACACACACACACACACCATATATATCATACATAGCAGTGTCTGGGAGATGAGATAAGGGGATGTAGGGGGCAGGGTAGTCTCTGGTGAAACTCTGACTGACATGGCAGCTCTGGGGTAATCCTGCTAATCCTCTGCTAGCTGAGGGGTGCGGTTGGGTTGAAGGCCTTTGACCCTGCATCAAGAGGAGGTGCTAACACACACACACACACACACACATACACACACACACACACACACAGACACACACACAGACAGACAGACAGACACCAAAGTTGTTGTGGCATTTCAGACGTCACGGTCACACGTCTTCTTCACCACCACATCCCTAAAGAATAAATTATCAAATTGTGTTTAGACGACATGCTCATGTTGTGTTGAATGATTACAAAGACAATTATGAAGGATTGTGAGGCCAATTAACTTTGAGTCACTGGACCACAATACCTGAATTAGTGTGAAGCTGTGAAAGAAACGGGTGATCCATAACATTTTAAATGTGGTTTGTGTGCTGGTATCTAAAGCTGGCGTTTGGATACAGTACACATGACAGAAGTGCAGATGTAAACATGTAAATAAAATATGCAAGTATACAATTCGAAGTTGTCGTGATACTTTTGTGTACGTGTATTTTCACAATGTGATACAAAAAAAATGGGAAGAAAAATGGCATCAAGCTAAAATTACAAAAGATTATATTTTATATTATTTTAGCAAAAAACGACAGACTAGGGGATTAACAAGAAACCTCACGTGCTCCTGACCTAATAATCTAACAGCTAAATGCTTATTCCATTACAATTTCGATATAAAACGAGCCACAATTTACCTGTGAAACTGACTAGGATTTTAATGTCATCCAGTGTTTGGCATTAAAAAGGCTGAAATGATGCTCAGATTGGAGGGATCGATGAACTCCTCCAGTAGTCATCCGCACTCCTGTGTTTCTGAGACACTAAGAACTGTGTCTATAACCATGAAAAAGACAGAAAAGAACCGGAACCTTCACAGATTTCAAAATAAAGGTAATGCTAAGAGTATTTGACGCAGCACATACAATTGCTGGAAGAGTAGACTACAAGTGTCCAAAATAGAAAAAAAAAAACAAATCACAAGTAGGCCTACGTGATTGAAGATATATATATATATATATATATATATATATATATATATATATATATATATATATATATATATATATACATGATACTAATGGAGCGAATATGCTCAATTAATTAACCCAAATTGTCAAGATTATTTTCATAATTATTATTGGCATGGGCTTTCAAATATTATTGAGACTTCCATTGATGTGACTACAGTTGTTGTTACAGTCGTTTATTGCAAGTGCTATATATATTTCCTAGCCGGGTTTTATTTTGAAATGCATTACCGGAAATATGATTGTGGTATTCTGGGGTGCTTGACGCTGTTGCCCTATAGATAACGTGGTGCTGCCGTGTGAGCGCTCACACACAGAGAGCAAGTGATGGGAGACAAACTCAGTCCCTGACGTGCGTATCGTAGCGCTCACCTGGCGATATTATTATCATTGCCTCTTTTGTCATTTAAAAAAAGAAAAAAGAAATTGTTTTCAACTTTTTTGTTTCTATCAAGAATAAAGACATCCGTCATCTTTTCCAAGCAGCACTGGGGTCGAAGCAGAAGGTGAACGACCGCATTGTAATCAGTTTCCATGTTGGCTATACTTTGTGTTTTGGGAAATTACGCACCGGGATCTCAGCAGAGGAGTTTGCCAACATGCCTGTTAACTGGAATATAACTTTTCCACGGCGGTCCTATGGAATATAGTCCGATTTTACACAATCTACATGTTGTGCCACCATCCCACGTGAAAAACAAACTATTTGTGTTCTGCATAATGCTGTCTATCTGGGTGTATATGATGTATTGTTGTGTTGGCTACTGCTCAACTGTGCCAAATCAGTCGGCGAAGAGATACGACAACGACTCAGAAGTTGACAATCAGGAGTCGTCTCTCGGGGCGTCCAGGGACTTACTGAACAACGAGAACGATTTGGACAGCAGAGGCGACGACTGGGATGAAATTAGAGGCGAGGCGAAGGCGTCGGATGAGAATGCCATGTCAGGTTCCCTCAACGAGTCGGAGAGTAAAAAGTTGCCCCAGGCGATCATCATCGGGGTGAAGAAAGGAGGAACCCGGGCGCTGCTGGAGTTCCTGCGCCTGCATCCAGACATCCGAGCGGTGGGCGCAGAGCCGCACTTCTTCGACCGCAACTACGACAAGGGGCTGGAGTGGTACAGGTACCGCACTGAGCCGCAGTTTTTCTAAAACACCAACCCAGAGATATAGGTCGTTTACCGCAGCTCCGCTTTGCTTCATTTACACACAGCGTGGGCTTCTTCTGCGCCTGGAGCCTCGCGCAGGGGGCATCTCACTAATGATGCCGCTGTGTGGAAGCGTACCTCTTTTCCAGTATAGAACACACACACACACGCACACACACGCACACACACGCACACACACGCACGCACACACACACACACACACACACACACACTCATTGTGACTCTGAACATTATATTTCCACCTCGAGCCACCTTCATGGAACTTTTACCGACTTAATATGATTTAATGTAAAAACCGTAAGACAGTATAGGCTTTAATATCTACACTCGGCTACATTTATATTACATCGGGTTGTGACCACCAACATGCACCATTTAAATAAATACTTTGCTTTGTTAAAAGTCTGTCATGTAACTAAATTGTGCTATATTACATTATCTGGACAAGTCCCATAGCATTAAATTTAAATAAAAGCATGTGATAAATAATGTTTCCAGTAAGTTGAAATAACAAGATAAAAAGAACCAACAAAGTGAGATAATACAATAATGATATACTGTGCAATGCAATTAAAGAAAAAATAATTGTATTGACAAAGACCAATGACAATAACCTAGTATATTAAAACATAAAAAGAATGCTTCATTATTAGATTGAGGTTTTGTAGTGAAGTTTGATGTGTGTTGTAACTTTATATTGATTTTTGTCCATTTCTAAGAGGACAGCAAACTAAAACTCCACTACTCTACTGTTTTTATTAAATATGTTCACTGTTTGTCACGTTGATTACTCCGCAACAAATCTTTTCACAAGATAGTTTAGTCCTGAATAACCAAACATCAGCGAAGCATATAATTAAATACCCCAAAGAGTTGATCTACGTTATGAAGAGCAAGATTAGGACGGTGCACCTTACAGACTTAACCTCTAATGTCTACCACAGGCCGTAGGGAACAACACTATGCCCACATTTATAATATGAACTCTTCTCAGCTAAGTTCAGTTACAAAAAAACAGCTGATTTTCTGCTTGTTTGCATGACCTTCATCACCTCAGAGCTCCGGGAACGTCCGTCCTTGGATTTAGTCATGATGTGAGTTTCTGACAAGAAGGGTAGAAACAGACGTAGCAGCACTTCCACGTAGGTTTGACATGCATTCTGGATGCTGATCAAAGAAAGAAACAACTCTTTGGTTTACGTGTCAGCACGTTACATCACGCCGTCATCCTTGAACAGCCGGGAGCGTGATTCAAGATTATGAGAACCAGGGTATTGATTCAGTAGCATTAATTAGTTTTGATTTTCAAGGCAGAGATCCAAGACCTGAGGCATGCGTACACCTTCAACATTGCATAATGGGAACATTTTCATTGTATTCTTTGTCATGGCAACTGTACTTCACAATCTCAATATGCATGTGCTTTTACCACTGACTGCACGGTTACGCAATAAATCACAAACACACTTTATTCCTAGAAATTATTGATCTTTTATGTCCTCAAAACTTTTCCCGGGAACGGTTTGACATTAAATGGCTTGTATCAGAGCACCCGATTGGTGAATAAGAGATAATAAGAGATGCTGCGGTTTCAAGTGTCCATTTGACTGAGACAAGGGATTAACGAGTGTTTCAAAGCTGGCTCCATAAAGCTACAATAGGCGAAGTGAAGCATTGTTCAAAGGACTTCTCGCCTAAGCTCCTTCAAGAATTTCCGGACAGGTTTAGGACATTTTTGGATGATCAGTGTGTGGAGAGAGGTCTTTTGTCCATCTCTACAGACTGCAGCAACAAGAACAAATTGAATTCGTATCCCATGTTTGAAGATTTCTTTCACTATCGTGCTGTTTTTACAATCCACGTGATGCACGAGTATCGGCACTGCACGTGAACGACGAGTCTAAAAGGAAGCAAAAGCTATATCATTTGAGATGGATAGAGGAAATGTTATGTAAGTAATAGTTAAGGAAGCAGTTGCGTATAATTGAGACGTGCCAGCGCAGTTTGGACAGCGGTAGCTTGTGGATGTGGAGAACCGATTCATCTTGGGAGCTTTTAGAGGCTAATTAAAACTACTTGGCATGAGTTGTCACAGTGAGAGCCTGACTACAGGTTGACCCCCACACAGCAAAGCACCGTGACATGGAGTCAACTCTTACTGATCATTTAGTGGCGCTCAGAAAATCCCTCGCCTGGCCTCGAGGAGCAGTTGGACACATTATTTGTTGTCAATTTGATAAATGAACATTTTCAATTTGGCATTTCAGGAGTTCGGCACACCTTTTTTTCCAGCCTGTTGAAATCCTTTTTCTCCGTGCAGTCCGATTTCCTGTAAGCAAAGAAGTTGGTCTTAAGTTTTGAGGAAAAAGCAAGGTGGGGGGGGGGGATTTGTTTCCCCATATGTTTCACATCATTGCCCCCAGACTAATGGTGTGCAGGAACTTGGGGAGAGGAACAGTCCCCTGTGTGGGCTTATCAGTTCCTGCGGTGACATTGAGTTGTGCCCACGCCTTTTATCTGCCGTGATTGGTGTGTCCGTCCTGCTGGAGGTCTGCTCTGTCCATCCTGCTGGAGGCCCCACATAGCGGAGAGCCCCCCCCCCCCCCCCCCCCCCCCCACACCCCCACACCCCCACCGCACAGCAGGACACCAACCACAATGCAGCACGTTGTCACCCAGCGGCAGAAACAGAGAGGCAGGCAGACAATTGTGCACTCCCACACAGAAGCCAAGTCCTTGGCCCCTCCTTTCTTTAATAATGGCACCAACTTCCTCCCGAATATCTTCTTCATCGCGCTGAATGCATGCTCATATCGAGATCTTCTGACTGCTATACTGTAGATATGGCTTAATTGCTGAGATTGTGTTTTTTCCTCTTGAGGCTCCTTATATAGAACAATGAGCGGCCTTCTTACCAGCTCACTGAGGGTGTCAGTGAAGACGGCCTAATCCTCCTCACAGCCCTTTGGGAGGCTTACTGCAGGCCAGTGGCAGATAGAGGGCAGTACATTTAAAGTGAGTCTTTAGAAAGCGCAACAGTATTATTGAGCTCAATGAAAGGGGATGCCGGAGAACCCCTGAGGTCTGCATCAACCCTGACAATAAAAGAGCACACAATTAGTGTGAAACATGTTTTCTCTGCCTTCACTTTGTATGCAAATGTGCTCAGAAGGGTGAAAGTGCCCTTTGACGAAGCTCAGCAAGAGTTCATCAGAAAGAGCATTCATTGGAACTCGTCCAAGAAAAGACCCAAACGCTACGCTTTTAGCCTGAAAGTTGACTTTCAGAGATTCCTGTCTGGAAAAAGTGATGTTATTCCCAAGAAACACTTCATTTAAGTCCACTTGTGGAATTTTGCTTACTCATCACTTTAAGCTCTCTGGAAGGACACGGGGGGATCGGCAAGAAAGCAAGAGAGCTCTTGACATCGGTACACCCCCCCCCCCCCCCCACCCCCCTCCAAGCTTAAACTAATGTGTCAGCACGAAGGGAACCCTGCATTGATAAGTAGACGCTTCAAAGAAAAGATTCACGCGCTGTTGTTTTCAAACATTCCTAAAATATTTCCACAAATCAAATAATAATAATAACTTTATCTATATAGCGCCTTTAAAAACAGGGTTTACAAAGTGCTCTACATAGAAGAAATACAGGCGGCAAAGGAGACCATGCCATATAGGCAATGAACGCAAAAATAATGGCAAATAACTCTCAAACTTAGCAATATGTTTCTTTCAATATATGTTCCTAGAATAAGTCCACTAGATTGTCAATACCGGTAATGTGGCCCTCACCTCCCTGTTCTAAAGATTGAAGGTTTAATTTGCTGCAACAACCCCATGGGCTTATGCTTGAGGCAATCTGTCAAACCGCAGCACTTATTACGGCACTTTGGAAACACAGAAACAAAACATGTTCACTCCATTATATCCCCTCGAGTTGTTGACTTCCTCGTCTCTCTCTTTTGTAGCATCTTCAGAGAGAATGTGTTGTTTCCTGCTTCTATCTTTCTCTCGGCTGCAGAGGCGTTCAATGACGGCAATGTCAGAGCAACTTGAGAGAGCAGCAAATCTGCCTCAGCCATCTTTGGTTTTTGCTTCTCTGGCGTGTTGTTTGGGTTCGCCGATCCTCTCATGGCCACCATGCGTCCGTGGGGAATTATCAATATATACATTATATTATATGCAAAGAATGTCTTCTTTTCCCTCATTAAATGGAAACTATACCGTCATAACTGTGGATGTTTTGAACAATGCCCATATTTATTCAAGGGAACAAGCTTCATTCTTATCTCCCAGCTGCAGTTAACCAATGTGTTGCTCTTTACTAATATATTAGCAGGACATTATTGCCTGTATTAGTATCAGAATATAGTCGTATTCATTTTGCTTGCATATTTTCAACCACCAAACACATAAGTTATATCCACACTGTTGCACTCACAATGGACAGGTGTGTTGTGCTTATGTTGCCTTAAACCTCGAGCCTCAAGCAGAGATGAGGACTGAGAAGTCTGGAAAGCTCTCTTCTTTGTAAATCCTTCCTCCACTTTCTTTAAAAAAAAAGTACTCTTCAGCCCCAACTGATGCTGACTCAAGTCACACACTTAAGACAATGTGTGTCAGATTCCATCCATCTGGAGTACCGGAAGGACGGTACAGTTTTTATAACATGTTTTGCACATGCAGTCGTACTCCAAGACCCGGAGACAGACTTTGATGTAGACACTGGAGGAGGTCCCCTTTAAGTTAGATGCTGCTTCACTGTTGGCTTGTGTAAGCTCCTGATCAGGGTAACCTATTCTGGCTCATGTAAATAAGGTATATTTATATAGGTTGTGTCCTTTATTGCATCTTTCAAGTCAGAGTCACACCAGTTGATGATTTCCTCCGAAATAGAAGCAGACAAAAACCACCTGTCAGACTCACTCTTGGCTTAGTAACTTTCTCTAAATATACTTATTTGTTTACACACTGGTTGAATCAAAAGCTACAAAACACCGATGTTGATTTTGTGTGTAATGATTCGTTTAGCATTGCCGGTTTGTGTTTTTTCCAGCACCACCACCCTGAGAAAAAGTGCTCCTAGGTTGTAGAAAACAACCGACTGTCCGATTTGTTATGTGTTAATGTAAGGCTGACAGTTGTGTGTGGGAAGCCAGAATGTCTCATCCACTGTTCCTCCTCCTCCTCCTCCTCTTCTTCTCATCAGACTGGGCCTGTCTCCCTCTGACAGCCGGGTGGCCCTGAGTTCTGCATACTGACAGTAATAACAGAGGATGGGAAAAAAGGCTCGCTCTGCACTATCACTGCTGTTCAGGAATGCTGTTGAGATACCGAATGCTGGAGGTCCTGAACGCAATGACAAAGACTTAAAATAAAAATTTGCTGCGATGACCACAGGACACCTCCCCTTAAGAAGTTGTTCCTCTTTGATATCTGTCTGGTAATCATCTCCCAGGGTATTGGTCTGATTATTATAAGTGGCTGCATACCACCACCTCTCATCCTGTCTTCGAGAGCCATTCCCACAGTAGCTCAACCCCATGCATTGCAAGATTATAGGACTCATCATTGACTTTAGAAAATGCAACCATTTTCTTTTCTAGGCCAGTCCCTTGTCACGGTGGTCTGAAATGCTGAGATATCAGATTCCAATTAGAGTCAGTCAAGCAGAATCCCTGCAGGATGCAAGAAGTGTGAGTCTCGTCGGAGTTTTTTCTGCACCGTCCTCGTTTTTTTTTTGGGGGGGGTGTGAACCCATCAGCGAGGGCGCCATACAGCAACTTTGTAGATCTCTACCTTTGAACCTGCTTCCCGATAGCAGTGAATGTAAACAAGGCAGCGGCGTTCAAACGCTGTCTTCCCAGAAGCCAGTTTAATGGACATACCTCACTGCCCGGCAGACATAACACCCGCAAATTACACAACACAGCACTCCTGGATTAATATCTGTCTGTAGGCGGCTGTAGGGGTGACTTATGTTGTGCTACTGCTTGCAGGAATAGGCCGACGCAGCATCTAAAGTTGCCGGTGACTTAAAACTTAAGCTTCTGGGTCAGGTGGGTCGACTCTACCCTCCAAACAGTGCACCTGATTTCATCTAATCATCTCTTTGCACCTTCCTCTCTTGCTCTAGCTCATTCTCGTAGCAGTCTTCCGCCCCGTGCTATCTCCTCAGCGCCTGCCGTTCTCCTGTGAGTTTAACAGGACGGGTTAGAGGGCAGAGGATGTTTATGTGCAGCATCAATGTAGACGTACGTTCAGTGCACCTATTATAGGTAGAGTCCGGGCTTTATGACTTTACAGTCCTACTCAGACGTTACACTTTTAGAGTAAAAGCAGCATTTTTGTTTGTTTTATGAAGTCAAATGGTAACTTGAAAAATTCAGGAAGGGGCAAAAGTCCATCCGCCGTGACTTAGTTTGAGTTTTGTTGACCGCCTTGAAGCTGGATGATGACGCCCTTGCCTAGCTGATTGATACACGAGGATGCACTGAAAGCTATTGGCTCCAGGCGACATTGTTTATTAAGCAGAACAAATTGTGAAAGCTTGCTACATCTGCCCCCCCTTAGGCAACTCTCTCACTCCTCGCTCAGTCAGAGATGTTCTTCCCTTCTCTGTCTCTGCTCAGATGAATAATGCATGTTCTTCTCACACAGATTGTTTTGCTCGGGGACTGAGCAGAACGTTTGATTGGTACAGCAGTAAGTTCTCGTGTCCCTCGAGACCCCGAAGGAAGGCCTACAGCCCTCTGCTTGTGTAAAGCCAAGAGATGCAGACACTACTTGTGGGGTTTCGGATTGATTTGTTTGTTTCTCTCCCACCTACGATGGTGACGACGCCACTCAGGGAGTGGAAAGTGGAATAAAAGGGCCTTTATAGAAAAGAAAGAGCAGGTGACATTAGGTGATGACTTTGCTTAAGAAAGAGAAAGCCTTGTGTTTACATGGCAGCAACAAGGAATATGTGATGTATACTTTCCCCAGAATCACTAAAGCTAAGCTCGTTTCCACCACAGACATGCGGACAATGAATGGGTGGCTTTTGGAGAGAGCATATTGAAGCTCCTTGTGCGTGTACCAACAGATGTTTGGAAATTATTGTAATCACTTTAATGACATGGCTGCTCTGCTTTCCCCTTTGTTTGATTTAGATCAACCGCTCACAATCACGACATAAGAATATTACCAAATGCTTTAAGACTGCTTTAAGAATGGCAGGAACCAACATGTTTTTTACCTTATACAAGAGCTCACTACTCACTCAACAACTTTGATGCCTATAATAAATACATATCTTGAATTTCTCATCTTCTGCTTCTATAAGAGCGAAGCAAAACATATATGGGAGTGATGATGTGTTCACAAGCATCACCCCGTCATATAAAATGCTGTTTGATGCAACATGACCTCATACACCCATAACATGTTGCTCCGACACAGCCTCAGCTATGTTTGGCTTATTGTGTCCATCACTAATATTTCTCCTTGGATTAAGTGCTTGAATCTCATCGTCGTGGCCACATATCTCTCTCCCTCTCTCTCCAGAGACAAGCCAGCCCCGCAGCCAGCCAACAAGCAGTCAACCAGCCTCTAATGCTCCAGCGTGTTTGACTTAGTCCTAATCCTCCTTGGCTCACTTTAGCCATTATCCAGTCAGAGCTGCAGTTAACAGGCTATATTATTAACCAGAGCCATCCAGGGTAAAAAAATAATATAGAGTTATGGGAATAGACAGCTCCCAAGCTTTGCATTTTCTCCTGAGGAATGCAAGGCTCTTCTAAATCTTCCCATTTTACACAAAATTACAGCCAAATATGAGAATAAAGGTGTAGTCACAGGCGTCTGTCTTGGCATGAAGCGTTAATGCTGCCTTTCCACAGTTAAACCGTCCTTTGTAGAATGTAATGAAGGTGTGGAATATTTCAATGTGAGGATTGGGGGGTTTGAAAGAGGATTGGGGGTAGTATTAAGGTTGATTAAATGCAGCAGCGGGGCAGTCGAATGTATTCCTTTAGGGTTCGTATTTAGAACATGGCATGAACTTGTGTATTGTGTTCACACACACACAATCACACATGATTGATAGGTCTCCTGCTTATCCCCCCAGCTCCTGTCACCTTAGGTACACTCACAGACTCTGTTAATGTTGATCATAATGTCTACGATTGTCTTCTTAATGGCGATTGACGTACTGACAGTACTGTGAACCTGTCAAGGAGTGTTTATGTCATCTGGCGGCTTCCATACGCTGTGTTAAAAAAAGGAAAATATACAACGGTACAGAGTTTTCTTGTGTAGCGCAAATGTAAATCAGTTTGTTTGTGTTCCTTTTTTTAGGGAATTGATGCCCAAGTCATCCGAGGGCCAGTTGACCATGGAGAAGACCCCCGGCTACTACGTCACCAAGGAGGTCCCCGGAAGAATCTACACCATGTCTAAAGACACAAAGCTAGTTGTCGTTGTCCGGGATCCGGTCACCCGGGCCATCTCAGACTACACCCAGACTCGCTCCAAGAAGCCGGACATCCCGTCCTTCGAGAGCCTGACGTTTAAGAACATGTCAGCGGGTCTGATTGACACCACGTGGAGTGCGGTTCAGATTGGCATGTATGCGAAGCACCTGGAGCGCTGGCTGCAGCACTTCCCTTCGGAGCAGCTGCTGTTTGTCAGCGGCGAGCGTCTGATCAGCGACCCCGCAGGTGAGATGGCTCGCGTCCAGGACTTTCTCGGGCTCAGGAGGGTGGTCACGGAGAAGCATTTTCACTTTAACCCAGCAAAGGGCTTCCCCTGCCTTAAGAGACCCGAGTGGAACAGCAAGCCGCACTGCCTGGGAAAAACCAAAGGCAGGACCCATCCTAATATTGACCCGGAGGTGGTGCAGAAGCTGCGGGACTTTTATGAACCCTTTAATCGCAAGTTTTACCAGATGACTGGTCATGACTTTGGCTGGGATTGAGAAGATAGCTACAGACTCATGCTGGTCCCTCGTCTGTGTTTATTTTCTCTGGAGATATTGTTATACAGTGTATGTACATTATTTGGTGGATGTGTACAAAGTTCAGAAGTCTATTTTATGATAATTTATTGTTATGATATTAACTCACTAAGCTGCCTAACCAGGTTAAGTCATGATCCGCTTCACACTTTGTGTTCCAGTTTTAATTCTCATAGAGTACTTTTTTTTTTACAAAAGCACAATGTTTTTACGGGTATTATGAGCAGGGTCAGCATCCTTTTTTTTTTTTTTCTCCATAAGGATGTTTTGGCTTTCTGTGGATAACCACTTCTTAGTTTTTTACTTTTCCAGATGCTTCTTTTGCGTCACCTTTAAAACTGAACGAGATCCAACTTTACAAACAACTGGTAATGCCCCCTTAACATTTGCCTGACCCTCAAGAGGTCTGTGGACCCACTTAGTCGGATCGATACAGGCCTCAGCTGATCCAGCGCCACTTGCCAGGTGGATCAATACAGTAATAGCTCCTCATCATGTCAATTAGACCTGAGTGATGGCACTGCCTTGATCTCTCGAGCACCGCAATAAAACATGGATCCATTAATGGTAGTAAGTTTATGGTTGACCCTTGAGCCAACGTTAAATTAATATAATAAGATACGCTGTGATACGTTGTTACAATGTTTCGACTTAACCACTATTTATATTATTTCTACGAAGGAATGTTGATCAGGAGTAGAGGGGTTACACCACGATACTTTTTTTTTAAATCCAAAAACCTGCTGCACAGGCTTCATAATGCCTATCATTTATTGCTCTTTCCAAAAAGGAAATGATTAATATGTCTTAATCGCATTCATTGATCTGCTCTCAAATGGCTCTAATGGATCATCCTGAACAGCTTTTCTTTTTTTTTTAACCACAGGTGTGTTAATGCTGTCCTTAGCCACGATACACCAACTGAAATAAGCATCTTTCTAGAGGAGAATTAGAATAAACCTTCAATTTCTTTCATTTAATTTAATGTATGGTTGAGTTTTATTCAACCGTTATGGACAAACCTTTGTCAGCATTTGAACAGACGCCATTCCATGATGATTTTGAGACGTTGATTGAGTGGTTGCGGTCATGTCATTTTTATGAAGTAAGAAATAAATATGTTTTACCAAAATGATCAACAATCCCTTATCCTACTGTATTCAAATATTGTATACTAAAATAGCACTAAATTATATAAAAAAAATACTGGTTTATGTCAATGTTTTACTTTCTTAAAATGCAGAACTTGTGTTACGCATTCATGCACTGCTCCCACCTCACCTGTATAGATTTCTGGATCCCTGTAGGCGAAGGAGTACTGCTGTGTCTAATTCACCGTTAACGGGCTAATTAGCACAGCAGCGTTATTCTTTACGCTGTCCCTGCCTGCACGCTACCACCAACGAGTGGGTTTCGTTGCTATGACCCCCGGAAACACACAACAAAGTGTCGGGTTTCTCATCTGGAGAGACGTCACATATTATGGAAAACACCGGCATTCCTTTTTTCTTGTCCCTGGGTGACACTCAACACTCCACACCCGTCAAAGTGAAGTCAGGTCAGGTTTCAAGCTGCTGTTTAAATGTGTTTGTGTGGGTGTAAAAAAAAAAGGAGGCTCCTCTTCCTGTTTGTGTGTTTGAGCCGTGACCCTGAAGCAGAACAAATCGAGGTCATTATGCCGCCGATGATACAATATTCGGTCTGTCGTACATATTTGTTTTAACCTCCAGGAGCATTTTGCTAATCCGTCAATTTTTCCCCGTCATGTTTTTAAGCAAGGCACCTCGGGTTGTCTGCGGCGACATGAATTAAGCAATTTGTCCCATCCATCATGTAGCACAACTAACCGCAGAGCGAAAAAGGTTACGGTTCAAGCGAGATACGAATCACTACGCCCTATTAACGAATAACCTTTATTTAACTCTCCGGTAAAACACCCTCATTTAACTGGGTCTGCTAGAGGTGATGAAGCCAGTCTCCCTGGTGGCAGGCTAGTAGTCTGTTCACTCAGGAAGCAGCTCCCTTTGCAATTACAGGGACAGAGGAGGGGTGCTGTAATTGCTAGGCTCCCAACTGGGGAATTGCTGTTAGCGTGCATCCCTGCAGGCTGTTATAAGAGAGGCTGCTGTTGTTCGAAGGTCGGGTTAGACAAGCAAAATAGGACACCTGGCAGCCCTGAGCACGAGGCAACTTCACACGGCTACTTGGCAGCTACCAATGGGGATTTGGAATCAAAGCTGCAGAGTACAAGTGAAAGAAAAGAAAACATCACACTTCAGCAAACAGTTTGGTTGAGACATTTGGAGATTGGATTGGGTGCCGGCAGCGGGACGACCTATCACCTCATTATGATGTCAACGAAAGTCTTCATGTTTTAACAAGATGTCACTCGTGCAAGACGGGAGTTAAACACGCTTGATCTTGGCTTTTTTTGGAAATTATTGCGAGTCATTCGTCCATTCTACATTTAAAAAAAACTTTTCCAAAATCACCCTGTGAGGTTAATAATGTCGGTTTTATGTGACATTAGCCATAAAAGCGACACCTAAGAGAGAGAGAGAGAGAAAAGTAGAAGAGGGGATGACATGAGCAGAGGTCAGAACAAGGATATCTCAGTTACACGGTGCATGCCTCATCCTAGTGCAGATATATATGAAGGCTTATACCTAGAAATCTAGCCCAAACAAGTGTCAATACTACCACACTCATTTCTGGTCTTAAACTAATTCATTGGATTAAATTTAACCCTGTGAGAAAATTCTCACTGACATTTGTGGAGTCCTGCAATTCAATTTGGACCTTTTCATTCTCAGAAGAATAGAGTGATCTCACATACAAGGTCAGACAAAACGGGACGTTAAATCTATTTGTTTCTGGTCCATAACAACCTGTTCTTTGAGAATCTATAAAAGATCATGAAATTTGAAAAAGGTTAATCGACAGGAAGAACGAAGGTTTCTTTAAAGGTATTTATCTTCAAACAGTAATAATATCAGAGCTAACATCTCTGAAATACAGAGCTCATGAACAAGAAAGAAGAAAACAGGGAAATAATCATCCTTACAGTGGTTAAATTGGTTTCAGGGGTTAATAAGACAATGGCCGTCCTCGATGGCCTCCTTTATTCTGCATTGCCCAAACCTTTAAGCCTAATCCGATAGGAAGGGCAAGCATTAATCTGAGACAGAAGACTTTGTGTGGACATGTGCTGACATAGCTAATCCAAATCTAATCCGTCTTCCAACATGACTTCCTCGCCTTGTGTGGGACCAACTTGATTTATTTGTAACTCCAGAATTGTTTTAAGATAAGACGGATATTCATCTAAATTATAGCATTGTGAAAACAACACATCCGCACCTTGGGCTTGTCTCGATGTGCCGGTACATCAGCTCCTCACTGGCCGGATGCAGTGCTTTTGAATGCTCGATTGCGTCTGAAACTTGTCATGACCCATAGCGTGACTAAACATTTCTCAACACGTTGTCCCTGCAATACTGAGGCTGGTTCCTCAGGCATCTGTGGTTTAGTACAATTCATTTTCTCTCCTGGATATCATTGCCACAAGGATCAGTATATATCAAAATGACAACTCAGTGTTAAACTGAATATTTAAAATGAAAGCTTCAAGAGTTTATTCAACATATTTCAACGAGCTAAGAGGCAGGAGTGATTCCTGTGCCATCAAAGTGCTCCCTGTTACACAAGTGAAGGTTACAGTGAGCCTGTTGCATTAACAGCACTTTGTAGACACTTGTTTCCCTTGAACATACAAGATAGTATAAATATATATATATATATATATATATATATATATATATATATATATATATATTCGAATAACACAGCAGTTGATTAGCATAGATTTTCACTTTCAAATTACCTCCGTTAGAGTTTAGCACTTGCCAGAACCTTTAACATACTTCACATTTCAGATGTTGTCAAGTCTGTAACATGTTTCCATGCTGCTAATAATACCTATTTCCATCTCCTTATAGGCTGAGACAGATGGTTGAAGAGTCCCCAGACCTCTGATTAATCACATTTTTTATTTGGTAATTGCTTTCACTCTAATTAGCCTTAGCATATAGCTTTACTTTGTACTATTGCCACTTTGTTTACTCTGGATGCTGTTGCAGTACAGGTGTCCAGAAGACACCACCTGTGTGTTGTCTTCAAACCAATAACCTTATGCAAAACGAGTTATCTCCCCGGTGCTCTCTAAGGGTTGGGGCTTAAGGCTTTTGTCCAATGAGATTAGACTTCACATATGGCTCTCAAATTGGCTTTTAATTTCAGCTTTTGAAGCTGCTTTGGATATTTTTTCTGTCATCAATCGAGGCAATTTCATATATGCTTCATTTTGATCAGCCGTCGTTAATATGAAAAGCATATCAGTCTATATTGTTCAGAGGACAAGCGTATACTGTGATGTTGTGAGGGCTGGATGTTTCATCAGCACCGTTTGAAAACCTCGTGTTGTAACCAGAAGATTCCCTCGAGGAAACCCATGCAGGGAGAAGTGCCCTCCGACCAATACCGGCAGTTCTGTCGTTAATGTTCATTCTGTGGTCTCTCGGCGCTATCTGTTGCAGTCGCCCGCCTGACTGGTACCACTTTAGACTCTCCATTACGCCAGACCAGTCATCTCCAAATCCCAGTGGGATGCTATTGTAATGACTTTATCACTCAACCTCATTCATTGAGTCCCAGATCAGGAGAGCATTTTGGCTGTGGGATTGTGACCCCAAAACTCAATTTCTGAACCATTCGCCTCAAAGTGCAATAAAAAAAGAAGTTTGCTTCTCTTATCTGACATAATACGTCGTCTTTAAAGTTTTGTATTCCTTTCATTTAAAGCAATCGCAGCATTAGTTGCTCAGACTCTTCCACCTGTGTCCCCACACAGCTCAGACATCTCAGAGCTTTTTTTTTTCCAGTCTTATCCTGCTTTCTCTGTAATGAGGTGTCTACAGCCCCCTATTCTCCGTGGACCAATGTCACCTTCATAATCCAAGATTTAGACCTTGGGGGGGGGGGATTGGTTTTATGGGATTCTCAGCGAGATTACTGACTGGACCGACTGCATGTTCTGTCGGCTGTCTGCAACCTGCAGAGAGGCCGAGCAGGAGGATCCTCGCCCTTTAGTTGCTGCTAATCTGGAGTTGAAGGCATAGCGCTGTCTGAGCTGGCATCAGGACCAGACAGCTACATTTACATTACATTACATTACATGTCATTTAGCTGACGCTTTTATCCAAAGCGACTTACAATAAGTGCATTAAACCATGAGTCCAAACTCAGAACAACAAGAATCAAGCAAGTACAATTTCTTCAGTAACGTTAAACTACAGAGTACTATCCGTAAATGCCATTTAAGTGCTACTAAAGTGCTAAACTACAAAGTGCTATCGGTAAGGGACATTTAAGTGCTACTACGGCTCTACTACGGCTCTACCTTCCCTATTCAAGGTATAGTCGAAAAAGTACATACATTTATCTGTACATATGTGCATCATAGATAAGGATATCTTTAAAATAGTGCTTCTGGCGACTAGACATGACAGAGACAAGCCCAAATGGTATTATATTGAATCAAGTTATGTTGGAGAACATATTTCATTAGAGCTGTTGAGAAGGATAAAAAGGGCTAGAGTGAGAGATCACGACTCAAGGACTTGTTGGCTTCTAACAGAGATCTTACAATTAAAATTCACTAGGGACAGTAATATGTATGCCTTGAGCATCAGAGAGACCCTTCACATGCAGATAATTTCAAGGCTTTTGGGGATTTAATCTGATTTTGCAATTAATTGGTTCGTTAAACTCCTGCTCCTGGGATTAAACGGATTTTAAAGCAACGCCAGAACGGAGTAGAGACTTTTCCCATAGACGGTCTTTGCACCAGATTCTGTTTATTTTTGCATCGATACAAAATCATCACTTGTATCTTATTTGTATCGTATTTTCAATAGGCCTCAAGTTTGTGACAAAGCAAAAAGCATGATTTCATGAATTTTAATATATATCGCTCGATTGTGGAGATCAAAATCTCAGCTGTCCGATGCTTAAGGAAGCGTTGAGGAGGCTTGAGTCTGTAATTTCATCTAGCAGCACGCGATATTAGTGGCCAGTCAATCGTGTGCATATTTCAAGTAGAGTTCCTAGAAGGATGAACCATGAAGCATCACCACGATTCTACTTTCATACTTATTGAAATTAAGGAGAACATTTTTACCTCCCAGTCGGACAACTCTGATAAGCCAATGGCAAAAGTGCTAGCAGAGCAAACAGTGTTTACCTAAGCGGTGCATTATTATTCGCTGCCTTATGCTGGGAGGGCCGTGGCTTATCTCTGTGGAAACAGTTACCATTTCCGCCATCCACCACGGGAGAAATAACCACTATTTCTGCTTTCTACTTTCTACAAGCGTCGGAACATCAAACGCCCTTGTGTTTGGGTTCATAACATTAATATTATATATATAACATCACATATAACATCCATGTGAGGCTCACATGGCTCGGTGACTTTCACCGACTACGACTGGATGACTGCCACTTCCAGCGCTACTAGAGTAGCAGCAGCCAGTTAGATTCATCAAAGGCCCGGCGTCGGTGACGACGGGCGGAGCATCTCAAAGCTGATTGGCTTTCGCAACTCAGCGTCGGGCGTTTTTTTCTCGAAAATGAAGTGAATTTTTCTTATTCGCAAACTCCCGCTGATCTAAATAAGTCCTGTCCTTGATCGCCCGCCTCCCCTGCCGCTCTGGAAGCAAAACATCAAGGTCCTGATTTTTCATGGGCTCTATTGAGTCGAATTCCATGTGTTGCCATGGTATCAGGGGAAAGCTGTCACTCATTGTCACTGAGATGACGCGCTCTCATTTCTCTCTCGGCTACTATATTTGCTCTTCTGAGATTGCTGTTGTTGCTCTAACTAAAAAAAAAAACGACAGAAACATGTCAGATGATTTGAGAGAAACACAGATGCTGATGCTACCAAATGAACTCTAACCATTCATTTAGCCAAAGAATATGTCCCAAGCTTTCCTCTCACCAGAAGTCGTCCCCTCAATATCCAAGCCACTGCTGTATCACACCACATCTAAAAGCCTCAGCAATGAATGTAATTCATCCAAAACGTTGCTGCTTTTTCCTTTTGACACCAGCCGTGTGAAGTTATTTGGAGGGACCTATTATAGAAATCTTCTCGTTTTTTCCTTCCATGCGGCAGAATGAAGATGCTTTAATATAGCCGCACAACAGAGCTTCTGTAGACACTCAGTGTGGTATCATATGTGGGTGCTGGTGGAGGCTGTTCCCAGTATCATTAAACATTACACAGAGTACCAAGGTGCACGATCAGGATGCCCCCATTCGCTCTGCCAAAGCCTGACGATCGGGACAGGAAGATTGTCACAGTATGGAATTAATTTCAGCCTTTACCACAGGAGAGATCTTTATCTAGGTCATCCGTCCCATCTACAGGGCAGAAAACTGTCTTTGGTCTGTTGTTTTCCTTCACGTGTCACCTTCCATTTAACTGTTGGCCCGGCGAGTGCTAGATTTACGTCGGCAGCGGTGCCGAGCGCCGCTGTGCTAGTTTGAGACGGTGAGCTTTCAGACCCATCAAGATTTGTTTCAATCAAACACCTCCAATCTTTTATACACATACTTAAAATCTCCTCTCACCTGTCAGAGCCTGTATGAGGAGTATAAACACGGTGTTCAAATGAAAGTACACCGTCAAAGAGAGGAATTTAGGGTTGGCATTGGCACTCATTTTGTTATCGTTTTGAGTCAAATAACACACATTTTAATTCCTGTTCAAGTAGACGTTTCCCCGTTGAACCCTATGGACAAATCATAGAAATAAAAACCTTGGATTACGTTCAACGCCAAACTTTTTTAAGGTCCACTTCCAATATTTTTCTCATTCTTACTTTGTTTAATATCTGTGCGTGGAAACTATTCTCTGGTTACGGTATGGTTAGGGGTAGACACATATTATACACATATTCCACTGTATCTGCATTGATAGGCCTGTGATCAGGGACAATTTCTGGAAAAACAATTTTTAAAACTACGGGCAGAGGTTTATTTTGCTTTTTGACAACTCGGTTTAGTTTATCCAATCACAGACATTCTCAAAAGGTTGTCTGCTCACCTGTTCTTTCGAGGTACCTCTCGTTGTCAATTGCCAAAACAGCCGCCGACCCTCAGCTGAGGTCCGGAAAACGGACGTTACAGCTCTTTATCTTCATCAGCTGTTTATCAAACAACCGACGTTCGGGGTCACCAATTGTTAGCGCGCGGTTCAGAATCGTCTGCATGGGAAGAGCCTTTGGAAGAATTCAGCCAACAACTTCTCTCGTTCTGGTAGATTTATTTCTCTGATTTCTCAAGCGCTGAGATTGCAACGCCAGGGGAGTCACAACAACTCTCCCTCTAACCAGGAAGTCCGGCCTTTACATACACAGATTTCATACATCATCCCAACTTTTAAATGGTGCTGAATTATCAAGGAGGGGGATAATTCCATCTCCTCCTTCTCTCTTCACAGAACTGAGCCCTGCGAGGCCAGTCCACGTCTTGGTTAGACTATTCGATGACATATGGGTGTGTTGTGAGAAGGCGCTATCTATTCTCGAGAAGCAGACATTCCCAGACACAAATGTCACCTTCTATGTGTTATTCTGAACTGAAGTAGCCTGACCAAAAGCATAACATTATAACAATATATAAGCATTTATATTATCAGATTCTTCCAACACTAACTTAATTCCCAGGACATCTGGTTGGACACTGACATGTCTCTCCACTTATTTAGAGATTGAGATGGGGACCTAAATGAATTTGAAAACCAAATAGACGAATACAACTAATTTAATTATCAGTAATTGAAAGGTAAATATGTAGCACAAGGCAGAGGATATTTTTTAACTTCATATCCAGACGACCACCCGCTCGATCGTGCTCTCTGCCCAACTCCGTCTCTCCTGACTTGGCCGAGAAAGAGAGGAAAGGGAGGGAGGGAGGGATCATCATGTGGGTGGTTCAGCTTTGTAACTCATGTCCTCATTGCTTAAGCACAAACACACGCACACACACACACACACACTTTCTATTTGATGTCATCCCACATTTATCGTCCAGTGACATTATCGCTGCTACATCCACTTATTAACTACACAGTTAAACAGTTTGCGTTCCTCGCTGGTCACTTGCTGAAGCAATCCCACCAACCAGTGACCCATGACTCAGAGCTCTATATTAGGAGAGACAAGGCAGACTAATTAAATTACTCCTCCAGCAATACAGTAACTGTTATCATTGTAATGACTATATTATATTCATAGAATTGCCTGCATGTGGCTAATTTGTTTGACTCATTTCTCATAATTATTATCATGGCTTTTGTGTTTCAGGGTCGTGAGCTGACTTTGACATCTATCTTCTCGACTCGTGTTTCCGTTTACTGATTGAGCTTCTGTTGCTCTTCTTTGACACGCGTTCCGTTTGGATGTCTTTAAAATGCGTCGTGACCTCGGTTTGGAAGAGTTCGACGCGGTCGTCGTGAGCATCGCCAGGTCCAAGCTGGTGGACTTCAAGGTAGCCAGGTGCGTGATCATGAGTGATGGACTCCGTCGTCAAATGGCTTTGATGCAAATCTCTCCCTTTAACTTGAATCTGTACTCCATCCCTCACTTACATTCACACGATGTGGATTGTGACACCGACCGAATGGGATCGAGTAGCTGAGATGAGGATTACCCCGTTGGGTTGCTACCACAAATGGTAAGAACCTGATTGGTCAGTTTGGGCTGCTTGTACATTTTCCTCCAAGCTGTTTGTTGTGAAGACGACTTCAAGTTGAAGAGAGACTCAATAACCGTCTCGCTCCGTGTGAACAACACAATGTAAACAGGGAAAGTACAAACAATACAGTACAAACGGATCATGTCCGATACAAGCTGTTGCTCTTTGACCAGGACGGGCAGTTTTGTAAAAGGATACAATGATGGATGCCACTTTCCGGTCACAGTCAGGAATGCTTTGTTAAAAGTTAAAGTTTCCACTTCCCGACAACCGAGACAGAGAGGAGCGAGAAGTTTAAACAGTCTGCTGAGGTTAAAGAGACACGAAGATTGTTGGCATTTTTTATTTTATGTCTGAAGGCAAATAAAAACGAAAGGTAACGTTCTCTTGTTTCACCTGGAACATCCTCTGTTTACCGTGGCTCGGTTTCAACTGCAACGTGTATAACACGCCATGCAGTAAATCCTCAGTGACACCTCTTCCCAGTAGTATGATACTGACTAATCTGTTTCTTTATGCGTTTTATTTCCTTACATTTTTTGGCCTTCAGGGTGATTTTTGTTCTTGTTCTCCAACCAGATAAAAAAAACAAAAAAACAGGCATGTGTTCTCACATGCCGGTATGCAGTTTCTTTTGGAGTCGGCTGTGTTTTGGCATCTATCGCATTTGGTCTGTCAGCGCTGTGTGACTGTGTTGAAGCAGAGTGAGGGCTAAGGATGAGTGTGTGTGTGTGTGTGTGTGTGTGTGTGTGTGTGTGTGTGTGTGTGTGTGTGTGTGTGTGTGTGTGTGTGTGTGTTTTAACAGGATGGGGCGTATCCACATGAATAAAAAAACAAATTCCACATTAATCAAAAACTAATCGTGGCAAACCGCAGGATCAAAGTACCCGTCAGCTTTAAAGATGGCTTCATTCCCTACGAACTTTCGAGAAGTCGCATTTAGCTCATCAAGAACTCCACTTCTACCCAGAGACGGCACGAGTACAGCAATGAAGAAGGTTCAGCGGCCTTCCTTTCTTTCTCTCTTCTCTTCTTCCCTGCTCCCTCTTTCCTTTTGCAAATAATGAACGGACTAAAATAAAGCTCAATATCTGACCTACATTGTAAGAGCCCGGTCCGAAGTAATTAATCTTTTTCGAAAAGCTTCTTAAGACAGGAAGCAAGTGCATACCACCAATTTCTTAATTTAAATTGAAGGCAGTGTAAGAGCTGACATGGCCGCACTGCCCCAGTCCTCATCTTTGGTCCTCGCCAGTTAGTCCAGCGCCTTCAAATCCACGCTAGTAGCAATATGGGTTTGAATGGTTTATTGCAAAAGTTATGAAGCGGAAAAGGGGTCGAGGGGCGAGGGATGTAGGGATGTAGGGATGTAGGGATGGGGTCGAGGGGGAAGGGATGGAGGTCGAGGGGTAAGAGGTAAGGGAAGAAGAGGGGGCAGAAGGGATGAAAGAGAGGGAAGGTCGGCGGGGTGTGATGGTTGGTCGGCGGTGAGTGATGGTTGATCGGCGGTGTGTGATGGTTGGTCGGCGGGGTGTGATGGTTGGTCGGCGGGGTGTGATGGTTGGTCGGCGGTGTGTGATGGTTGGTCGGCGGGGTGTGATGGTTGGTCGGCGGGGTGTGATGGTTGGTCGGCGGTGTGTGATGGTTGGGGTGTGATGGTTGGTCGGCGGGGTGTGATGGTTGGTCGGCGGTGAGTGATGGTTGGTCGGCGGTGAGTGATGGTTGGTCGGCGGGGTGTGATGGTTGGTCGGCGGTGTGTGATGGTTGATCGGCGGGGTGTGATGGTTGGTCGGCGGTGTGTGATGGTTGGTCGGCGGGGTGTGATGGTTGGTCGGCGGTGAGTGATGGTTGATCGGCGGGGTGTGATGGTTGGTCGGCGGTGTGTGATGGTTGGTCGGCGGGGTGTGATGGTTGGTCGGCGGTGAGTGATGGTTGGTCGGCGGGGTGTGATGGTTGGTCGGCGGTGTGTGATGGTTGATCGGCGGTGTGTGATGGTTGGTCGGCGGGGTGTGATGGTTGGTCGGCGGTGTGTGATGGTTGGTCGGCGGGGTGTGATGGTTGGTCGGCGGGGTGTGATGGTTGGTCGGCGGGGTGTGATGGTTGGTCGGCGGTGTGTGATGGTTGATCGGCGGGGTGTGATGGTTGGTCGGCGGGGTGTGATGGTTGGTCGGCGGTGAGTGATGGTTGGTCGGCGGTGTGTGATGGTTGGTCGGCGGGGTGTGATGGTTGGTCGGCGGTGTGTGATGGTTGGTCGGCGGGGTGTGATGGTTGGTCGGCGGGGTGTGATGGTTGGTCGGCGGGGTGTGATGGTTGGTCGACGGTGAGTGATGGTTGGTCGGCGGTGTGTGATGGTTGGTCGGCGGGGTGTGATGGTTGGTCGGCGGTGAGTGATGGTTGGTCGGCGGTGAGTGATGGTTGGTCGGCGGGGTGTGATGGTTGGTCGGCGGTGTGTGATGGTTGATCGGCGGGGTGTGATGGTTGGTCGGCGGTGTGTGATGGTTGGTCGGCGGGGTGTGATGGTTGGTCGGCGGTGAGTGATGGTTGATCGGCGGGGTGTGATGGTTGGTCGGCGGTGTGTGATGGTTGGTCGGCGGGGTGTGATGGTTGGTCGGCGGTGAGTGATGGTTGGTCGGCGGGGTGTGATGGTTGGTCGGCGGTGAGTGATGGTTGGTCGGCGGTGTGTGATGGTTTGTCGGCGGTGTGTGATGGTTGGTCGGCGGTGAGTGATGGTTGGTCGGCGGTGTGTGATGGTTGGTCGGCGGTGTGTGATGGTTGGTCGGCGGTGTGTGATGGTTGGTCGGCGGGGTGTGATGGTTGGTCGGCGGTGTGTGATGGTTGATCGGCGGGGTGTGATGGTTGGTCGGCGGTGTGTGATGGTTGGTCGGCGGGGTGTGATGGTTGGTCGGCGGGGTGTGATGGTTGATCGGCGGGGTGTGATGGTTGGTCGGCGGTGAGTGATGGTTGGTCGGCGGTGAGTGATGGTTGGTCGGCGGTGAGTGATGGTTGGTCGGCGGGGTGTGATGGTTGGTCGGCGGTGTGTGATGGTTGATCGGCGGTGTGTGATGGTTGGTCGGCGGGGTGTGATGGTTGGTCGGCGGTGTGTGATGGTTGGTCGGCGGGGTGTGATGGTTGGTCGGCGGGGTGTGATGGTTGGTCGGCGGTGTGTGATGGTTGATCGGCGGGGTGTGATGGTTGGTCGGCGGGGTGTGATGGTTGGTCGGCGGTGAGTGATGGTTGGTCGGCGGGGTGTGATGGTTGGTCGGCGGGGTGTGATGGTTGGTCGGCGGTGTGTGATGGTTGATCGGCGGGGTGTGATGGTTGGTCGGCGGGGTGTGATGGTTGGTCGGCGGTGTGTGATGGTTGGTCGGCGGGGTGTGATGGTTGGTCTGCGGTGTGTGATGGTTGGTCGGCGGGGTGTGATGGTTGGTCGGCGGTGTGTGATGGTTGATCGGCGGGGTGTGATGGTTGGTCGGCGGGGTGTGATGGTTGGTCGGCGGTGAGTGATGGTTGGTCGGCGGTGAGTGATGGTTGGTCGGCGGGGTGTGATGGTTGGTCGGCGGGGTGTGATGGTTGGTCGGCGGGGTGTGATGGTTGGTCGGCGGTGAGTGATGGTTGGTCGGCGGGGTGTGATGGTTGGTCGGCGGGGTGTGATGGTTGGTCGGCGGGGTGTGATGGTTGGTCGGCGGTGAGTGATGGTTGGTCGGCGGTGTGTGATGGTTGGTCGGCGGTGTGTGATAGTTGGTCGGCGGTGTGTGATGGTTGGTCGGCGGTGAGTGATGGTTGGTCGGCGGGGTGTGATGGTTGGTCGGCGGTGAGTGATGGTTGGTCGGCGGGGTGTGATAGTTGGTCGGCGGTGTGTGATGGTTGGTCGGCGGGGTGTGATGGTTGTTCGGCGGGGTGTGATGGTTGGTCGGCGGGGTGTGATGGTTGGTCGGCGGGGTGTGATGGTTGATCGGCGGTGTCCCCGTGGCTGGTGGGAATGGGGAAGGGGAGACTCGTGGATTGGGGTAGTCTTGTCTGAAGCTTCAGAGAACGGAGTCCCCCGTTGTTCCTGTGAGAGGGAGAGAACAATATGTTAGAAACAAAGGGGTTGGGGGGGGGGGGGGGGGGGTGAGACAGAGTCCAAGGTGGGATGAACAGGTGTGCTGGACTTAAGTACTTACGTGCACCGGAAGTGAGCTGCGTTCGGGGCGTGGTCATTGCTCCCGAACTAAGTTTTGTAAAACAGCATTTATCGGACATCTGAGCACGAGGCTGCCGTGGTCCCGACATCTGGCCTTGGGCCAATTTGATTTGACTTTTACGGTTTCACGGTTCAGCCAACACGTGGTTTGGTATAGTTCTCTTTTCGTAGTCCACATTAAGCTCGTTTTTCATAACAGTCGCGATAAAGATAAGGTTTTTTTTAAACAGTCCGTGTGCAAAGGAATGTGTAAGTGACTGTGTTTACCTCCAAGTGTTTATCGCAGTTTTATGGCCAGATCAGATTTATGAGGCCTGTTGTGCCCGTGGGAAATAGGCGGCAGGGGGGGGGGGGGGGGGGCAGGAACGTGTGACATACAGCGCTGTCCTTGCATAGTCCCGTCTTGCATCCAGAATCAATGGACCTTTCTAATCGAGGTGGCGCCGGTAAAAAGGAATGAATGCTTTCATCAATATGTTTCGCACTGCGCTGTTATATCGTGTAATATATATACGCTTGTGCTATTTTCACGTGACGATTTCAAGTGTATACTTTATGGTAATTTCTTTGCTTGACAAATCTGTGGGTAACGTGACCCATGAAGACCAGTTGTTGTGTTTCACTGGGATGATATATAGCCTGGAGGTCCGGAGCAAGTCAGTACTTGACCGCTGGGCTTTGCAGAGATCAAATCTTCCTCTTACCCCTGGCTAACCCGGAGCTACCTCCCATGAATCCTGCTTCTTTTTTTTTTTTTTACGACTCGGATGTTTAGTGTCGACAAAAAAACGGACACAACGTGAACTTTGGAGCTTTCAAAAGGCGTCTTGACACTTTGACAGCCACAGATGGAAAAGTCTTATCACGGTGCACACCCTGTGATTACTCTTATTTCTGTTCAGCGAATAGATTAATGCATGGAGGTTATAAATAAACAATGGTTAAAAAGGACATTATTGCTACCTAGGGTTGCAAAATTCCGGGAATATTCAAAGTTGGAAACTTTCCACGGGAATATACGGGAATTAACAGGAATAAACTGGGAATTTTGGGGTAATTTAACTGTATGTACCTTGTCATAAGCAGACATGCATGCAAACATTTATAATACAACTTTTAAAAATGACATTTGAATAAAAAAAGGTGTATTCCCTATGTTCACCACCCCCCAACCCAAATTGTTTTTGGGGTGTTTTTCCCTGAATCCTTTCAGGTCTAAATGCTTTCTTCCAGGACCTCATCAACGTCCTCCTCACTGCTGTAAAAAGTTAGTCTACTGTATACAAATAAACTTGGTATTAAAATGAACATGGCTTCAGTTTACCAAGTAATCAATATGCTAGGTGATGACAAACAGTGTTGGGAAAGTTCACTTTCTACATGAACTAGTTCAGTTCATAGTTCACACATTTTAAAATGAACTAGTTCAGTTCATAGTTCATAATTCAAAATGTTGAACTAAGTTCACAGCTCCAAAAAATGAACTAGTTCAGTTATTTTTTTCAATATGTTGCGAGCTATAATTAAAATCTCTATCTGTCTGCAATACCGCTCTTGGCCTCTCCGCAACTCGGCGCTCTCACACTTGCCAGGCATAGGACTGAAACGTTCAGACGCAACACTGATGACAAAGACGTTCAAAAACAACAGAACGTTTTATGTTTATGTTTCTGGCAGAAACATAAACAGCTGCATTCAGGGCCCAGCTGAGCTCGGCGTGCATAGTCTTGTTCTCAACTACATTTAAGTTCCCTGTTATATGCTCTTGCAAAAAAAACTTAGGCACATTTTCTTTTGTGCAAAATTCCCATGGAAACTTGCCGCCCCTTTGCAACCCTATTGCTACCGTATATATATATATATATATATATATATATATATATATATATATATTGCGGGCACTGCACAGACATGCAGACTTATTCTTCTTGAATGAATGTATGGATGGTTTTGCGGGTTATGATCCTTCCAATGCAGGTTGCAAAAGGGTCCGATGCTCTGATAGCCCTCATTTTCTGCGATTAGCCTGGAGGAGGAAGCCAAGTTTACACATTTCTTAGTTCATTTTCAGTTCAAGGAGCATAATAGGATGAAAGAAAGGGATTTCAAAAGGTCGGTGTACGTCCTTGATTTAACTACCTCTTTTTTTCATCATGGAGAGATAACTATTGCAATGTTATGTTTTCATTTGGAACTAAATATGTGCGCTTCATGCAACTTCAAAAGCATTCGTATGCTCATCCCCGCCGCTGTAACAAAAGCAGAGAGCAGGAGACAGATGACTGTGAACAAAGCGCCGCTGTCCGGGTTCGATGGAGGTGACGCGTCGCTTCATGCTCGATTTCACTGGCCAATCAGAAGCTCAGTGTCTGCAGGTTGAAAGGTTAATAGCTCATTAGCGGACGCTCTTTTTTGATGTGGCTGATGATCACCATTGTTTGCCATTGCCACCTGAAGCTTTCTGAGATATCTGAAGAATGCAAATGCTTTTTGAAGAATGAGCAATCAAGCTTGACATTGGGTTTTGTTTAGGATAAGAGTTTTTGATTGTATGCGAATCGTCCGTTGAGTTATGTTTCTATCTCTGTATTTTTGGTTTATACGTGTAGAGAATTCATTTATAAGCCACATTCCAGTAGCCAGAGATACACTTGACGAGTATTGATTTTACATGCCAGCTGTGCAGAGGGTGAGCCAAGGGTTTAAATGTTTTCATTCAGCAGTTCAGACTTTTCCAAAACACATTTGTAGGGTTTACGGCCTGAGGCAGTTTCTCTGTCTGACACCATCAATGAGTAATTGAATAAAAGGCTTGTAGAGATGTTCAAAAATAACCCGGCTGCTCTCAGTTAACTTTAATTTTGACGCAAGTAATAATAAAAAAAATAAATAAATAAACTGTATTGTTGCAGAAAGACAGAAGGGAGGTTTTCAACAAATCATTTCTCTGAAGAGCTCGGAACGAACGGTGGATCTTAAAACTGCGTGAGCTTTTAATCTCTTCAAGAGCTAACTGTTATGCTATCAGTTAATGCTAACTGATGTGAGGAACGAGAAACTGATGGAATCCCAGTGCAGCCCCACAAACCGTTGTCTTGATCTTATATTGCACACGTTAAAGTGCTCAAATGTTTCGAAATGTGGCTTCTCGCCCAATAACATAACGATTAAATTGAGATTGCATTATTCAGATAATCAAATAATGTTCTTCCCTAGTCATAATAATAATATAATTATCTAGAGAAAGGTTTTGATATGAGAAGATAATGTTACACACTAATTAAAGTCAGATTTCTTCTCAAGTGATTCATGACAAGCTAATATCGTGTGCATCTATCTCTCCGTATAGCGTTACCTTTGCCAATCGCAACATACCTCTATAAATGTCCCATCTCTGCTGTGGTGCAGTCTGGGTAATCATTAGCGACGTGTGTCTTAGTGCACCCAGACGTGAAGCTATATCGCAGAGCAGCTGTGTGGGCTCTGTAGTCTGAAGGCAACAAGACCAGAGGAGACATCAGACTCGGAGCAGGTCATTAAATGAGACGATGGAGTCACTGTCAATATTTGCACAACGCGGGCGTTTAGATGAACCTATTAACCCCATCTGGGCAATGCAGTCAGTACGCTGAGCTCTCTTTTCTCTTTCTCTCCCTCTGTCTTAATATTTAGGTGTCTGACTATTCTCGCTGACAGGGTTAACTGTGGGGTAACACGATTGAGACTGCTTGCAGCTGGGGTTCCTTAGTGTTTACAGGTTTTATGCCAGCAGCTTTAAAAAGGTTTTCTGGCCTCCCTGATGCTTACATTGTCCAGTCTCTAGCAACAACACGCTTGAAAGCCATAATTGGGAATTCTTACTCTTGCATGCTCACAACTTGAATTTCTAGATAAAAGGTAATATCTTTGCTACATCTTCCCAAAATAAAGGCACATTCTGGTCCATTTGAAAATGCAGTGTTTATAGTCAGTCATCGCCATCTAAATCTCCATCAGTGCACTTGGAAGAGCAGATTAAAAAAAAAAACACTAAAATGAAAATTGACACATTTAATAGCAGCGGCTGAACTGCGTTAAACGCATTAATAAAACAGCTCTTGTCTCCTCGCTGTCTCCCTCGCATCAAGATAGTTTGGCCTCGTTGCATTTCCAATTGATGAAAAAAAACGACTTGAGGTAAACTTAGCTCGGCTTGCAGTGATCTGGAGATGAAGAGGAAGAGAGGAGGAAATAGGCTGTTACATCCAATCAGAGGATGCAGGCGACACATGTGACTTCACTACCGATGAATCAGACGGATTAGAAAAGTATCCTGGCATCTTGTTTGAGCAGATAAGAGTCTGGGGACTGGAAACTTCTAGGACTTCTGTGTGTCGGTGTGCATGTCTCTGTATGTGAAGCTTTTACTTGGCGTAAGCAACCATCTCATCCAGCTTCTTTCTGAACTTTGGTCAGTGGAGTGTTTGCTGAAGGTGTGACTCAAGCGTTCCTTATTACAGACTTGAGCAGCCACCAGGACTCCGCTCATCAGTCACCAGAGACGGGTTTGGAGGCTTGGGAAGACAAACAAAGACACCCACTACAAACACCGACTTCTTGGCTGGTCTCAGCTCCACATCCACTGTGAACATCCACCGGGGAGACTGGGGCCACTGGCCAGGGTCAGTGAGGTTGAAATAACACAGCTACTTCAGTTTGACCCCTCAATTAGGGCACAACCGCCATCCTTCATTTGATCTGCCAGCAGATATCACGTCTGGCTTACTTAGCCCACTGACAGATGAATGCCTGTAATTGGATCTTACGCATTAATGCATGCATGTATCTATGTATCAATCTATTTCAGGGGTGCTTTGTACCACCGACAAATCCAGATTCAAAAAAAATAATTGCAACAAACTAAATGGTAATATTCGCAAAATACATGGCATGATTACTGTGCAGCAGTTTCAGTCAAAGACATAATTGTGGGAGTGCACAGAGGGATTTCTCACCCGCTGACTCCATAAGAAATCCCCTGGCACTTAATAAGATACTTATGCTTTAGCAAAGACCCGATTTCAAAGACAAAATGATCAAACACATGTAATATCCTCATTTTGGGGCGATTGCCTCTTCGTGTATATGCACGAAGAGAGGATAATCTCCAATGTTTTCAAATCATTTTTTTTTTGTGCCACTTTGTGTGTAATTATCCTCACGTGCCTGCTCATGTGCAAGCTCTCTTAAATGATCTGCATATTTTCATCTCTGACTCAAATGTGGGAAGTGTGTATTTGAAGCCCATAAATGGACCAGCCGCCCTGTAAGCACCGCTCCATGCTTCCCCACAGTGATGCGTCTCGGCACTGTCACACGACTCTCTAATCTGGAGGAGCTCTGCTCAGGCCTCAAACACTCTCCGACTCACTGTTGTATAATTAAAGAAGAAGTGTTTGCCTCAGTAGCCTCCTCAACCTGTTGTTGGATTAGAAGGTCTTTGTTGCTGGCTAGTGGCCACACAGCTTTTGAATCAGTCCTGCTAAACTCGGCGATGTCGAATATGACATCAAAGTACTGTAATTACTATTTATAGAATATCTCTAAGTGCTGGAAACTCACTTTACAATTGCCTATGTTTGGATATCGCTGTAGCTTTTCCAATGAAAGCTCGTAATGTGTAAATTATGTACAGCTGTTATTCCATTTTAACATGTTGTATTTGGAGGTGTCACCAGCTCTGGGTCGTTGCATATAGTCACCTGGATGTTTATTTATTTGAGCATCCGCCACAAAAAAAAAAAAGGATCCTAATTGACTTTTCATTGGAATTTCTGTCGTGGTTCATGTCACCCGTTAAGAGGTTGTGGCCATTTCACATATTTCTGTGAGACCCGGTTGAAAAGGAGCAGGAGGTCCGGTGTGATGTGGCCCTCTGTGTCGTTGGTGAAAGGAATGCCAGAACCTTTTTAGACAGAAATCAAATGGGGACCATATTAAAGTACCAAATGTTAGAGCTGCTTCCCAAATCCCTGCATAATATTTATCGTACCAGATTTTAATGTGCTGAAAAATAGCAGATTTTCTTCTTCTTTCTCTCCCTGTGTAACCGCGTCCCTTCTTACGCGACGGTTATGAGTGGTAGAGTCTCGCTGTTGCCACTCAATTATTTACAAGACACTGTTTTAATTAAGTCTGAAGTTACAGAAGCATCAAATATTATCCAGGGTCACTTGGGATGAGGGAATATACACTTTAAAATAACTTTTCTTAAACTTGACTGAAAATAGGATTTTTTATTTTTTTTTGCCGGAGGAAACTGTTTCACATCTGTGCTCTGCAGAGCAGGGGGGGGGGGGGGGGGGGAGGGGGGATGAGTGATTTAATGTCAGTGGGATTTATTTTCACATTCATAATTTAGATATAACGCATTAATTTGATGCACGAGTGTGTTTGTAAATTAGTTGCGTGTGTAGTCATGTGTGAAGTCGTGTGCCTTCGTGGTCATGTGTGTGTCTGCGCAAATCCGATGAGAGGAAAAAACTTTTTTTTGTTTCTCCCCTCCTCCCCCCCCCCCCCCCTGTCATCTTCACCCTATATGTCTTCAGGTCTCCCTGCGAGTTTTAGGCATTTCGAGGCAGGAAATGGAGCTGGGAGATTCCATTCGCACGGCGGGGGTCTAAGGCGGATGCAAGTGGCAAGATTTAACGGCAGGGGTCAAGGGTCAAAGGTGCCTCTAGGTTCCAAATGTGCAACTTTGCCCAGATCCTGTCCGGGCTGCCGTCAAAGTGGGCAGCCAGCCGCTCACTAATGTGTATTAGCAAGACAAAGGGTGAGGAGAGGGGCGGGCATGAGACGGGCTTTGATTTCTCAAAGATTTATGGGCGTGATGAAATCAGCTTTGAATAAACTGGACTTGCCCATTTTCTTTATCGTTCAGCCACATCTGAAAGCTTCGGGGTTTGTTCCGGGAGACAGACACCCCGGATAAAAAGGCAACAAATCTAAAGAGAAAGAAGAGAGGAGGGCCGCAGCATCCTCTGAAGTCCTTCACATGTCCTATTCAAGGACCCATCAGCTGGCCGCACCCCCATTGTATGTGGCGCCTCACGACCATTACTGCCTCACCAGATGAATTCCCAACCGTAGACTTATGGAAATGATCCTGACGCGTTCCTGGGATACCAAGAAAACACTTGACGGGGCTACATGTAAAAAAAAAAAAGGTGAAATTTCCTGGTTTAACAGTGTTGATGTATGTATACAGCCACCAAAGTAAGCACCCAGTGGATGGTGATGAGGGTGGCTTCCCCTCAATCCCCTCTTCCCCATCCTGCATGCCCTGCAGTAAATACTAAGTGCCCCCCGGTGACCCTCCCAGTGATAAATAACCCTTAAGGTTAACCACGTTTGAAATGGAGCTGTGAGGCCCATTATAGGCCTCGGGAGTTTTTCCTGACATCTTCAATATGTTATCTGTATGCCCAGGGACTTTAGCCAGAGCAACATGAACTGGCCCCTCTTTTGTGTCAGGAGACAAGGAAAATCTCTTTTTGACCTGAGAGTGTTGCATTTTAATCCTCTTATCTGCATGTTCAGCGTACGATATTCACACCGGTTACATGGGTGGATTCACACCGGATTGATTGTGCGTGGGTGTGGTTAATTCTGTTCTCCTGGAGATCGTACCGCAGCCGTGCACATGAGCATACACGTGTGTGTGTGTGCACAGATGGCATCGGGTTAGCATGGTTCCATGGAGTCTGGTAGGAGGCTAAAAAAAAAAAAGAAAAGAAAAGAAGATTGGTTTGTATCTCTTCCCGGCTGCTGGTGATGTCTGCGAACATGTCGGGAGTCTTAAGATGAGCTGATTCATGTCGGTGTTGGAAGTGAGATTAAACTGACATGAATAACATGTATTTCAACAACACCGCACATTTACATAAAGATAGCCATATCTTCAAAGAAAGGAAAATGTGTGTGTTATCACAGCTAAATTAAATGAGTTGTTTTAGATACATACTTTATAATTTATGTACACATAATTATACGTTTTTCAATAGTTAATCTTCATAATCTAACAATGTGTGGTTAATACTGTAATGCTTTGTTCACGTGGCCTTTTCACTATCACGCTATTTCATTTATCCTGACAGGAAGTTCAGCTTTTGTTCCGTGTAGTTTTTGTACCATAAACTTTATTTCTGACGGACAGTACAAGACATCTATAAACTGCTTTTGATCAAAGAGCAGAATCCTATTTAATAATCCACCTCTGAGAGGGAGAGAGCACGACAGAAGATTAATGTCACGTTACCAAAAGTATCGTATCCTCTCAACTGAGAGGGGAAACATATCTTCTTCCATTTGGGAGACGCAGTCATATGTTTCATAGCATATTATTTAAACAAACACTCACATAGTTGTTGATAGGTTTTTTTTCTTCAAAAAATAATACAAATAACAAGAAAAGTGTGTTGCAGTCTCCACCTGGTGGAATCATAATTAATGTGAGCGTTCTCTCGCTCCGCTGCTTTATGTGGTCTCAACACAACGTAATATAAAAGATTAGGACACGCTGGCCTTTGGTTGTTCCTAGTGGAACGTAAAACAAAGTACATTTAGCATGTGCATGCTTCTTTATGCTTCTAATTACTCAACTAATTACTCATGATGTGCTATTATAGGCTAAGCTGCAGCAGTATAAACAAGTGGACATGTGCTCCACCTTTCCCAGCTGCAGCATTAATGATGCTAACACAAAAATACATCATTATTCTGAAATGGTTCTTTAACTTTTGCTACTATAAATTATATAGGTGCCTTTGAGTAAATAATTTAAGTATTATTATTGTGATGCTTATGTATTTTTTTTATATATATATATACTGCAGTGTATCTGCCGTGTATGTCCTGGTGATGAATATTGTATCGGGAAGATATGGAGGGGAGAATAGTCAGGGAAACATATCAGGCACAATGATTGGTGTCTTTTATGAGAAGCTTGACATAAATGTGCAGCCAATGATCTAAATATGTTATTCACTTTTCCTCACATAGATGCTTCTGAACCATTTAACACTTGGGTTTTATGTTTTTTTTTGCTGATAGTGGACGATAATCATGCCCTCAAACATAGCCAGATGGTGATATTTGTAATCTCAAAGTGTTTGCGGTCCGGTTAAATGTACAGTGATGTTGAACCTTTCAAAAGCTTTGATGTCCCACACTAAGACATGCTTCTGTATTTAAACTGAACTTTAAAAAAAATAAATAATAATAATATCATATATATATGACTATGTACATGGTTCCCCGAGGAGAATGTCCTGGTGGTGTTTTGTGTAGCAGCTCCACCATGTGGTACAATTCAGCCATTACAGGTAGCCGCTGGGAACAAGGTGAGTCAACCATTACATATCATACAGTAAATATATCAGCTAGTATAAGTTCAGAGTAAAACCACTGAACAATAGAAAGGGTCACTGTGTGACACCAAATGTGTACTTATTTAACACACCTCTGTAAATTGTGCATATGGCTGGAGCGTTCAACAGTAAGAATTATTAATTTCAAAGGTTTTATTTAAAAGAATACTGACAAAAATGCAAACTGGGGTTTGTACAAAGCAAATTAATCACAGGGCACACGACACACTTGCAACACAAAGTAGGCTATACATTTCAAGAATAGTAGATTAAAGCACCATTTTTCAAAACTAGATTACAAAATGCAAAACCAAAATAAAGACATTAATTGGCATATCAAGTACAATGATAATAAAAACGTCATGAGTTTATTAAGACTTCTTAAAATGTCTGTAGAGTTTCTCATTTCCTTCAAAGAACAACACAGATATTCAGAGTAAGGCACGTGATTCAAAGCATTGGGACACTCAAAATAAAGAGAATTTAAAGCTTGATACTCTGAGATTAAGGGACATCTCTTTGGCACAGCTGCATGATTTGTGAGAGACAAAAAAAAGTCTATCACGTAAATGAGCATGACAATGTTAACTTGACAACAATATGTACAAAATGTATGTAAAAATGTTATAAATATGTCTAAAAACCACAGACACTATGTACATCTTTGTACTGAAGCAAGGCAGAGATTACTCGTCTTTGGTATCACACATGATGGATTTGTGGAAGTCGGGCGCCAGCATGCGACAAGAAATCACATTTAAGAACACTCTTTTAAGACAATCTGTCACTGCAGGTCGACGTGTATTATTTAACACTGTTTGAAAAATCGACAAAGCAAACAGGTGCGATATATTTCAGGATGTGATGGGGGACTTAGTGGATCCTGAAATACAGCTACATGTATCCCCTGCAGTGATAAATGTCTCCAATTTAGTGTTGAAAATGATTGGTGACACATGCACTTTTGTCGTATTGTTGGGATGTCAGTCAATGGTCTGTGGGCAGTAGGCACAGTGCGATGTTGTTGTAAGGGGGGGGTCCCCTTACTACCCCTCCTCTTTTCTCCTCTGCTCTCTCTCTCTTTCGCTCATTCTTTCTTCCTCAGGACGATATAAATGAGCCCGCTGATGAGACACAGAGGGAACGCCACCCAGGCCAGCACGTAAGCGTAGCCGAATTGAACGCCGGATCCGTCATCCGGACTCATCACGGTGTAGATGATGGCCGCGCACATCACAAACACACCTGGGGGGGGGGCGAGAAGAGAGGTGAGGGGGATCTGAGGGCACAACGCAGACGACCTCCGCTACTCCACCCCACATCTGCTCAGGGGGGAGTGGGGGGGGATGTGACCCGGTCGGCGTGCGATGACGTCATACTCACTTGCCAAGATCTGGAAGACGGCCGTGAAGAAGAAGCGTCCGCCCTTGACCAGTTTGAAGAGCTGAAACACGAATGCAATGAGGGAGAAGAAGCAGAAGAGCAGGGACAGGATCATGAGGGCCTGCACCGCCTGGATCCAGTCTGGAAGACGAGATGGAGAGCATTCATTTAAACACATTCAGCACTTTTAAAAAAGGCAATAAAAAGGCATAACTTAGGCAGTTTTTTTTTTCACCCAGGAATGCCGACTAACCTTCATTGCTGGCGGGCTTGCAGTGGTAGCCTCCATTAGTTGTCATGCAACTGTACCATAGATCTGTGGTACTATCCCCACCTACAGACCAGGCCTGGTAAACACAACAACACAGTGACATTCAAACACACTGCAGCATCCACAGCACGGCAACGACAGATAATACAGTTAAACCACAGTCCTGCTTGTTCACACCACGCCCCCCCCCCCCCTGTTCTATTCTGCTTTTGTTGAAAAAGGGGGGAATTGAATAAAGTGGAAAGAGGACAACTTACGCTGGCTGCCGTCGACACAATGAGAAGAACGAGAATGATTAAGTGCAAAACAAGCACTCCGAGCAGGAAGAGCAGCATCTCGCCAAGTGGATCTAGAGTGAGAGAAAAACAAGTCAATCCACGTGAGTTCACCGTCTCTTCAACAGCAAAAAGAAACCCGTTATAAGCGTGCAGCCGAATGGGAACTCATCTGGCCGCCAGAGGGCGCTATTTCCTCACTTGTTTCACCAACCCGCAGTGTTTACCTCAATGTGAAAGTCTCCTCTTACACGCAAACGTAGAAAAAGGAAGGAAGGAACTCTAATGTCTTCCCGATGGGGTCTAACTTGGTCAATGTTTGAGTTTCAAGTCAGGCTGCTGTCATGAAAACTCTCGAGCTTGATGTCACGATGTTGAACTTGAGATCGATCCCTACAAGATGATCCCCCCCAAAAAAACAAAACAACGACGTCGCTACAACTATTGATCCGCGCGCGACGCGTGTTTAACGCGTGACGAGCTCGAGAGAAGGCGGTCGACGGGACTCGAGAGAGGCTGTTCCCCGAGTAATCAATGCCAGCTGCTGTGGAGAACCCAAGCGCGAGCCATCCGCACGAGGCACACATTCCAGCGTGTGTAGTGCCGCCGCCGCCGCCGCCGCCGCCATGCGCGAGCCTCGAGCGCAACTTAAAACTCTGGTACGCGTATGTCTGCGGCGCGCACGCGAGTCACGCAGGTAAAGTAGCGACACACAAAGTCGTGGAAGGAAAATCACCCCCCAACCAAAAAAAAATAAAAGTCGATTTAAATTTAGTCCAGAGGTGGTGACGTCCTGTTGTGTGATTCGAAAAAAAACAAAAAGAAGGAGGAAAAAAAAAGTAAATAGACCTAAAAACTGACTAAAACGGAAAGAAGTCCAACACATTATTCCAACTTACAAACAGGCGAAGCACAGAGGGGTTTGTATCCGTGAGAAGAAAAAAGGGAGTGCTGAGAGTCGGGACAAGTATCAGCGAGGTTCTGCTCCTCTCGACTCCTTTCTCCTTTCTCTCTGCAGCTACTATTCCAGATGTGGCGCACACACCCCAGTCAGACTCTGTCTCCGCCCGAGAAACACCGCCCTGCAGGCCCCGCACGTCACCAGAGGCCGGTCCTAGAACCCCTTTTTTCTTTTTTTCTTTTTTTTTCTTTCTTCTTCCCGTGGAAGCCTATCATCTGGATTGTTCTTTAAATCCATAGGATTGTTTGGAGATTCCTATGTGCAAACTGCAAAGCCGTAAAAAAATATATATAAATATGACTCTCTGCGTTTATGCCCGAAAGACATCCATTATTTCCCTCCTAACACATCAGTATGACATAATCAGTAAACACAATACAATGAAGGCATGCTGTGTCTGTGATTCTCAGTGATTTTATGATATACTGTATTTATAGTGAATTTATTATTAAAAAGAGCCTGATCCTGCCTCCCAAGGTGTTAACTGTTCCGCAATATATATGTTAATGTTTGTTCCTCTATAGGCCACACCTGAAATCCTAACAATGGCACTAGCTGTCAGGACATCGAGGATGGCTTGATGATCTTTTCCCAGATGGTTGGAGGTGACTGGACAGCCCTCTGACCTCCATTGACTTGGCAGAACTCAAATGTGCAAACTGAGCTTCATAAACCACACATGTCCAGAAGTGTTCGGTCCAGATGGTGTGTGTGTGTGTTTGTTTGTGTGTGTGTGTGTGTGTGTGTGTGTGTGTGTGTGTGTGTGTGTGTGTGTGTGTGTGTGTGTGTGTGTGTGTGTTGTGTGAACGAGCCAGCCCTCCTGAGGCCCTCGCGGTATGCCCAGAATGCCTGCGTGTGTGAAGCAGTCCTCCTGTTTACTCCTGCGTCTGCAGAGAGAGACGGGAGAGTCTGTCCAGCGCCCAGAAGGAGTTAACGCACTGCAATGTTTCGGTCATGCTAAATTGATGGAACGGCTCGGGTCTCGTATGCACACACGATTCAAGGATGAGTGCCAAAGATCGCCTGCCACAGCCCGCCGTGGCTCTGCATCCCCCATCACGCTGCTGGCCTCGCAATGACAACGTTGTAAACAAACCAGAATCCCAATGACAGCAGTGACAAGAGAACACATTCGCTGAAACCACCCGAGAACAAACCTGATAGTGATCAGCAACCTGCTGGTAGAGAGCACAGCCCGTGCCCCCCTCTCTCTCTCTCTCTCTCTCTCTCTCAGTTTTTTGGCGCATCAGGTGGATTCCTGTGGCCTGTATTAGTAAACATATGAGGGGAGGAACTGTAAGCTGCTGCCCAGGCTCGCTGTGGGATGGAGGGGGCAGAGAGAGAGAGAGAGAGACGACCACTCAGCTGGACGTGATGCTGTTTATGAAGATGTAATTGGTGCAGTGGTCAGGTGGAAGGCAGCGCCAGCAGCAGGGCGACAAGTCAAACCTGGCTGCCCGGCTGGAACAGGTGTGTGAGGGGAGACTATAAATGTCTCACATGCTCCTCTTAATCAGCTGGAGGATTCACACACACTGCTGCACCGTTACTCACAAAGTGGATCTATGCAAAGCAGAATAGTTTATGTCTTAACAATCAAAGAGATCGCTTACACACTCAAAGGTCTTGTGTTGCTGTCCGTTAGGAGCTCGAATGATACGGCTGTAAATGAAGTTTCACTGCAGTGGACAAAGTGCCCCACCTTTTTTTTTTCTGCAGCTTTATTCGTTTTAATAAGCTGTGAAATTGCACTAATTATATCATGGAAGAGTGGTTGGATACTTACTAAAAAACATGCACATATTGCCTTTTTAGTGAATCCCATTTTTTTGTGAAGACACTCTAAAAAATGTGTGTAGATTCTCACTTTTTACCCTGCGTGCTTATTGGTGCAGCCGGGGAATGCAACCACACCTTTGAATAGTTATGATCTGTCTTACATGGCTGAAAGCACTGGAAACCATCAAAAAGCATTGGCCCTCAAACCCATTTTAGGAAAACACACGGCTCCTCTTCTTTAATTCTTCTTGTGAAACGTGTGTGTGTGGGATTACAAAGCAAACAGGCCGGAGTCGCTCACCGCCGGTAACTTTAGTCACAGCCATTGTGGCGAAGCTGCAGTTGAAATTTAAAACCGACACACCCTTCATTGAGAGATTCACCCGGCGAGCTGTTTCAGAAAGCTGCTCATTTAAAAAGTTCAAGGTTTGTGGATGTAAACTGGAGTATTTTCTCTTTCCCTACATGGACCTCGTCGGTGCTGCACCTTTAAACAGCACCGCAAGCAAGACAGCTGACCTAAATCAAAGTCAGAGTCATAAGTAATGCTCTGACTCTAAAATCTCTTTAATAGGAAACCATATAATACATTTAAGATAATACATTTACTGTGTGGATAATGAACGTGTCGCCTATATTCTTACAATTATCAATGATTTTGTTCTTGGCTATATGGCCACTGAGATGTGTATCTACATTGTGTATAGCTACAGTGTGTTTGGAGGTGTTGAGGGCTGGGAGTCATGGCGATGAGCTAACTTTCAGTTTCGTTTTTTTTTTTTTTTGGGCACCAATGCAAATCATGTCAGGTTTATGATTTGCGTATTCAAAACCACGGTCGGGCCAGTGCTTAACTCTAAAGTCCGGTCAGGGCTTGTGTTGCAGCGCAGGTGTGTGATCGTAATGGCTCGCTGTCTGGTGACACAGTGAGTCAGCCGCAGTGTAAGCCCGGCCCTGGAGTCCAGCGCCAGAATGCAGGAGGGGCCAAATGACTCACTGTTGCAGCTCCAATAGCAAACGCAGGACTGAGAGAGAAAAGAGTGAGATAATTAGGATTTGGACATGACCCCGGCTTGGCTGCTTGGAAAACGTCTTCATGGGACAGATGGACAGTCAATTTTACTTGTGGGAATATGAAGGAATGGTGCAACGCCTCGTTGCTCCTTCACGTATGGAAGCCACTGCCAGAAACGGAGGAAACACTAAAGCTCTGAAGTCAGCCTGGTCAAATGTCATCTGGAGTAGCTGACAACGCCTTACCGTAAAAACAAAACGATATCTCACTGGACATCTCTGAATCATCACAGCTGGAAAGCATTGGGATCTACACAGCTGCTCAGAGAGCTTGATCACTTTTTGATATAGCTTGTGTTAGTTCGGCTTGTGCGTGTCGTGGCCTGGTCTGATTTGAAATGTAGTGTCAGACGCGTCACTCAAGTCTCCTCGAAAACCATCGACATTCGTGTGACATTCCTCTCACGGATGCATTCTCTTGCTTTCCGGGATGCGCGTGTCTCTTTTACCTTCCGCTTCCCGATTCTCAGAGGCTTGCCGTGGCCTCTCCGTCGCCGCTCTCGGTGTGTTTTGCGTTTCACACCACATCGTGACTATCGGATGACATCCCACGGAACCACGCAGGAGGAGCTGGAGAGGAGCCCTCCAGAGCCAGACCCGGGTTAGAGGATGGCACACGTGTAGCTGGGCCGCGTGCAGCTGTTCACACACAGTGACACTGGTGCTAGACTGCATGCTTACACGGACCCTAAACGTGCACTAACTGCACTCACAACTGCACGCTCACTGCTGACCAGGCCTCAAGCTGTAATACGCAATGTCTGCTCCACTATCAAAAGCATCTCTGCAGTGTGTGTGAAGGCCACACGCAGGTCCGTGTGCAAGTGATGGATCACATTAGAGCATCCGTGCCGTGCGTGCCCCCGCCTCACCGGTCTCATTTTAAACTCCGAAGCTCCAAAATGCACCGTGTCCGAGATGAAGATCTCCATTGGTTGGGCGTGAAATCCGATAAAGCAGGCCGAGATGTTATAGAGGGGAGAAAGCTTTGTTTCTATCCCTTTTTTAAAAACAGGCCTGTCCCTTCTTGTGAAGGAACGGCAACTAAATAAATCAGAAACATACGGCATGAGAACTCCAGATTGTGGCACCCTAGTGATCCTAAACATGTGCTAATCATTAGCCCCTGGCTTCCTGTTGGAGCCGATGTCATCAGCACACACATCCCAACAGCAACAGGCACGACCAGCATAGAAACTGTTCCTTCGAATCAGAGGGAAACTGGCCTCGGGGGTTTGGAATGGTGCAATAAAAAGCTGTGAAAGAATTTGAATCATTTCTAAACAAACACGATCTCCATGTTAGTTCATTTTAATTCCAATCGAATATGTCAGCACTCTGTGGTCATGCGATTCAGTGTGCTGATCTGCAGCTAAAAAAAATACCTCTTCAACTCCCAATAATTCTTGTCCTCTCGTGAGCGGTGGTTTTCTCATTCCTGCTGAGCTGCTATCTTTTCCAAAGCAGTGTATCTGTGAAGGAAGAGCTGCGTCTAGAGTGAATATTTTCTTTCCTTAAGTGTTGCCAGCACTTTTGTAAATTTGGTCTAACTGGAGAATAAGGAGCTGCCTCTAACTGCCTATTAAGGCATTTACTTGTTCTAGCTTTATAGAAGTGACACACAAAGCTGCTTCTGGGGTCAAAGGTCATGATAAACAACTAGCATTGAGCTCATTTACTTGTGTTTATATGGCTAGCAGTGTGTGAGAGCAGCTCTGGTACACTCAGGTCATCAGGAGGTTTTTACATTAAATGTAAGGCAATGACTATTTATTATTAAGTATGTGTAAAACAGTTGGGAGGTGAGTCAACAGATTATTAGCACAGGGACAGCTAGTAGACAGCTAGTTGTCTTGTGTGAAAGAAAGGAGGCAAAAGGGTTGAAAAAAGGCCATCATTAAGCATGCTGCTGAGCGAGTTGTATCTATATCTACATCTGCCATCTTAAGTTATCTTAAGTCATCTGACTGCTGATACGAGAAACTTGATAATGGAATCCCGTACTGTTTTGGTTTCCTGTCTGTATTTGGAAGATGATAAACGTGGTTTGCCGATGGGGAATGTGGTGATACACATTTAACAGCAATGGCTGTCCATTGCCCGTCTAGTGGCCTGGCCAGAGGAAGCTGTGGCCAGGCCGTAAAGCCTGGCTTGCAGCAGATCATCTGTGTCGTACGTGCACATCTGTCGGCATCGGTCTGGACTGCAGCCCGAGTGGCCACTCACACACACCACGTGCACAGAACCCACTGATTGTGGAAGAGTGAAGGAAGGGGGGGGGGGTGAGAATGCATTGAGAAATTCTGGCGGACACAGAGATGTGCTACAAATCCCCACATGGACATAGCACGCAATGGTATCATGGCGCTGAGTTATACACTAAGTTATATTAAATAATATAAAAAAATATTGAACTGCTAGCTGGACGAATTGCAATGACATGTTGTAAATACATTCATGACCTTTCCTCTGCCACTAGCGCTACCAGCAGGTTACTATTTCAGTTTTTGTTTATGTCTCGACATCCATTACTGTAAAACTTGGTACACACATTCATGTCTTCCTTAGGATGAATTATCATAACTTTGCAGATTCCTTAACCTTTCATCTCGTGCCAATAGTTCAACATTCTCATTTGTCCAATTGTTGTTTATGATTACATACCTGTAAACTAATGTCACTCTCATAAGCCAGTTAGCACACGTTAGCATGCTACCATGCTAATAAGACAGTGACGGCCTCACAGAGTTGCATGGCTGTAGACTCGTCTTAATACCTTTTCATTATTTGTTTTGGAAGAAATAGAAAACTAGATTGGTAGCAAACTGCGATAACCTCCATGACTGAGCACCGACAGACTTCGCCGAAGAAAAATCTCTAAATATATATCATAGTGCTGGCTATGTTATTCGATTCTGAGACGATATCTTTAAGATGTAGTGCTTAAACAAACCCACAGTCACTGCTTATCACGAAGGATGCGTCCAAAAATGAAAACACAGATTTGACAGATTAGCTTGAATCTAAAGTAACTGCGAGACAACTGAAAGAGTTTTTCACATCTATGAAGGAGGGCACGGGGAGAACAACTTGATCTGCAGCCTGCAGCCCGTACGACTCCAGTGGGATTCAGATCCCACCCACTCCTCTCCCAGCCTAACCTCGCTCTGCAGAGCGATGAGAGACTTTGGGATGTATTGTTATGCTTTATGCATTCCAGATGAGACCTTAGTCGGTCCCCCCCCCACCCATGTGACTGTTTCAAAACATGTGTTCCGCTCAGTTCCTATATTTTATGAATTTCACCCTTTCGTGACAAAAGAAAAGTTGGGTGTGGTCAGAAACAACAAGCAGCGTTACAAACAGAAAAAAATCCATACGTTCTCAACGTTTCACTTTTTTCGAAGTACTTTCCTTCCTAGAAACTAAGAGGGTTGGAGATAAATGACCGATAACCAAAACATGAGCTTTAGATTGTGCAAGCGGAAAAATTACATTAAATCTTGGCCATATGGCGTAGGCAAGTGGTGAACTCAGAGAAGAAAATATAGCATGGCAGCGAGGGGGGATGGGATGGAAATACTTAATTGAAAACAGAGGTTGTTTTTATATTCTTCCATAATAAAGTTACCCTTCAAAACAATTACCTGGGCTCTCGTTAGAGTGGGCCTACAGTACAGTTTCATCCTTAAACTGGGTTTACTGCAAGAGCTCTTTTGAGCTTAAAAAATGAATGAATATTCATAAATACTACACTTACTAACACGTGTGAACTCCACACAAAAGCAAGCACGAGTTGGAGATGCATCCTCATGGAAAACAGTGACAGTGTGGGTCTGTGTTGCGTTCTCTTACGCGCACATAAACTACACACATAGGTCACGGTGCAGCTGACGACCTAAAAATGCCATTCTCTGAGGTCATGGGTTGGGTTTGTAGATCTCCACTCTGTAAAAACGACACACATGACTGTGGGGGGGGGGGGGGGGGGGGTGGGGGGGGGGGGGTGCAGGGCGCTGGCCAATTCCCCGAGAATCACCAGACTTAACGACAGTTCAATTGTTGCACTGGAAAATGTAGCAAAAGCTGGGACGGTAAAAGTGTTTTCCCTTCACACCAATGTATTCAAATACCTCTGTGTCTAATAACAAGTACTCTTTCAGTTTCATGATGGAATTTCACTTTCTGTGGTTCATCCATTTTGACTTCTACAGATTGTCAGTGTTACAGTAAAGGCCTGAAAATGACCAGCGCTTAGTTACAAATGGAACTTGCTGGTGACCAGGAAATTCCAAATTATATCAGCAGTTCTTTCCACTGAGTAGCCTTTTTTCTCTGTGTGTGTGTGTGTGTGTGTGTGTGTGTGTGTGACAGGCGGCTTGAGCAACTATAACACACACACACACACACACACACACACAGACAAACACGTACACACTTCGGGCCACCATGGTCACACCCAAGGCATCCCAAGCACGCAGGCCTAGGCACTCTCACAGTGGTCTCTAAACATGCCCACGACTCTTTGGGTGAGTCACTCTCACTTTGCACTTCTGTGTCTGTGTGTGTGTGTGTGCATGGGCACACAAGCAAAATAGAGGGGGGGGGGGGGGGGGCAGTGTTTGATATAGTGTTCAAAATGGCAGCACTGTGAGGTGTTCCAGATGTAGTGTGCTGGAATATATATACCATGTGTTGCTGATAAAGGGCTCAGTTAACAATATGATTAGAATGAATATATTGAGCTGTCACAGTGGGCTGAGTGTCTCTTCTCTCTCCTCCCCATCCCAGGGGTCAACAGCTCGGTGACCCCACCCTGCCTCCGCCCCACACACTCCCCTTCCCGACTTACCCAGAGCAGCAGCAGCACAGCTGGAGCAAGCAGCAGGAGAATATAGAAAAGAAGGGAGAAAAAAAAGAAGCTGTTTTGGATGATTACTTAACCATTCCCTCTCTATTTGTTCCACCCTGCTCTGATTCACATGTTGTCCAACCTCACTGTTGCTCACCGGGTCGGTCAAACACCCACGTAAGCATTCTTAAACACACACACACACACTCCCATAGGGGCTGAGGTTTGTTGCTGTCAACATGACGTTTTTTCTTCTTCTGGAGATTGGATTGTGGTGTGAATGAGAAAATGAATCCGGTATAACTTTCATCGCCTCTATGAGGATCCGAGCGAGCTGTCAATCAAAGTAAACAGCTTGCAGGTGGAAAAGGGCCGGAGAGGGCTTCAACCGGGCTTTACCATGCCCGGATACACCGCCGAAAAGGCAATCGTCTGATACGGGAGAGCCAGGAGATGGCGTCATGCTCAGCAGCGTCTTCCCGAGCTCAGAGACAGACACGCCTTGACATCACATGCGAAGCATCACCTCGAGTGTTTATGTTTAAAATAAACATCGCACATAGATTGCAATTTCAGGCCTACATCCACCCAGAGAGAAACGCGTCTTGTGGCAGATGTGAGAACGTTAAGGGTTATTTAAGAGATCATATAATTGCGCGTTGCTGTTTTTTTTGACATTGGTTTTCATCCAGCATTTGAATGAACATTGACACTTGTATCACACATGCCTCCAGGATGGTGACTGTATCAGTGATCACTGCTGTACAGTCTTCTTCTCTGACTTATCCAACATAAAGCATACGTGCTCATTATTGCAACATTGTACACTCTGTTTTAAAAAAAAAAAATCATTCTCCCATTCAGTTAGCGTGCTCATCTGTTTATGAAGCACAATGTCAATCCAGCCTAAATCAATCTTTGAATAATCACATAAAATAAAATAAACACAATTCAACCCAACCCAACCCCAAAGACAAACAAGTCTGCTGGCTCTGGTTGGTAAACTCAGGAGGAGCAGGATGAGGAGGAGGAGGAGGAGGAGGAGGAGGAGGAGGAGGAGGAGCAGGAGGAGGACGAGGAGGAGGAGGAGGAGGAGAGTCAGAGCCTGGCCGGCAGGACGGCGAAGAGAGCCAGCATCGGCCGGACTTTTCCCCCTCTCCTCTCCAGCTCAGCCCTGAGGGAACCATGACCAGAGGGAGGGGGGGGGGGGGGGGGGGGGGGGGGGGGAGAGAAACTAGATGACGGAGTTGTTGAATGGAGGACCAACACCCAGTACAGTATGTTTAAAAGTCATCTCCCAACATGGAGCTCTGGGATTCTTCAGCCTAGACACACCCTGATTTATGATGCTGTTGAGATTTGATAGGAGTGAATGAGCCTTAAAGCTGCTGCAGTGTTTCCACTCGTGGAGGTTGCATGAAAACAGGAAGGTGATGGAGTGTAATGGAAAGTCTGTCTGATTGGCTGATATTAACTGAGGTGCAGTCCCCGTAAACAGTGTAAACAGTGTTTTATAAAGCTAACAGAGGAACGCACAGAGGCTCATCCCACCCCAAGTGAATGAAGTAAATATAAATATAGCGGTGATGTGATAGCTATTCAGTTGCATTTCTTGGTATCTGCTCACATAGACTTTATTTAAGGTACTTTTAATTCAACTTTTAATTTACTTTGTACAGTATATATATATATATATATATATATATATATATATATATATATAAACTTGATGCACTGAAAGAAAAGATACACTGAATGAATGAAATGAGTTGGACAAAAGGAGCCCCTTAGTTCCAGATTATCATCGGGCATCAATCTGTGAGACTGTCCTTCAGTTCTTTCTGGCCCTGCAGTGAATGCGTGGCACTGGTATTACTCATTATGTCGAGAGTGTGGGGATATTAAATAGAAGAAGGACTGGAAGGTCAAAGTTTAAAGCTGGCCTTATGGGGTGTGACCCTTTGTGATCCCTCCCTTCCTGATCATTTGAGCATTTTGCTCCACAGTGGGCATGCAGTGTCTCCTAAACAAGGAGGGCTTTGTGTGGACATACAGCCACTCGTTGGCGTGGCGCCAAGTCGATGTTGGCAAGGATGTGCTCGCGCTGTGTGAGCCACATATTAAGCTTCTTTTTTATCTATCATGGGTCCACCGATAAAAGTGACGGTTCTCCCAAATGAGCTACATTCAGAGATGAACAGAAAACCAATAATGTCTTTGCGAGTGGAACACTGTTAACTCTAAATGGAGGAATTTATGTTATTTGAACTTTAAATGAACAACAACTGCGTCAAATGTGTGAGGAAGTTTACATTTCACAGCAGCGTAAAAAGGTATGGGTGGTGTGTGCGGGGGTATATAAGTGCTCTCCTTCCTTAAGTGTCAGCCAGCGATGGACAGGCCTTGGAAGGGGAAGTGGCGTCTGGCAGATTTGAGGGGGTGTAGAGCAGCGGAGCCCCCCCCCCCCCAGCCCCCCATCCTATGTGGTCATGGCTGAATGCAGGCCAGGCCAGACCTCCTGGGGACGCACATGGCTGCAGGAACCGCTCTTCTTCTCAGCGGAACGAGACAGGGGTTAGCAGAGCAGCGCACAGACAGAAGGAAGGAAGGAAGGAATGCAAAATGAAGGGATGAATCATTGTTTCTTGCATCGTTTCATGTGGCAAGAATGTGTCCGGCGTCTTTAACAAGCTCAATGCCTTTATGATGGGTTGATTTTGAGAATGAATACTATGAAAGACGAACTAGAATTATTATTCCGGCTGTTTGTTTTGTTCATAAATAGCAAAAAAAGAGAGTTTTAATCCATGGTTTCAGTCTGGTGAGCCGAAAGGGGGTTTAGCAATTATACATCTGCGGAGTGGAAAACCACATTTTAACACTGGAGTATTTTAGACTAGCCCCAAGAATCTATGACACAATCTCCAGATTCATAAAGGAAACTGCCGGTTGCTCAAAACTGGGGAGAACGAGGGAGACGGGAGCTGCGTTTCCCTCGGAATCACTTTTCCATCTGAGAAAGCCATACCACATTCTGACATATACAGGCAACACTGATGATAAGAGGAAGGGCTAATTGTTCAGTCTTCAGCAGAGGCATCTGAAGCTCTTTAAAGCGAGGACATCGTCCTCCCACGCTCCTCCTCCCACCACGTGTGTGTGTGTGTGGTCTCCTGCTGCCGGGGGCCTGCAGTTCCAGGGTTTAGAGGTCAAGAGGTCAGCACTGGGTACTGGAATGTTTACGTTCGCTGCTCCCGCTAACACCAATATCTGTGGTTGCTGCGTCTCGAATGCAGGAATCCCTCAGCCGTTACTTCGGAGGACACAAAGGGGAAACAAATGAAAAACATTTGTTGGGTTTGACCGTCTTAAAATGTGTTTTGTTACTTGGCGGACGTGGAGCGTTTAAATAAGGCAGGATAAATGACTCTGGCAATACGTGTTGATATGTAATCAATAAAAATGGAGAAATGTCTTCACTGTATTACTTACGCATACACATGATGGACATCAGTGCTATTAACGTTTATGAAATACAGTCAACAAAAGACGACGTGAACCTCCTCCTCCTGAAGAAAGGTTTATTTTGAATGAAAACATGAAGATAATCTTACTGCCTGGAAGACTCTTTTTTCTTTTTTTTTTTCTTGCATGCTTAAGAATGTTACTCGGCACGTTGAGATTCTGTACATCTTCTCTTGGGGCGGGCCCCGTCTCTCCCCACCCAGGGTTACAGGGTGCCCCCTCCCAAATACTGTGCATACATTTGGTCAAAGATATGTGCATCAAAGCAGCATGGGAACAGACGTCTGGACGCCATCCAGTTTTTTTTTTTTTTTTTTTTTCATTCTCGCCTCTAACCACAAACAACAGTTGGGGCTTTTGACCAACGGTACTCGCTTTTTCAGTTTTAGCGCCAGGAAAACCACACACACACACACACACACACACACACACACACACACCTTTTTCCCTCAGTGCAGAACAACACAGCAGAGAAATGGGTGTTTGTTTATGACCCATTTAAAAAAAAAAAAAAAGGAGGAAAGCAAAATACTGCAAACATAAAAAGAAAAATGCTCTAGCTGCTTGGGGAGTGGTCTGGATTTTTGGGGAGGGGGGGGGGGGGAGCTCACACGCTAATGTGTGGGAGGGAAAGGGAGCAGAGCCAAGCAAAGGGCGGTATATGAACACTTTGTTATTCTGTTTCTTTTCTCCCCCATCCCCACTTTTTTTTTTACTTCCCCCTCTCCCTCCTTCACCCCCCCCCCCCCCCCCCCCCCCCCCCCCCCCCCCCCCCCCCCCCCCCCCCCCCCCCCCCCCCCCCCCCCCCCCCCCCCCCCCCCCCCCCCCCCCCCCCCCCCCCCCCCCCCCCCCCCCCCCCCCCCCCCCCCCCCCCCCCCCCCCCCCCCCCCCCCCCCCCCCCCCCCCCCCCCCCCCCCCCCAGTCCCCTCCAACCAGCAGGTTTGCTTAATACTTTCCAGATTTCAGCATGCCGTCGGCCTCCTGGAAGAACTGCAAGTCTGCTGATGGAATTTGGCGGAAAAAGGGTTGTGGGTCTAGGCCGGGGCCTTGTGACATAATAAACCTAAAATGCAATGAGCGCCTCCCATTGGTGGCTTGAGTAAAAAAAATATATATACATATATGATTTTCAAAGTGAGTGTGAAAGCAAAGGGAAATGACAGCCTCTGAAGCAGATGAGAAACTGCATCCAGCAGGAGAAACAGCTGCAAGGCAGACTTACATTACAATGAGTTTCTATGGGGGAGGGAGGCGACTTCAGCCTCCTGAACAAATCCACCGTCTCCGGTATCAAGTTCAAATGTGCGGGGAACATTTCGACAGTCGTGTGTTCACATCCTGCCTATTCCTGCAAATCATCCAATAATCTCTTTTGACAGTCGTTGGAGATTAGATTTTTTTTTTTTTAAACTATTTTTCTGTAGACATTGTACAAGGTGGTTGGAGCACTGACGAGTGAGAAAGAGAAAAGACCAAAACTCAAGGATCAAAATGGTTGTTTTGGGAGTTCAATATGATATCAAGATATAAAGTAGATTCATTTACAACCCCTTGAAGTCAAAGCAGTTCATTTCACAGGACACACCCATCACCAGATGTGAGCCCCACAGAACCACTAGATGGCAGTAGATAACAAGCTCTAGGGCCGTGAGATAAATAATCCAACTGAAAGCAGTGATAAAAAAGAAGAAAATAATTAAAGGCTTTTTGAAACCAATGCAAAAGTGGTGGACTGGTAAAGATTTTGTCTTAAAAAAAAAAAAAAAAAAAAGACTAACAATCTCTAAAGAGAATAATGACTTTATACAGACAGAGAAAAGTAGGATCAATAAAGTCACTGGTTTGTATTGACCACACCAATCAATATAAATGCCCTGTTTTTACCACCAAGTGTAAGAATAATGACTTGTTTCTAGCCCTTCTGGCAGATTGGATGCTGGTATAATGTGACTGTGAAAAACTGAAAGTGGAAGGAGATTAAAGATCCCCCGGAGTGGAGATGAAAGATTGAATTGGAAAAAAAAATAAAAAAAATAAAAAAGACACCAAGGAAAAATGGATCCGTGTTTACAGCATGCAGTTTTATACTACGGAGGGAGAGAATGCAGGGTGGACCTCTGTGCACTGAACTTTGACCGAGCTGTGAGAGGTTCATGTCAAAAGAAGAAGAAGGAAACAAGAGATGAAGCCAAAGTGTGGTCCGTTAAAATCAACAGTGACAGAAGAGTTGTGAGTTTTGGTCCTGGTCGTACACGCCTGGTCCTGGTCCCGGTCTCACACGCCTGGTCCTGGTCCTGGTCTCACACGCCTGGTCCTGGTCCTGGTCTCACAGCCTGGTCCTGGTTCCCCGGTCTCACACGCCTGGTCCTGGTCCTGGTCTCACACGCTGGTCCTGGTCCTGGTTCTCACACGCCTGGTCCTGGTCCCGGTCTCACACGCCTGGTCCTGGTCTCACAGCTGGTCTGGTCCCGGGTTCTAACACGACCTGGTCCTGGTCCTCGGTCTCTACACGCCTGGTCCTGGTGTCCGGTTCTCACACGCCTGGTCCTGGTCTCACACGCCTGGTCCTGTCCCGGTCTCACACGCCTGGTCCTGGTCTCACACGCCTGGTCCTGGTCCCGGTCTCACACGCCTGGTCCTGGTCTCACACGCCTGGTCCTGGTCCCGGTCTCACACGCCTGGTCCTGGTCCTGGTCTCACACGCCTGGTCCTGGTCCCGGTCTCACACGCCTGGTCCTGGTCTCACACGCCTGGTCCTGGTCCCGGTCTCACACGCCTGGTCCTGGTCTCACACGCCTGGTCCTGGTCCCGGTCTCACACGCCTGGTCCTGGTCCCGGTCTCACACGCCTGGTCCTGGTCCCGGTCTCACACGCCTGGTCCTGGTCTCACACGCCTGGTTCCCTTGGTCCCGGTCTCACACGCCTGGTCCCTGGTCCCTGGTCTCACACGCCTTGGTCCTGGTCCCGGTCCACACGCCTCCCGGTCCTGGTCCTGGTCTCACACGCCTGTCTGTCTCACACGCCTGGTCCTGGTCCCGGTCTCCACACGCCTGGTCCTGGTCCTGGTCTCACACGCCTGGTCCTGGTCCGCGGTCTCACAAGCCTGGTCATGGTCTCACACGCCATGGTCCTGGTCCCGGTCTCACACGCCTGGTCCTGGTCTCACACGCCTGGTCCTGGTCCCGGTCTCACACGCCTGGTCCTGGTCCCGGTCTCACACAGCCTGGTCCTGGTCCCGGTCTCACACGCCGGTCCTGTCCTCCCACGCATGGTCCTGGTCCCGGTCTCACACGCCTGGTCCTGGTCCCCGGTCTCACAAGCCTGGTCCTGGTCCTGGTCGTACACGGCCTGGTCCTGGTCCCGGTCTCACACGCCCTGGTCCTTGGTCCCCGGTCTCACACGCCTGGTCCTGGTCCTGGTCGTACACGCCTGGTCCTGGTCCGGTCTCACACGGCCTGGTCATGGTCCCGGTCTCACAGCCTGGTCCTGGTCCCGGTCTCCACACGCCTGGGTCCTGGTCCCGGTCTCACACGCCTGGTCCTGGTCCCGGTCTCACACGCCTGGTCCTGGTCCTGGTCTCACACGCCTGCCAGACGCATCTGTCTCCAATCAGCGGGGCCAGAAGGATTACCTGTCAGCGCTGTTTATGCATGCGGCTCTCCATCGTGATGCACTTCCCTTCCTCCGTCCAGGGCTGGACTTTGGATTTCAGGGACTAATCTTTCAACAAAAGAAGGGGGGGGGGGGGGGCTTAGTTTTTTCACATACAAAAACAAGAACAAAAGCATCATAATATGTGTTTATATAAAAGTACAGCGCCTGAAATACAAAAAAAAGACACCCTTTTCAAATAAAAGTGACTTTTACTTAGGGTAGTAATATGAGATGGTACATTTCAGGCACAAATAAATGTTGCACAAAAACCATAAAAAAGGTGGTGCGGTAAAGTGAGGAGTAAAAATCCATTTGATTTTAATATCTCTCTGACTGCGCACACAGACGCTTGTGTATTTTGTTTTTTTAACCCTTTGAGGTCCAAGACATTCAATGGCCGTTTCTCAACACCAAGTACGCCGAGTACAGACTTGAGTACTTTTGGAGTCCAGACTCAAGAGGACGGGAGGACGCAGGGAGGGGGGGAGGGTCTGACTTGATGACGTCACCCACTCAGCTGTTCTTGCTCATGACTTTACTCCAATTATTCACTGTAAAGTATTTTTTTACAGTCAAACTAATGTGACAACTCTGCTTTTTTCGTTTTCCTTTAAAATATAATTATTTTATTTTGAATTGTGCGTCTGGGTTTATATATATTATATATATATATATATATATATATATATATACACATATATACATATAATATGTCATAAAAGTCATAAAATATATAGTATATCATAAAATGACAGAATAGGTCATATGATATATGAAGTTGTATTAAAAAGTCTTACTTTAGAATGTTAAAATAAATAGTTGATGTAAAATGTTATGCTATTAAGATGTGATGTATACTTCCATAAAAATGTAAAAATAATGTGATAGTATAGTCTACCCTAAAAATACATTATACTGTATGCCTTGACATAATAGTATAGTATGTCTTGAAATGCTTCACTATAACCTTTTTATTAATTTTTTTTAATGCATTTCTTCCACATACCACGCTCTGGCTTATTAGTCATTTTTTTCTACGCGCTATGCTTTGACCTTCTATACTAGTATTTTTTTATGACATGTCGCAGTGCAGCTCTTAAACTGCGACAGAAATGGGAGATTCGGACGTGTTTAAAAGTACAAAAAAATAAAAGTACGGACATTAAAAAGAAAAATCGAAACCCTAAAGACAGTAATCAGTCATCTAAGAAGAGACACATTTATTGACTCCACGACTTTCTTAGAAATATTAAAGATTCCTTTTTTCCGTAAAACTATGATCCATCGCTGTTTTCGACATACTGTACTATACATTATTTATGATTTTCTTTACATACATTTTGACTATACTATGACTTTTACCAAACAAGTTATACTCATTTCTACATATATGAAAAAGAAAAAAAAAATCTTTTCTCTCACATCTTCTGTAGTTTGTACATTTCTAATGCTGCTGCCTGTTTGAAGGGATGTTTTCTTACATATTGACTCTTCTCACGCACACGCCATCACAGCATTCTCAGGTTGTATAGCTAGAACGTAAGAGACGCATCCAACAAGGCCTCAATTGCTTCCTTCCTTCCTCTTCTGGGAGAGCCGAAGAAGTGACAGGAAGCAGAGATGGCCGTCTAGGAATTCCTTTTGTTAATGGAGCTGATCGAGTAGCACTTGGATTGCGTTCTCCGAGCTGTAATAATCAAAATGTGAAGCGGTAAAGATGGTCAGGATTTATTTTTATTGAAAAATATATAGGTTATTTGGGATAATACAGAAAAAAAAGGAAATGTAAAGAAGTAAGACAACATTATACAGAAAGGGCAACAATGATAACTTCCCAGTCGCACACATTGTTAACCCTCGAAATGACCTGAATACATTATGTAGTGTTTGGAAATATAAATATCCAGTTATGCAAAAACATTACTTTTTTTTTTTTTTTTGATATACCTAACTCAGCCTTAAACCTAACTCAAAGTGATACCAATACATAGAAGGAAATGCCAAACAGATTTCACAGGGTCTCCCAAAAAGTGAGCTTCACAAGTTTTTTTTTTTTTTGGGGGGGCTAGAAAATGATGATTTGGCACATCTGTCAGTTTCAGTTAAGGCAGTAAAAATCAATCGGCGCAACTGAGCCTCGATACGTCTTTTAATGAAGCGAGAGATCGTCGAGCTGCAACTTTAACATGTTTTAAAGCTCTTGCTGGCCCCCGTCTTTCCTTTTTCAATCTACTCTAGAAACAGACTTAACATAACGTAGCAAAGACTCGGTTTAAAGATAAAACTGAACAATAAACAGGTATTAAACGGCAAATGCTAGTAGTGCCTGGCTTAATTGTGCCTGCTGATTTTCCACAATAAATACCCTAAAGCCCTTCTCACAAAAGTAGTGGAAACTTCTTTACACATAAAGGCAGCGCCGGGACTAATGACGAGCGGGACGTCTTTCACGCTGTTCAGTTTGCACCACTGCAGCTGCTCAGGAGGCACAAAAACAAGGAAGGAAGTGGTTGTCAAACTCCTTTTTTTTTTTGCAGTTTCACCTTGAAATGACAGCTGAGTTAGTATGTGGAAGATAGCCACTCCGTGTCAGTCATCAGAAATCTGTAAGATCAGCATTATTATGATTTTGAGAGACAATAAATACAGTGTACAATCTCTCCCCAGTGGGTCACACACACACACACACCACTCGTCACACCTCTGGCTTCCTGTAGTAACACCATATGTTTTAGTTAATGCATCTCCATTAGCTTTACAGCCCTGGGGTCTTTAATTTACACTGAGGCTAAGCCTGTGTGACGCTCACGGTGAATAGAAAACAGGAGAATTTTGGTTTTGGGCTTCGTGGTCCAGCTTTACAGCGAGGAAAGGCAGCCTGAGTTACATAAGGGACACAACCAACAGATCTATGGCACTGTACTATATTATTTTCAGATGAAAGGGGCTCAAGGCAGGGCTTCACACTCCAGTGACAAACACAGCCCCCTTTCTTGTTACAAAGATACCCACCAGTAATCCTGTGGTGATAGAGGCCTTCTGTTCGGCCTCATGATGTCCCACGGCCAGCAGAACAGAAGGGAGGCGAACCAAATTTAAGAAGCCATGTGGACAGAGAGACAAAGCGTGAACTGAGCTTTAGTTATGAAAGTGTCTTTCCCAAAAGTTTCTTTCTAACGAGTGGCTGCTCTTTCCGTGTCAGTTCCCTCAGTGTTCGAAAAGGGAGCGACGGATTGACAGACAGTGGAGGCTACGGCTCTCTGACAGATGGAGTTTGGCTCTTCCAAAAAGGAGCAGTCACTCTCTCCTTGCAGACCTACAAAAGGAAGCGCCCTCCGTCTCCTTCACAGTCCCATCCCCACAGTACCCGACAACTGTGTCTCATTTCTGTTCAATTGCAAATCCACGCCGCCAAAGGACTTGCTTGTTTCACATAAAACCCTTCCAGAGCTCTGTCCTATTTTTTTTTTTTTTTTCTTTTTTTTCTTTCTTTAGAAGACTTCAGGAGATCTCATACGCGGATCTCATCGTCTTCATCTTCCAAGAAAGAGGAGAAGTTGCTCTCCTCCTCGGGCGGGGCACTGAAGGTGGCGCTGTCTGTATCTCCTGCATAGGTCTGGCTGTTGGGCTTCTCGTCCAGGGCAGCAGAGCCAGAGCTGGACATGGAGCAGCTGTCTAGGTGCTGCAAATGTTTGGGCCGAGTCTCGGGAGTGTATTCTGGGGTGTAGGGACTTCCATTCTCAGGCCCCAGATCCACAGAGCTGGCTGCATGCATAGAGGCCCGCGCTGCAGTTCTGCAGAGCCTCCCTCCGTCTCCTCCTCCGCCGCCTCCTCCTCGTCTTTTTCTCTCTCCACACTATCCTCTTCCTCGCCGTGGGTGCTGAGAGGCGGGGAGGCGTGGCCCTCGCTGCTCTTTGCCCTCCTCGTAGCCGAGATCGTCATCCTCCTTTTCCATCACGCCCAGGATCCTCCCCCAGCATGGAGGGTCCCAGGTCGACATGGAAAGACATTACCCGACTCGGCGTGCTTTCATTCCACCGCCGTAGTGGTGGGAGCTCTCCGGGAGCTCGGTGATGCTCGCCAAAGCTGCGCTCTTTCCAGCTCCAGGTAATGAGCAGCTGCAGTTGCGCCTCTCCCGTCCACCTCCCCGTGCTGCTTTATAGGACTCGAGGACAAACTCTTTGCCACATTACCGTGCCCTCTGTCCTCATCGTTGAGGAAGGGGAGCGACATGGCGTTCTTCACATAGGTGGGCGACCCAGCCGGGGTTGTCTCTCCTGCTGGTCTACTCGGGTCACTGACTGGGAGCGTTTGCTGCTCTGAAGGTGCGAGACAGGAGGCCGGGCCGAGGAGAGCGGGGGGAGAAATTGGAATCGGGGGGCGTTTCCCCTGAGCGCGTGCGAAGAAAGGAGGTGTCACCGAACGCGTCACCACTGCGGCCTACGTGCATGGTGTGGCGAAAGTCGCCAGTGGACGCTGATCATCTCCCTGGTCAGGTCCAGGGCTGTGAGCGGCGTTTGGTCTGCGAGGAGGCCAGACACGAGCTGCTTTAGGATCGGCATGGTGGCGCTTTTTTGTTTTGCAAAAAAAAAAAAAAAAAAAGAACTTCAAAATTCTTGAATATAATCCTTCTTAAAAGGCCGTGGAATGATTTGGAGGCGCCTCAAATCGCAAGTCAGGCCCGAGAAACCTGAAGAAGAACTGAAAACGGAACACACAATGAGTTACACAGAATTTTAATTAAAATGTAATTTAATTATTTTTGATAAATGAATCCCTCAAATTAAAAAAAAAAAAAAAAGAGTAATATACATTACAACAATATTCACTCATCAAGCAATAAAAACACTTGAAAAAAAAGATTCTAATGATCCACTAATTACAAAAGTTGACGCTACTTATTATGCAGCTTCATAATGATAAGAAGCACTCAGTGAGATGACCTCTGACATGGACTGGGGGGAAAAAAAAACACAGGATTCTTCTGCTTTATAAGTGAGAGCAAAACACCAATCACAGACCGACACGAATCGGAGAAGAGATAGTTTGAGGGTTTTCTTGGATTTTCTGACACTAAACTCAACGTTTTGAACTGTGACCAAAAGCTCTCACCTCAGACTTCTTTGACAAACGTACGTGAACATATGAGAACGAAACAAGTCCCTAGCCATCTTCTCCTCCTCCTCCTCCTCCTCCTCCTCCTCCTCCTCCTCCTCCTCCTCCTCCTCCTCCTCCTCCTTCTCTTCTTCGACAACGAGGGTGCAAGCCGAGGTTTGTGACTGACAGTTGAGAGACGATGTGTTTCTGCATTATTGAAAACACGCAGCCCCAAAGCGGCGGAAAGAAAACCTCACCGCACGCTGACAGCTCGTCACTGGTGCTTCCGCAGGTGCTGCACTGCAGGACGGAAGCAGTGCGTCTCATTAGCGAAATACATGCCAGCATATAAAAAAATAAATAAAAGTACACATAAAAAAAAAAAAGGGAGCACCGTCATGGTGGTCTGCAAAAATTAAATGCATGCCAGTTTCTGCAGCCACAGACATCAGAAGCACATGCGCCTCTGACTTGTGGGTGGAAAGTCTCTATGGTTACATATAAGCAGGCCCGCAGGAAGCGCTAAGCTTGCCGTCTGCATTGTGCAACCTCTCTTGGCTTGCACTCAGTGCCTCTTGTTTTGTTTGCCCAGGGCCAACACAGAAAAGATCAGTAAGTCAGCAAAATAAATTTAAGTTCCGAGTTGCTTTTGGTAAAAGTGCCCTAGGGAGATTTAGGCCGCCTCATGCTTTTCTTTTTCTTTTTGTTGTTGTTGTTGCACGTTGACCTCGTTCTTCCGTCCCACCCCACCCCCCGAGCCAAGCCTCGTCTCTTCTTCCTGTAAATGCCTCACCTGCTTTGGTTTCCATAGAAACGCCCTCCTGCAAAGCAAGCAAAAGCGTTTCCCGTCGACGGCTTCAGGTTCAAAACAAGCGCCGAACACATGGCCTCCTTGTGGGTCAACCAGGAAGTGATACAATGCACCCTTTAATGTTACGGCCGGCTATGCTTTCAATCATTCACTCCATCCGTGCGGTGTTTGTTTTGTTTGTTTTTAAATGGTAAAAATTCGGGATGTATAAAAATATATACGAAGTTCTGGTGCTGTAGGCAAGGAAACAGCGGGTATCTATAGCGAGAGAAACGAGGGCCGCAGCATTTTTGACTGAGGCTTGAAATGTGAAAACTTTCCATGAACTCCAAACGCTTTCGTGCCAAAAACACACAAACAAGGACACTCTTTTTTTTTTTCTGTCTTCTTTTTTTCTCTCGCAGAAACATGTTATTATTAAAGCTGCATGTTCTGATTTGTTTTTTTTGGGGAAATAATGAGGGAAATAATTCACACCAAGCCAAGTCATTTTTTTGTTTATGACTAGTTGCTTCTGGGTGGCATAATCATGCAAAGAAAAACAACCAGCGGATGAAGGGGAGACAGTAGAAAGCCCGCTCCCACTCCTACGTCCCCCCCCCCCCTACACACCCACACACACACACACACAACACCCCCGGGCCAGGATAAAGCTGAAAGCTCGACAGTGCCCATTGCAGGAACACTGGGTACAGAAATGGTGTTAGAGAAAACCACCAGGCGGATTGTTTATCAGCGGAATCTAAACCCGATCCAGCTCAGGCCTTTAACACTTAAAAATCTAACCTGATCACCAGCCCTGCTATATTTATAGCTCTGTGTATGTTTGAGTAAGTGTGCACGTGAATAAAAAATGAAAAAAAAGGGCCTGAGAAGGCAGCAGTTAGCGTGGGAACGACAGGGTCGCAGCGGGAGGATTGACTTTAGAAACAGACTTTCACAACACTCAAGGTCTGCAGCACAGAAACCAACTGGGAACGCAGAATGGGGGACGGAAACGGACACGACGAGCCAACGGGCTCTTTTCATTTGGACAGCGAAATCGGAAACCGCTTTAAGCGCACGCACACACACACACACACACACGCACACGCACACGCACACTGACCTTCAGCACGTTGAATGACATATGGTTTTGACGATGGAACAGACCGGTCTTGATGTGAATGTGGTATTTCTCAACTGCTGAGTAAAACACAGCAACACACACACACACACACACACACACACACACACACACACACACACACACAGCAATACACACACACACACACACACAAATTGGTATTCCAACCCATTTCACCCAAATGGATTTATGTCATGCGAAATGTAATCTTAGCTCTGTTTATAGATCACATAACTCAATTGTCAATATAAATACCTAGCCTGGGTCTGAGGAGGGTTCAGAAGCTGCTTAAATATCATACGGTTATAGACACTACTTTGCGGGACGAGAATACACACACCCACCTCTGTGAGGGAAAAGCAGAACAAACTTTATTTTACTAAAAAGGGGGTGATAAAAGAGAGGACTAAAACTGTAACCGGAGTGTATTCACCCAGGAGACATGTGCATCCTAACGGGAATGAGATGCTACATCACAGGAAGTGAAGGGCTTGAGCTATGACTCAGAAAGCAGCCATAGCATCAACATGCGTCAATTTAGGTTTTAAAACTCAGCAAACACAAGAAAAAGAGAAGAGAAATCAGAATTCATAAGCGCGACACAAGACCTGGCCCGAATAATTAGTCAAATGGGAGTTTTCACTCGTCACTTCTCCCTCACAGACACACACTCGAGGTGGCTGATGGACCATTTCCCTAATTGAGTATCGCTGAATCTCACGTGTGCTTCAATCAGTCCAGTGTGTACTTTGCTGTCTGGGAGAGGGTGGCTGATGGAGGCTCTCTGTCTGGCTCATTTGAAGTCACTGACCTGGACGGACAACCACGTGACCTCGGGGTGAAATGGCATTTGGGGGCTGGGAGGCCACATGCACCCAAATGTCCTACTGGCATCTAAAAAAAAAAAAAAAAAACGCTCTGCCTGTAAAATCCCTCAAAAAAACATTTGCAAACGCCCCATTTGTTGGTGAAAACTCTCATTCATGGCCATACGTTTAAAAAAAAAAGAAGGGCAACAGTAATAGGGCTAGCACACACACACACACACACACACACACACACGTTCCAATAATTAAGCAGACAAATGGCCTCTCGAAGATAGGTATCTGCCATGCAACTTGGTTAGTGCGGCTGAACGTCTCATTTAGGAAGGAGCAGCCCAAGGACAAACAGTGGAAATCACATTATCTCTCAATCACACAGACGGGGAGACAGACAACAAGATACAAGCCGACGCTGCCCTCTGAGCAATGAGAGGAAACGCACGGCTCAAATAAAAAAAAATAAAAAAAGGACAAATAAAGCCATCCCAATTGCATAAGAGCCAGATTTAGCAGTAAACGGTCCATTTTATTGCACTCAAGTCTCGTGGTGTTTCCGATTCAGATAGAGTTGTTGACCTACGGGGCATCTCGAGTGGGCCCGCCCCTTCTCCATGCCACTCACTCACTCACCACTCTGCACTTACACAATAGCACAAGAAAGAAAGCCGCGGGCTCATTTGGATCACATTGGAAATCCCTTTGTGGTCTCCAGAGCAAAGCAAATCCAAAAGATGCTCCTGTGAAGTGTTGAAAATAAAAGATGGAGGACGCTGGGCCTCGATAACGACCGCGTCCACACTCACGTTGGGATTCTTTCATACTGAAGCTGAAACAACTGTTGAAAAAGTATTTTACAAAAAATCAGAAAACATCCTTTAATCATATTTCGGCCTTCCTGATTTAAATGCATTTCTATGTCGGGCTGCAACTTAGTTATATTAATATTGATCATCTGTCATTGATTTTCTTAAGTAATTGAGTTTCGGCAAAACAGCCAACCCATTTTCCCCCAAACCTAAAAAGACAAGGGAGACCCTTAAATATTCAATTAAAAAACTTTCGTTTGGCTTTTTCGTTTGATAAACAAGGTTTAATCTATAATCCCCCCAAAAAATTGTCAACAGTTGTTTCAGCTTCAGTGCTATTTCCTCCCCCCCCTTTCACCTCGATGCCAATACAGTTCCTCCAAAAAACAAAAATAATGCCTCCGAGGACAGGAAGAGATTTAAAAAGCCTGCCTGTGTGTTTTTTCTTAGGCACAGACAGCAAAAAAAATAAAAATCGCATATCAGTGTTTTTGCCGTCTCCACTCATACCTGGCAAGCTGGTGTGAGGCGGTCTGTTATGCTAATGTCACACCTCTCCCAGCAGGACATTCTGCTCGGTGAGGATCAAAGCACAACTGATTTTTAGAGCTTCCCAGCTCAAAAGTGCCTGCTGAGTTTTTGAATTGGCATTCATATCAATGAGTACTAAATCTGTAGCTATCCTTTGATCAGCGAGGTGGAGTATTTGAGGTAAGGAGATTGGGCCGGAAGAAGAAACTCAAACAAACTCTGCAGTAAACATTCAGTTTACTGGTACACGATTATACAGGTAAACAGACTGTTAATCTATACAAACAGTGCAGAGCTGCAGCGGCATTATCAATAGGCCAACTATTTAAAAAAAGGGTCTATAATATACCTGTTCCGCATCAAATATGGAGCGTATATGTGGATTCTATGAATATGCGATGGGTCTGATTTCTCATTACGAGCATGTCGTGCAGGAGCACTGGATGTTCCCCCCCCCCGGTGTGTCAAAGTCAACGTTGCAGACCTGAAAGAGTTAATTACGAAACAGTGAAAACGTTAACAGCGGTTACTTAGTTTAAATTATAATGTTTTACATCCGTTACTCATTCAGTCTCTCTTCTGAACCAGAGCTGGGGATAGTTGGAACGTGGGAAAGACCAACAAAGACAGTTTTCAGCTTTATTTAGTTTCTGTCAGATTGAAGTATATATATATATATATATATATATATATATATATATATATAATAAAGGTCCCATTCCCTGTTGATTTTAAACATAATCACATAGCATCACACCGGAAAAGAGGCACAAATTACGTGAGTGTCTGGTTTCCATCACTGCCAAGCTGGAGCCGATAAATACCTGCGACTACTGCAGAGTAATTTAGCCCAGGAATGAATGCCAATTGTAACCATTCCCACTGAAGGCAAGAGCCAGATGTGCGTGGATGTTTGGAGCTTTTTGTCTAGAGCAAAAACAGTTTTAGTGACACACGCAGGTCAGATGAGCGAGACGGGAGGAGGAGGAGGAGGAAGAGGGAAGTGATGCACAGACGATGACCAGGACAGAGCAGAGACAATGTCAAATGAACCCCCGACAACCAATTACATGGTTGCTGGCAGAGACTAGGCCTGCAGCGAATCACCTCGACGTGTAGCAGTTGACCTCTGATACGCGAGAGGAGATGACTCGTCTCTTTTTACCTTTACAGCCTCCAGACAAGACGCCCCACTTCCTTCTCCCCGTCCTCCGCTTTGGTGACGCCGACAGTTTTTATTACAGAACGCAAACAGCGGATGGCAGACCAGAATGTCGTGCTCCAACGCTTTCCAGGATGAACAGCGTTCTGTGGGCTAAACAAGACCGCTACAAAAATCACTTCCACAGATCTACAATGCCTTTTTATACACAAACAATATCGTCTGTTCCAGCTCCGTGCCAGTGTCTCTGAATGGAAGTCACAAACACGCCACTGAACTGGCAGCCGGCATTTCGTCAACATCAACGTCATCTGTGTACTGGGCATGGCATCTAATACAAATGGACCGACATTGGCACCACTCCGGCATTTTGAGCATCTCCCCCATAATGAGAGAGTGAGCCGAAAAAGAGGTTGACATTGGCGTTATCGTTATCAACGGAGCGCGTCAGAAATGTCCACTTAACTTAACTTTGAATATATTTGGTAATGATACATGCCTTTTTTTTTTTTTTACCCATTCTCGTCCAGCTGGACCTGCAAGGTCAACGACCAGCTCCAGGTCATTAGTACCGGCTCCCGCCTCCACAAAAGATGTCTGTGCGCTCTTTAAACTGCGCATGAATCTTGCAAATTACCACCGAGCTAAGTGACCGACACGAGTAACCTCAGCGCAGCGATTAGCCCGCTGCAGATCAAACGGGCGCAGCTTCTCATGATGGAAGGGTTTCCACGGAGTCTTGTTCGCATGTTATGGGGGTACGTCCACAGGAAGGGAGACAAATGAGGCAGTAAAACCTCCCATCTCTCCGGAAATCTACTCAGTCTGCCCTTCCTGAAAACACGTAATATAAACAAGGCCTCCATGTCTTCCATCATACTGTGTTACCGATGGGCTAACCAAACAAACGCAGCTCATATCTCCATCGACTGATAGTTTTAATAACCCCACAGAGTCGTGGGGCCCCTGCTGGGACCGTGTGTTCAACAACAACAACATGCATCGGTACATGGAGCGCCGCAGGTTCAACGACATTCATTTTAGAGGCTGGACACAACCAGATCTCCTCCACAGCAGACAGCCGAGTCACAGCTGATGACAGCTCTAGCCTCGGGCCCAGGTGTCGCAATAGTCAGCCGGGGCAGACCGGCACAGACTGGCCAGGTACCACAGAGGAGTGAGGTTGCATTTTCAAAACACTCGAGTGGAAACCTGCGCTGTAGTCAATTGAAAGAGTGTATGCAGGGATATTATGGGATTCAGAGAACATTGCTCTAAAGTGGGAAAGTGCTATAATTACAAGGGGTCAGAACAGCAAGAAATTGCACAATCCGAGGGAAGCCAAAGAAGTAGCTATTTAACAGTCAAAGATTGTATTCTTTAAAAAAATACAAAACACTAGTCGACTTGTGCATGACAACAGTCTCGAATGAATATAATAAGTATAACGTGCACGGGTTCTCTCTCAAAAGCTAACAACCCATTTTTATTTAATTTTTTACAATTCAAGTACCCAATAAGGGTTCAGGCAGGGAGAAAAAATCTTCTTGTAGCCATCAAAACATGTGTGCAGTGGCATGGTCTACTGCCGATATCAACAACACTCAATAGCACAACAAGGAAACAGAAAAAAAACAAACAAAAACATTTCCTCCTGCTCGTAGTACCAAGCCCAGCCTCCCAGTGCAAAGCATCAGACCAGAAAACAATGCCACCAAACAAAAGACACAGGAACAAACACAGCATTCACACACTGAAACACGAGACGCTCTTAGAATTTGATGTTGGGTCAACAAGGTTATATATATAAAAAAAAAATATTTAAAAAAAAGAAGGTAGGTGGCAGCGTACTAAAGAACTGTTGCTTTACGTTAAAAGTCTAACTAGCAAACAATAAACTGTGTACCGAGAGAATGAACACTTTCTAATACTTGTTAATTCCCCACTGAACTGGGATTTGTAACATCGTCAGGCCTGTGGTAGTAAGAAAAGTGACAACAGCCCAACATGTTACTTATCCTACACATCCTTCAAAAAGTACTTTCATATCCTCGATAATAATGCAGCAGTTGTACTGTCAGCATCCAAAGAGGCCTCCCAGGGAAAGAAATAACAGTTTATATTGGTATTTCCTGGAATGTGAAGGGGCTGAGCAGGACACACACACACACACACACACACAAATGAGCACACAAACTGTAGACATGTTCAAACATGGTTGCAGGACCATGCCCTCACTGGTCACAAATAACGCTCTAAAAGTTGCACTTCAGTGCCACCGCAGAAGGATCTTGAGGTGCTGCAAACTAAATTCTGAGCAGGTTGTTGTTTCCTGGGCCGTGCGCCAGCGAACGCCGTCTACACTTTGTCGAATAACAGAGCGGTTGGCACAGTGTCCAACACCACACGGAGGAAGGATAACTTTCACCTTCAGGCACTAAACACATGTACCCTGCAGGCGATTAGATGCTTTGAAATTTCTGAAACACAGAGGAAAGTAGGGGGAGCAGAACCCGTCTAGTCTGGTTGAGAGTGTCACCAAGTCTTGAAAAGCATTTCAGAGGCCTGTGACACATACATCGTGGCGATGAGGCTCGCTCGTAACCTAAATCCATCACGGCGGAAAACAATTTGACGTCTCAGAAGGCCCCCCTTCTGCATGTTGTGCACGAGACAGGTCAAATGTCACATTTAAAAACAAAAGAAAGCCACCCAATTTGCCTCACGAGCAGAGGCATCTGATAACATTATCTCCTCAAACAATTGCAGAGGAGTTCTTATCAGTGTGGCGATGATGTAGTGATGGCCTTAGAGATCCGAGTGTAATGAGCTCATCAGATGCCATCGAGACACCCCTTCCAAGGCCTCTGAACAGCTCTGCCAAGTAGGCCAACAAGGCTCGAGGATACGCGGTCACGAACTGGAACAAACCGGACAGGCGTGTGCACTGTACGGCAGAAAGTTTGCAATGCGTGATCTTTTGTTTCCTAGTCAAATCAGGTCTTGTAAAACGAGCCAAAATCCAGTCAGCGCGTCCCAATTGCACTCACTCTGGACTAAGTGTACACAGGTGATTCAAAATGCAATAGTATTGAGGAAAAAAAAAAAACATATGCACATTCACGTAATACTGCAAAAAGCAACACGCCAATCAAAACACCATTATTGACCTAATTTTTTTGGGGGGGGAATTACTTTGAAGCTGAAAGCATTTTCCTCAAACATTGAGGCCTGGAAAATGTTCTCCTTTTTAGGTGAAAAAGGTGTGCAAAAATGAGAGTAGCTGCAGACGAAATCAGCTCAGTTCTCGCGACAGCAGCGACTAAACCACGTCCTCCAATAAGTGTCCATTTGACGGCCCTCTTGCATCGACCGGTGCGGTCATCCACGCGCACTGGGAGCAGGCTGTGACTCTGGGTGGGTTCAATGGCTGGAGAACAATAAGTAGCTTGCCGTGTGCACCGGTGCGCTCTGCTGAACCGCAGAATAAAGCAGCAGCTGTTCAATACATATTTGAGCTGCATAAACAAAAACACGCGGGGTGCATTTTATACGGGGGGGGGGGGGGGGCGAGTTTTTAAGTACAAGTACAAACACTGCAGCGCGAGCGCTTACCGAGCATCCCCCATTCATAAAGCCGGGAGCCGGGAGCCGGGAGCCTCCCCCCCCCCAGCAGGTTGACAACGAGGGCGCGTTCATCAAAGCGACGGAGACGTGAAGCGGTGAGATCAAACAGGAAATCCGAACGAGTGGGACAGACTGAGCTCTCTCTCTCTCTTTCTCTCTCTCTCTCTCTCTCTCTTATTTTATGGATATAAATGTTACCTGTGCTGTCACCGCATCCACAGAGGAGGTGCCGCCGCTCGTGAGTGCAATAACTCACTACGATGCCTCCTGCCGGGGTGGTGCGTTTGACCACGCCCTCTTTACATGGCTCCTTAAAGACACAGGCTGCCAGCGTGGGGCCCCCATGGGCGTCACTTCCCCTCAAAGTTAAAGGCGTCATTAACACTGATGACATATTAAAAAAATAAAATATAATAATAACAAGTTAAAAAACAAACAATTAAACCGCCTCTCCATACTATTTCAGTGGGCTAAAAATACATAAATAACATATACCACCAGTCAAGAAAACATAGCAATGTTATACTTTCAACCAAAGTATAGGGTTTTACACTTCACTTTTCTCTGTGTGATAATTGTAAAAGAGAGAGGAAACACGCCAAGTCATCCTCTGGGAGAACAGCGGACACAAAGGAAGTGTGGGAGAGTGAGGATGTGCATGCATGCAGTGCACGGGAAGCAACCTCACTCATTATTTACACATGTGAGGAAAGCGGTTGAAAAAGCTTTCGTGGATTTGTCATGTTCTTCAATCGCTGAAGACCTTTTTTGAATGACCGTGTGTATTCCAGGCTGATCAACTGCCCTCGTGTCTGACCGTTCATTAGTCCCTTTTGCAATGGAAATGAGTGGGAAGCAGCTATACACCCCGAGGCTGTGCACGCTTCACCCTGAGCCCCGAAAGAAAGGAATGTGTGAATACAATTATCATATGTCACACCCCTCCACTACCTGGATAGAAAGGCTTTCCTCTTTTGTCTTTTACAGCCGTTTACCTACCAATGCTGCTGTTGAAACTCACTGTAATGTGATGAGATGCATGCAGAGTGGCCGTCACACACATTCAAAAGTCATTTCCTGCCTTTGGCTGCATTCCCAGTATGGTCTGTCCCACCAGCTGATGGGAGAACAGGATTCTTCATGATGGACATTTGACTGTGTGACCTTTTGTCCAGGAACAAGCTGCATTCAAATTGTACAACTTTGCTTCTTTTTTTTCTTTCCAACGTATAACCACGCCCCAAAAAGTATAAATTTTACCACTCTCCTCTATAATGACTGACACACTGAAAACACTTCACTTAAGATTAATATTAAATGAGTGTGTTAACAGGAAGTTTCCCCACAAGATGACTATCTATCTCTCTCTCTCTCTTTCTCCCTCTTCTCCAAACTGAGTGAAATCTGAGAGTGCGCTTCCAATTCTAACGATTCAACACGATTAATGCAAAAACCTGCATTTACATTCAGCTGGCCTGCAATCACATTTCTTCTCCTGGCCATTATCCTGCTGTGCAGAGTGAATACTCCCATTTCATGCAGCCAGTGCTCATTTAGTTCTTTAATGCAATAAAGTTGAACATAAGCAGCAGGAAGCTAAACTTCTCAGCGACCCATGAAGAGCAATAATCCAGTCTGCTTGGTTCTATGCGCTGCTTCCAGTACTGCAACAGTCTCCTATTGTTGCAGCTTTGTGTATTGCATCGACAGCTTTGACAGCTCTGTTCAGTGGTCCAGCAGAAGAGGGTGTTTGTGCAATGGTGTCTCAGCCTTTGCTTCACCAAGTGCAAACTATGCTTTTGATGTTTTTCAATAAGAAAAAAAAAAAAATCCATTCTTACTCTTGGACATTCAGGAACATCTTTAGTTGTCTGGCTTTTTTGGTGTTGAACCTTCTCCCAGATTGTACACGGTGCCCCTTAAACCTTTGCCAACGGTTTACAGCACCGGCAGTCTGGTGTTGTGTGTCTCTTAAGAATGGCTGTTGTGATGCCAGAGGATCAGATGAGGAAGCTGTGTGACGTAATCATTCATATCCTTTGTCAATCTTGTGATTTTTGTTGTTTCACAGCAGAGCGAGCGAAATAAGGATTCACCGCTGAGCCTAAAAAAGAACACATCGGGGGAGAGAAATCTGCGCCCTTTAACCTTTTTAGCAAATGACAATGACAATGTCGAGGTGGCACGCTTAGAAGGATCCTCTCACTCCAAAACAATTGTCTTTTCACAACGAAATCACCATCTGGTATTAAACTAAGTGAGTAAGAGTGGTGTGAAAACGGTAGGCAAACGCTTCCGTTTCCTAATGACAATCACATGACGACCGCTAATTGCAGTAATGGAGAGTTATGTCCTCTCCTGCAGGTGCAGGGTGTGAGTGCTAGTCGGCCATTGGATGTTGTCTTTGCGATGTGTTCCTTATTATTCTATCTTTGTTTAAAAAGGGACCGTGTACAGTTAAAACATAAATGTCACCATTTGATGCACTGTACCAGATTGTAGCTGCAGCTAATTAGCATATGTAGTCCCTTGACAGACCATAACAAACATAAAACAATAGCAAACAGTACAGGATTAAGACACAATACAACAGTATATGTGGTAAGGAGAACACACAATACACACAATGCAAAGCTACAGTACAGCACATTAAACGTAAGTAATATAAACTATTAAAAGTAAGTAATAAAAACCATTAAAAGTAAGAAATACGAACCCTAATAATTTTGCTCAACTGACTTTTTAGTTTATTCTTAAAAGTGCTGATAGATCGCAAAAGATGCAACTTTTTGACTAAGACACAGGCGGCGTGAGGCCACGCAGCAGTTCTCCTTTGTTGCAGACAGTCCTTTGATATTGGTTTGACGTGTCTGCGCTTTATGAACAAATACCAGTTCCACACAGGCCGGATGGGTTGAACAAGTACGCGCACAGGGCAGAGAGGGCAGTGGTGAAACCTATTAGCGAGCCGAGCTGCACAAAATGGATTATGATGCATAATCTCCACTTTATTGACGGCCCTGACTGTCAGGACGAAGCCCGCATTGACTGCATACGGATGGATATTTGACTTGTGAGTGAAATAACACCGGAGGACTTTTTAAAAGCTGTAATTTCCAATTTCCTCCCGTATCATACATCATGATTTTGTCCTCTTTTTGCAGTCACCAGTCGAGCTGAGTTAGCTGCGTTTAAATGTGCTCTGATGCGCTCCAACAAGCGCAGTCAGAATTAGGACACATTGCATAAGTCGGTCCCATGAGGAGATACTGAATTGAAATGTAAAAAATGTAACAGATTTGCTGATGTGAAGACGCATCTGTGCGCACGCGTGCGTGTGTGTGTGTGTGTGTGTGTGTGTGTGTGTGTGTGCGCACAGAGGATTACTCTGTGTGCCTCCTCACACTGAATTGAGTGAGAGTGAACCATAGTCACAGTTAAGTGTACAAAATTATCATGATTTTGAGTTACAAAGTAGAATTATTCAAAAAATATTACAAAGGAATATGTTATATTTTATTCTTAAAGCGCAGCTATTATTTAGCTGAAGAAACAAGTCGGGCTATGAAGTATACATGAGATGTGATATGATTTATCCTCTGAAATTCCAGACTTCCTGTTGGGGAATACTTTAAAGGAACAGTGTGTGCATCTCGAGTTGAGGCTGCAGACAGCAGGCACAAACAGGACCTTTACAGAACTAGACGAGAGCGGCTGATTCAATTAGATTACATGTTCATGCTTGTTGAACATATATATGGTCAGATTTTTACTTCATGTTTTATTGCAGTGACACAAACAAACAGGAGTGTAGTTGCCGTCATCTCGAGCATTCTGTACTTCACCTCCTCCATCTTAGCTTCCTGTGTCGTTGGAGGTGATATTAAACTACACCAACACATTCAAAAGTACTAATGGAAAGCACCAGTAACGTCGGAGCTCATTAATACTTCGATCTTTAATGATCCAGGGCCCGTTTTAATACCAGGTTTTGGTACCTTTAGGTAATGCAAACATGCAAATGGCTCTCATGGTCCGTTCTGGGCATGGCGGTGCAAGATGGCGGACTGCGTGGAAGACGACCCTGCTCCCTGATATAAATGGCCTTTTCTAAGCCCAATAATACACGCTGATTCTCAGTTTAAGGTCAATATACACTAATGAAAACATTTTATTTGATTCCATTTCTGCCTATTGATTACAATGTTACACAAAGAAAACCTTTAATGATTTACTTTCCGTGTAATGCCTCCTCAATAGATGTCTGAGGATGAAGTGTTTTAGTGCATGTTCGTGCACGTGAGCGTTGCCCCTGCGGTTAGCTCACAGCCGACGCTCAGCACTTGCTGCCATGTATGGTGGTTGCAGCTGATAACGCCGTCCGTTAGCATCGCTAATGGCGTGTTGAGAGGCGATTGAAATGCACCTGAAACGTAATTCCGGTGTAATATAAAACCTGTCATTCATTTACACTGCCGTGTGTTTCTTTTTTTGTCAAAGTAAAAGGTAAATAAAAATTGCAAACTAACTGTACCCTTGACTTTTCTTTCACTTTTTCCCTTAAAACCTTCCAGCCTGATCCCTTTGGTCCCCCCCCCCCCCCACCCCCACCCCTCTTTGCCTCGCTTCAGATCAATGTTTTCCGGCCTGAAATAAGGAGATTACCCATGGCGCACTCTCCCACCCTCCCTCAGCTTTACGGCAGGCTTGCTCAGATCAGGTTCTTCTTCCAATTCTTCTCTGTAACTCGTGCTCTTATGCATCCCAATTACGTCTCTGTTGTGCTTGAGCAAATCCGGTCATTTTGCTACTGTCGAGGGTCACGTATAATCACATTGTCTTTCAGACCATGCAAATAGGCCTACTTAGGACGGTCTGTGTGAAATAGTTGTCTGCAGGGTCAGATATGGTTTCTATGTCCTAAATTAATTGGTTCGTACCACTGTTTCAAAGCTTTACCACTCTCGCTCAAATGTCGGAATTATAAGTCACCTGTCTTATTTGCCAATTTATATTATTCTGTATTATATTCTAAAATGCGCATATGAGGCATGAAAAAAATACCCATTACAAAATAGAATAATTTATTGTAGAGAGCTACCATGAATAGGTCCATAATGTTTCCTTCATGATGTATACAGTGATGTTCACATTGGAAATTTGACAGATGATAATTTGGAGAGACTGTCTTAATTTTATACACTAATGGGTCCAACTCCAGCACAGCAATGTCCCATTCAACTTTTGTAAAGAACCAGCATATTCAAAAAGACTCGTAGAAAACAATCTCGTCATAACATGTGCATACGTTTGCATGTTGAGCATGAAACACATTGTCATCATATCAATGCTGATGCCTTATGAACACATAATCTCACATGACGATTCTCGGTGATGTATTTCATGTACAATACTTGTGTCCTGTTGCTGTCAATCATTAAATAAAGTTGATTAAATAAACATAGATACACCATCAGGCTGACCTCTTCTCCAGCCTCATGAACAAATACATAATATCACCGTTGTTATTTTTAATTTTTATTCTCCGTGAGATTCACGCGGTCTTATTTTTTTTTTTTTGTCTCGTCAAGAAAACACATTCCTTTAAAAAAAGCGTTGAAAATTAGATATTTCAGTCGGTTCACTGTTCTTTATGTTGCAGTAACCCACTTAAAGACAGTTCCTCTTGTTCTTCTTTGACAGCTATTAATAGCATATTGTTATGTGGTTGTGATGGGATATAATAATTTGAACCAAGAAGATTTGTGCTTTTGGTCCTCAGTATTCTGTCATAACAAAAAAGAAAATGGATGCACATTACAAAAGGCTGTACATCTACCGACATGAGTACCAGCACACGATCAACACATTACTATAAATGTGCCATGATGCTTTAATGTGATTCATAACATTGTCACTAGTGATGCTCTGAAAATGTTTATCTTGAAAGCTGACTGATATACATATCTGGTAAACAATATGAGCACATATAGCAAACACATAATGCAGTTCCAACAATGTTTAGGCCGAGTGAGAAGGTCAAATGCAGCCGAGGGCCACGGCGAGTCCGTTTCTCGCTATCAGTTCGTCCTTTGCCCCAAAGGGCCCCAAACATTATTCCATAAGAGTTGTTTTTTCCATTGTCTCAGCAAGCCACGTGGTCCATACTCTACCTGGTTCTCAGGTGGTTGTTTTTTTCGTAAAGCTCTCATATTAAACAACATTACAGTGTTTTTAAACCAGTTTTTTTTCTTTTTTTCAGAACCGTAAGTTCTGTACACCCTTGTTTATATGGTTGTACCTTCAAATAAATGTACTTAAGCAATGCATAAAATCTTTCAAATGATTGTCTTTTCATAAAATACAATGCACATCGACTAACCGTTCATACGGGCAACACACAGTCATTCGCACACACTCTTCACAGAGGAGAAAACGCTATTCAAGATGCCTGCAATGCTTAATATTGAGCAACGACTCTGTCAAATAGACAGAAAAGAAACAAAAAAAACAAAAAAAAAGAGAAAAAGAGCAAAATACAAACAAACCAAGAACAACAAAAAAATCAAAGACTCGTCCTCAGGGTCTTGTTGTTATTGGAAGGAGAGCTGTGTGTCAAACAAAAGAGGAGAAGCCCGCGGTAGGTGCCTGAGCGGCACAGCCCAGGCTGCTGGGGGGGCGGTAGAGGGTGCTGTGCTGGCTGGGGGGTTCAGAGGACAGCAGGGAAGGGGTGGGAGTCCGGCTTTCCTTAGACCTGAACAGAGTGCTCTGGCACTGGGGCTGTGGGGACGGGGCGCTCTGGGGGACGAGGGGGGGCAGAGGGGGCACAGGTGGTGGGTGCTGCCGTGACTCCTGCTCCACCAGGGGCTCGGGCTGGGAGTAGCCGTATGCCGGCGGACGAGAGACGCCCTTCTGCTGCCGCCGCCACGAGTTGTAATAGGTGGGGTCGCTGATGTAGTGGTTGACGAAGGAGTGGGTCTTCTGCCGGCTCTGGTCCATCTCGTATTCGCTGTCGCTGCCCTGCGAGTCAATCAGGGGGAGAGAGAGAGAGCTTTGAGAATGTGAGACCACCAAACAGACATATACCTTTCGGATGTTTACTACACAGGCAGGACGGAAATTGCTACGCCATCAAATCGAGGCCAATTCTACGACTGCACAAAACAGGGGGTCATAACACAGCCGGATACATCTACTGAAAGACAACTGGAAATCTATTAATCTGTGTGCAACTCTACGGGGGCAGATAATCACTTCTATTGAGCATCTTTCACACACCGGAGCTCATACCTCTGTGGAGCACAGAAGTGATACGTGTACACAAGAGAGACCTAGAATTGGACAAAGACAAAGTTCACAGGATTCATTTGCTTTTGCTGTAATAATAAGTTACTAATGTGTGTCCTGTCGCCCCTTCCAGCACACGGAACTGGCTGAGAAACACAAACAGTTTTAGAAAGAGGAAAAAAAAAGAAAGCAAATTTCTCTCGCTGCCCATCTCCTGCTCTGTTGGGACACGACAGCTTAACAGATGTTCGACGCGCCATTCATTTGCCCAAGTGACGGGTAAACAGTGGGAGGCCATGCAGAAGGAAAAGAATAGCATTAGTTTGTGTCTCCCGCGAGAGCAGCGTGTGTGTTCAGAACAATGTTTTGACTGCAGGTACCAGTCAAATTGGCGAAGGGGAACGGGCGCGAGTGTGTGGGAAGACAGATGTTCACAAACGGCTACGATCAGCTCCTCTGCCTTATTATCCCTCATCACTTGTAGCCTCCCTGTCCCCTCACTGGACCTCCCCCACTCCCACACACACACACACACACATACATACACACTGAGCGGAGACCCAGCAGCCAAGATTAATACAACATTTCCTGTTTGAGGAAAATTAATGAGTTGTGAAGACATTTCAAGACACACGAGACCTGCGAATTGGCCCCCGTACTTCCTTCCCGTGGGAAGAGAGATCGTTATTAAAAGTCAGATCCAGAGATGTCAGCCATGACTAACAGAGCATATTTAATTTTGACGTTATTCACTTGAGGCAAATGTTTTGCTTGACCGTCATATTCAAATATGCTGCTTAATAATTAGACATACATATAGTTTTAGCATCTAGAAAAGCAGTAATTATGACCCCCCCCCCCAAAAAAATAAATAATTAGGAGGTTATCAAGAAGACAGACACAAGTAAAAAGTTTTTTAGAGTTTGGAAAGGTTACGACTCAAACTGTCTAATTGTACTGTCTAATTAAGTTAATTTATATTCCAGACCTGGAGTGGACATGGGCTGCGAGCCAGGGTCAGTGCCTACCTGAGAGTCCGATATCTCAGAGGGTTTCTCGGTCAAACTGCTGCTCTCTGCCGGGATCAGGTCATTGTACTTAGTGCTGACGTCCTCGTCGGAGTAGTTCAGGCTTCCAGGACTGGGTCTTGGTGGAGACCTGGAAAGATGGAGTAAATGAGACAGAGAAAGAGTGTCTGTGAGAGATAGAGAGCAAAGCTGACAGAGAGAGAGAGAGAGAGAGAGAGAGAGCTAATGGTTGTATAAATATTTGATAATCAATATCAGTATTTCTAAAGCTCACAAAACGCCTCGTCACCAATCTGATGAGTTTAATGGTTCAGGAGAAGTGTACATCCACGTCTGTCCAGGAGGTCATTAGGCATTTGAGTGACGTTAGCGCATGAGTTCTTGAGTTATGGTCAAACACGTATTCCCTTTGTGAGGTCACCTTCTAATCTGTTCAACTTTCAGTGCAAGAGGACTTTTTTTTTTTGCTCAAAGTATTCCTGAGACCAGACACACAACCCCAAATCACGCTCGCCGACACAGAGGCGTACAAATGAAGACGCTTCACATCGCACATCAATATGCACGGACTCAGCATACGGTCTTTGATCGTGAACATTAAAATGAGCTGCTGTGTTCGGACGACCACAGAACGTATTTTTTTTTCTTTTTTCATGCATTCCTGGACGCATTTTGGTCGTCGGTCTTATTCTTTTGCCACTTAAGTTCAGCTTGAGTTCGGTTCACGTCGACCAAACAGGATCCTGTATGAAAAACGTATATGAGCATCTTCATGAACTGAACGGCAGCACAGATTGAGTCAGTCAGAGATGTAGACCTCCTGCAGAAAGGCTGTGTAACTAAGCGTGGCCCAGAGTTCTTTCATGAGCGTCGGTCAAGTAAAAGACTGCGTGCTTCTTTTTTTTTTAATCTCCAATCATTAAGTCCACAAAGTGAAGCAGAGAGAAACATCTGTGCAGACAATTATTTTCTTCTTCTGCAGTAATGACTTTGCTGTGTTCAAGGTCTGCTGGGATTGAATTGGATTGGTCAGAGGGCAAACACTGGACCTCACATCACTGAACTGCATCAGTGGGCTCAGTAGGCTAACACAGCATTAAGAGAAGAGTTTGCTCGGTTGTTTTTTTAGAAAAAGACTTTTATAAAGAATTTTATAAACTAGGCATGGCATGAAAGTAAATGTTTAAATGATCTGAGATGGAAAAACGTTGCGTGTGGGGGTCGGGAGGCAGAAAAGACAGCCATTAAAACACTGTGATGTCAAGTGTAATATTAAGGCATAAAGCGGACAAAATTGGTCGGCCTCTCAAATAAAAATGTATATCTTCTAAGATATATGCGGGAGCTAAACATCACTGGGAATGCTAAAGAACAGGAAGCTTAGGAGACGGAACACGACGACGACCATGAAAGGGTTGACGCGACAAAGAGACGTCTCCTCCGGGTTAAAGAGGATGACGTGAGGAGGCGGACTGTGACAAAACAACAACAACCACCTACTTAGAATTCAGACGCGGTCGAGTCAGACACTAAAAGGATGGGGCAACGTGAGCGTAGGGGAGGGACGATGGATCCCGCTACCCATCCATCTCCAAAATTGCTGCCAGCGAGCTTTGAATTATTTAGGAAGCCTTATCAGTCTTTTTCATCCCTCTTTCCCTCACCCCTTCAAATATCCCACAGGGAGCCCTCCCACTCTTCTTCCTCAGTCCACAGATCATTAGCAGGGAGTACAGTACCAGATTGGATCTCTTCAAAAGAGACGGAGCAAGTCAAGACCCTTTGATCCCCTTCTCGGGCCTCTTTGGTCAAGGAGAAAACAGCGCATATTCCGCTCCCCCTTCTAGCACATTCCACCGTAATGTGCAAAAGACAACAACTTTTCGTTGTTGCTGTGACAAGAAGCAGACTCGTGGTCTCCCATCCCCCAAACACACAACCGCATGACCGGCCACCCTATCACCGATCGTTTGTGACCCGTGTCCTTACGCGGGACATTCCCTTCGCTGCTTGTGCTCCAGAGATTGTGTAAATTCCTCTTATCTAATGTTTACCTAAACATGACCAAAGAGCCGGCCTGTCAAAGTCCTGCTGGCTGGGGGGGGGGGGGGGGGGGGGTGGGGGGGGGGGGGGGGAGGACATGTTCCCATACCAACGGCGGTGTACTCTATGTTGAGACGGCTCTCACGGCACTGCACTGGAGAGAGAAACTCTGGGCTGGAGACCAAGAGAAAATGGACGGCTCTGACCCATAAGCACCCTTGTTGTCTAAAGCGGTGACGGACAGACAAAGGGCAATGCAGAAGCTCACGAATGCTAATTTGCCGGTATTGTGCCGCCCCCTCATATAAATTGTTGCTTTTGCACAAAACACACGAATATCAACGAGGGGAGCGGAAGCAGGCTCAAATGGGCAGCTGAGCTCCTCGAAGAGGGGCAACACGGGTTGTTTATTGCCGTCTGTAACACAAGCACCGTTGCAGGAGAGTTAGCGACTGACCGTGTGTAGATGCCGTTCTTGCGGCAAAAGGAGTTCTTCACAGAGAGGCGCCGGTTGTTGAGCTCCAGGGCTGGGAAGCGGCCCTCGTCCAGGCGCACCATCTCCCCGTGGGTCAGAGGCAGAGCCGTGCAGTTGGAGTGGTTGCCTGGACAGGGGTATGAGGACGACACTGTGTGGGTTGTGGAATGAAATGAGTGATTTGTGATCTTCAGTCAAATCTAGATCTAGTCAAACACAACACAATGACACTCAGGTAAAAAGGCTTCAACTGGCATATATATATATATATATAACTAGATTTTTTTTTTTTCTGAACAGGAAAAACTTGAATTGATCAAATCTTTTAATTGCGTGTACGAAATAAAAAAAAAGAAGTACAAATTGTTTCTGACGTCGCTCAGTCATGGCCTCTAGACAAACAATTCAACAAATCAGCTTCATGGCTGAGCACATTGGGGAGGGGACGAAAGGGGCCAAGAAGCCCTCTCTGTGGCCCCTCACAAACACAGCCCTTGTCTCAACTGGTCTCACCGAGCCCTATTTACTGACCCTGGTAACCCTGGCACCTTGCTAAATGCTGACTAAGCTAAAAAGTCAATGACAAGAGGCTTTGGAAAGGCTTGAGCTGACGCCTTCACTTCTCCCTCTAAATGGCTCTCCTTCCAGTCCCACCACTCCGCCCATCTCCAGTACTGGGTGACTAGTCCACTTTTCAAAGATTACCCCCAGATGCCCCTCACTGTGATAACGTGCCAACCATTATGTGAAGTATTAGCTCCACTAACATTGATTAACTCGTGTTTTTGGGGGGTTGGAACTCTGATTAAGAGTTTCCAGGAGCAGAAATGTCACTTCGGATAATTCACAATCCTGAAAATTGGCTTCTTGATACAGTGGTGGGAGAGCCGTCGTTATATAATTACTCTCCGTCTGACTAATGATCTGAGCATTAAACCACTGCCAAGCCATTTATCCCAGTATTGATCCTCGCTGCAGTTAAACATGAACAATAATGTTTATTCACCTGCCTATGTCAGCTGTATCGCCGGTAGCCTCGTACGTTCATCTTTCCCCCGTCAGCCCGAACAATGTAAAGAAAGCCACGGTAATTTGTCTAATTGTGTGAGCCTTCACAATCCCATTTTCTAAACTACACTTTTTGGATGTGCCAATCGTTAACATGCAATTCTCAGCAGAGCTGTCCGAAGAGGAAGACAAATTCCAGTCAATAACCTAAGTTGCAGGATTACAAAGAGAAACCGAGACATTAGCGTGTTTTCCTACCTGAATCCGTCTTCTTGGTGTATTTTTTACTCTGGCCTCGGATGATGAGGATGAAAACGAGGAGGAGGATGAAGATGAGGCCCACCAGGGCGATCACCACCAGGAACCACCACTCCTCATAGAACGGAGACACTTTCTGGGCTGAAGACAACGAATAATAGACATTAATAAAAGAAACAAAAAAACAAAACGTTGCATTATTTTTCCAGACGAAAGTACCTGATATAGATGGGGAGGGGGCGCTGGGTGATCCATAGCCATAGTCGTTGACTGCAATTACTCGAAAGTCATAGGTGACCGCTTCTCGCAGCATGTCCAGGTTAAGTGTGTAGGATGTCACTTCTTTAGGAATATCTTTGATAAGGATATCCCACAATCCTTCATCTACAGGCAGGATGAGAACATATCTAAATAGGAAATACTAGCTGAGGCATAGGAAGCCAAAGACTGTTTGTGTATGAAGCTCACCTGAGGGTCTGGCCTCAATGACGTATCGCGTGATGGGTGCACGGCCTTGATCACCGCTGGTCCAATGCAATGTGAGGGCCGTGCCGTACCGAGAAATAAAGGGTTCTCCAGGAGGGCCTGGCGCTCCTTGGGAGGACGGAAACGGTGGATAGTTATAACGGTGGCCCTCCCTGATTCTAAAAGACGTTATTATTGGTAAGAATATCAGAACAAAAGCAGCAACGCGTCACAGAGTCAGAGATGCCCACCTTCTCCGGGCCCAGTAGTAATGTTGGCCTCTACCTCGGGACCATATGTGAGGGTTTTGGCCCGGATGCGATAGTTATAGGTGACGCCATCCGCCAGGTCTTTGATCTTCATCCACAGGGGGGCGCTGCCCTTCACATCTACTGTCACTATCTTACTGACACCTGGAGTGCGAGGAGAGGAGTCTGTACAGGAAACACTAAGACTCTAGATGCTGCTTTCTACAAGCGACAAACAGCAAAGCTTTTTGCGTATGAACAGAAACACAAAGTCACACAGACGAGTTACAAGACTACACAGACAGAGATCAGACACATGCATATCTTTGCATATAGAACAGCAAAAAGTCTATTATCCAGCGAGCCCTGTAGATATCCAGATAGAGACACTGGGATCTTTTTGTAATATACCAATTGATATTCCCTGTCTTAGCTGCTCTGTTCGGCTTTGCTCTGGGTCCATTAGCGGATAGCCGAGGGACCACAGCCGCCTCGGCTCAGCATTCCACCTCTGCTCCCAATTACTTGACAATCTGGTCCAGGCAGCCACATTTAGCCAGCTATTAGCCATGTTTCTCTCAGTGAGAGAGGAAGCTGTTCTCACCAGAGAAATCCAACGTATTTTTTTTATCAGCTATGCCATATACGTTACTGCGGGGCCTACACTCACCTGGAACAGATTAAAGCATGAGCTTAAACGCAGCATGAGTTAAAAAAGAATATGGTAACTAGGCAAGAGGCTGTAAATCCCAGTCTGAGGATGTCAAGGCATGGCAGATTTATTGGGCTCCAGACACCGTCTCTCACCATCGACCGGAGTGCAGGGCTCGTAGACCAGGCGGTAGCCCTCGATGATGCCGTTGGCCTGCTTGGGCTCCCCCCAGGACACATTGACCGAAGTGGTGGTCAACTCACCGAAGTGGATGAATCTGGGAGCACTCGGTGCTTATTGGTGGTAAAAGAAGATAAAAAAAGAGGAGATGAAAGTTGGATCATCTTCACAGTATATACGCAGACGACACATTAAATACAGCAGCTGCCTGGATACGCCACTTTTGAAATGCATATTCATAAAAACACGGCAAGCAATGTGAATTTAAGCAATCTTTATGTCACTCATTATTGACGTTTCTCTTGTGAGTTTTCATAGATTTAGCAATTTGGCAAAATTTCAACCGCCGTTACTTTCCCCATCGGCTCCAAACGCAATACATTTTTTATGGCAGGGAAAGCAGTACTATTACAGCATGCCATCTGATATATTCAGAAAAGATCAAACAAAGTCCTGTATGCTAGATGACCGCAAACAGGAATAGAGATTAAAAATGAGAGGTTTCATTGTTCATTGTTCTTTCCCAGAGCATGAATAATACAATGTGTTGCGCGTGTAAAAACAGGTATACCGTGTTGTGCAGCTCAGATCAATACTAAAAAAAAAAAAAATGATTCTATCGCCGTTTCAGCAAATGAGTCAAGCTAACAGGAAGTCGACATTCGAGTGCAAAATCCTGCTGTGACCTTGAACGAGAGCTGTGAGAACGTTGCCTGCTGACCCAACCCAGATCCAGCAAAGTGTCGGGATTTCACAACAATTCTGCATAAAATTCACAAAAGCTTGTGCTGGCTCACTTCCCAGTACCCCGCGGTGCAGAGAGCCAAAATTCCTGCCTGTTTTTCTTTTTTTTTGGTAGGTTCTCAGCACTTTGTACCCCTCGCCAATGTCACAGCCTTCAAGGGGGCGGAAAAGACACAAGTAATTTATACTGTAAACCATTTTTGTGCTGAAACCGCAGAGGAGGGACTTGCTAGCTCGTAAACACAGACGTCTTTTGTGCAGTTGCAGCCAAAAAAAAAAAAAACTAATCTACACGTGCCCCCCACCACATACTCTGTATTCATTGCTCCTCCGCCACCCTCGTGGCTTGTCCTGGATGAAGGGGCCAAGAACACTCGGATCCCTTTTCTGCTGTATCTCACAGGACCAAACTAAACTCTTTAGTGAAAATGTTCTATTTCCTGCTGAATAGGAGCGGTGAGTCTTACATTACTTGTCTTAAAGCTGCCACGCTGCAGTTCCAGTTTGCAGCGACAGCGACTCAAAACTAAAAGTACTCATCATCTATCCTGAAGAGAAAGCCAACTTTTGAGATACTACTCCACACAAGCACTTGAGCGCCATAGAATTATTATTATTTTTTGTTTAAATTAGTATCCTTGTGCAGACGACAGAGGGAGACAAAAAGAGGAAAGACACAACTGTGAATTGCTAGATGGTGTTGGCAGAATAAATGCCCAGTTTCTTTTGAACAATCACTTTAATCTCCTCAAACACATCTGGGATTTAGCCCCGCTCACCTGCTTGCTGAGTGCGCCCTCTGGTGGGCAGGGAGCGGGGCCCATCCCCGGCAGCGTTGAAGGCTGCCACACTAATCATGTAGGTGGTGTAGCCCGTCAGGTTTTTAAGCTTCACCCCGAGCTCCGGCAGGAACAAAGTACGCAGGCGCTCCGTCTCATTCTGGAGCTGAAACTCCCAGAAATAGATCTGCACACGGAGTAAAAGAATACATGTAAATATAGAAATAAGAAGGGCATGATGCAAGTTTGGCTGATTTGCAGTAAAACGGGAAAAAAAGAAGACATTTTGATACCTTGTAACCCTGTATGTCCCCATTCTGAGCCTCCAAAGGAGGGGGCTCCCATGTGACATCCAGCTGTGTGGCCGTTGAGGACTGGACCACCACGTTTTGGGGAGGGGACGTCGGGACTAGAATGGAGCAGAGCAATCACTTTTTGATATAAATGTTCCACATGACTGACTTTAACATTCAAGAAGTAAAGTTGAAAGGGAAGTAGCACACATGCTGCACGGGGAGAGATGAAACGTACCCGCCTCACCAACAAACACTTCCTGTGGTGCGCTGCTGGGTCCCTCCCCCACAGCGTTATACACGCTGAGACGGATCTCGTAGCGTTTGTGTTTACTCAAATCTGCGAGGAGAGAACCCAAAAGCGGCATTATAGTTGAACGGTTAAGATAAAAGACCCCGCAAAAAAAAAAATTAAGTTGCTCGGATATGGGATATGAGTGGAAGGGTTGGATGCTGTAAATTATTATACAGATTGGCATACTTGCACGGAACGGATGACATGCAAACAGATAGAGAGTGACAGAAGAGAGCCATACGGGGGATATGAGACTTACTATCCAGTTCATATTGGGTGAGCGAGGATTCACTCAAGTTCCTGACGCTGTAAGGAGCTGGAGTTTGGATGGAGGATGGGCAGGGTTGGGAAAACAAGGGTAGGGAAAGAGTGGCTTTAGTAGCTGACGTACACGGATGTAGAAGTAAGTACATTAAAAAAATAAATAAATAAAGAAGAAGCAAACTCACCAGTGAGATCGGCCCAGTTGGAAGAGGGACTGTTAACTGTGCGCACAGTGAAGCTGCGTAGCCGGTCGTAGTGTAACTCCCGGTACCGGACCCTGAACCCCAACAGGACTCCATTGATGTGATCCTCAGATGGAGGCTACACAAGAGAATGGGTTTGCTTAATGCCCAACACTTCACGAAAAACATGAATCCATCCCAACGTTCACGGAGCACAATGCGACAGCGTACCTGCCAACGGACCAGTACCGATGTGGTGGTGTGAGGTGTAACAGACAGGATTGTTGGGGCTTTGTCTGGGGCTAGAGAACATACAACAAATGTAATGTTGGCGTAAGCAAACCAACACAGCAGAGCAGAGTGATATATATATATATATATATATATATATATATATATATATATATATATATATTTAATTCAAACAGTCTGCTGGAGAACAGCTTGAGAGTAAACAAGCGCACTGTTGACGCAAAAGCATTCGCTGTGAAAATCCAAAGTCAAAACATCGATGTGCAGGCATGTTCAGCCGATTACAAAAGTGGTTCTCGTACAACTGAACGAAAAACAAATCGACGGGATGCCGACTGCGACTGCGGAGTCGCACGTTCTTACCGTCCTGCAGTGTCGTGATGGCCTCGCTCTCCTGGCTGTATTCACTGTCTCCAATGTCATTCGTGGCTTTTACGCGGAACTGGTATGAAGTGAAAGGCTTCAACCTTCGGAGAGACAAAGAGACGTGCGTCATGTACAGCGTACTCTGCCCTCCTCAATTCCTATTTGCTGACGCTTCGGGCAGGTGGGGGTGGGGGGGGGGGGGGGGGGGGGGATTTACCGATCGACGATGTAGGATTGTGTCTCGTGGCTGACGGACGCAGAGTGGACAGTCCAGTCGCTGTCCGGCAGCTCTCTGTACTGGACTGTGTAGTAGCGAACTGGGGAGAGGCCGTCGCTGCCTGGTTCCCATGACAACAGCACTCTGCGAGCCTGAACTTCCTCTTGAGGCACTACGGGACGGCTCGTCGGTTGGGGTCGGGCTGAAGGGCGCGCGCGCACACACACACACACACACACACACACACACACACACACACACACACACACACACACACACACACACACACACACACACACACACACACACACACACACACACACACACACACACACACACACACACACACACACACACACACACACACACACACACACACACACAGTCTATTCATAGTCCATCTCAAACGTCATATTTAGAGGTGCATAATTTAAATGCGGTATTTCACCTCTCTTTTCCGTGGTCACCACCAAAGCCTCGGCGGCCTCGCCCCAACCCTTTCGGGTCTGAGCGGTGAGGCGGTACACGTAAACCATTTCTGGTTTCAGCCCCGATGCGGTGTACTGCCGCGCGCTGGGACTCAGCACGTCGACGGTGGCGCCGTTGCTGTTGGAAGAGTTTCTTCTGTACGTGATCTGATAGGCTAAAAAGGAAAACCTCATATCAATAAGAAGTCACAGGAGAACAATTTGTCCGCAGTACAAAATCAAACAATATTTGAGTTTCTTTTAAATTTTTTTAGGACCAGCACAAAAGCAAAACACTAATACCCAAAGGTTACAGATGGAAAACCCACCAAGGATAATGCCATTGGGCTGCGCGGGAGGTTGCCAGATGAGCCTGACCGAGGAGGTTCTGACTTCTGGGAAGAGGATGCCGACTGGAGGGCCCGGTACTACCATAAACAAAATGTATATAAATGGCAAATCAGGCAAAGTAAAAATGTACTTTTGATAGCTTGTTTATTTATACAAGGTGCAGAACATTCATTCAATCACTTGCTGGAAAAATACCTTTTAAACAATTGCAAAGATAACAAGATGATGACACAAGTGGGTAAGATGTCTTTACCGTCATCCAGGGTCCTCTCCAAAATGGATGGCGTGCTGCTCCTTCCGTCTCCTATACGTGTGAAGGCTAGGACCTGGATCTCATACAGGACGTACTTGCCCAGACCGCTCAGCTGGACAGTGTGGGTGGTGTTGCCTTCCACCTCCCAGAAGTTGGGAGCTGTGTCTGAGTCCTTCTCCTTATACACAACCTGACGGGAATGTTATATAGTTGGAGGACGAGGAGTTTTTTTTTTTTTAGGCTTTTGTTCTAATATTGCAACAACAAAAAAATGACAATATTAGTTATTCTGAAATAGAGATCATTGAGAGACTGCTGACCTTGTACCCGAGGATGAGTCCATTGCGGTCGGTCTCTGCGACCTCCCCCCATCGCACCAGGATGCTGCTGGAGGTGGTGGCGAAAGCCGACACGTTGCCGGGGCCGCTGGAGGGTACTGCAGTAAGGCATAAAAGGATGGAGCTCAGCACACGTCAGCTGCATGGATGTGGTTGGCATGTGTACGCGCGCATACAGTATTTCTTTCCTCACCAGACTCCCTGGTCCGGCCGTGGACCGGCTGGCTCCAAGGCCCAGAGCCGATACCGTTGATGGCCTGAACTCTGACCACATATTCCGTCCACTCCTCCAGGTCCTCGATAGTGAACTCCCTCTCCAGTCGGTCCATGATGACGTGGGAGAGGACGCCCCCTTTAGATCCGGCTTTAGAGTATTGGACCCGGTAGCCAACGAGATCTGGATTCCCGTTGTACTCCCACTCTGGAAGAGGCTGAGAGGATTTGTTTTTAGTTTATATTCCCCCGAGTTCAAGCAAAAAATCAATATGTCATCATAACTGAGTGCATAATGAAACAATAAGCCAGTAGAAGCTGTACTTCACGATGACTACACAACAGCTACGAGGCGTTAATATGGGAAGAGAAGATAAGACCTCCCAGCACTTAATACTAAGTGGTTTTAATAAAATGTGGCAACACAAAGAATTGCACATTTATCTCTTCAATCAATAATAATATAATCCTAATATGTAGCAGGCCATTTAGCTCTTGGAAGGCACAGGTGGAGGTTTGAGTGATTTATTAATATTGAAATTAACGGTTGTGCTAAAGTGTGTTTTTCTGGGTGTTTGCAAACACTCTTAGTGTCACTCAGCCACTCGACCGTCCTGTTTAATACGTAGTATATCATGATGATTAAGCAACAGCGAATGCAGCTGCCTAATAAATACAAGATACACAAAGTATTGATGTCGTGTTACTGAAATACATGTGGCCATGATAAAGTTTCACTTCAATTCCACACACATTTTTTGAAACGTGGAGCAACCGTCAAGCTTGGTTCACACATTTGAGGAGTCATATCAGACAGCTGACTGCGTAGTTGAATCCAGATGACATGCACTCTCTATAATCCTGCAGGAGCGGCAGCCGTCTCTCGCCTTTGTCTCTCGCTGCCCGGACGAGCTCGGGGACTGGCACAGTGATGATAATGGACAGATGTAGCAAACAATATATTGGCCAAGTGCTGACGCAGGAAGCACGCGGCGGTAATCAAGGAGTGTGTGCAGCGCACGAGAACCAATTCATAGGAGGAGGGAGAGGTATTTAATGAACAAGTAAAAGGAAAAGTACACAAAACCCCAATGCGGTAAATTCTAAATCTTTGTGAAAAGAGAGACGCGTGTGAGTCAGTTGAGCTGAAGCCAACTGTCAGAGAGAAAGACAGAATTTAACGTAAAACATTAAAACGTTTGGCTGAATCTGATTTGACAAACTTATCAATGTTGTATACAATATTTTTTTTTTGTTGCCAATTTACTACTAACATGATTTTCTACCAATGAGGAGGACACACAAAAAAACAACTTACCACCCAGCGAAGCCACAGGCTGGTCTCACTGGCTGTGCGCAGGGTAACATTGGCGGGGGAGATATCTGGAGGGGCCTGCAGGGTCTCGATCTTCCTAGAGGGCTGACTTGGAGGACTGGTGCCCACGATGTTTACCTGACGCATTCTGAACCTGGGGTCAAAATAAACCAGCTGATGGTATATACATCATCTAGAGATGGGTGTTTAGTCAAGACATGCTGGTAATATTGGACAGGATTACATTAGATTATACGACATTAGATTGGATAGAATTTCAATGATAGGAAACTAGGTCATAGTAGCAGAGAAGATCTACTTATGAGTAGAGAAATAAAGAAAATAATCCCAATGTTATTCTGGATCAGTGACAACTGTATTTTAGCTGATTTTTCAACATTTTTAAAATGTTGCAAAGTGATGGTGCCTTTATTTCACATACAGCACCTGTTTATATTCACGGGTTTGTGCGTGTGCTCACCTGTAGAAGGTATAGGGGTTCAAGTCCAGGACCTCCAGCGATCTAGCATCGGGTTCATTAGACAGCTGATGAACCATCAGCCACTCTTCATTTTCTCCTATTATGCCAATCTGAAATGCACAGAGAGAAAAGGGGGTGATTACAGCGGCAGAACAAATTAAAGAAATTAACTGGCGTTGTAAAACCGGTGCGCCAATATTAAGACGTCAAACAACCCAGACCTGCTGTCATTATGTTAAAAATAGATATGAAGCATCTCACCTGGGCTTCAACGTGCCAACGGGAAATGGACGTCTTGCCATCATAACCAGGTTTGAACTGCAGGGTGACAGAGCGGGGCCCGATGTTGGAGATGGCTAAGTTGGTTGGAGGACCGGGCAACTCTGTCAGAAGGGAATGGAGGAAATAAGGGAATGAAATACGTTTCACAAATATCACTTCTTTTTGAGATAGCTGTGTAGAAATCCGTTGAGTCATAGTATGTAGTTGTAGCCCTGAATCATTCTTAGCACCTGGCTTTAAACACGTTTATTTCTGCCTTAAAGTTTAACACGAGGGTCAAACGCACGATGGGCTCACTTTTGATGACAGCATCAAGTGGCCATTTGAGGAACTGCACTTTATTTGGCACTTCCACATTGAGTTCATTTTCAGAAAATAATGATTTTGAAGATTACCAACCGTAGCTTCGAAGTCAAACGGTTCATCTGTCCGTGTGAACACTCACCTGGTGGCACACCAGAAGAAATAGTGGAGGCAGAGAGCAGGCCCTGGCCCTTGGCAGTCATGGCTGCTACCTGGATGGTGTAAGTGGTGAGGGCAGTGAGCCCCGTCACCTTGTACTCCTGAGTTAAGTTGGGCAAATAATGTGTGACTCGAGTATTGGTCCTGTTGAACTCCTCCCAGGAGATGCGATAGCCTGGAGGAAGAGGTACATTCCAAATAGTAGTAATGCGGTAGCCTCTGAACGGTGCCTCAGAACAATCAAATTTAAGAGAAGATATGTTGACGTTACATAATTATCTTTACTGGTTACCTGTGAGAACACCGTTTTTCTCTTGTGGCTCCTTCCAGCTGACTTTTAGTGAGGTGTCCAGGATATCAGTAAAGCTCAGGTGTCCCACAGCTCCAGGGGCTGTAAACACATGAAAACAGTCAGTAAACAGACTGAACCACAGCCCGCAAATACTTTTATAATGACCTGAGTGGGAAAACTTACTGTCCTCGTGGGTGCGTAACCGCTGAGGCGTGCTGCGCGGGCCATCTCCGGGGGTAGTGAAGCACAATACAGATGAGTAGTATTCGGTGTACCTTTTCAGGCCAGAGATGTAACCGACATGAACACTGTCCTGGAAGTTGGGACGCACCGCTATCACGGCGACCTCGTTTGCGCGACTGAGTTCCCACGCCAACAGCTGGGAGAGGATGCGAATAGGGATGATGGGTTAATTGTTTGCACTTTGTAGGCGTACTGAGATTTTTCTCATTAAAAAAAAAGAAGGTAAAAAGTCTAATCAAAACTGTTCTCATCTGGTAAATTCACGAATTCTTCAGAAAAGGAGGCTTTCTGACTACGTGATGAGAGTTTGCCTTCAGAGTCCTCCTCTAGCTCCGGCCACTAGAGGGCACCAGTTGACAGAAAGGGGCGGCTCACCTTATATCCCTGGTTGATTCCATTGATAAACTGAGGGCTCGGTGCACTCCAGGTAAAACGCACGGTGGTGGAGTTGACAGCCTCGGCTTGCACATTTCCTGGTGGCACAGTAGGCACTGGCCCAGAGGAGGGAGAACAACAAGGAGAAGAAAATGGAGAGAGAGAGAAAGAGAGAGAGAGAAAAAAAAAATGTATTTTTAATTTTTATTTGGGCTCATTTGGGGAGGAAAGAACATGCCAATCAAAACCGGGTGTGAGAGCGGTGGCCTCAGGCGGCTTCCAGGTGAACCCTGCAGCAGTTTGATTGAATTGAAACATGCCGTTCTGATGTAACACCGGGGAAAAAAAACACCAGTCACGCATTAATGAAGCTGATTGGCCAGCACCATGTCTCCATATCCCCGTGCTATCCTCAATTCCCTTTGAACGTATTTAAATGCACATCGTGATCTGCTCTTGAGCCTTGAGTGACGGAAACATCCCATTAATGAGAGCTGAGCTAAACAACACAAGTGCCTTGTTCACTGTCGTTACTCACTGACAGTTACTTGGATGATGACATTATAATTTATTTATTTTAGCAGGGAGAGAGACATGGAAATAAAAGACAAACCTTCCAGGTTTTCAAAGATTTGCTAATTAAACGCAATCTTGTGTTTCTTTACAAATTGCAGTAGTTTTGTTTATGTGCAGGTGCATCAGAGTCCAGCTCATGAATGTGTTGATTGATCAAGCATCACTTAAAGTACGCAGAAGATTTCAGGTAGATTCCATCATTTCTGAAGCATCTGAAGTGTGTTTTAATCATCCAGCAAAAATAAACTGACAGTTTTGTACACATGCCTGCCCAACTTTCAACAAATATAAATGCACGGGAGAAAATTTATATTTTTACACGGCAGAATTAATAGAAATGTAAAGATTAAAAAGAGAGAAAAAGACCAGAGAAAGCAAAACAAATCAATGAAAAAAAAAACAAGACAACTCGGACAGAGAGAATAAATGTGTGCGTGTTTTAAATTGCGTTTAGGTAAGTATGATAAAGACTTCATGCTCCTGTTTATCTGTCAACTTTTCTTGTCTCTGGAGGGTTTTTTTTTTTTAAAAAGTTGCCCATGACGAAAAGCTTTAAAAATAAATCAGCTTACATTTGAAACCAGTGTAACAGTCGGAGATACAACATCACAAGCACTCGTAAAACCTAATGAAATCAAAATATCTGCTGATTCAGCCTCTTTAATAAATGCATCTGGGCAGCGAGTGGAACAGAATATATGGAAATGGGAATACTCCCAATTTTCTTATGAGTGCTCTTGAGAATATTTAGTGAGCCTGGTGTAGAGGATCTCTGTCCATGGAGTGGATTTAACATGACAGGGATTTAGAGATGTGTGATTGTGTTAAGCCTTTCAAAGCTTTATATACAAGTTAAAGGAATTTAAAATCAAAGTAGCAGCCGGCGCCGCATATCTAAACCAAGAGCGATATCCTCTTTCTAGTGTTGGTTAAAGTCAAGCAGCAGCTACAATTTTGTAATCTATGCATTGACTTTTTTTATTTTTTTTTATTTTTTAGGAAAGCCAGTAAAGAATCCGTATTCTCTGAAGAATAAGACAGGGCAGTAAAAATAAGGTGCGGGAATCACTGGGCGTCACACAAACATGTAGCTGGATGAGACCGGGAAGGAAAGTTCACAATGTGTGTTCTAATTTATTCTCCTCAGCATGTCGAATGAGGAAAGAAGTCAACCGGGTGAGAGGGGGGGGGGGAAGCTTCCTTTGGCAACGTCGAAAAAGGTGCGTCACCTGCTGATATATGTGCAGAATCGAGCCATCCCAAAATAGTTGATACTATAACGGATCTACGAGACGAAAGCGATCTGAAACAAAGTAAAAGCTCGGCTTGCTTTCGATATATATAAATGCTCTGATGGAGCCATCGGCTCATGTCTGCACACAATACTGCGGCACTTAGTGAGAAATTAGCAACATAAAAAAAAAATTCAAAAAAGCAGTGCCGAGAGGGCAAATAGCACTTCCGCGGCCACGTCTTTTACATTCCTTTAAATGCTGACTGATCGAGACAGGAGTATTGGACGACTGCTGCAGTCTTCTTACCGACCGTGTGTGAATCACCTTTTCAAAGCTAGCAGAAGATCTTTTTGAAAGCCTGCTGTGCAGAAAACAGAGCTGTTACTGCTCTTACATTTGATTGTTCAAAAAAAGATCGTTAGAAAGAAAAGAAAAAAACGAGTTGTGGGCCGCAGTCTCAACTAGCCAGGGGACTAACATGATGAGGCGAGTTTGTAGAGCTAAATAAAGCCTCCGGCAACTTGCAGACTTGGCTGCTAGGATGACTCGTTCATATACAGTACATCACCCAAAGCCTGTGTGTGTTTCCCTCACCCCCTTGCAGTGTCCACTCGGTGACTTTATGGCTGTAGGTGCCCCGGCCCGCTCCATTATAGGCTGCCACCTCGATCTCATAGTTGGTCCAGATGATGAGGTCCTCCAGGAGTAGACTGGTCTGGTCTGGTTTGCTGATGTTTTTCATCTGACAATCCACTGGAAGCCCTGACAGACAGTACCTGGCAGCAGAGGGAATAATCGATAGACAGGGGGAGGAGGGAGAGACGGACATGCAGAGGAGCCATAAATATATCTGAACACCGGTTCTCCGAAGAGGCGGCGTATAATGGAGTAGAAGACTTGCAGAACAGTGTTGAAACGGGTACAAAAAGTGAGGCGACGACAGATGAGTGGTGGGGAAGCTATTTAATTGGCATCAATTATTACATTGCCGCGGTGAGCGAAGAATGAAGCAAAATGGAGAGGAAGAAAAGGAGCTGACATAACAGTTATTATCACAACTGAATAGAATTGGCCCCGACAGGCAAACCCTCGGAATAATGCAGGCCGTCATGGTCTTTTTACCTGATGATGTAGCCCTGGAGTGGCCCATTCTGATGGCTCTCCGGGGGTGGCTGCCATTGGATCATGATGGACTGATTGGTGCGGCCACTTGCGATGACTGTCTGAGGGGGGGCGCTCGGAGGCTCTTCGGGGAGCGTTAGTCTGCAGCAGCAAGGAAAAGAGAGGTGAAAGAAGAGCCAGAAGAGCGAAACCGTGCATTCATTATCACACGGGTTTCTGCATATTTCTATCCCATTTCATCATAGACATCCAAATCATAATAAAGCACGCTTTTTGGTTTAGGGCACCATAAAGGAAAGTTGGAAAAAGTGTGACTGTGTCTTTGTCCAAAGCACATTCTCTATAATACCGTCCGCAGAGGGACATCTTGCTCTGGCATGACAAGGATCAAAGAGGCCTGGGTGAAAATGGAGCAGCACAATAGAGAGCCAGTGTAAGAGAAAGATATAAAAGAACAAGAAAGAGAGATCCAGGCAGACTTTTCCCTTAAGCCAATTTAAGATGACATCTTGATTTCTTCCCAGTGCACCGGAGCTCCGCTCTGGAGGAGATGAAGCAGAGTGTTTAGGATCAAAGAGGTGTGCCCGAGAGATGCCTCAGAAAAGCTCTGCACTATCACTGGCGCTCAGTCACCCTCCTGTGGTGCACTCTTGTCTGGGCACCTCCACACAGGAACTCAGCTCTGTGAATGAGTGCGCGGTGCAAGAAGTGTGTGACGGGTAGGGATGGCTTTTTCAGGGAGTTCCTTGCGGCGGGTATAAAAGCAGCAGATGGCTGATGTGCTGATGCGGACGAGGTCACAAATGGGTGCGCGTGTAGGTGAATCGCGATGAGCTACGAATGTGTGTCACTGTGGAGTGCGCCGCGTACGATGATGACCGTTTCGTCTTGCTAGTCAAGAGAATTCACTTGAGATTCGAGTCCGCGTGCAGCTCTGCCTCTTTCAAGCCTCTCTGTAATTTACTATGCAAGAACGGCAAAGAACGTTAATAGGAGTGAGAGAAATGAAGCTGGGTCAGCGCACCCATCAAGTCTTCACAGAGCGCAATTTCAGCTCATTCACAGTTTTTATCTCAAAAGAAATAATTTTTTTTTAAAAAAAAGGCCCATCCCCGAGCTGGCTGGCTCTCCCAAAAAAGGAGTGAAGACCAAACAGTGGAGTTGCAAGGAAAATAATCATTTTTCTATTGAACGGCGAAAAAAAGAGCGAGGGCAAAAAAAGGAACAGGTCGTTCCCCGATCTGCGGCGCGGCGCCGCTCTCGCCAGAGTACACATTAAGTCGCACAGAATGTCAGCAGCATCTTTAATATTCAGGAGATGCAGAGCAGCTCAGTACCCACCGATCGGTCTCTTTGCTGAACTGGCCCCTGCCCACGTCGTTGACGGCACACAGGCGGAACTGGTACGAGCGCGCTGGGATGAGACCACCGACACTGACCCCAGCAGACTCTGGTTCTATATTGGCCAGAAGCACCGTCCAAGGGGCATCTGAGGTCGGAGAAGACGCACACAGAGACAGAGCTGTGAGCAGCAGGCGTGGGACGAACACTCTTGAGAGAAATCTCTTCGGGCAATTCACATTCAGTATCATTCCTGACGATAATGGCACACCGCTGTTTCATTTTCAGTAATAATATTGCAGCCACAGATAAAAAGCAATTCATCAATTTTGGTACACACTTCCTCTAAACATCAGACTGGAATTAAATTATCCAAAACACAGATCCCATCTGCATCCTCGGATTCATTTTCCCCTTAATGAGTTGTCATCTTCTCAGTGAGCCTGAGCTCGGATGAGAAATGGATGAACAATTTATTCTGTGGGCGAGAGCATTTCCACTTCTTTGATTTTGGCAGGCGAGAGAATGACGAGCGCGTTGGGCGTCGACAACAATGTGGTTTCCCTGATCAGTCACCAAAAGGCGTACAGGTGAGGCCATTGAGTTATGCTGATTGTCGAGGGTAAGAGTGAATGCAGCTGACCATTTTAGTCAATGGAAATGTAATCTAATAAGTTGGGTCGCATAAAGTAAAACAAAAATATAACAAACAATAAATGCATCATTTTTTTTTCTTTCTCGCAACATGCACTGTTAATGGGGACACTGTTGCCTTAGCGATGGAGAAGCACACTGAACCACTCACTGTTTTCCGAGACCTCCAGGATGTAGCGGATCAGGGGGCTGTTGCCGTCAAAGGGCTGGGCCCATGTGAGGTTGATAGCCCTCTTCTCTGTGGTGCTCAGAACCGCTATTGGGTTTTCTGGAGCATGGGGCAGTTGCCTGTTTGTACGTGTGTGTGTGTGTGTGTGTGTGTGTGTGTGTGAGAGAGACAAAGTGATGAAGAGAAATAGAATCAGACAAGAGAGGCAGCAAATAACAGCATTAAACAGCCCAGGCGAGAGCCTTGCATTGTAAATATTAGAGCATTTCATGGAATAGAGAGACGAGCGGCGATAAAACACAACTGTGGGGAAAACATCCATCCATCACGTCACCCGGTCAGAAATAAATATGAGAAGAAGAAGGAAAAAAAAACCACACACATCGAGATAAGACAAGGGAGACAATAGGCAAACGTGCAGACCTGACTCTGAGGTGGGCATTGCGGGAGTCATTGCCACCCACTGAGGTCACCCTGCAGGTGTATGTTCCGATGTCACCCGACCATGTTTGGGAGATGTGTAAGGTCCCGTCGGGATCCAGCCGCAGGCGCGGCGACGTGCTCACGTCAATCACAGAGCCGCTCTTCTCCCACACGTGCCTGGAGGTTCGCACACACACACACACACACACACACACACACTATAACACTCTGTTTCTGAGTGTTGTGACAGTAAATCTGCTTGCTTTGCGTCAGTTCATACAGCAAAACACAGAAGGCGCTGACACTGATAAAAAGCCCTGTGAGGCTGATGGGGAAAGGAATTTAAATCTTAAAACCATCTCTCTCTGTCAGACATACAGTACAGAACCTCTCCTCCATGCACTTCTCTCCTTATCATAGACCCAACCGCACATATGCCCCCCCCCTTACACTCACATACACTCCAGGAGCTCCTGTGATTAATTGCGACTGTTCTGGCTTTCCAGCTAATCTCCTCTGTGTTGCGTTTAATTAAAGGCGCTGTCTGAAGTTATTACTCTGTTTACATATTCATCTGTTTACCCCACGATCTGATCAATGCCGTGGGCCCACAGGTGACAGGCACTCTAATCACTGGGCTCCACAGACATCACTTCACCCCCTCTGAGACAGATGCATGTGCACACACTCTATCATGATCAAGACTGTCTGAAGAATGGGGAGAAGCGATGGACTAATTCCACAATCACACTCTCAGAGTTTCAAAAATCTTCCCATAGGAGGTCTTATGGGTAGATAAACACTGCAAGAGCTCTTGCAGATTTCATAAACTAATTAAGTACAACATTAATATACAAGCTTGTTTTCTAAACGCGAGTGGCATCAATAAACAGCTGCAAAAAAAAAAAAGAAGTCTGACATTTACAACAATTGTATGCGGTTTAAGAAAATGACAAGAAATTAGACGCAATTCCAAGAGATGTTGCAATTGAACGTTGTCGCTACCTCACGGTGACACTGGGGTCATGGGTCACGCCACAGGTCATAACAGCTTTGGTCCCTTTGATGACACTCTGGTCTTGTGGCGGCTTATTGATGCGGGTACGCGCTGCGAACACACACACACACACGCACACACACACACACACACACACACAGAGAGCTTGTTATTCAGAGACTGTGTTTGAACAGCGGATTGAACAGAACTCACTGGACATCTTTCACTCAACGTCTGTCTGAAACCGGGTGAATCACACCGTGTTTTCCAACCGGTGGAGTCGAGAGGCTTTCAAGGGACTGATATGTGGATTTATGCACATACACGCATGAGTCATTAGAGAATATGTTAAACCCATCCTGACAATGACCTCCAGCAACCAGGTGCTTACTGCATCTACAAGTAAATAAGTCACGGATTAAAAGTTATTTTGTTATATTTTGCAGAGGTTTATCTTAAAACTCATAGTTTTAAGATAAACTCAAGTACAAAGTGGGAAAATGAGGACACAGGGGTATACGAGCGATGTACAGAGACTGTTCAGTTCCTGTCGCGCTTACCCCAGACCACAAGGTCGGATGAAGCTTCATCGATGCCCCTGGAGTTACTGGCCATGCAGGTGTAGGTACCAGCGTCGGACAGGTGAGAGGGACTGATTAGCAGGCTGCCCGACTCCAGCAGGGTGAACCTGGGCAGCTGGACCGAGCCGCTGGCCAAGACACGTTCACCTGCAGGCGAGGGTGGAAGTGATTGATGGCATGGGGGGAGGAGGACGGACACAAAGGGGTAACGAGGGACAAAGAGCGATTAGGATATTGGAGAAAAATGTCCAGGAAAACAAAACAGGAGGGAAAAACAGTGCGGCGAAAAAGTTAAACGAGTGAATCTTGTTTAGAGAAAATCCATATTTCCATAGCTCTCGTCTCCTTTGACAAGTCCAAATGCGGCGTAATGAACACACCACCTCAAGAACCTCGTGTTGTTAGCCCACCCACCTTTCTGCCAGGTGATGGCTGGCCGCGGGGCTCCCGAGGTCTCACAATGCAGAATGACTGACATGCTGTCAATCACGGCGCTGTCAGAGGGGCCGGCGGTGATGTTGGGAGCAATACCTGACGGGGGGAGGGGTCAGCCACACACACACAAGAGCACACAAACAAACACAATCGGGTGAGACGGAGGTGATAACGAGAGACATAAACAGCTTCCTCCCTAATCACGCACACGCCCGCTGAGAGCTTAATAGACTTGACTTGACTTGGCTGTCAGGTCTCATTCTCAGGGAACAGCTCTGAGACTCTGACAGGCCGCTTCCACCGCTCAGCTTCTCCTGCACGTCCTCGGACTCAAAAAAACAGCCAATAGTTGCCCGAGCATCCAAGTAGACAATTCGGTCGACGTGAAGAGATACAGTATATAGATAGATGGGTGTAGGAGGCAAGACGGCGATAGAGAGTAAAGAGGATTAGAGACGAGAACAGAGGAGGGGGGATTTAAGAATAAAAACAGGGGAAGGGAATCCGAGAGGGGAAAAGATGAGCAGAATTAAGCAGCAGTGGTGCAGATAGCTTTAAGGGGACATACTCGTAACAGCTAGGTAGGTGTTTGTCTGGATCTCTCCTGCGAGATTGCGAGCAAAGCACTGAAACATCCCCGTGTCATCTGGCAGGAGCCCGTTGATCTGTAGACTGCCTCCCACCAACACCCGGTACCTGGGGATCTTTACCGGGCTGATGGGCACTGCGTCTTTATACCACACTATGTCTGTCTGCGGCGTGCCTGCAGAGGAAGGAGAGGATTATTTTTGTTTCCCTTGTCACTGTGACCCTTTTCTCATTTCTATTTGTTTTCATATTTTCTTATTCTTTCCCACACATAGCACAGTAAAAAAACAAAAACAAAAACAAGCACCGCGGTCTGACCTCGTGCCTGGCAGGGGATATCCACCACCTTCTCCATCTCTGCACTGATGTGGGTTGGCGGCTCTTTTACAAACAGAGGGTATTCTGTTTCAAAGAAGAAAACATTGCGGCATTAAAGCCTTTAATAACAACTCACAAATCATCTGCGCTTTCTCATCTTGACCCTTCGCTGGTGAGCTAGAGTTTGCAACCCTCTAGATAACGGCATCAACTCCATTGAAGTATAAAATGGCAACAAAATGTTCTCTCGACATGGGGGTTATCACGCTGATGCAATATTTTGAGTATTTAGGCTCAGCTGATCGGTGCAAGTTTAAAACGTTAAGCTGGGTTATTTACCTAGAACGTGCAGGAAGGCCCCAGCGGTGACTGAGGGGACGCTGCTGCTGCGGAGTGACGCCTCACACTCATAGTAGCCGCTATCACTGACTGAGGGCAAACTGATGACCAATCGACGGCCGAAATCTCGGATCCCCGTGTTGACCACTACCCCGTTTTTCCTCCAAGTAATACTCATTTTGACGAGGGGCCTGGAAGAGGAAAAAAAAGATGAAAAGAAGCACAAAAAAAAAAAAAAAAAGAGAGCAAAAGAACGGGAGCGCAGTTTGGGTTTTTAATGCAGATTTATATTCTGTTTCAAGGTTACAGAGCATTGACGGAGGAGCAATGGGATGCATCCGTCATTCTGATTAAGTCTTTGAATTGGAGACAATAGTCAGAATTCAGGATTGCGCGAGATAGGGGGAACAGAGTGAAGCCTTGCATAAAAAGAGACGAACCAAAGAGGTACAAAAGACGTGCATAATACTTTTCTGTCATGTCCAAACAAAAAGGTTTCATTTGAAATCACAAAATATCAGATGCGGAGGTGAGAGGAGGGGTTTTGATAATCCGTACGAGTATTTTGTATCCTCCTCCGTATCCACGTTAAAATGTACCTTGCGTTAGCTACACACTCCATGATAGCTTCGTTCCTCCCCATGGTTACACTGGTGTTCTTGGGGGGGATGATGATGGAGGGGGCGATGGGGTCTGCGGGTCCTCCCACATCTATCACACAGAAACACATAGAAGTAGAACAAGGTGAAACAAATCGATAAACCATATGCAGAGCTCAGATTAAATATGTGCATCCATCTGTCTGATAGAGCCACCTGAGCGCGGCTAGACTCTCACACAGAGACCGACTGTCTGTCACCATCACCAGCAGGAAGCCGGGCACGCAGTCGCCGACTATTAACACCCCTGTCTTTACTTTAGATCCTTTTTCTAGTGCACACAGCATTTCCTGAGCACGGTGTTAGCCCAGGTGTTAGAAGCCATTATGTAGCATAATTGAGACAAACACAAAAGGCGATTAAATGCAGCGCCATCACTCACGGGTTTCACTGAGCCTCCAGCCAACCATCGATTCACTGCCCTCAATCAGTGATCTCTCTCTGAATCTGATCTCATTTTCCCCCTAACCTCCCTGGAGTACGGCTTCGGGCCTTTGCGCTCGTATGTGTTTGAGCGATTGCGCGTTTAAAGCATATTTACACTGTGTGCACTGTGTGCACTGCGTGTTTGTGTTCTTTCAGGGCTACCACAGGTTAATAAGTCCCCTAATCAACTTTCTTTTTTTTTTTTATTATCATTATTGTTATTTTGTGCCACCTCATTATATATATATCACACCCGTACCACGACCCATTTATGTGGAAATCTCAGCAGCGTAATGACAAAGCTTCCTCTACAAACACAGCCGGACGGGTTATTGCTGTTTGATTCTGCTCCCCAGTTGATTGCTCCGTTGCTCTCCAGCTGTACAGTTTTAAATAAATTAAATTAACATTTAAAAAAACCCAGTTTAGTAAAAATGTACCATGTGATTTTACATTTTACATTCTTGTTCACCTACTGTGGGAGCTGAGCTTTACGTTTCATGTTTCTGGTTACAATCAGATGCATACAGTGTTTAAAAGTGAGGTTTTAGCTGATCCAGACGCTGTCAACTATGATTTTAAAGCTTCAAGCACAAGCAGCTGGAACGAAAAGAAGAACAAACTCACACTAGCTGCAGTTGACGTTTTGCTTTCACATTCAAAGAATGCACATAGGACATTTCAAAATGAAGACAGATGAAATGACCTCAAAGCATACCTGAGCACACATTGAAATGATAATCCTTAGGCAGCATGGTACAACAGAGGGATGTTTGCTGGACAACAAACTCATTGTCAGACTGCTAGCTTCAAAACCCAAAGAAAAGCTAAATTTTTCATATTCAAAATGATCGAGCTATTGATTAACTAGTAAATAGATACATTTTGCAATACTGCACCTGACAGAAATATTTTTGAATACATTTTTATTGTGATGGTACGAGTGTCACCTTGAGGACGTTATTGACGTTATCATTCATTTGCATAGGCCCATCAATCCATGTAGAATGGCCTGCTGTCAAGTCATCAGAAGAGTACACACAAGTAAAGTAGTTCCATAGGATTTATGAGGAAAAATATAAATGACTTGAGTCAGAAGTAACATCACAGGCTGGTTTATGCCATTTTTGTTTCCTACGAGTTTTGTGAGATAATGTGGAACGTTTGATTGGTGTGGGTCTTATGGTCTCTGATCTCCTGGTACATGGTATGAGGAGGAGGAGGAGGAGGAGGAGGAGGAGGAGGAGGAGGAGGAGGAGGAAAAGTGATTTATGGAGAGGGAAGAAGAATAACTGTATCAGCACTAATATTTAACTTCTACCAAGAAGAGCAAGAAAAAGAAAGTCAGAAAATAGTGGTATAAACAGTACATACTGTCAACAATAATAATAATATATAATATATAAACCATGCATGATTCATTAATTGTAGTTGTCGTGTTGAAGCTGAAATGGTCCCCTTCAAATTCAGTGCTTTACACTTTAATGCCCATCAAAGGTTTTTCAAATGGGCTACAGATGTGTATACATATACAAAATAAACACGCTTGTCAAATTAAAGTTACATTCCTTAATAGTTGGCTGAGAACGCCGTCTACGTTTGCCAATGACACAATGAAAACAGTGGATCCATTAGTCAAATAAGTTATAAGACATGATTGGTTCCTCAGAAGAGACTAATTAATGTGTTGCAGTTCACAAACTCAAAATGTTGAGAATACCTCAATTGTGTAATCTTCTAATACAAATGGTCAAAGTAAACAACACGGTGACCTGCATAGCAATCCTAAAGACAAAGACCCCACCAAGCTGCAGTGATTGTTACACAGCGGAACAGCATTAGCCAATGTCAGTTTGCTTTTGACTATCAGACTCAGCTCCGTCTCATTCGTATGCTCCCTCAGGATCGACGCGCTCCCTCTACATGCGTATCTTTGTCTTTTTCTCCAAATAATTATTCCTCAATATTATGAACAAATGCAGCCGAAAGAAAACAACTGTGGACTTTCAAAAAGGCAAACTACGGTCGTGCGACCCGCAAGGTCGGATTAAGTGATGCTCGGTGATATCTGGTCCCCACAGATTGCCGAACCATGCGTATTTGAGCACTGAATTGCAAACACCGTATTAACAAGATGATGAGCAGATGCCAGAGCGAGCGAAAAGCTGATGTGCAGCTCTGCATGCGGAGAAGGTTGAAATCATGATAGTCAAAACCACCCGCTAGATAAATAACGTAGATCACAGGCGACTCTGTGATATATTGGATCAAAAGGCTGTATTATACGCGTTTCATAAAATATTATCACAAATATATCTTCAGAGCCAGTTACATTTAGTGTCCACCTTAAGGCGATGAGAACCACTGATTTGGGATGAAAGTAGGTCTCAGTGAGCGGAAGGATTTCAGGTGAAAGAAGGTGAACGTCGGTGGGAGGACGAGGAAGCATCAGGTGTCAGCTAAACACTAATGATATGACAGGTAACCACCCCAAACTTGATTTGAAGTCGTGAGCATTTATAAGTGCAGTCGACCTTCTTTCCCTGATGTGTGCGTGAGCATCTTTAATCATTCCCCCCCCCCCCCCGTTTTGCCCAGTGTCATTTTCATAAATCAGCTTTTTTTTTGTGAGGAACGGTTAAAGTGAAGGTCCGCTTTATGGGCCCGGGCATCCAGGCGGTCAGAGAAGTGACGCCCGTAACTCACTGAGGTCATCGGAGGACTACAATACAAGACACGACTGTTGCAGGTATAATGGGTACGATTACGTCTGTTGGGGAGAGAGAAGAACCGAGTGATGAAGCCAGTAGAGGGCGCTTCATCCGTTGGCTGAGCCACCTGTTGTGAGGCTGCTGTGCTGAATGAAGATGTGTGCTGAGCTGAAAAATAATGAGGAGTACGTTTTTTTTTTTACTCGCAACAACCTGTTGCAATGCAATCTGCTTACGGCACAATCTGCTAGCGATGTGTGTGTGTGTGTGTGTGTGTGTGTGTGTGTGTGTGTGTTTCGCCGCGTGGACGAGGAAGCCTGTCGTGTGCCTAAATGTGCGTGGGCGCACGTGCACGTGCACGTGTACTTACTCTCCACGGTGAGCGTGATTGGCTGACTGGTTTTGTTCTCCCCATTCTTGTCATTGACTGCCTGAGCGTAGTAACTGCCCGCATCGGGTGCCACGGTGGACAGGATGACCAGCGTGTTATCCAGGGTGATGGCACTGAGGAGGTATGCACACACACACACACACACACACACACACACACACACACACACACACACACACACGGTTTAGCATTACTTGACACCATGGCACTCACTTATGCTAAACATCAGCCTATTAAAAGACTCAAACAGGCTTTAGGTGGCGTAGGATGCAGTTCAAGCACAGACACACTTGTATCATTAAACCACAGAGAAGCTGTTTCTTACAGTCAATAAATCCAAAGAATAAACACACAGAAACACTTCCATCTCCAAGGAGCTGCAGTGTCTTCAATGGATAGCTCACAGTGTCTCTTGTTCTTCTACGTACTGCAGTTCTTGGGTATTTTTACAAAGTAGTACTCGCTGTAATATCCTAGGGGGGTTAATATAAGTGAGGCTGGTCTGGTTATGTAATTACAAGATCCAGACAAATGAATTGGTCCTTCAACAGCTTTGAGCAACGGATGAATTCAGAAGTCCACATAGTTATTTGTGAGCTGTGAGTCACAGCCAAAGCCCATCGTTGTGCCACCTGCCCTCCCGTGTAGACATGAAGGAGAGTCAGCAAGACACATTTCTTTAAATGCTGTACATTTAATATAATGAGTTGGATTAGCTTCATGTTACCTTGGTTGAAGTGTCTTCTGGGATTAAGATGGATTTTTGATTTGTCCCGCAGTAATTGCTTTTACAGTAATTATGACAAGCGACACAGAATAGAGGAAAAATGGATGGATGATTGTAAAAAAAAAAACTAGCAGCTGGCTTGAACAAACCCTTTTTCCTTTTAAAAATCCTTTTCGTGCCATGGCTGAACGTCGCTGACGGGGCTCAAGCGTTTGAGAGAGGGGCCCATTAAATGAGAGCTGACGCTAAGCACGCGGACAGATTATTCTCTCGGTATCTGCCAGCATCTGACTGATGGGTGCAGGATACACAGGACACACTCCAGGACAATTAGGAGCCGTGGCGCTCACCGACTCAACACACACGTACGCGAACGCACAAACACCGATATGTGAATATCAACGTGGCCTGACACAAAGCAAGCAAACAGGCGGTAAATGCAGAGTGTCCCGCCGGTGGCTCTCATTGTCACGGTGTAAAGCTCCACCGCTTCACTTAAGAGTCAGCCGCATAGTAACCGGCTCTGGAATTGCTCTGGAACATTCATGGAAGGGGCTGAGATTTCTTTCTCATAATTTCCCTCTGTGCTTGTGCTGTGTTTTTTTTTGTCTTCTTTTTTTTCGGAGCCCTGCAGGCAGACGGTAAACGCACCCAATCCGTCCTTTAAAGAGAGAGAGAGAGCACGCGACTCTGGATGAAAGTCCTCGTGTCAGGTCCGACGTGGTAGAGCTCGCTGTTGAATAAAACACGATGAGGCGTTGTGGACTGCCTACCTCTGTTTGTCTGATTGGCAAAATTAATCTCAGGCGATTATCTTCACAGTGTCTCTTCAGGAAAATTGCATACCTGAACAGTCATGAGTTTAGTCAAGAAAAAGAGGCTCACCACACACACACACACACACACACACACACATCCACCAAGGGGTGAGGAGCTGTCAGTCAAAGATATCATCAATTGAGGCCTTTTGTCCAATGTTGTCTAATTGGTTCCCCTGCTGCCTGCTCCATCTCTACCCTCCAATTATTCCGCCTGCAAAGTCAATAGGGGCGATATAATAACCCGCTTTATCATTGAGAGGTGAGTCAATGATGAACACGACCTGCGCCAACATTTGTTCATCAACTACTCAGCTCAACTCGTGGTGTGTGTGTGTGTGTGTGTGTGTGTGTGTGTGTGTGTGTGTGTGGTGGGGGGGAGCAGTATTGAACTTCTTGGAGGTCTCTGAAGTGAAAGATATCTCAGCGTTCACCACCAGCTCCTCTACGGGTGCTAAGACACAAGCCGAAACACACAAAACTCGCATGCACACACACACACACACACACACACACACACACACACACACACACACACACTCTCTTTCCAACTCAAACCAAATCGGACTCACATGCGGCTGCTGGAGGGAATCTTACGACCGTCTCTGAACCAGGTGATCTGAGGCCTGGGGAAGCTGTGTATCCGCGGTGCCCGCATCAGAGCGCCCTCGCCCTGGGATACCGTTTGGGACCTTTCACCCTCCACAAAAGCACCCATATCTCGAGGCATACAGAGAAGAGTGTAACAAAAAAAAACAGGGGGAGACAAAGAAAAGTGAGCGAAAGAGGAAAATGAATACTAGAAGAGAAAATGTCCTAAATGCAAGATGAAAAAGAAGAACCGTCATAATTACCACATTATGTACCTTAAAGCTAAGCTCCTTTACGCGGAGTGACGTATCGGCACACTGTGCCTGACAAACCTTTAACAAAAACAGTGTCCTCCCCTTACTCTGTCAGATGTGTGGTAAGAAGTCTGCACTTACAGGCAACCTGCACTTCAGTGCTGCATTGCATTATAGCTCCCACTCGATTTCTCACAATGCAGCGGTAGTGGCCAGCGTGCGATCGGTCCAACGAGGGGATCAGATACCTTAATGGGCACACACACACCACACAGAATGCCATGAGTCATCATCAGCATGGCAGACAGATTTTTTTTTAGCTTCCCCCACACATTTATCGAGAGGTTTAATTGGGCGCCTGAAACGCGGCTTGAATGGCATTACACTTAGCCGTGAGACATAGATGCTTAAGTGTGATTCAGAGGTGATTTGCAGATTGACAGTAGATGGCAATCTAAAGAAAGAAGAATGTTATCTTAAGTCCAGCCGTGGAGTGAACAGCTGAAAGAGTTTCTGGCTGACTGACAGGACTGACAAAACCCCCATTGTTATCCTGTATCTCCAGTCGGTAGAATCAAATCATATGAGCACCTTTCACCTGTTAGTCCTTGGCGCCCATAAATCTGTCCCTCCCCTGATGTGCATTTGTGTTAAATGGTGTGTGTGTGTGTGTGTGTGTGTGCTCGGTGGATAACCCCAGAAGCCGAGTCCCCTTTAATTGGTTTGCGACATACACTTAGGAGTTTGGAGTCCACCCTTACCATGTTCCCCCTGCACTGCAATTCATGGTAAGAATGGGTGTGAGTGTGTGTGTGTGTGTGTGTGTGTGTGTGTGTGTGTGTGTGTGTGAGGGTTCTGATTAAATAGATTCCAGTTCTCCTCTTTGATCAGGGCTGGTGAAGAATAACAAGCAGAGGGCTGGCCCAGAGACTAAGCCACGTGAGAGCACAGCCAAATACTGAGGAAAAGACGGGGAACGAAGAAGAAGACGAGGGGGAGAAGAGAGGGGGGAGGGGGGAGGGGGGGCGTAGCCAGTGATAGCAATCACACAATGCCACCTGAGAGAGTCTGTCCATGTCTAGGGGACTGGACTGAGCAGACTGCGAGTCGAGAGTGAAGAAAACAGGGATCGAATTAGATAGAAACTGACTTTCACTGTGCACTCCCACTGTGAACACACACACACATGCCGGCACACAAGCTTAGTGTCCGTGGACAAATGGTGCATGATGCATTGCACACACAAAAAGGCCTTGTTAGCACAGGCTGAAGCTTTCTCTTGCCACACTCTGCGTCGTTAGTAGAATTCCTCAGCATTGTGTTGCGAGGCTGAAGTCTAAGTGCAATAAACAACAACAAAAAAAAGTGCCCAGAAGAACTCCACGGTCAGTGAAACGGCATCACAGTGCTGACGGAGCAAAGTAGCTACGCCCACACGGCACAATCTGATGGAACATATGCATTGTTAGATTCTGTTACAGCAATGATAGTTTCGACAAACAGCGAGAGAGAAAAGAAGAGTTATCAGCTCGCACCATCTCTGCATCGTGAATACTGTGCGAGATACAAATCGGAGGAAAAAAAATCTGACAATCCCCTGAACACAAAATGTTATGTCTCAGGGGAGACGTGCAGCTAAATCAGTCCTGAATAAATCCATAGAAATGAGACTGGAATATGAATAAAAATGAGCAATTGAGCTATTAGTTACAATTAAATGCTGCTAAAATGTCCTCATGTAGTAAGCTAATTATAAATGATGAATAAAAAAAAAGAAAAGAGAAAGATAATAGAATCAGCTGAGGCAGGCAAGGCTGGATTCCTTACCTGTATTCCAAGGAGAAACGCGTCAGCTCGCTACCATTGTAGATCCATTTGAATTCCAGGGGCCAGCTGCCCTCTGCCATGCAGGTTAGGACCAGGCGGTTCCCCTCCAGGTGAACCTGGGTTTGAGGAGGCTCCATCTTAAAATAAGGTGCAACGTCATCTACTGTGGGGGGGGGGGGGAGAAAAGAAAAGAGAAGAAAAGAAAGTAAGGAACAAAGTGAGAGTGATGTAAAAACAAACAACAAAGACACAAGATAGCAAAGGAAATAAATAAATAAAGTGACGGCGTCGGAGGGGTTAGTTGGTAAAAAAATAAAATAAACGTAGTGGTTCGGTGATTCAGTCACCTCTGTGTGCGGACACCACAACACAATTTGAGAAATTCACAGGAAATGAGGACTCGGAACAAGCTATTTGCATTTCTCTTCCGCACTGATTGGGAACTTGAAGGTCAACAGAAAAGCCTGCCAAAAAGCACATGAAATAAGTTGTCGCCGCAAAAGCAGCTTACTCTTTTATTTCAAACCGAAATGTGCTGGCAAAGAGGTAGAGGAGCAATTTGTGCACAGCAGAGGAAGTGTAAATGAACTCTTCCATACCTCCAGATCAGTGAAAGAGGATGGGGAGAGAGACGGGGAGGGAGAGGGAGACGGAGAGAGGAGGGAAAGGGGAATAGACAGAAAGCAGATGGAGAAAAATACAGCAGAGATTGTACACACAAAAAAAAAATTTGAAAAAAAATAGAACGCCAGCAAGTAGGAGGAAGAGAGAGAGTGCAAAACTAGGAAGCTGTGGGGGGTGGGAGTGGTATAGGGGCTGCTTTAGAAAACACAAAGTTTCCCAGCCTTAAACCATATTCTCTGACAGGATGAGTTATGCTCTGTGCCTCCCTTCATTTATCTTTATAGTTCCCTAATGCAGCCAGATTATACAGGCCTCAGCCGCAACACTGCACACAGCCAGTGCAGCCACAGAAAGCCTTTAAGGTGATACGCCATGTCCAGGGCTGAGCTGGGAGACAAAGTGCTTTTATTTGAGCTGATGAAAAAAAGGCATGATCAGACCTATTGATCTGTCTGCCTCGCCTCGCCAGCCACGGGCGACACTGAGCCGATTGTGCCAGTGTTTGTGGCGGGCTAATTAAAGTCTGTATTAATAGTCGCAGTAAGCCGCCAACGGCCTGGAGCACGCCTGGCTCTACCACACTAGTGAGTCACTCCCGATTGCTTCTCTCTCTCTCTCTCTCTCTCTCTCTCTCTCTCTCTCTCTCTCTCTCTCTCTCTCTCCACAAGCAGGTTAACACCCAATATCTACGGTGGCGTATGCAGAGGACGGTGTGGTGGAACTGGGTTGGATGTGAGGGTGGCCTTCGCCAAGCAGGGAAGAGGAAACAGAAAATTGACTCTGATTGAAATTGTAAGTAAAAGTGTGAGTGTGCACCTCTATGTTTCGGCACAGGCGGCCATGCACACACTGCCGGCTATACATACACACATACCAGGACACACACATACACAGCGGCGCACACACACACACACACACACACACACAATACATCTCTGAAAGCGGCAGCTTACTCTCTTCTATTACCCCTAAAAGAGACCACTTACGAAGTCAAACAAACAGCCACCTCGACGCTTTCTGCTCCGAAAAAAACGTGCCTCTCAATTCTTTTTTCCCTTTTGGGAACCAAAAACACACCACATGGTTAATCTTTTTACCATCTGCATGGACTTCTCCAAAAACAAACACTGTCAAACCCAACAGACCTTTGGAAACTGATTCCTTTCCCGACCCTAAATGTAAGAGCCGTCCCTATTGTTTCTCCCCGGGAGCAGAGTGGTGGTTTTTGATGTAATTCCATCAACTGATAAATGCATTCTTTTTTCTTATATTTAACACATACACACACACACACACACACACTCCCATAACATTCACTCACGCCTGAACAAACGCACCAAGGCAACACCCAACCACTTCCAGCCGGTTGCATGCACTTAGCAATGTGGATACATCCACAAGCCACTATTGGAGACCTGCACATGCCAAAAGGCAAAGAACTGTCTTAATACCAATTTACTGTTAACGGGGAATTGAGTGCACAGTCATCTGGTTACCCGTTTTTAGTGCCATTCACGTGTTCACAATCAGTTTATGCCTCAAATGACCCATTCACTTGAGCCCTGATAATGAATCCCTGAACAATGGCTATCTGTGGCGCTATTGACCAATTTCACATTTAGAGCAAAGTGTATATCTCCAGGAACAAAGCCAGACGGGGGAGAGAGAAAAGTCACTGTTGAAGATAACAAGGAAAAGATCGCTCACCATGTAAGTGATCTTCCCTTCAAGACACTGCGAGAACTTAAATGTCCGCCGAGCGCTAACGGGTTCTGCTGAAGGAGGATAGGACCAATTCCTCTGCATCTAATGAGTTTCCAACAGAGAGCCTCTTGTCTGACCCACATGCTCCCCTTTCTCTTCATCGGTGTGCTTTTGATCTTCGCCGTGAACCCACCGAGGGTCAAAAAAGTGCTGATACGCGTTTGTGCCTGTGTTGGACACCGCAAGTGTTTTAAGTGTGTTTTCTGTTTCTTGTGCTCTCTGTGAGTGTCAGCCACTGTGCACAAATACTGTAAATATATGTGCATACGAGTCTGTTGTGGGAACATCATCAAGACAAAGCTTTTTTTAATAAGTACAGTCTGACGGCTCACTGTGGAAGTGGGTGGACGTGTTGGGCTCCACTGTTGCATCATCACTGCCGAGCTGATCCATAATTTGTCTCGGGTGTCATCTCGTTTTAGCGTGCTGTTCACAATGCATAGTACATGTCTCATGTCTACAGACACACATGAATGGAGGGGATTATAGAATCAACTTCGGTGATTGGAGGACATTAGTCCATGTGACTGCAGCTGTCTGGCTTCACTGTGTCAAGGTAAAACTGACATATTTTCCGGAAGAGACAAGGAGGGTTGATGGAGAAACTGAAGAGAAATGGACAGGAAGAACTGTGGCCTCCTCCCTTCCAGTGATGACTGAAGGGACAGTTATGGCTTTGGCAGGTCTCCTTCTGGACCATGAATTCCTGTAGCACTATGAGCGCAGATAAAAAAAAACAACTGAAACGGGTCGGTAGATCTAGGCAAGACGAAAAGCTGGCATGGGACGAGACCGGGAGGGCTTTAATGTGGCTGCTGTGCAAAGCAGCTGCCCCACCAGTCAAGCTGCACCGCCAGCCCATTCACCAAAGATATGAAAATACCTTTTTCCGACCTGACAGCTGAGGTTGAATGGTGGCACGGCTCCAGCCAGGTCTCTTGCTGCATACACAGAATTTTAATGGCTGTGAGACAAAGACCACAGGCACCAGGGCAGCTTTATAAACCAAGGCCCATTGTGCTCTCCCCTTGCGTCATGCTGGCATGCAATCACACGGACGGCGTTCGCATTCTGCTTTTGTCTTGTAGTCTTTCTCTGGCTTATTTTGGGCCTGACCTGCTTACCCCTGCTCCACTCCAGCAGCAGGGAGCTCTTTCTGCCCTCCGTTTAATCCTCAGGCACCTGTGTTCCAGGCTAGGTAACCACATCCTAGCTGGCCCTCGGCACAACTGTATCACCGAGATGCAGCGATAAAGTGGAGCCGCTGCCTGCTAAGACATTTGGAGGTCTACTGCCTTATTATGTTGCATACTCTTTCTACATTTCCTACTCACTCCACCTCGCCATCGCTTCCTCTCCACCTCTCTTTCTCTTCCTCGACACGCGCATACACATATGCACATAACTCCCCTGCTCCATCGACCACCTCCACTCCACCTCGTGGCACATCATGTCATCAAGGAACATTTAGAGCTGTCATTTAGCCTCTCCAATTGGACTTTAACATGCGAGATGGGTCATGGTTAGCCTCTCTGATGGGGGTTATGCAACAGTCATGGCAGTGACCTTGGCCTAGTAATGGGTTTGTGAGAGGGTGTGGGCCATTGGGCTGGTGGAGAGGGGTTAAAAGCATCTTAAAAGCTGTTGAGACACCTCCCTTATGGATACACACATGCACAACACACGCACGTTTATTTTGCTTTACAAGTTGAGATGATGGTCCAGGACATGCGGCTCTTTTATGAAACACATAGATACACAACATATCCCCGCCTCCTTAACTGCCCCCCCCCCACGCAAAAACACGATCCATCCTGAAGGTCAAGCTGAACTGTCACTCTGTCACCAACTGTTGTCACCATGACAACAGGCACCCCACCGATTTACACTCCATCACTTAGGTGAGTCAGAAAAACAGGCTGACACGAAGGGAGGGATTTGGAAAAGAGAGCGAACAGGAAAAGACAGAGAGAGTGACGGTGAAACAGATGGCGGGAGAAATGCAGGGCTTAATGACAAAAAGAGAGAGATCGAGAAGTGAAGTCGAGGCGGGGTGAGGTGAGGGATGAGAGGGGGAGCATGTGAAATGAGAGCAGAGGAGGGTGTCCTCCAATGCCAGGCAGCAAGGTGAAGCGACCCATTACAGCCGCAGCCAAACAAGCAGGCCAGGCCCGAAAGACAGAGATGGGATATAGAGAGCCTCAATCTAACCCGGCAACTCATTTAAAGAAATGGCCCATGGATCAGCATCCGCATGCCGCATGCGTGTGCCAGTCCATCACAGCTCAACATCTCCCTACCCCCTTTGTTATTCATAGCCGAGGAAGATGTGTGTGCATCTCTCCGGTCTCCATGCTGTGGCAATACGGGTTTCACGGCCCACAAGTGACATGCTTTTTAAAAAAAAAAAAAAAAAAAAACTCATACAAAACATCATGCTCGCTGCTCAGAGGAAAGAGATGCAGTTAGGGGAATTGATTTCATGTTGAGAGGCGTAAAAGTGATTTTTTTCTTCCTGATGATGAGTTTGCTTTGATGTCGCAGAGAAAGTCCTCAGGTCGTCGCAGATGAAATGGCGATCCGCGTCGCAGCTGTGTTCGGGCGGATCTCCACGGGTTAATTGATGCATAATTGATGTGATTAATTGAGGTGTAATGTAGCGCGGTGACGTGTCTGGGATCCCACATCGCTGCGGGGCCGATGTGTGTGTGTGTGTGTGTGTGTGTGTGTGTCTAGGTGTGCCTATCAGATGCTACGGCATCACAATTAGAAGCGCTAGCATCCAGCCAACAAATGGAGATTTAATTAGGAAAGAAGACGGAGCGGGAGGCGAGTCAATGGGCAGCAGATTGCATTATCTGGACACACACACACACACACACACACACACTAGCGGGCAGCGCAGATAAATTCTCACTCACTCACACACACACACACACACACACACACACTTTCTATTTGGACTTTTCCCTTGTTTGCCTCGCTGCTCCTTTGAGTGCCTCTTTACCTCTCCGCTATATGCTCCTCCCATCTCAAACTGTCTTTTTCTTTTCTGATTCCACCCTCTCTTGTTTCTCCTCTTTCTCCTTTTTTTCCTCTCCAAAACATCAGTTTCCTCTCGGTGCGCTGTGGCACATTCTCTTTCCTGCCACGATCTCTCCCAACGCAGTCGTGTTCATACTCTTTCTCGTTGCGCTCTCATCAGTTGTCATCTCTTGCGCCTTTCTCTCCACTTCCCTTCCAAATGAGCACTCTGCCGAGACGCCTCGCCATCTTTTTCTCCTCTCGCTGCATCGCTCCTTATAGTCTCTGTCTCCCTCCATCCCCTCGCCCTGCTCTTTTCCTCTTTAGCACCTTCTGAGTCACGATATTGTACGGCGTACCGAGGGACGTGTCTGCGATATCCAGGAGCCTAATTACCAAGTCCAGCTCCTGGCAGAGAACACGGCACGCAGAGGAGCACAGGCACAAGGCCCAGCGTCAATTAATGAGACCTCACACACCCACAGCCACCATTACACGCCCTCTGCAGCATCACGTCTCTAGTCAGCTCAGCCTCGTACGACGAACACTGGGGGTGGGGTGGGGGGGGGGGGGGGGGGGAACCACAAATGAACAACTGCAGCGAGATGTAGGAAAGTTATGTTTTTGATCACCAAGGGAGAGTCCAAGCTTTGCAAAAGAGAAAGCATGGATTATTGTCTGCCTTTGTGGCACTCGAAACCAGATGTATGTGTTGTAGCAGCGAGCTGTGAACATATTTCTGGAGCCAACAGATCAATGTCTCAACTTAGAAATGTAACCAGACACTTTCTTTCTTTCAAAGATATATCACGTTGTTTTTCTCCTAAGAAAGTGAGGTTTGGAGAGCTCGTCTGAGTAGAACAAAATGGTAAATGATCCACATTTGCCGCCCGTGTTCTGGTGCGTGTGTGACTGACATCACAGTATTGTTTCCCAGGTGAGACAGGTGGCTCCTTCGGTTTGGGAGAAGTAGTAAAGGTTTTTTTTTTTACACATCTTTCTCCGACTCGCCTCTTTTCACCAGGGAGAAGGGGGGGGGGGGGGGGAAGGTGGTGGGGGATAGGTACAAATGTTCCCTTGATCTTTGTGAGAGCTAATTGACAATGTTTGAATAAAACTAAAACAAAAACAACAACAAGAGAAAGCAACACAAAGCAGATAAACGACAGTAAGTGGAAGAAATAGCACCAAAAAAAAAAAAAAACTAAAAAAACCAACAGAAAAACAACGAGAGCTGCATCGGGAAGAGGAGGCGGGCGGCTTTTTTTTCTCAAGGCATGAGAAAGGTTGGAAATAGGCCTAAGTGAATTTAGAAAGTAGGGCAAAGACTAATGGAGGAAAATAAACAAACGCGCTGAAATGTGAATTCCACAGGGCCCTGGGTCATTAGAGTTAATACTGCACGCTATGCCATCTGCCGTGATTGTTTACACTAGCTTGGATAATTAGATCCTAATTAGTAGACGGTATTATTTCACACGCACTGGAGGTGAAGATGATCCGATGCACCTGTAACGCCATGCTTCCTGTCCGGCGTGGGGAGCTCTGTGGGGATCTCCGTAAAGACATCAGACAGGTCTTGATCTAATTCCTTGATGCACCAGACAGAATCTGGATCTTTCCCTCCCACCATTAACATATAGATAGATTAATACCTTTTTTTGGAGGAGAGTCATCTTTGCGCTTGACATTATGACAACCTGTCTGCTCTCCTTTGTCCCTCACGGCCGTACTATGTGTGTGTGTGTGTGTGTGCGGGTGCGTGAGTACGTATCATCCGTGTGTGTTTGTTACTGTGCGTCTTTAAAAAGATACAGACACCGGAATATTATCAAGCAAAAGGTATGGACTCAAACTGCCATGTCCCATCAGTGCTTTTCTCCCCAGCCGATCTCTTTGAATCTCTGAATTGCGGCGATACAACGGGCACGCTAATAGTGTTTTGCTAGGTGCGAGATTTTTAGGGTGCTTGCCATTGTAATGTATGCGCGTGGAACGGCTGGTGATTATGGGATTGTTTTCATTGTGGCAGTGAGTGCATAGGCGACAAGCAGTGAGTGGCAGGCGCTGGCAGTAAATGCTAATGGCAGAGAGCAGCTGACGGAGAAAATAATTATTATCTCCCTTCATTACATTTACAAAACATGCCTATCTGTCTCACTTTCCTTCCTCTGAGCCCAGAAGTGGACAGCCATCAGTGTCGGCAATGCTACATTTACACGTTTTGCAGGAAACTCGGGAAGCCTTTTTTTTACATTTAAAAATGCGTCACACCCGATCGCGCGAGAGCAACATTGGGCATCGATGTGATTTCCATCTTTTCTAATTTCGGTGGAGTGTCTGCGGTGATGCATAGCCGGATTATGACCTATGTGATGTGAGCAGGGCAGCCTGTGAGAGTCCCTGCTCCTAATTGAGACCTCTGGAGTGTGAGAGCTAACAGAATGGGGCTCGTCACATCACCGCCTCACTCACCGGCGCATTACAGTGGCCCTCTGACCACTACTTTCTCCCATCATCCATTGCTGGAGCACCGAGTCTTTCTCTGTGATGTGTGAGAGCTCCACCACCACTCCCTAAAATCACTTCCTTCAGATGGAACCTCAAAGCTGCCAGCCTCCTCACCGACATCGCAGCAGGCCACATCTCTGACCTCTGAGGCCTCTTTGCCAGTTCCTGTCTCTGAAGTGCACATGCCCCCCCCCCTCCAAGCCAGAGGAAAGACAGAGAAAGGCTGAACACAACTCTGTGGCATTGTGTGAAGACAGGCAGCCAGCTCTACGCCAGCAGGCAGACAGCAGATCTGAGCGCCCTGACATTATGCTAATGGAGGCGTTTGGCTGGCTCTTACATGACTTCACACCACATTGCTCATCTCAATTATCAGATACAGTAACGGATGCCGAGTGAGAAGCATGCAACTCGAACAAAGCATGAAAAACGTCTCAGTCGGAGATACTAATTGTTGTACTCTCTCCACATGATCCTTTAGTGCGAGAAAGACACGTTTAATAACCTCCTATGTGAATCCTTTAAAATTATGCACGCTTGAGAATGACTTGATGCTAATTCTGACAAACCGCAATAGAACAATACAGATGTGCGTATGCCTCTTGATTATCTAAATAAACCATTTTAGATATAAAAAGTAGCAGATCTGTCCATTCAAATTAAATTATAGTTGTTTTATGCATTCAATCAAACTCACAGGCGTACTTCCCCCTCTGAAATGCCCGTCATCTGTTCATGTGATGATGAATGTACAGTAACAAGCCCACAATTCCACTTGCAAAGAGTGTGTCATGGCAATCCCAGAATTACAAGCTGTCTGACAAGAAAAAACAAACCATACCCCTTGGTAGTTATCACAACCCTGGCATAAGCTACAGCTCGGAGCCCTGTGCCAACATTGCTATCTAATATATGAGGTTGATGATGTTTTTCTAATTATATTCGGGAGCCTGCACTCAAGCTAACATTGCTTGCAGTGTTGTTGGCAAGTGTTGTTTTATTCCACTTGTGTTGAGGGTTAAGCTTAAAACTTTTGCTTAATGGGAAATCCACCCTGGACTCGAATGTTTAACTCACTAGAAACCAACGTGACCATTTTAAATGCGAGAGAGTCACAAAAATGTGTGAAAGTAACCAAGGTTAGCGCTCTTTTTGAAACGGTCTTATGCAAGAGCTCTTTATATATATATATTTTTTTTTAAAAAACGAATTCCAACCACAGCCAATTTTAGTCTTCACACAATGTCACATATATCCTGGAGGTTATCGTTAGAAATTACAGAAATTTAAATAGGAACACCATCTTCCATCAGGTTAATGTATTCAGAGAGCAGCTCATCCCCGCCATGTTCTTGAAATGCTCCCATCTCCGCTCTTAACGCACCAATGTGTGGACTTTTTTTTTTTTTGGTGGTAATTCTCTGAACTTTCTCCGCCTCTAACGACCTACAAAGCGGAGGCATCGACTGTTGTTGGCTGCAATCACCCGTTGAAATATGTGAACGATCAAGCGGATAGGGATAATGTTGCTGGCGCCCAAGCAACGGGATGAGTGATTTGAAGGCTTAATGCGGTCCTTCCACACCACATAGATTTATAGCCTGTAATTCACATTATAAATGTCCGGTACATTTCCACTTTTGGAAATGAATATCACTAAATGACAACCTGACAGGGAGCCAGATGGGGGAGGTGGGAGTGACACTTTTTAAAAAAAAAATGTTTTTACGTTTTGTATTTTCCACCCAGACTGGGACCTAATTCCATATTACTACATCTATAAGCCGTGCATAAATACACATCAAATAGCGTTTTTTTCAAGCCTCATAATCCCTGGATAATCTTCATCTACAATGTGAGCAGCACTAAATTGGAGGGAAGATTCACAAATGAACATATTTACATCAGTCCCATTAGAGAGACACTGAAGAGATACTGCTCAGAGATCTGCCACTGCTTTAAAATGCCTGTAGGCACTTAAGAATTTTATTAGAAGCACTTTAGCGCCCACCATGCAATGCTAAGTAATGTGGTTTAATACACGTATAATGCAATGGATTACAAGTTGGGATATTAATAAATCATCTATTTTATTTAGTACTCTTTAACCATGGCAAGTAAATTACATGTTTAATCTCTGTCATGGATTCAAGGGCTTTTTATGCGTTCCTGCATATACTGTGTGTGTGTGTGTGTGTGTGTGTAAAATGAAAGCGTCTGCATACCTGGCCATTATATACAGTAAATGCAGAAGTGTGCGAGTTGTTTACGCGTGTCTTCCCATGTAAGTGTGCATGTACAGTATGCATATTCATGGGGTGCATTCTGTACGCGTCTCTCCAGTGGATCCGGGTGTATTTGAATTAAAGAGATGTGCATGTGCTCCACAGTCCCTTAATGACAGACAGATCAAAGCCCATCATGTTCCTGGCTGAGTTGAGGGGGATCATTAGCGATGGGTCAACGGGGCATCATTAGTCAGCACGCTACCCGTGCAGCATGTTTACTCTTCCCCGAGCCACATTGTGTGTGTGTGTGTGTGTGCGTGCGTGCACCCGTGCATCTGTGTGGGTGCACATGCCTGTACGCCATCATCAAATGCATCTGTTTCGCTCTCTGATCTCTGCGCACAGTGTGTGGGAGGGACGGAGGTCTCTCCCGTGGCCCATTTCCCCCACAGACAAATGCTGCTCCAGCGGTGAGAGCAAGCCTCATCTATTGTACCTCCTGCCTCCATCAACTCACTTTCCATCTATTACGACCCAACAGGCTGATCTTCATGGCTGAAGCTCATTGTAAAGCCCCCAGCATCGCTGATTCAATAGGCTCTGGAGGGTTCTGACAATGACCAATTCACTCATGACTATTATTCATCACAAAACCTTTCCAAGCTCTCCAATAAAATCCACCACCCACCTTTCCTACTCCGTTTGGTATGCTGTAACAATCCATCACTTCTAAATGTGTTGTGTGTGCATGGTAGGGGTACCATGCACAAACACACACACACACACACACAACACTTTTCTCTTTACAACTTCACTGAACAAACTCTTTCCCACCTTATAAATTGCTATTTCGGTGCAGGGCTATTCCTTCTCTCAGCAGTTTCACATACATTCTTTCTCCCTTTACAAACATTCCCTTCTGGCTGACTTCTACCATCAACCCTTCTCAACCGCAAACTGCTCTTTTCCACTGCCAACTCCCGTCTCTCTACCTCCCTCTCTCACCTTCAGATGCCATCCATCCACCGCCTGCATGCCTGACTGCTTTGACAGGCCCCAGATCCAAGCGGGGAGGATTTGATCCCTCCGCGGAGTGGAGCTCTGGCGGCGGGGTCCACTCTCCAACCGCTGGACGCAGAGCCCTAAGCCACCGATTAAAAAGTCATGAAGGCTTTTAGGAGCATGCTGGGCTGCAGTTTCCCACTCTGTGGATTGGCTGCCTGAAAATAGTCTTTGTGTTCCTGAGACAACAGTAGAATATGCAGGAGTTGGGGGGGGGGGGTATTGAAGAGATGCGGGTTAACAGAGCAGCAGTGCGTGGTCCACCTCGTTCTCCCCTGTACTCTTAAGCAGCACTCTCCCGGCATCTCGCTTCCTCAGATTAGATGAAACACCCACAGTCATTACATCATTAGCCCCTATATGAGCCTTGTGTCCATGCTTTACGAGCGTGGCACGACAGCTCTTTTAATGTAGTGGGCTAGCGAGGTGCACACCCAAGGTCAGCCTCTAAACCCCTCACTGTCCCGCTCAGTGTACGGCTTTATAAAAAGGGACAAATCTGGCAGCAAAAAAGGAGTATCGATGCCTTTTTTTGAAGATAAATAAATGGAGTAATGTCTGTGAGCTATAATGTCGTCAACCTGAATAGCTTGCTTTCAAAAGGTGCCACACAAATCAAGTAGGTGACCATTTGCTTCGTAATGGCTGCGAGGACAGGTCGTAAACAAGAGTACACGCGTGAAACGAGATGTTAATGTGCTGCAAAAAAAAAAAAAAGAGAAAAAAATGGCCGGCCTCCCAGCATTCAGGTATAGTGTTACCAAAAGCAAGCATCCATACCATTGTCACAAATAGCAGCCAGCCACTAATGGAATCAATAAAGACTTGCAAATATTTACAGGACAAGAGAGCCTCAAGGCAATCAATTCCAATCTATAGGACGATGGAAGGTTCTACTGTGGCCGTGTTTCAGGTTGGAAAAAATCCATAACGTCAGCTTTGGAAAGAGAAAGAACAAAATAAAACCTATTGCCGAGACACCCCTTAGTCTTTCACTTATACACTCTCTTTCCTTCCATCATTCTGACCCTTGTTTTAGTACCACACCCCCCCACCCCCCACCCCCCCTGGTGCCCGCAGAAATTTGACATCTCTGGCTGCGCCTCCCAGCAGGTCTCTGCAACCGCAAGGAGTGCACCCAGCAAGGTAGTGGGAGACAGCTTTTGAAGAAGGCAGAAGCTAGTGGATGTGACAGGCTGTTGAAAGCCGGGAGATAACAGCATCTGCTTCTGGAAGTCTTAACAGGTAAAGTGTGTAGAGGTGAGAGCCCAGGCAAATTCTCTAGATAATAAGATATAATAACAATGTTACTCAGTACCATGCAAACATTCCCAGCAAGGACGGCAAACTGAGTGACTGAAAGCGAAGGGTGGAAGCAGTGCAAAGAATAAAAAGTGGAGTATATTAAAAACAGATGGCTTCCATTGTCTCTCAGGGGGCTGACTTTCTTTTCTTTCTTTTTGGTTGTAATCCCTAGTTTATGTTCTGTAGTAACTAGCTCGATAAAATACATCAACCTAGCACATAGAAAGTGAATAAAACGGAGTATATAAAAGTGTGTCAGGGCGGCAGAAGGCTATTAGAAGTCAAGACCGCCCATGGTGATCTCTGATTTATTGATGCCTGGTAGTGCATTGACGAGTTCAGCAACTTCTGATAAATAGGCGATAATGTCAGGCTTTTCTCTGTTTCGGCACGCGCACACCTCGCCGCTCTCCAGCCTAATGAGCAGGTAGTTGGAGGGGAAGGATGAACGGAGCAGAAAGAGGCGCTCGCTCGCTCTCTCTCTCTCGCTCTCTCTCTCTGATGCCACTCGCTGTGTTTTTGCTCTCTCACGCACGGGGGCTCCTAGAGAGAACGATCAGACGCAGTTACAACCTCTGCCAGAGGCTATCAGTGTCTCTCATAACTCCACCTTTCCCCTCTGCGGGAACATACATGTGGGGAAGAAGAGGGAAAAAAAACAACAACCGGTGTGTGTAAAATAGCCACGCAACCACCCCGAGGTGGGCAGCTTTAGCATAAGCAGACTATTCTAAAACAGCTTGAAGGCTATAGCAGCGTATAAAAGTGGCTTCGCAAGAGCGTACAACAAGTGTTGTTTTTTTTTTTGTTGCATTCCACTGGCCCAGGGCTCAAAAACCTAGAACCTGGTCCACTGCTTCATCACCTAAAGTGCCAGACTCAATGCGTGCGGTTAACAGCAGATAAATCAGGCAGATATGTGTATAAATCAGCTGTTCCATTATGGCTTGTGTGTTGCACTCAATGCATCATGCACATATGAATACTGCATGGTCCACACTCTGAAAAAAACGACTGTATCCGGATCTGATAGATATTTCACAGCACGGCTCAATTAATTGAATTATTTTTCAACTGAGTTGTGAGAGAAATCCATAAAACATATCAAACTGAAAATGCACGAGGCAGAAAATGTGCGTGTGCATGTGTGTGTGTGTGTGTGTGTGTGTAAGAGGGAGAGAAAATAAGGGAGAGAGAGAGAGAGACTGACCAGACAAACTTGAAGGCCCCACTTGGCAAAGCGCTTGTGGTTCCGACTGCCAACTTGTGAAAAATGTCAATTACTCTCTCTACATCTAAAACTTTTATGAAAGCTTCTGGGCTGTATCAAAGCCTTCAACCTCACCAGCTCCTTCAAAAATATTTTCTCTCAGAGAAAATCAGCTTTAATTATTGAGAGCGTGGCTTCAAGTTTATTAGTGTTTTTCAGCACTTCCTTCAAATAGCTGTCCAAGGCGCTGTTGTGCATATCAAAATGATCGTATTGATGCTAACCTGCCTTCCTTATTGCAAAAAAAACCTCAAACCAGTTGCCTTCAGAGTGATGCATTAGATAGACGAGGAAAGGTACATAGCAGCAAACACGGATATCTTTCCGGAAGGAAAATGAGAAAACAAAACAGAAAACGAGAGCTAGAGAATCCGCAGAAGAAAGAAAAACGGGTTGAAAATAAATAAAGATGAGCTAGTGATCAAAGCATCGTTCGTGTCAGGTGGTCATATTGAAGAAGACCTCCTCGCTCCACCATGAACTGACCCGGACTCAGACTCCACAGCCGTACAGCGTTCCCAGCAGCACATCAGACAGACAGCCTGAATCTTTCTACCTCCATAAGCAACACTGTTTTAATCCCTTCTGGATCAAAGGAGGCAGCGAGCCTCGCCTCCCCTTCATTAGGGAGGGATAGAAGACCGCCTGGAAACCGCCCCTGTTCTCCAGGACCGAATGGCCGTGTTTGATCAATCAATAGCGGTCCACGAGCTCTGGCCTAAGTGCTCCTGCCGAAATCACTCTCCTCTGAAAAATGGAGGATGATGGGGTGGGACCAAAAACACACCCGAAGAAACTTTCATCAAAACAAGTCTTTTGGTCTGGGAATGAGTCAAATTATACTGTGCTTTGTTATGTTCTGTTCCAGCAGAAAATCTGCTGCCTGACAAGCACTGCCTCAGTACTTAAGTCCCATCGCTCAAAACATGAAAGTCTGAATGCTGGTGAAAGGACAGAATAGGGGCTCAGCCAGGCTGACGGAGTGGCTAAGAACAACTGGGCTGCTGTCTGACTTCACCATTGTTGTTCACTGGTAGAACGTAATCTTCTTAATCACAAGCTATAAACCTGCAGAACAATTGACCCATTTTCATATGTGGCTTCTTATCACCGAATGCGTGCCCATATCTCATTTAGGAGTGTTAGAAATCCCTTTTCAATCTAGGTGATCTGTTCTCACCAACCTGCCTCCACATTCCTCTAATCCTCTCTGATCTCATCCAATGCATATCCACCAGAGAGTGTTTATGTGTTGAGTGGGTTCTTCTGTGCTGTTTTAACATTGTGGGGATTCCTTACAAAAAGTATAGTACTCATAGCTACTCTTTTATGTATTTTCTATGTCATTCCTTTCCATTATATCAATCCTTTGCTTATGGTGCTTGGTTCTCTCTGTACATCTTCGGTTTTAAAGGGTTAACTGCATCCCAAGTGGCGCGAGGCAGGCTGGACAGGTTGTCGGTCAATCACAGGATAGGTTTCCCTTATTTTTCTGTATTTACGGTTCTGCAAATAAGATAAAAGAGAATTATAAAAAAATAAAAAAGATAGTGATAAAATGGATTGTTTTTTAAGGCTGAAAGTAATCACGGACAGAGTCAAGTAAGCTCACGTTTGAAATTGGATTAACAGGTCCAACCCCTAATAAGTTAGAACTTATTTGTGCAGCGCTTAAATCACATTAGTCTCAAAGAGCCGCACACCCACATTTTAAGACAACTAAAAGCTGATTGCTTTTTAGTGTAGACTGAAATCACTCGTTGGTTTTGGCAGGTTTACACCAGAGGGGAGCTTGACATATTTTCTGGAAAACATTGAGCAAGAGATGAAGGCAAGTTTTTTATTATTTTATAACGTGGGTGAAAAACAACCAACTGTGCACGGATGCTCAACGCTGACCATAGTTCAGACTTCTGAAGACAGCTCTAGTCATGTTGCATCATTACTCTGCACATGAGATACACGGTTAGAGTCAAATTCTCTTTTTCCATATTTGCTGATGTAAATTGGTTTCCGATAGTTGTAGATATTATTATAACAGAGAGTGGTGTGGAAACGTTTGCAGAAGGAATTTAATACATATTAATACTGCAGTAATTATTGTTAACTTTTAGCTCCTAAGTTAACATGTTTCTATAGACATTTGCATCTTTTTCCTCTCTTTTGGACAGATTTTGTATTGAACTTGTATTGATTTGTTCCTGATCCGATGTGAGGTCAAAGGTCAGGGGATGTCGTATGTTGTACAGATTGTAAAGCAAATTCGTAATTTGTGATATCGGGCTTGTACAAAATAAACTGAATTGAATTGAACTAAACTATTTTTAGAGAAGTGCGGTGATGATACGTCACAATATTACTTATTACTAAGTCACCAGGCATCCAAGTTGCTTACGCATATACGGGCCTGGTTTATATAATCCACGCCATGTTTGTGTGCGTGTGCATGTGTTTATCACTTCGACAATCTACCTACACAGCAGAAGAAGGGTGTCACTGATGGATTACCATCGCAGTGGCAGAATGTCTGGAGCTCAAATATCAGTCTTTTTTTCCTCCCTTTACTGGATGCCAGTCAACCTCCCTCTTTTTTTCCCCCAACCTCTCCACTCTCCCTTCCTCCATCTCTCTCTCTCTTTCTCTTTCTCTCTCTCCGAAATGAGAAGGGATGCACTTTTGTCAGAATGAGCAGCGGTGGCATTATTGTCAGCGTGTGCTGCCTCTTGTTGCAGTGCGTCTGGCAGGACCCCTCCTGTCGGGCTGTCACCGTGGGATGAGATGAGATGAGGGGAAAACTTTAGTGGATTTGTCGAAGGGGGAAATAAAGCATGGCACCCGACTGATCTGACACCCTTATCTTCAGTCCCGTCACAGATAGACAAGTCAGCCAACTGGATCAAATAGAAGTAATACACAAAACAATCAATATGCAGTCCGTCAGATGCTCATCTGATAGTCCATATGAAATTAATAGGACATAAGCAGCAGATGCCAGGCCCAGGGAGAGAAAGCCTGCATCAAGAGCTCTGACCTCAGAAGAAACAGCTTCGCTGACATTAAACAGTAGACTGGACAGTGCCAGAATGTTTCTCTATCTTTCTTGCTCGCTTTCACGCACCCTGCCAAGTCGAGATATATATACGAAATCATCCCTGCCAGAGTAAAAGTGATATCTGGAAGCCACACTGTTATAAAAAAAAGAAAAGAAAAGAAAAGAAAAGTGGTGTGAAGTACACAATTACAACTCTTTTTTGCTCGGGTGTCTGCTTACGATTGTTTATGTCTTCTCCGAAAAAACGTACACATGAAGCCAGCTAGTGAATACGAGCCGTTTCATTTCGTTCCTCCTCACTCCCGGGGTGTCTTGAGTAAGTGTGCAGTGTGTAGACGGGAGCAAAGCCACCAGCTGCTCACCTTTAATAGCATCACACAGCAGCAGGGAGTGCCCTGGTTTACCTGACTCGCATCTTGAAAACAGCTAATCAAAAGGTCTCTGATGGCTTACCACCTGTGAGGAGCTATATGTCTGTGTATATACGGGTCAATATGTGTGTGTGTGTGTGTGTGTGTGGTTGGGGTGCACATATGCTCATATAATGTTTTGATTATATCATTACAAGTCAACAAGGGGAAGAAAAAAAAAGACCTCTTTGACACGCGACAACGTGGATGTGGGCTGTGCTGCAAAGGTCCTCGAGCTCTGCGTGAGTCAGAAGAATTTAATAAATGGAATCAAGAGTTCATCCTTTCATCTGCAGTTCCAAGCGCGGCTGCATTTCAACACCAAATGCCACACACAAAAAAAGTCGCATGAGGTCAGATGAGGTCATGCGTGGTCTGGTTAGATAAAAAAAAAAAAGCATCTCAAGGCGAATGCAATTCATCTTTCTTTATGGTGAGCCAACTTAATATTTATACACTTCACTATTGACATTGAAGAGGCAGTTTAAAAGGAGTTTGTTTTTAACCAATATATATTTACTGATTCTACATAGACTGTTGCCTTTCTTAGTTGTGTTTATTCTTTATACTTTGGGGTGAATTCTCCTTCAAGGTGTATTTACGCTTGAGGCCAGGGTATTGCCAGAGAAGAGAGAGCAATTACACTGAATAAATCCCCTTTCCCAGAGGCGAACCCACCTCTGAGAACTATCTCTGCCTTCTCCCAGCAGAGGAATTCAAGCCACCTTGTGACTCTTTCATCAAACCTCCTCAAAATCCCTCATAATCACCGCTGCTCCTTGACAAGCCTCTTTCCGCAGGGCTACTATAACGGCGTCTCGATAAAGACGTGCCTCTCGTATATAAGAAAGATACGGGAACACTTTAAAAGCGAGCCGCTCATCGATCAGATCGAACATCGGGGGTGTCCCTGCGCTCTCTACTCCGTACGATAGGGAACATGGAGAGAGGGAGGAGAGCGAGGGGTTGTGAATAGGAGGCGAAAAGATCTCACTTGTGACAGAATCCTATAGACCACAAGCAAGAGAAGAAGTTAGACGAGAGGGGTGATGCTGGCAGGGAGGGAGTGGCTTGGCGGCTATTGTAGCTCCCGGAGAGTAGGAACTCAATCGGCGGCCGGGAGAGAGGCCCATTGTGCCGAGGTGTAATGGGAACTGTGAGATTTTTATTAACAGAGAGCAATTGCATGTGCTCCTCATTAGGGTTTCCATTGTTGCGCTGGTGGTCACAATGACGTCTGGGGAAGATAGAAACAAGGTATTTACTGTCTCACATATAGACAGCTCCCAGAAATAGAATTCCACTTTGACGTTAGGGCCTCTGTCGCCTGTAATTGTCATGGCATCCTCTTGTTCGATCAGTTTCCTTCCCCCCCATTCCTCTCCGTCTATTATTCCTTCAGCTCTTTGGCTTCCTTACCATCTCTCTCTCTCTTTCTCTACAGCCATTTCATTTCTTTGCTAATTCATTGTTCCATAACTTCCCCAGACTCCTTCCGTCTGTGCATTATGGCGGAACGACGCGAGTTGGAAAGTCAAACTTGCGATATAGTCTTTCAGCGATCGCACAGCGAGCCTTCACTGTGGCTGTTTAGAGGAGGCGAGTGGAGATGAAGTGGGAGGACAGCGTTCTGAGAAGGTGTGTCAGCGTGACTAGTGATGGATCGAGCCTCGTGCGTTTGATGCTGTCTCAAGAACAAAAGACCTTGAATATATACGGCAGGCAGGCTATAGGTAAAGGGCATGTTGTGGATTGCTCTGTGTTTGCGTGCAGCTTCATGGGAGGAAAAAAAATTATTGATTTTAAATTACAATTCCCTCCCTGCTGAGATTCAACAGGCTCCCATTAACAATGGCTGGCAGAATTATTGTGTTCTCTCTTTTGTGCACTTTTAGTGATCTTAGCTTTACAATAGCGGTGATTTTAACTGGCTTTCAACAACCAAGAGTTTTTCTATAGGAGGACATTTTCATCCTTCTAAGAACGTAGAACATAGGTTGTATTACGATCCATATGCATGTTTATTGACATCATTTTTTTGACAGTCTCTTCACAAACTGCTGCTGGAATAATAGATATGCTTCACTAACTGACACCGTGGCTAAAGTTTGGCAATGTTAAGGCATAACAACGACTTTGTTTTGGTTAAATTTAAATGTACAACTTCATTAAGAATACAATAATAACTAAAACAGAAGATAGACAGCGGCCTCCTTTTGCTAAAATCCCCCTGTCTCTAAAACGTTACACCTGACTTCCTCATCCGCGACCATCGGGCTCCGTCTCCATCACCACGGCCACAAGAGGTCAGTCTCTTGGTCCAGCGAGGAACACGGCACTTGGTCTGAAATACAGTCATCGTGACTCAATCAAAACAAGTGGAATTGTAGATTGCCTCAATTATTCGATCAAAATGGCAACAACAACAAAAATCCTCTTGCCAAAGCAGATTCCAACACTACTTGTGAAAATGGACTTTGCGGGGCAGCCACCTCATTTGACTGCGAGATGATTTTCTAATGAATTATAAGCCGCTATCATCACTCTCTGTCCTGATCTGGCTTTGTCCCAATAAAATCCAAAACCTGCTCCTCACTGGTCCGAGCCACTGCCTCTCCATCACGGCCAATCTGATAAAGGGATGAGAGAGGATATCATGTGTTCCTCACACAAATCCTGCCTGTAATCCGTACATTGTTGTTGTTCTACTTCCCTCACTGTAATCTCCTTGCAAGTGCATTCTGTCCCCCCCCCCCCCTTCCCAATCCACCAAATATAGCATATCACACATCTCGGTCCACCACAATTTGGGGGAGACAAAGGAAGAGAGAAGAGACTGTTCAAACTTTGGGATGTATTTAGTCGTCTGGGGAAGATAGTGCCGGTATGTGGTATAATACAGCAACACAAGCTGGCCATCTGATAATGAGGCAGGGCAGAAGGGGGTTGGGGGGATAGGATTACATGCCCCAACAGGGATGGAGACCAGCACAGGCCATATGTGGTCCGGTCCCCTCATAATCCCATTTGACCACAACACTTAAAGTCGAAGACATCTGAAGAGTAGAGGGCAGATTGAGGGATAGAAAAGATGTGTTTGAAATAAACGGATGACATGGTGTTAAGGACAAATGTTACTTCGATCAACAGATAAATCCCCTACCTTAAGTCCATCAACGCAGAAGGCAAGCCCGAACAAAGCCCTGGCAAATGTTGTTTTCTCCATGAGAAAAACCGGTGTGTTTATTTCACTGTATAACAGGCTCCTTCTGCTCACTTCTGGGAATGTAAAGTGATTGCTGTCGCACATAATTTCTCAGATGCGGCTGGATATTTTTCTTTTTCTTTTGCGAGTACGCCTTCAGATTGAACCACCCGAAGCGTAGGTAACGTTGCACGCACGCACACACACACACAGGTAACAGTTTGTCCCCAAACACACACACACACACACACACCCACGCGGGAAGAATGATCTTCAACTGGCCTTTATTTGTATCCAGATGCTGACAGTTCCAATCACGAATGGCCTCTCATACCGTTAGCATCAATGCTCGGCGTTTGACAAAAGGGAACAGAAACTTGCAAATGGATGTCGACGCGGTGAGAGGCACAGTGAATTAGACTAACCCTGAAACGGGGCTCAATGCAGCACAGCTGACATAAACTATAAACTCATAGACATGAAACAAACACGTTGTTTTTGAGGGTCTAAAAATACCGTGATGTATGAGCACGGTTCACATCGGACATGAAATGGAATAGCTACACAGACACTTTTGTTTAGACTGGATGCTCGCCCATGATTAACAAGGGAAGAGCCAGGTGTTGTTGAGCCTCAGGGTCAGTGTGGGGCTCTGCTGGCTGGTGGAGAGTGGCAAAGCTCCACTGAACACTGTAAATTTGACTGTATGCCACAGGATTCAATTTACAAGCTGTTGGTTTAAGCTGGCGTGGTGTACCACCCCGTTGTTTGCTACCGGGACACTCTGTCTGTTTTGGAGGCTTTTTATTTTTATTTTTTTGTCCTGCAGTTAACGAGCACTCTGATGAGAGAGGAAACTGTAATGGCCGATTACGGCTGTGATAATGGTGATAATGACTCTCTCGTGTACACCTCACAATGGGAGAAAACCTGTCCTCACCGAGAGGAAGGTAAACAAATGAGGAGAAAATAAACTCTCAGTTTGCGATCCTGCAAAGCCGGGGTGCTTTTATGTGGTGTGCTGTCTGAGGGCTCAGTGCTCTTCGCCTGTGGATCTGGATCCCAGGCATGCCCAACATCCCACCAACCCTCTCTCATCCACTTCCTCTTCCCTCTAAACACACACACACACACACACACACACACACACACACACACGTCACTTACAAAGGTGTTCTTAGAGGTACACAAGGGCATTACGCTGTATTTCTGCTGTATTCTAAGATTTTAGGGGTTATTCAAATTCACAAACAATGCTGCAGGCATTTCTCTGTTTTCAGACTGAATGCCGACTGAATATATTAAATAAATATCCCGACTTGTGTTTCTAATTTTGAAGCGTTGGATAAGAAACCATTGCTTTAAAAGCAACGCACGGCAACCCGAGAGAACAGGTTGCAGACTGAGAAATTATCAGGAATGATACGCAAATAACTTTTTAGGGAATTTAGTGAAATCACGTCGGATCATTGCACATCGCTTGTTTGTCATAGCTCTATTTGATGCATCTGGCAGGCCGTTGGAGGGCTGCACTAAGAGGAAACATCAACTCAGGAATTCATCTCGATCGATCGGAGAAAGCGAAACGCAAACATTGCATTCACCTGCTCATCTCGGCACACACGACAAACATATCAATTCAAAGTCAACCCCCGAGCACAGGGAGATCAAAAGGGTTTGGAGTGGATCAGAGAGCGTTGTCTCAATCACGCCAAGTCCCCGGGTGTCTGGGGTGAAGGACCATTGCTTTCGTCGACAGGACCAAGATGACAGCCTCAGTTAAAGGTGAACAGCATTGAGGGGTTCACTACAATTAATCTCCGACTAGAGGCCCTTCAGCCCACAGCTACAGTGTCGGTCTGGTGATGAGGTCGTGCCGAGTGACCGGGCGCTGTCTTCAGCTGATTAGTCAAGAGAGTTTTACAAAAGCTGTGTGCAGCCGTTTGTCAGGCGCCGCGTAATTAATCCATTTCCACTGGGAACCTGTTGGGAGTCCGCAGGGATAAATGAGGAGGTCCTTGAAAGGCAATCATTAGAAACACAAATACTGAACTGCGTGACACACACGAGACACAAGAAAAGGCTTATTTTGAGTGACACCGAGGTATCTGATGTGTCCCCCCCACCCCGCCCTTTACCTCTCAGTAAGAGGGGTTGATTAGAGAAAGGTCGTAGATCAGACCGCCACTCTGGGAGAGACAGGTGGGGAGGGAAAGAGAGAGGACAAAAAGAAAAGATTGTTCAGTAAGTGGACTCATTTATCCATCCTCTTTAAGGTCAACACTCGTCTCTTTGCCATGACAGGCAATATTTGAGGGCGGTTAAGCGGTTGGCATTTCCCGGAGGATGTCTTAAAGTTGCTTTGCATAGCTCGACGATGATGTGAAAGGTAAATCACGTACAGTATCTACGGGAGAAGGAAGGGGCCAATTCACCGGAGAGACAGCTGAATAACAACACCGTTATTTGACCCTTAGAATTGAGGCGAAGCCGCGCTATGCTAATAGCGACACTTCCCTGTTGATATCATGCCGCGTGTCACGGAGGAGGCGATTCGTGCTCAGTAATGGGGAAAATGTGTCTTCGGCCACACAGGTGTTTGACACCACGGCTGAGCGCACAATGTTATCTCCAGTGCAACCAGAAAGAAAAAAAAAAACCTAATGTCCAGTCTCTCCCTCTAGTGCGGCGTCCCGCTCCCACCCGGCATACACAAAGTCATCCAGTCACCCACACATTAAAGAGAGGCAGCTGCCACAGCATTAGTGTCCAAAAATTCCCGTTGAGAGACAGACATAAACAAGCATGACAGTTGGTTTTTGGGGACGCGAGGAATGCTGATTGACAGTGCTCTGTCGGCCGGATTAGAGACGTTCATTTCGTCCTGAACTCAATTATATTTTACAAAGGCTGACATCCCCAGTTAATTGCAGCCTTTCCACATGAGGGAATTATTTGCAGTTCTCAATTCCCTGGCCATGTGTACTCTGTTCCGCATGTACAGGCTTCATCTAATGTGTGGAAATATTGCAAATTAGATCAGTTTTTTAAAAAAGATGTGAAAAGTAAAAAAGAATAAAGAAGGGAAATGTCAAGAGGCAGAAAAAGAGTGAAATACTAGCACAACTTCAAGAGAGAGAGAGAAGCGTCTGGTGAGTAGACTGCCTCCGTCTCTCAAGTGAGTCTGGATCTTAAACTCAGAGACGGCTTAGTTCAGAGACAGATCCAGAGTGACAGCATTGTGATGATTGACACAGTGATGAAGAGGAGAAGAGGAGAGGAAGAAAGGAGAAAAAGGTTGTGCAGCGCCACTGGCTCCACTGTAATGAAAATGTGAATCTTGCCCATGGAAGGATGTGACAGGAGACCCAGGCTGGGCTTGTGCTGAGGAGGTAATGTCAGGGAGGTAATGTCAAGGAAGCCCACGGGCCCATGTACAGGAATGTCTGCGTATGTGTGCAAGAAGTGCCGACACACTTGAGTGTGTGCGTACATGCATGTGACTGGGGGGGGTCGGTGTGGGAATGAAGTAAAAGACCGGGGCCATATAGCCTGGATTACCTCGCCGTTTCACCCCGACTCCTCTTTCTAGACATGGTTGACATGTGTCACAGCACAGAGCCAGATTACTGGGCCTCTAATCCACCTCTGAGGCCGACTTGGTGGGTGAGAGGGCTGCGGATGATCTGCCACACCAACAATAATCCAGCACCTAGCATTTCCACGGTGAGAGGGAGGGTGTGTGTGTGTGTGTGTGGGGGGGGGGGGGGGGGGGGGGGGGATATGTCACTGTTGGAGGTGCCACGCTGCTTTGGATTAGGTTTGTTGCACTGGCTGACATGTGGACAGGCAGCTGTCAGCAAGATGTGCTAAACCAGAGCGCGTGTACAGGCCTGTATCTCTGCGCTACCCTTGGGCTGTCCCTGATCGGCGGGCAGCTAATCCCGTATCATTGTTTTGTGGTCGTGTTTGCTACAATGGGTATCCGTGACATCACTGGTGTTGACATCGGCTCACCAGTAAACACCACCGGTGTTTATCTTTGTCCGTGAGATACCGTGTGAAAAACACTCCCAGATGGGAGCATGGCCGCCACCAATGAGATACCAGAGCAAATAGGTCGACTGGGAGAAAATATTGACTGATGATAATCTCATCAAACAGATGAAGTGGACGTTCTCTTTTTCGATGGTAACACATTTTCTATAATAAACGTCCTCCTTTGGTTTTTCTAGACCAGTAGGAATGCTATGTGATATGACACCCTGGTAAATGTAGCGAGATTAACATGCGTGAAAGAATATGGATTCGCATTGTGCTACAGATAAAACAATGATGCATTATGTATTTGGCCGCCCGCATCCGCTTCAAAACATTGGTACTTGCGTACCGTGCTGCGAACAGATCGGGTCCGGTCTACATCCAGGACATGGTCAAACCGTACACCCCGGCCCGTTCACTTCGCTCGGCTTCTGCCAATCTGCTTGTAGCTCCTTCACTTCGAGCTAAATCACGACTGTTTGCTGTGCTGGCTCCTCATTGGTGGAACGAGCTCCCCATTGACATCAGGACAGCAGAAAGTCTCTACATCTTCCGGCGCAAACTAAAAACACATCTTTTTCGACTATACCTTGAATAGGTAGCACTTAAATGCCGTAGTAGCACTTAAATGTCCCTTACCGATAGCACTTTAGTAGCACTTAAATGGCACTTACGGATAGTACTTTGTAGTTTAACTTTATTGAAGAAATTGTACTTGCTTGATTCTTGTTGTTCTGAGTTTGGACTCACGGTTTTATGCACTTATTGTAAGTCGCTTTGGATAAAAGCGTCAGCTAAATGACATGTAATGTAATGTAATGTAATGTATTTGATGGCGATGCTGGTCTGTGTGCTATGACTCACTCGCCGAGTGCGCTTGGGTGGTGTTGTTCCTCTCAGCAAACCTTGACACTGGTCGTTGTGACCCCACCGAGAAGAAAAAAGCCTGATTACGTTACGGCTTTTCAGATTTCCAGAAGGCTTTTTACATTTTTCTAAGCTGATATCAGCGAGTATTAGACATGTGTGTTAGTATTATGTTTTAGTAGATAACATTCTTGGAGTTAAAAGTATGTTGAAAAGACCTTGGTGAGAACAATATCTTCTTCCTTCAACTTGATAGTAGTCAGAAGGACAGCCGGTCAGGACCAGGTCAGCTGTGACTCCCTGCTGCTGCAAGGCCCTCCACTTATTAAGAAGGGCCAATCATTCATTGTGTCTATGTCAGGTTTACCTGAAAGACATACAGTGTAGCTCCTCTCTCACCTTAGAGGAGGAGAGGAGCTTGGCCAGAGTGCCAGAGGGCCGACACTGGTTCAACCCACCGCCCATTAGCAGGAGTGAACCAGACCTCTGGCCTGAAAGCAGACCTCTGACTCACCAGAGGGCAAAACCAGCTGCTTATTAAGCTCGAGCAGCTTCAGCTTAGTCAAGAGCGCCGTCGGCGTAATGATGTAAACAATTCACACTCGTAGAATTCTGCCAAGACAGAATTATTTAGCATGTCATTGTTTTTGAGTGTGGGTGTTGCTCTCCATATGGGATACAGGGGAAGTCATTAACTGAGCACAGCCAGTTGCCAATCACTGTAAAAGTAATGGAGAAATTGCTGGAAATTACATAAAACTAGTGTCTATAAAAATCCACGCAGCAACACGTATATCCTAAGGTCAGAGCTCATATGGTTGCCAGATATTGAACAGTGACTAGTTCTTCATGCATAAGACTGTTCACGACAGAGAGAGAAACTACTTAACTACTCAGGCAGCCACTTACACCATAGTGTGGTTATCCCAATATATGAATGATGGTGAGACAATCATCCCGATGGAGTGGCCCAGCTTGGTCTTTAGGGAATATGTAATGTATTCTCTCTGTGTCCGGGCCGAGCTGTTCAAACACTATCTTTATGGTTGGACGTGTCCCGGGAGACAGCAATGCAGAGGTTAGACACAGAGACACAGATTGAAGACTAGCCACCTCACCGCTACAGGGCCTGGCCACCAACCTCACAGAATTTTTAATAGCACACTAAAATGCTGCGTAAAGACTAAATTGCTGCCCTCAATGGGCAACAGATGATGGAATTAAAGAGATTTAGAGCTGTGGGGGGAAATGGACTGTGCATGTTTGATGTGGGCCTGGGAACGAGGGAAGAGAGGAAAGAGGGCAGCGGAGCAAACCAATGCAGCATCTGGCCCTTGTAGGGACAACACAGCTCTCTGGGAAGTCTCCACGGAGCAAGAAAGGGGCTGACTGATAGCCCTTTCTAACACCCACTATGTGCACGGACTGGCACTCAGCTACTAGTAACACCTGCTGCACCCATATGGCACTACACTACCACCCATCACCTGAACAAAACTACAACATGCAAGACAGAAAAAAAAAGAAAAAAGAAAGGGCTCACTGTGCAATTGCAAGGCCACCACGCAAAAAAAAACATTTTCTTCCAACCCTACCCCTACTCCAGGTAACCATAGCAACGCCTCACCTGTCATCTCCCTCGACAAGAATAGGCAGACAGCCAGGTCAGAGTGACATTTCCTCTAACTCGCTAACACACATGCGCTGCACAGTCGCCCCATACTCTTATCGTATTCCCACCAGCATACGTATATCCTGCATATATTGATTATATGTAGGATTTATCATCCGCCTCGTCTCGCACCCTCCCTCTATTCCACTGTCACAGATGCACACACAGGCACGTACGCACAATAAACACATTTCAGCTTCACTACTCCGGACACAGGAAGCTGGCAAAATGCCTTCCATAGCCCACCAAAAATGGCAACAGTTACCCTGACCTGGCATATTCTGAGCCCCAGTGTGAACGTGGCCCAGTATAAAGAGCTGTTGGGCTGCAGCAGCCTCTCTATTCACTGGAGACAAAACCTGGATCTGTGGCATGATCTCGCTGGCTGGACTTGTGAATAGAGCCAGCAATCCAGCAACGACAGAGCCCGTTAACTCTACCGTGAGGCTTTGCCTTGCTGTATACTACATAGTTGGAGAGGGAGGTGCTGGCGTGTAGTACTAGAGAGGGGTTAGACATAAAAAACTGGAAAAAAACGGGCACGGACGATGACAGCTCGGCGCTGCGTGTGCGCTCGTGATAGAGCCACGCGCCACACAAAGAGACCGGGGGTTCCAGACACGCAGCTGCAAAATACAGGGCGACAAAGCAGTCATTGGAAACTCCAGCAACAAATTACTAACCGCAGCCTCGTTTCTTTACAACTCTCCCACACAAACTTCTGCTTTTATCTCATCCCAAGTGTGGAGGGAAGTTAAAAATAATTCAGAGAGAAAAATGGGGGGGGGGGGGGGGGGGGGGGGGGGGGGAGGGGGGGGGTAGCTGTCTGACACATTCAAACAAGCTCTGGTGAAAGGGATGAAGCTAAAGCACGGAGGCTGTTGATAAGTTAGGATGGGACAAGCTTTATCCCGGGTGATGAGAGGGGGATGGGCCTCACCACCTTGGCTCTCCTTTTCCTGCCGCTTTCATCTCGCTGCGCACCGCAGACCCAGTGAGTCACCCAGCGAGCAAAACACAACTAAAAACCAATAGCCGGCAGATAGCATCTCTTACGCTAACAAGCTTTTCACTTGGGGATACCACCAGCTCCGTGGTTTTCTCATACAGCTAATTAGGGATGGACCGAGAAGCAGACCTGCAGCTATCTATCCACCCTGTTTCCATCCTGCTGCTTTTATCTGCCTCTGTCACTCTTTCAGTGGTTCTACTCTAACACACACACACACACACGCACACACAATCACACACAATCACACACGTCAATCTACCTCTCCGTCTTCCAATCCACTACACTGGCACCCTCACAGTCACTGTGTCCAGCTCAAGGCCACCACTGCCTCTTAATCCCATTAGACCAAACACAATCAATTACCCAACAAGCCAAAAGGATCTGAGAGCATTAAGAGGTTAGCTCAGGAGATTTAAAGCCATTGATGTCTATGACAGCAATGCACCCCCCCCCCCCCCCCCCCCCCCCCTCCCCCCCCCCCTCTCTCCTCCCCACTGCTTACCAGAGCGTTTGTGTGTCAGCACGTGTTCATCAACATGACACCAAGGCGCCAACTTCAGCCGCCATGCGTTGCTTGCGGATCTTTAATCATGTCCCTGCCAGTCCCGGCAAATTACTGCCTTGTGATGGTAATCGATAAAGCGATAAACGCAGCCAGGGACTGCAGCTGCTAGGGCAGGAAAAATATCGCCGTGTGGCCACTGGTGGAGTTCTCATAATCATAATCATAATCAGTTCCCCCTCTTTCCAAGAGTAAAGGAGGGGTGGGGGGGGGGAACAAGTAGAAAGAACGATGCACGCTGGTACACTGTATTAGCAGTGAGAGATGGAGGCGTTGTGGAGACACAGGTGCAGGCCCATCAATAATATCAGGCAGATATACTCATATTGTAATCTGGACATCCACCCTCCCACCCCTGCTGGTCCATAAACTCCATGCCCTCTGCTGCTCCATTCATCGCTTGATCTCATTCTCTCACTACCTCCCCTTTATCTTCCCCATCACAGACTCCACTCCTCCATCCTCCAGTCTTCACTAACTTGTTCTTTCTAAGGCGAAGAAAATTAAATATGATCATTCCTCTTCAAAACGGCACTTCTATTAGCCCCATAATGAATATTCAGTTAAATGTAGGAGAGAGACAAGATTGTGTGAGATTCAGAAATATGTGACAGCAAGAACTGAGAAGTTGAACCTCTCAAACTGCCTTACAGCACAAATTCAAAAACAAAACAAACGGACGTGCAGTTATATAATTTTCCATGTAGTTCATAGCCGAAATAACACAAAACATAAATTATTACAAGTACCTTATTAACATGAATGAGCAGTCCTGTGACATTTAACGATAGGATTGTAGATATATCTCATCAGAGTGCTATACATCATTTATGGCTCATTAACATTTCCAGTGATGAATCATTGATTATAGGGCTATTATGAAATACTTCCTCAAATCTTATGTCCCTGATGCGACCTCCGCTGGAAAATCATTTGGCTAAGGCTTGAAAGGCGCCGGAGCACTTGTGGCTCTAACTTTAACTCCACTCCTAAGGACTTGTTAGTCTGCGTTCCAGATGCAGCTGCCAAGCACCTTCTCCACTGGGATTCAAATGTGTTTCCTCATGCAGACACGATAGCCACTTTCCAATTTCAACTTCATCTTAAACCACCAATTTCTGCTGCCGTGGCGGTGATTGAAATATGAAACCCTGCATATATACAGGCCATTACAGCGAATACAAGGCCCCAGCTGCTGTCAGTCTGCTCGGGGATGTGAGGGGAGAAGAAACAACAGGGATCAGCTCCAGTCGCAACATATTTCTATTTATTTATTATTCAATAACGCTGAATTGGCCCCTGACCCCCCCCCCCCCCCCCCCTCCCACCCCCTTCCCCCTGCAGCAGCAGCTCAGGCCAAACTACCCTCAGAAGAAAATGGCAGCCCTGCTGAATCAGGGGGAAATCAAACAGAATCCCCGGGAGCTCAGTGGTGTGAGAGTTCAAATCTGACAGAATATGATGAGTCGCTCCCCTTTGAGCAAATCTGTTTTTGATTCATGCGAAAAAAACACACAAGTCAAAAGCACATTCACATTCTAGGGCAACACCATGAACAGGCATGCCAACATATGCCATACAATAACAAGTAAATAAATGAGTCATCCCATTAAGCAGAATCTTCATGAGCATCCTAAAAAGTGATGTTTGAGTTTCTCTCTCTCTCTCTCTCTCTCTCTCTCTCTCTGTAAACCTACATGTTTGTTCAGGGGCAACATGTAGTATGCTTTTATTGGTCCACCACAATTTCAGCTGAAGAGAAAAAGATTATAAAGTAACAGTTGTTCCAAGTGCAAAATAAATGAATTGAGTAGCATAGCACAGACCCAAAAATATAGTGGGGAAAGAAAAAAATGCAACTAACACACTGTTGTCCGAGGCTTTCAAGGTTGTTTCAGCTGTTAATTAGTTCAGTGCGATGGCTCGCCTCCATGGGTGCAGTCTAACCCAGTTAAGTCAGATGCTCAATGAGTTTTCTCTGGACCTTAAATACTGAGCCGCTGCTCTACGGGATGCCGGCTCAAGGTTAGCACCGTGGTGTCAGTCATGCCCAATGTCCGGCGCTCACAGTCTGCCATCCTCCTCAAGTGGCTGCCAGAGAACACTCACCAAGGTTAAGTCTGTCAGAGCCAATGAGGATCCCACTTATCTCAATCAAAGTCCTTCACAAATCTTTGAGCGATTGGTCGTGCTTGTGCTTCAAACTCGCGGAAAAAAAATCAGGGCACTCGCTTTCAGGGGTGGAGATGGAAGGGAAACCAGTGGCAACGCTGTTGCACCTAAATTGAACAGTTTGTCGAGTAACATCTTGGGTTATTAAGCCGTAACCAATCAAATCAAATAAAAAAAATCCTTAATCAATTAAAATGATCGCCTAGCGAGGGAAACAGATGAAGAGATTTGCATATTATTGTTTGCCATATCTGTAATCTGTGTTAAAGAAAGAACGCACTAAATCTCTCTGATGGCCGTGGGGTGGGAGGACTGTTTTTTTTTTTAGGTCAGGGCTTTTGATGTTGATAAATACAAACATTTAAATCTTTTTCAACAAAAAAAAACCCGTCTGTGTGTTACGGACTGCACATGCGATTGATTATTCACTGATATTATTGTCTTTCTTCCTAGTCAAGAAGAAGAAACGTTATATATACACTGCATATTTCTGCTCCTGATTTTTAACAGCCAAAAGGACTCGAAAATGTTCCTCCTTGTAAATTTGACACAATAAGAACAATTTGCCTTTCAGTTATCATCGGCAGCGTTATTAATGGCAGTGTAAAGGAATGACAGTGTTTAAATGTCAAACAACAAACCCACAGAGATAAGATGACATATATTTGTGTCCCCTAGGTGATGTTGAAAGTAATGAATTGTGCGTTAATGGCAATAAATTACTGCACTTTGTTTGCACAGGAAACAGTGTATGAATTGGTTGATAGGCAATGTGAACGTCTTGTTTGTGTGTTATAAATCACCCACAAACAATATGACACCTGTGGATTTTCAAAAGTAGGAGGAATCCTCTTTCGAGCCACCCCACCCACTGCTCGATATTTCACGCATTACAATAAACGATCAATCGCTGTGACATGTACAAGTGGCACAATTAGTTACGATGGATATTAGGGTAACTATTATTTCATGGGGCACAGTGAGGTAGACGCAGGCTTCGGTACATCCGATTCTTGGTGTGCAGTGAGTAAATAGGACCGAGAGATGACAAGATCATCGTTCTTAAATGCGGGAGCATTTTTAAATGTCATCATGCTGTGGCATTTGTGTGTGTGTGTGTGTGTGTGGGGGGGGGGGATTGTCTGATCCATCTCCAGGGGCAGCGGTTTCTCCCTCTCATCAACTCACGCTCAGCCAATGTGACTGTCACTCCCAATATGCACTGAGAAGGGTGCCCGTGCCTATTTTTATAAATGTATTCATATTCATTAGCCCTGAGTGTCATTCATAGCAGCAGTTCTTTAATGCGGTGCGTACCCATCGAAGGCTGGAGGAGCCCGCCTCTCATCTCGCAAATTAATAACACAGAAAATCACCGCAAAGGTGCCTGCCGCCAAACAAACAATAGCTCCTGATTGACGCACCTCCTTATTTCCACGTGACGCACAAAAAAACACTCAGCAGCGGTCTCCCATTGGGGAATCATTCATTTAAGTGGGAATGAATTATAACCCTTTTTTTATTTTATTTTTTGGAGCCCCTTGACCCACCGCAGTATTCTGCCTCATAGCATCTTGGTGGCAGCCGGTTAATTGTGCAGAATAACTGGTGTGAACGTCGGCAGCTAACGAGAGCAATTAAGCAACAGGCTCACACGACATTTCACTTCACCCGCTCACTCAAAAGGACTGCACACCTTTGATTGGCTTGTACGTGTCACATAAAGCACACGATGAATTCATTGCACACAGTCAACCGGAGCACAGGAGTCAAGTTTTTTTTTTTTTTTTTTACATTTTTTGATTTATACATATAGGCTTTACAGGATCGTTGGGACCAATCATGCGTGGACATTTCTCTCCATACTGTACGGACACTTTCTCATGCACCATTTTGGGCACCGTGCCTTCTAAAGTAATGGAAGTGGGCTGCTTTCCACAGCCCTCTTTGCAATGTTTTTTTCATGGCCATTGTTTCTGCTCCACCCCACTTTAAATCAAGAGCACAATGCACCCCCCCCCCCCCCCCCCCCCCCCACTACCCCACCGTACTTCACTTTGGACAACATTAATAAAACAAGCTTTCAATGATGCAGAGTGCCACGCCACATTGGGCTCTGAGCAGCGGTGTGATTAAAGCTTTTAGACACCGCCACCCTTTGAGTTTGCATACGTCTGCTCAGCAGCATAGTGAGGGCGCATGTTGTCTCTGTCGTTTACCTCCTTTTCTCCTCTTTACTATTCCTCACTAATGCAGTGGGGGCAGGACAAGTGCCCGGCCCACTGTAACGTATAAAGCTGCGACAGTAAAATCGAAGTGGGGTCCAGGGAGGGAGAAGCAGATGTGGAAAGGTAGCTGCTGTGCTGGAGTGATTGCTCCTATTGTCCAGGCCTCACAGCTGTGCTTCTTCCTGTCTATTTACGTATACCACACAAAGCACAGCAAACCAACGCATGCCACTCGGTTTCTTTACCTGCAATTAAGTTTTCTGTTTGCGGCTTTTCCTTTCCTTAAGAGTCCCAATATTCACTGTGAAGCAAAGGCACTGGCAGATCATCATAACATGCACTCAGAGAACACATTCTTGATTGGTAATTTCTCACAATTCCACCCTGTAATCTAATGACGCCGACCCCCTCGAGTACAGAAGTGGAAATAAAGCTTTTTAATTGAATTTCGTGAAATTAAACATTGGCCAGAGCAACTTCATTAAACTGATATAATCCCACTGACTCTCTTTATTTCTGCCCCCCCCCCCCCCCCCCTCCCCTCCCACAGGCACAGAACATGTCCAGCATTGCTACAATATTATATGTGCTCAAATATTCCCTTTCACATAACAAGGAAATCGCTCTTTCAAAAGACCCCTACTCGCAATTGAAAATTTGTGAAAAGCTTTGAGGACAATGACACAGAAATGTAGCCCGAGGCCTGTGCAACAGCAACACAAGTCGGAGCAGCTGCTGCCATCATATAGAATCTGCTCACAGGCAGCGTGAGCCGACCCAGCCTTCAAATCTGCCGTAACGCTCGCGCTTAAGTCAGGCATCACAAATCAGTTTTGAGCCATCATCATGTGTACGTCGCATGTGACGTAGATCTGATTTGGCTTTACTCTCTCTCGGGGGGGGGGGGGGGGGGGGGGGGGGGGGGGGCGAAGCTCCGCGTCCGCCTAGAGTGTGTTCACATGGCCGCTGCATCTCCATTGTGGAGACAGGCAGACGAGGGGCGACATTGTCAGAAGTCTTCCTGCTGCGGTACGGTGCATATCCCCAACAGGGGACGCTCTGGCCCTGCTTGTTTAGGTACGACTCTGTGGCTCTGAGACAGGAGGAGACAGTGACCGAAGCATTTGGGGGCATGGCAGCCCCCTGCAGAATTAACTAGGCTGCGTCTCAAGCCCCAGTGACAGGAAATCTCACTCAGATCACAAAAGGCAGCACTGATTGGGTCTGACATGTGCATCCTCGTCCCTCAGAGACAATGTCTTTGTTCGCTGTGGATTACTTGTGTGTGTAGGCATTTGTACTTGTGTGCACCGTATGTTTGTGTGTGTGTTTGAGCGAGAGTCTACTTCTCTTTTGAAAATTTAAACTGTGACCTTCTTCTATATATTGCCTGTCTGTGAGAGTATGTAGGAGCTAAAGTGTGTCAAAAAAAAAAAGGCTGATTCTGAACTAGAGAAAGACAATTAGACTCAGGGGATGATAACCAGAGATGTGTTGTGTCTAACAGGCCGAGCACATGAAATGGAGGGCTGAATGTATGAAAAAAGGCTGGCGGTGGGAGAAGTGGAAGGGTTACTGTTTGGGCTCAAACTGGGCACACTAATCCCTTTGATCCCCCCATTTTACTGTCAGCTGTTTCCTAGCTACCGTCGGATCTGCACAGAATTTCAGGATTTGTGCTACTGTACACCACAGCAATCTCTACCCCACTGATGCAGCGCTCTCCTTTCTTTCCTCCATCAATACCCCCCCTCTCCCCCCCCCCCCCCATTGCCTCCTCATAACGTCCACACTGCGATGTTTATTTCTCTTTCTCTTTCCCCCCTTTTCTCCATCACTTCGCTGCAGCTGGCGGTGACTGCGACGTGGCGCGGAGACTGGTTCAATTGGAAAAGCATCTTGCACAGAGGGCCGCCAGAGCGTGACCGCTTCGCGGTGGAAAAAAGAAAAAGAAGAAAAAGAAAAGAAGCCGATTCGGATTTTGTCTATTCACACGAGACACCGTGGCGATGCCCCACTTTCATTAGTTGTGCCGGAAGAAGAAAAAAAGACGGCATTCAAATACCGCTTTGGTCTTTTGAGAAATCTCCATTTAGCGATAATGAAACAATCCGTGCAACGCGAGTGCAGATGCACGGGTTAAGAGGAAACAATGTGTCCGGGTATTAGACACTATCGCTGTGTGCATGTTTGTGCATCTGCTAACAGGCATTAACACAATAAAAGGCACTTTTATTGGATTCCGCTTTCAAGCTGCGTTTGAAATTAAAATAAATATGCAGCTGTATCTGCACAGGATCTCTTTCTTCCTTGTCAGTATTTCTTGCTTTCAGAAGTGCAATGCCCCACAGACTTTCAGCTTAACCTCTGAGGAGCGCTTCCAAACTGATCCTAAATCATTCCGGGCAGATACACATGACAAACTCGTTTAGCGTCTTGGCAGATTCATGCTTCCTTGTCAGACACTGGCTCTCCACGGCCCCCCCATCAATAATCATGGAGATGAAGAGTGAATACAACAAGTTTCCTAATTTGTTGATTTCAGGACGAGCCGCTGCGGCGTATTGATTTGCGTATGCACACCTACATCATTTGTATCATTCAAGCAGACAAGCTCTCGGACCATCCTTGTTTCTCTGGAGCCTTTGTTCATTTTCTATGTTCGATTAAGTACTTTAAATCTTCAATCAGTCAACCCCTTCCTAAGCACAGAAATGAAAATGTAATGATCCGAGACATCAACCGTCGAGAAAAAAATTGTAGTCAAATATGTCGTAACTCATTGTGTTATCAGGAAGATGGAGTTGTATAAATAGTACATTTGACAGCCTAAAAAAAACATCAGGTTCAAGTCAAGTTTTTTTTAGATCTGTAAATATTTCTCCACATGCACTGTGCCTCAGGTGAAGAAAAGCAGGCTTCCATGCCGTGTTGGACAGAGGCTGTGTTTGGGCTTCGTCTGTCTGGGCTTCGACTTGAATCCTGCCACATGGTTTCAGTCTCGCACCTGAAGCCCTTTCATGGCTTGTGCTGAGAGGCCAAAGAAAGGGAATCCAGATGCGACGTGAGCCGTAGGAGAAGAAGCCTGCAGAACCGCTGTCAGCTCCCATCGCCATCACAATTCTTCACTGACACTCTCCTGATGTTAGAGGCAAGGACAGTGATCAAAGAGAGGTGTACATTAAAGTATTGCCACACTACAATGACAACCAGCACTTCTCAATGCCACGCATCTACCGGACGAGAATTCCTTATCGGCAAACACAAAAGTACGTAGGAAGGAATCTCTTAAGATTTATCTCCGTATTTGCCTTTTGAGTGAACCGCGCTATAACATCCACACCAACATCCCCCCCCCCCCCCCCCCCCCCCCCCCCCCCCCCCTCCGGCGTCTCTGTTGCCAGCCATTTGGTTTGCAGTGAAATGTGACAGGAGGGGTAGGTGGGAAGGGCCTGTTGTTGAGCTCTGCTCCATCTTTGGGAAGAGGACGGAGGCAGGTGGTGGGACACAACGTGATATCAAACATGGTATGGGATCCCATGTGGCCAAGAAAAGGACAATGGGGAATGAGAGTCAGCTCTGGTCCTAATCAATACTGAGCAAACAGCATTGAGATGCAGCTTGAGGCATTTTGCCAGGCCCCCCCCCCCCCCCCCCAGAGGGACTGGCAGGCCTGCTGCCAAGCACAGCCTCAGCAGTGGACTCAGCCCTGCAGATGGAGGGCACGGAGGTCCCTTCTCTCCAGATGAGACCATAGCCGTGCACAGGAAGTATGCCATGAACTGAAATACTTCATCCGTTCAACAAGCCCTTCTAAAAACGCGCTGACCCCTGACCCCTGACCCCCACCTCCATGCACGTGGAAATGGCACGAATGTTTTCTTCAAACAAGCAAGGACAAAGTTTTTAGTATCAGCTTGAAAATGTAGCTTTCATTGTCAAGCAAGCAGGTAGCGAAGGAGAAACAACATTTTTTTTTGTATTTTCTCATCTTCTCCAGTTCCAAAATGTTGCTTGTTGTTCATCTGGCTCACTTGTGCTTCCATTTCCATGTTTCTGTATTGAGTGAAGCATCAGTATTGGCGCGCCTTCCCCCGTCATTACTTACTGCGTGGAAACATTGCTGCTGGTGGTTGGGCAACGTCACAAAGTGTTGCCACTGGCTTGGTTTGAGGTGAGCGGGAGAGTGGAGCAGAATATCAAGATGTGAAGAACTCATTCACGTGAATGTACAAAGTAAAATGGATTCGTACCATCAGTTGTTATCACTAGGAGACAAACCCCCCCCTCTTCCCTCACCCAGTTTCTCCTCGATTTCTCGATTTGCCTCTTTTGCCATTTTATTCACAACACAAGAATACACTCGTCAGTCCCCAGGAGGGGCAAACTGAATGAGAGCAGAGATTCAGTGTGCACACTATGCTGTAGTGTTTTTCTTTGAGTTGCCTTTTGTGTTTTTTAAATGTTTACATGGAACAGCTCGGGGGCTTCAAGACAGATGTATGGTCCAAGAAAGCTGCCTCAGTACAATCCCTCTTTTCCCCGGATGAAAGTAATGAAACCATTTTGAGCTCCTTAGAATGATGCTTTGATGAAGCAGCATGCACAACATCTCTGCTCCCTTGTCAACATGATATAAGACAAATTAAACGAATAGTGCAGCTTTAAAATCCCCCTCTCTATCCAAGGTCATTTCTTTTCAATTTCTGTCCCAGCTCAGGGCCTGTTCTGAGACAATTCTCTTTGTTCTTTATAGTTGAAGAGGGGCCTCCTGGACCTGTGTCAGATTGATTAGACTTTTAGCCGGGAGAATTAATAAAGGGAAGCATTTGTCTCTTCCCCCTTCGTAGCGCTTCTCCGCTCCGTCTCACCAATAAACAAGGAGACACGGAAACAAAACCACTCTTTGATTGCAAATTGCCCCCAAAAGAAAGTCAATGCTGCTATTATTAGAAAATCTCAAATTTGAGAAACCTAAACTGTATTTTTTTTTTACCCAGTAGGACAAAGAAGGGGCTTCTCTGTGGGTCAAGAAAATATGTCAATCACTGCAAGAGCCAGGTTGACTGTGTACCACATTCAGCAGATAACATTCTGAACCCAAACTCACGGCCTCGCGATAAGTATTTAACACTCGCACAGCAAAACTAAACTTCTGCACATTCCAGCCAGCTACCCTAATATGGCGACATAACAGACTCATGTTGGGAGATCGGACTCTTTGCCCCATGCGCATTAACCATAACCTCTCTAGGCAAAAAAGGCAATTACTGGGCAAGGGGCGAATGCCAAAAACCCTGTGGTACAAGTTCATTTGATCACATTATGAACTATAAACAGTTTTGCTGCTCGACGGAGCCAATTAAAGGCCTCCTGAAGCTAGAAAACATTGACAGCGCAGCGGCTCTATTGTTCTTCAACAATAAAGCAGATTGTGATCATTTACACCCCCCACCCCCCCCACCCCCCTTAAACAGGTTAGAAGCACTTGCATTTTTTTTCTTTTATGAAACATTAGTAAGATTAGTATCTCTAAAACAAGCAATCAGTCTTTTTCATTCATTTCGAATGTTGCTGCCATTAAGCCTATACATATATATGTTCTATATATATTTGTTCTTATTCTTATTTGGCTGTGATATGTTCCATCTCGGTGAGTAAAGCATCCTGTGAAAACATGAATAAACATGTGTAGACAGCGCTTGGCAGCCGGGGGAAAAGCAGCGAAGCGGCCCGACGCGGGAGGAAGGCGCTGAAGACACACAAGGAGCCCCGAGTTGGAAGCCAGCCGGCCACAAGGCTTCACCTGAGGCTGAGCAAGCCACAAGTCGGTCGTTTCTGGGTATGATCCACGTTGCGAAGAAAAAACAAGCATTTAGCGCAAATTTCAGCAGACATCTGTTAGCTCTCTGGAGAAGTAAACATGTTTAATTAACTGAATTACGACCAAACAGAGGGATGCATGTCATAAATATGCACTGTGTGTAATTATAGTATGGTGGCTGAGAAGTTAGAGCGCTCCCCGCGTCACTGTGCCCCATAAAGTGACGGGATGAAAGTGCTTTAAGTTAAGGGCTACGCAATTATTTCATCACATATGGCTCAGGATTTAGTATCGCGTCTACAATCAGATGCCTGAGGCCGATGTGGCATCAATGTGAGGATGTAGGTCTACTTTTGTGGCGCTGTATGCAAAAACAGATTAAGCTTTTCGTTATTTGTGAGGGAGTGTTTTACGTGTGGGCGCAGATGATCGGGTTTTGGATCAGCCGTTGTTGGATCTAGGAGATTCCTTTGATTCTATTAAAACTGTATTATATTTCTCTTGAGTTGCGTAATCTTGTACACATGGATTTTTCTATCTTTCAGTGGATGTGTTTGCACGCGTGTGTGTGTGTGTGTGTGTGTGTGTGTGTGTGTGTGTGTGTGTGTGTGTAGTGGTGTGTCACTGATGTAGATGAATTATGATCTGGTGCCCGTATTAGCGCGGGGAGTTTTAATCACACGAGGATTCAGAGTGTTTTAAACAAATGCTTTTTTGTAAGCACTGTGGATTATCATAAGATTTAAAGATTTGGAAATGCCTGACAGCTGTCAAGTTGCATAATAACGTACGTCCAGAAAATTATAGCAGCTGCCGGTTGGCAGAATGTCGATGCTGCTATCTAGATTAAAGCTCAATAGACAGGAACATACAGTAAGCGCCAGGAACCACAGACACACACACACACACACACACACAGGTGAGAAGATACAGAGACTGCTAAGAGGCGAAGAGAGTCAAAACCTCCCATCTATTTGCTTGCAATTTCGATGAAGGGGTCAAAATGGGTTTTAAAATGGCATGCTGAGAGCAGCCTGCAGTAGAAGAAAGGTACCCCCGTGGACTCTATCAGCCAGCAGTATTAAACACAGCGGGAGCCTCAGTAGGAACCTGTTGAAAAACAAGTACGTGCTACCTCCGGTTCCCAGGGGCCTCGTCTGGGTGTATATCGCCTAATTTATGACATCCTCAGAGGTCCTCCCTGCTCAGGGAATGACTACAGCCTCTCCATCTATATGCAGAGGCACAGCCGCACTGCCAGTCATTTGCAAACACAGAATGCCCCACGAGCATGAGATCGGCTTCCTACTTCGGAAGAACAAGACCTCTCTGGCTTGTGAGTGGACCCCCTGCAAATAAAGCAACTGCGTCTTTACCGAGGAGCCTAAAGCAGCGATTGTGCGCCAAAGAGGAGGTCCTTCTCCAATTGAAAGAGCGGGCAGCGAATCTCTCGCCAATGCTAATGCGCAGCCGGGAACATTCAAAGGGGCCTGAATGCCAACTGCAAGAAGAGAAAGAGGTCTGTTTGGGGAGGAAAAGGTAAAACCCTGTGACGTAGAGCCTCGAAGCGCTCAACAGATCGGCATGTTAGCTTGAGAAAGGGATGGTAATAACAGCTAGAGGAACTGTGCCCTGCATAATAAGAGACGCCTGAGACTCTCTTAAGATAAGGCTGGGAGCACTTCAGAGCAATGCGACCTGTTCAAAGACAAACAAGCAAAGGATTATGCTGCTTTTAGCACTTTGGTGCACTGAGTATTGTGATTATAAGATTGGGGGGGGGTGCATAGAAAAGCCACCTCTCATATGAGTCAACTTCCACAACAAGACTTATTTTTCTCCTCCTTTGGGGCCTATTAAAGAATATTCCAGAAGGATCTGTATGTCAAACATGCATCTTTCTTGTGTGGTTCTGCATGACCCTCAGTAATAAAAACCATGACCCTGTGGTTGGAATGTTAAGCATAAGGTTAAATGCTATTTAATGGGATTATCCAACAAGACTGCTGATGAAATTCCCAGCTCAGTAAGCCCCAACTGTATACTTTTCCTTCCATCAACTCACCTTTAGTTCTTGTGACAACTTGCAGTTTTGCTTTTCCAATTCTGAAATATGGGGAGGCAGGAAGGATTTGCTCTCGCTGCTTTTCCACTCGATAGTCTAGTGTGTATATATCTCATTACCTTCTCACTGGTCAAGAAGCACACGTCATCCACTGACAGATAGCAAGTGACAAGACATACCAATTTCACAGTAATTGTATGATTAGTGTAGATCGTGTTCATGCCTGTATCCTCATATCTCCGACTGTGCTGGATGTGAATGAAACCTACATGTTGGGATTTATTCATTCTGCTCTATTACGTTCACATGGCCTGCAAGTGAGAGTGCAAAAATGGACATTAGGCAAATGTAACACAGCCATGAAAAAATTGGTCATATTCATTCTAGTTAATGACTGACAATATTAAGGTGGCCTAGAGATAAGAGGGTCTGCAAGCTGTGAAATTATTTGTTTTGAGGTTCCTCAACCAGGTTCCACTGGTCATGTTACAGATGACATGTTATAAATGTTGTAAAACAGTCAAACTGATCATGTGAATGAGCAAATAGTAGATTTTAAAATCAATCAATAATCTGGATTCAATTGATTCACGGAATGCATTTTAAATTGCTCAAAATCACAAATTATTGGAGCTCATTTAAACCAACCGAAATGTGTGATATCAGTGTCCAGCTCTGCAGGGGCAGACTGTGCTTTTTTTTCTTTTTTGTTGTTGTTGTGTGAGCTTTTGGGAGCATGCAAGTGGCCCTGTGCTTATGATGTTAAATGGGGAATGTGGCGAAGGCGAAAACGGCAGTTTATTCACGTTGTTGTCTGAGGAAACGAATTGAACAATTGGCGAATTTCATCTCATTTAGAGTGTGTCGGGCATGGCTCTGCTACTGGTCTGGTGGCTATGTGGCCACATGAAGCAAAAAACAGTTATTATTTTTTAATAACCGTCACATTATTTGACACTATACATTTCCAGCACGCACTTTCTTGTGCGCTTCCAGCAAAACACCGTAGAGCTCACAGTGGAGTTGAGCATCTTACCTTGAGCCCGAGCGCCGAGGAAACAAGTCGCCGACACCAGAATCCAACAGGAGACCCACACCTGTCCGGCCCGTCCAGTCCGCACGGCTGTCACCATGGTCCGCCGCGCCACCGTCGAGCCACCGGTTCCCCGACTTCCCCGTGTCCACGCCGGGGACATGTTGCTCGGTGGCCACGCACTCACGAGAAGAGTCCTAGGCTGCTGGCTGGTCCTGGGAGTCAAGACTGCTCCTCACTGGTGATGCGGGTGAGTGACTGTGGGGGGGGTGGGGGTGGTGGTGCGCGCTCCGCCAGAGAGCACCGGCCACGCAGACACGCACGCAGTAGTGTGGAAAGCCCGTGGACAAGTCCCGCATGAGCGAGGAGGAGTCAGTCCAATTGAATTTGCTCGGCTGTCAAGTGTGCGAGACCGAATGGTGACATCCTCTTCCTCACTGCTCCGAAACCACCTCCGAATGCATCCCAGAGAGAGAAATGCAACATGAGCAATATGAAACCAGATTGGTGTAAGTTTCCTGCTGTTGCTCCAAATGCGTAAGTGTCACATGTCAGTCTTCTAAAATATATTTTTAAAAAAAGACCAGTTATGTGTGTATAGTTCTATAAATACCGTGCCATTACAGCTGTCCTTGAGCAAGGCACATCAGCGAAGCCACTTGCTCGAGGATCATTTCCCAGTGACCAGCAGTACGTTGCACTGTGGCTCCCAAGTGTGTGAGTGTGTGTGCGTGTGAGTGTGTGTGCGTGTGTGTGTGTGTCCAGTTTACAAGTGTAAGTAGGCTCCACCTTCCTCCAGAGAGGTTCAAAAGGGGGTTTCTTGCGTGCCACTGTGTCGCGTTCATACGTGCAGACTTTTTCCTTCTTTTTTTTTTTTTATTGTTTCATGTTTTCAAATGAATTGACCGTTGCATATACCTGAGCAGTGCGCACCGGAGCCAATCAATGCGAGGACAACTGCTCTGTACGCTATTGCCACCACGCGGCGGAAAGTGGAAGGAAATATCTATTTGGACAGCTGTGATTGATTGTTGACACATTAAAACCAAAAATGCCTGGCTTTAAAAAAATTTTAAAAAAAAACTACCTGATGACAACTACATTTTTGCAAATAGCTGTTTTTATTTAGTTTCTACTGCCAAGGATAACGTATTAACTGGGTCACAGACCAGCCCCTCAGCCAAGCACAGCCAAACCAAGGGACGAGCAAATAGCATGGGGGTACAGTGTGCACCTGTTGTTGTCCGTGAAACCATCACAATGCTTCCAATCAGCAGACAAAGGATGAAAGCCGAGTTTGAGCCGGTGTGCACGTCTGAAAACAGAGGAGGGTACATATGCATCAGCTTTGTTGTCCTTGCTCCTTTTGAGCACACTGAAGGATGGATGCACGCGGTGCAGGCGAAGGTATAGCAGCCCTCGCAATATTTTAGCCTTAAAAAAACAGAGCCCTATGTGTGCTGTTAGTTTTTCAGGGAACATCCAAGCTACCGGTGCCATGAGCTAAGCCTGCAGCTGCTTCTCAGAGAGCCTGGTTAAAGCGTATAGTCCCACAGTGAATCTGTTCCAAGGTCCTTTGCTCTACAAATTACCAACTTCCCTTTGTCCCCACGTCTCATGAAGTCTCATTTTCTACCAGGAGCTCGTTTGGTGCTCCCTCCCTTTATTTCCTTTCCCATCAACCCCCCCTTCACCCCCCCTCTGATAATGATGTGCTGATTATGAGGCTCTTAGGCCAGCAGATTGCTCTCCAGTGTCATTCGCATGCAGTGGAAAATTGCTGCTGTCTTGCTGTGCGTATATATCTGGCAGGTTGACATTAGCAAGCTGCCGGGAACAGAGCTCCGCCACCAGGGCAGGTGCTCTGTTACCGACTCGCGACCTGTTCTGCAGCAGAGGAAACAGAGGCTGGCTGATGCTCCAAACCACGCCAGGGGGCCCCGACTGGTGTCAAACAATATGACATTGTGTAGCTGACAGTTATAGCTACTTTTACTCGCCAAGTGAGACCCCGGTGTATTTCAGTGTTGCACAGAATATAAAACCAAACTCATTTAGTCTTCTTCCAACATCACTACGGCTCCATTAATTGACATTAAGGAAAAGTGTTATGAAATTATATCAATAATGGAGTTTTTCAAAAGGTACCGCAGGAGTCCTTGATGGACGAAATGATTAGGCTTTCACAGAACACCATTTTTCAGTGACATTGATGAACAAGAAAATGGATGCGTAATTCTTTCATTTTGAAACCTCAGACATCTTTTTACGCCACTCAAGTCTCCTTCCGTCCTCTTAACAGCCCTTTCTTATTGTCTCATAAAGAGCACAAAAGAAGTCAAAAATCTTCTTAAATCAAGCGTAATTTTCTTGATAGTCTTGAAGGTTGAATCCGAGATAAAAAAATGACTAGTTAAGACAGATGCTCTTTGCAATGTGACATTCACTTAAATGGCACTAATATAACGTGTCAGTCTTTTCTTCGAGGCATCGATCATATATAATGATTTGAGTCATCTGATTCTTCTTTTATCCATTTAACATCAGCATCTTTTTTGGTATTCAAACCCAGTTGTTTTTTCACTGGCAGGTTCACCGTCAGAGGGAATGTGACGATAATGCACTCTCGTGATAGCGTCGCGGCTAAATAAATACTCATGTTGGTCTGAGAGATGGGGAACGCATCGTGGCCTTTTCCAAAAGCTGTTCTCGCTCCATCAGCTCCCCCCGATTTTTGAATTGGCTTGATTGAAATGAGCTTCATTTGAGAGCGGCCGCGTGCTGCCTCATATGCACGTGCAGGCACAACAATGCCGAGGCTAACAAAGTGGCGATGGAATGCCAGTCTCTGGCTATCACATCTGTGGCTATAATAGTAAAGTTACTGCGGTCTATTCGTTTTTAGGAAAAACAGTCCAGCTGCTCGGCTTCATTCTTCATTCTCTGTGTTCCTCCTGCTGATTTTCCAATATACGGATGTACTTTTATCAGGAAAAAAAACACAAACACACACACACACACACACACAAACACACATATACACGCCGCACACAGAACATACAATGCACAATGTCGCCGCATCTGTCTTAACATCTCATCTGTAGTATCTCACAGAGAAAATCTGATTCCTCAGCAGTAACAGATCGTCTCATAGCTCTTTCCTTGAGACAGTGGTAAACTCCAACTGCAAATTAAAAGGTGAAAAATACGACCAAACCGCTGCTTCGAGATGCACAGCTGAGTCTCAGCAAAGACATCAGAGGATAATATCCCATTCTATGTCTCCCAACAACGTTGTGCATCTTCTTGACTATCAGAGATCAAATAAACAAATAATACTGGGTAGTTCTCAGAATATTAATAATATCAGAATGCTATACGGTTATTACCCAAGGGACAACTCACTTAGGAATATTGCCTTGAATCACTGGCATAATTGGTCTCCCTGAGTCTCACTTTGATGTAAATAACATTAGCAATTTTCCAGTCATTTTGCATTGATCTTCCACTGCAAAATTCTGCCCCAAGAAGCAGCTGGAAAATGAACGTCTTAAATTGGAGACGTGAAGCATCTCATTCACGTTGTCAAGAGAAACTGCGCTGCCTGAAAGATACAACATTATTGGGATTGATTTTGGGCCGTGCCACAGGCAATTTCTGTCCACTACATATTGGCAAAAAATGAGCATGTGAACTGGTATCCATACACGTGCACACTTATTACATTTGATGGCCAACGCTGACTCAAACTGTTACATTATGACTTCGCATTGTGCTGTAAACTGCCACTGCAGGGTCAACTCTTTATCAGACATTTCAAAACAATTTTCACAAGACTAGTTGACAATTTGACATCTGTTCAGCGATCGTTGCGTCCTCTCTTATGTTCGTAACTGTTCCTCCTTCCCGTGTCACTCGTTTGGCAATTTATTGTTTCAACTTCCTCTCCTGTTTTATAAGGAATATCTTGCAAGAAAAAGCCCTGCTGGTTAGAATAGTGTTTTTTTTGTTTCTCTCACTTATAGTTGGCTCCAGCTGAGCAGCCTGACAGACGCGGCATATAAAGAACTCACTTTCATTACACATGGTCCTTTTTGAGATTTGGAAAGAGTGCACAAATGTAGTTTGTAACATCACATAATACTTCTTTTTTTTTTTCTGGCAGAAAAAAAGAAATCAACTAATCAATAATTCTGTTTATCCTTTGCATCGGAGAAGCACTTCTTCATAGATTACGGGACAGTATGGATGACAAAAGCGAGCCGAGCAAATTACCTCTGGTAATGTTGAGATCACCAGCCGATAAAGGTCATCTTCATCTTTAGCTGTTGGAAAGTAATTAAAGCAGCTATTTACATGCAGAGCTAAATAATTTCCCACACTAGTTCTCCACTCTGCCTTTGGCTGATCGCATCTTACTGCTAAATCCTTCAGCCCATAAACCCCGTCATGGTATATCATGGCATTATAAAATACCCTGGGCACACTAAAGATTAGGTGAGATGAATAGAGATATAGAAGCTAGAGGTCTCTTATGATTTCACACTGGTTTTAGCATGTGACATTCTTCCCTGTAGCCATCCCTCTACCTTCTGTGTCGTCTGTGTGTATCTAGACAGTGAGGGATCCATATATTGTCTTTAATAACATCATGTTATAGGTCTGTGTTTCCAGGTGTTCATTACAGCATAGCGTCGCTGCAGTTTGTCTGTAAGCAATGAGGGAGGCAGGCTGACAAACCACCACTGGAGTTTGTAACAAAGTGGGAAGATTTTGAAATTCTAATGTGTTCCAAAAACCAACACCGGTACATTCACAGAATTTTTAAAACATAAACAGCATGTTTTACCCACCTGTGCTGGTCCCACAGAGATGAACCTATTGTCTGCTCGCTCTGCATACATTAGTTGCGTTTCCAACATAATGAAATATGGGGCCGAATGCCTGCGAACATATCAATGGGTATGAATTATCGCACCGTACGGCTGGCATAATATCATACTAGCTGGCTAAACTTAAGCCAATTGAATTGCCCACGTAGCTTAGCAATGACAGAGTGATTTATGTAGTTTTCAGGTGTGGCCTGTGGTGTAATGTAAATGAATGTGGCGAAGCTGGAGCGCTCCCATGTGGCTCGGGCATTGTTTGGGCTGTCTACAAAGCACAAGGCAATGTGCATACAAGAATTAGCATTCCGTCCAATCGCTCTGCGCCCTCTCCTTTCTTATTGTCAACACAATCGTAGTGTAAATGAGATGTCGATAAAATAAGGAGTAATAACTGCACGGCAAGCCGGAGCATATGCCATTATGTTGAGTTGCATCAACTGTACAGTGTCAGTTGTAAGAAACTTGCTCTCCAAGTGACTGACACCACCCACTATTTAGACATCAACAATGTAGCATGCTGCTTTGAAGTACTAACAATTTGTTTGACGGAGTTATGGCGGCGATAATTCTCACAGATGTCTAACAAGAGCATTTGCTCAAATGAATTGGTCATTAAGAAATGATTCCCAAAAGAGAGAGATCGAGACATCATAATCCTGTCCTGTAAATGAGGCTTGACAGACTGCTCCTTTTACTTTTTCTTAATGTAATTGGCCGCATGAGATGAGATGACCCATTAATAGTTTATTGGAATATTTTGTAATATTTGCCATAAAATGTATTTGATTTCCATAAAGAAACAATAAAGTTTGTCCATAACCCAGATGGAGCGGCATCAAAGCTGACGAGATTTGATGGTGCTTTTCGGGGCTAATGGTTGGTATTATTGATGTGCATTTTTTTTTTGGACTTTCAGTATGCAGCCCACATCCTCCACAGTTTGACACCTGAGTGTTAAAGCCACACGAGGTTAACAAAGCAAGACATCATTTCCATTAGAGAAGCAACTTGAGCTAATCATAGAGAGCTCTTGTGAAGTGATTACATCAAAAACATAATTAGGGTCCTTGTGACGTCAAGACATTGTGCTTGCAATTGGACAGCTGCGGTAGCTTCGGCAGGCATACATGTATGATGGAGGTCATTTTCGCCATTAGTGGTAGCGCATTTCGGGTTCACATGTATTTTTTCCTTCCAGGCAGCCAGCGAAAAGGAAAGTCGCGATATAATCTCCCATTGAGGCAACATGCCTCCATCAGGCCGTACAGCCAGCCTCCAAATCCTCCAGGAAGAATGCCTGCAGGCTTCGGCAGCCTCAATCGAGCCCTCATTCCATCCACAAGTAATTATGCTCAGATCAAGTAATGATTAGAATCAAGTGCAGTTAATGAATGTAAGACAATAAGATTCAAAAGGATGAAGACTGTCGATAGACAAACCAGAGTGATCTGTAGAATGTCTGCAGCCTGACCTGCTGTCCTGCCCTCACTGGTCTTTATTGACTCATTCAACTTCCTGATTCAATACTGGCTGGCTCATGACTTCAGAGTGACTGAGCTCCCAAACCGACAACACATTTTTTTCCCCCACTCCTTCTTATTTAAGGTAAAGTATTTTAATGTCATCTCATGGATCTAAATCTGAACAATCAGAATATATCACAAAAAGAAGAAAAAATACGTGTCGTTCTGTGATGACTTGGAATCGCTAAGTCATAAGATAATCTATGTGCCTTGTGTCCTTTGTGGTCATATCAAGTCAAATGGGAATGTGCACACACACTGTAGCATGGCCAAAAAGGATGCTCTTTATTGCCTTTTTGTCTGAGCATAAAGAGAGCATCAGACAGGAGGAGTTGATCTGTGACGATGAAGACCTCTTCTCTCACCAGCCCTGTCAGCCCTAACTACCCCACCCCGCCTGCAACGACTCTCAGACGGTGAAGAACCGTGAACTAATGCCAGCTAGCCGGCTCCTGTGGCTCTCTCCGTCCAGCCGAGAAGAGTCTGACTAGCGTTGGCAGGGACTTTCCCAAACCGAGAGCAGCCTCCAATGTTTTGGTGCTCGCAGATGGCTAACGGGATGTGGAGGAATCACGATGAAGTCAGTAGGCAGAGTGCAGGCCACCGGCGGACTAATGGAACCTGAATATGGACATCGTGAGTCAGATTTGGGCGTAGTTTGGATGTGGATATGTGCCGCGAGGCCAAGCACCCACTGTCCTCTGTGATTCTCTGCGTCACCTCACGACAATTCACACCGAGTGGATGTGACGCAATGGCCAAAAAGCCCTCTCTGTGCATTTTGCCACCTCCGTCAGATCTTCCAGCTATCCCAGCATGCCCTTCTACAGCCCAGGTGAGAAGGACAGCCTCCCACTGGGGTCCACAGAGAAGAAGGCAACATGGCTGGCTTCTTTAAAAGTCACACAAACAGACCAAGGTGGCCACCAGATTGACTGAAGTTGCGTAATATTCTATCAAGCGTATATTAATATTCTACTAGAAGGCGGCTGGTGGAAGAAGAGAAGTGCTCGCTGGCCGTTGTCATGTCGTTAAAAAAAAGCGCCTGACTATAATGCGCATAAGGCCCAAAGCTGAACCTATTTTAGGATGCTGATAGGCTAAATTTCTACATCACTAATTTATATCTTTAATCAGTAATAGGCCAAACTGCTTCTTAGACCCGCCTCTTCGGGGTCAAAACGATTTGGCCCCAGCGCAGCTGAGACATGCAGACAGGCGGAGAGGACGTGCAGGAAAAGCATATATTTTGCGCAGATATCCTATTTCACAAATATGACTGGGTATATTCCATATCTCCAAAAACATCATCTGCTGACACCTTTGAAAACAAACACAACAAGAATGTTAATACGCTGCTGTGATCGAATACCTTTCCTCCAACAAAGTGCTTGTGTCTCATTCATTGCTAAGTCCTTCTCCACCTCTCCGTTGTTCCAATTTCCTGTTTCTTCTGCCTCCAATTTTCTTTCACATTCTCTTTTTCAAATGTCAAGTAGCAGCTGCCAGTACCTTGCCATTGCGGCCTGTGCTCGTAAATCTGGGCTAATTCTCCACCTCTCTTCCATGGTGTATAAATCTTCTCACATACAAGAGCCCTGGTTCTTTTGATGAATGGGCTGGAGAGAGAGCGAGCTCCATAGTGCGATGCGTCTACACAAACGGACCCAGAATCTTGACAGGTCGTGAAAATCGTCACAAAAATGCAATCTATTGGTTCCATGTACCGAGACACGAATTGTCCGATGGAAAGTAAATTAGGATTCTTTTTTTGTGGGCGGACACACAAATTAAAAGCATCCACCTGACAATGCAATGGTGAGAGCTAATGACGTAGATTCAAGGTGTTGCCTAAACCCATTTAAGCCTAAACCTTGCGTTTGTTTCACTACCTTAACCTGGCTGCACATACTTATTTAAACCCAACCATGACGTTTTTCCTAAACCTAGCTAGTGGTTTTGTGCCTAAACCTGATTTTCGTTACGTAGTGCAATGTAGTCCCGAAAAAGAAGGACACGTCATGTACCTGAACTCAAAACTGAACTGTTGTATTGCACAAACATAGCAGCGAAAGTTAAAGCTACCCGTGGCAAGTCTGTCTTTCAATTTGTTTGTTAGTGTAGACAACAACACAGCTGACACCTAAATGCAGCAGAAACACTTAATTTGTTTTCATTTTGGTTTGCTCTTTTATTAGATGTTTTAAATGTATCACCTAACGGTCTGCATTATTTTATTCAGAATGTAAAACTAAATAGCTGAAATATATTAAATAGAGCCTTAAAAGGCAGTTTGAAATAATAGTTCACTCAATGTTCTTCAGTGAAATGTTGAGGGTTGCATTTAAAATCATGAGCAAAGTTTTATGGCTTGACGAGGCATAAAAATTGCTATAACAGCACATGAGTCAGTTTGGTACAGAGGACTAGCTTGATGCCACACAAGCACAGGCACAAGTGTGTTGGCCTAATGAGAGAGAATGAAGATTTGAGCAGTCAACAACAGCTAACAAACAGTTGTTACTTTGTGCTAAATTAATACCAGCTGGAAAGTTTGCTCTTTCAAATCTCCACGCGACAACAACCTACAAAGGAAGCTTTTAGTGAGATGCTAAACCCTCACCTGGTCTGATGTAGCCTTGCTGCTCAGTGGTTTAGGAAAAAGGTCAAACAAGGCTACAGCCATGCTAGCAGCTCTGTGAAGCTGTGCTTAGTAGCGCTAGGAGCTAAAAGCTAACTTAAGCATGCTAAATAGTGACAGTAACATCCAGATTTTTGGCACATATAATATTCACCATAGTTAGCCTTTAGTTGTAACCACACGAAACGTCCTCTAACAGTAGACATTTTAGTAGAAGAAGAAGTAGAAGTAGATATAAACCTTATTTTAACGCTAACCGTGTCTCCCCTAACCCAAACCAAGTCTTCGAAGTAGTCGTCCCGCTGATAGTGTGTCAGATAAGTGGAGGGCTGTTACGTAATTTGTCTTTTAATTTATTGAAAATATTTGATATTGGGAAATTTTGGAAGTGGAAACGCTTGGATGTTAACAAAGTTATCACAATTAGTCTTTAAGGTGGAATTCATGTCTGTAGCAAAATGTCAAGACGCCAATAGTTCTTGATCAATTTCACCAAAGAAGCAAAAGTGACAACTTCAGCCGGTGCCAAAGGAAAAGTCAGAGACATCATCAGGAAGCATGGAACCATAAATGTCCAAACAACATTTTGTGCTAATCCATCAAAAATGTATTAGTTTATAGAATGGCTGTCATAAATTCACACAAGTTCTTTTATGACACCTAGACCAAGGCTCCACCCAGCTAACATCTTTTTCTTTTCTCTGTCATGCCTAAATGTGACATGCTATACCTGCCAATTAGATCTTGTTTCCCATTTAGTTGATAGGAGTGATGTAGAGATGGGGGTGCTGGAGCAGAGCCCTCGGGCGGTGACCGAGGTAAAATATGAGTGTCTTGCCAATCCTGATGAAATGCTCGAGTCGCCTGTTACGCAGCGTGCCCTGCCCACCGCCATATATCACCCAGCAATGGCATATATTCTCTGACAGGTTCAGTAAATCCCACTGTTTCCACTCTTTAAGCAGTGAACAGTGAGCTTAGCCTGAGTCATCCTCCAACGTTAGGTTGTGGAAGAACATCGGCGCTGATGGGCCGAGTGCAGAAGTGATGGAACTTTAATTACATTACATGTCATTTAGCTGACGCTTTTATCCAAAGCGACTTACAATCATGTTACATTCATACACTGTAGACACAGCTACAGGGGACAATTCAGGGTTAAGTGTCTTGCTCAAGGACACGTCGACTAGGGCGGGGATTGAACCGCCGACCGCCTGATTGAAAGACGGACCTGCCCACTGACCCACAGTCAACTATCCAACGTGTGATCCCTCATAATAAGCGAAGCAAAGGTTCATTCAGAATGATTGCTTTCATTTGTATATTTCTTATGCCGTCAAATTACTTCAGCCATCTTTATTTTTGCAATTACTTTACACATCAATATATTTTTTCTGAACTGTTGTTTTTGCCATTCATATTTTCACGCAACAAAAATGTTACTTTGTTTAACCCTGACGAAGGCAGCGCATACCAAATCTACACTTCTTACCTTTCTCAATTAAAGCCCTAGACATATACAGTGCATTTTGCTTAAAGAAAACCCAATAAAAAATCTAACAGTTGCTATACAACAATTTGCCTCAGGCGGGTTAGACGCTAGACCCGTATGAAGAGTTTATTTATTGTGTTTTCATGTTGTTTATTTGTGACACCACCTTGCTCCACAGCACTACTATAAACTCCACCTTTAAGTCAATTTCAGTTTTATAAAAAATAAATCCCCATCTCTCTTGTGTACTACATACACTATGCATCCAAATGTGTTGACAGGTTCATACAAGTCCATTAGACACAGTATATGTTTGCGTTGCGTGCCAGAAAAGAAGGCATCAGTAGCAGTAATTGAATTATCCTGCCACTAAGTGAAGGGCACAAGGGGATTATGGAGGTTAAGTACTGCATTCCATTAGTGGTCTGACACTTATCACCCCTATCAATTCATTACCTATAATTATCCCTGATATCAGTTGAATGACTAGCACATTCTGGTGGCGCGTAAGAACCCCAAACTGTCCTGTGCTTTCAGTGTGTTGAATATTAGATGCTCAAATCCCTGAAATAGCCTCATTTCCACACTCACAACAATTCCCTAACAGGATGCACTGCAGCAGGGGAAGCTGGGGATTAAGCAGAATTGTCACCGGGGTTTATATCAGTGCACGATCCGGGTATGAGAGTCAGAGTGAGTGGGAGGTGCAAAAAAAAAAATGTAAAAGTCGCCCTCGGGTGCAGTGGGGTCTACTTAGCACATGAATAATGTAATAAAATATCTGGTGATGTATTCAGTAAACACAAGCTTTTGACAGAACGTCTTTAGATGGCGAGTGTTTGTAGGTGGTCGGGTGTCTTGACACCGTACGCTGCTCGCATGCTTGTGTCTGAGTACATTACATGCCCGATGTATGTTAAAGTGTGAACCCTGTGTGAGGAGCTGGCTGAGCTCATTACAGGTGAGGGCCGTGTGTGGGCTGCTGTCACCCCATCCTCCATCATTCCTCCTCCCCTTCTCGTCCAAGGGTCTCACGGCTGTTTCATGTCATTCATTAATAGATGCCCGAGGGCCACCACTATAGCTCACCACCACCTTTTATTACTGTCAATCCACTCTCAGAGTCTTCAAGGTCAAATCCGCTGCCCTGTCGTTCACCTGTCACAGTCAGCATGCTGACATTTGTGTTTATGGGGAGCAAAAAGAAGCGTGTGTGTGTCTAAAAAAGAGGGAGAGGAAGAGAGAGAAAGAGAGGAAGAGACAGAATGACAGAGGGGAGAAGGAATTGGTACATAATAAAAATGCAAACAGAGCTGCCGTGTGAACAGATGTCTGTTCCATGTCCTTGATTCATCGCAATGAGCATATCTCCTGTGAGAATACAGTATGTAAGAAAAAATATAAAGTCAAGAGATTTTTTTTTAATCACAGGGTCTTTGGTTTTTGGAAAGAAGTGATCCGTTTTCAGTTTAAGACTAGAATTAAATGTCACATCTGACAGAAAATGAAGGACTTCAATTCAATTTAGCGAATAATGTGAATAAATACAAATGCTTAATATGTGTAAAATAGTAAAATACGTATATATGTAACACATTTAATGCAAATATATATATATATCTACATCTCGTGAGCTTTGTGTTCTGACGCAAATGTGATTGCTTCAGACTGATTGTTGGAATGATGATCACAGCTTTGATCAATGTGGCACTGAGGCATCTGTTTTACATGCTCCGGGACATTCAGGATTTCTTACTAAACTTCAGTGTGCAAAGTAAGTGGGCTTTGTTTTCTCCTTAAAACATGTTTTTGAGTAAAAAGGAAAAGCTATTTACTGCTCAGAACATCTGGTGAACTCTTGGTATCTTTATTTTGTTCAGAAACCCGGGTAGGTAGTGCTGCCGTCATAATTAAATCAGTGTTTACTCATCCATGCTGCATTGCTCATTATCCTTGCTTACCACAATCTCTATCTTGAAGGCCCCATGACAAGTAGGCCTGAGAAAGAGTTTCTTTGTTGAATTTTATGCTCGCAACAAAAAAAAAGAAGCTCTTTTGGTGTTAACAGAGAAAAACTCTGTTGGCATTGACATTTGAGGTTGAGCTTTTTACTTGAATTGTTGTTAAGGCTGACTTCCTTGTTTGCCTCGTGAATGTGGGAGATGGGGAGGCAGGCTTGAAAGGGGCCTCAGGGGGCAAAGTATGACATCAAGCATTTGGTCAAACCGTTCGCAGAGATAATCAGTAAATACTGCAAGAACTTTGGACCTAACTCGAGCTAGGAGGAAGCTTGTGCAACGTCCAGGACAAGCTGACAGTCAATTACATCTCCACAGAGTTCCTTCTTGTATATACATCCACAATTCCAATTCTGGACTTGAAAAGGGGACCATTTTTCCAGACAGTGATTTCCTCGTATATCTCGTCTCCTGTATTTTTTTTATTTATTTTTTTTAACAGGCTGACTCATGGGTTTAACGTCTTGCAAGTTTTGCAACTCCTGCCCGCGAAGTAAGGAGGAATGCCGACCGGCTGGTGGCTGCTCGTGTGTGTGTGACGGCTGGCTATATGGATCTGAACGCTGCTGTGACATCTGCTGCCAGATGTGCATGGACGTTTGCTGTGGCTTGTGTTCGGGAGACTGCAGCTACACCTTCTGTAGCATTTGCCTCGGCCTGGCACAGAACTGTGTCGCATTTTTTACCACCCAACAAACCGAAACGCCAGAGGTACAACGTACGTCTTCTCCTCCTGATGCAGCTGTTATACTGATTACCAGTGCATTTACTTCAGCTAACCTAGATCTAACATGAATGATTTTTACCTGGTTTAGAAGCTATGATGCACCCAGTACAGCATGCCTAAGGAACATGTTACCGAAGCCACAAGATGCATTGATTCAAGAACACCAGGTAAACTACATTTAGCTACACAGTATTTTTATTTTGTTCTTGACATATGCTGTGGGATTTCAATGCAACTGGGTCCTTTGTGTCATCAAATACAATATTTCAACTAAAATGAGAAGCTTTTTCATTTGAGCTATTTAATCCGCATTGACCTCTACAATTCCTGCCAAGTTAACTATGGAATAGATCCAGCCATTTGTATTGTTTGCTTCCAAGTGTATTTCAGTGATAGTATAAGTGCATTTCAGTGGTAAATAGCTCTTTGATCCCAAGACATGTTGACAATAACCAAAGTCTCAATGCATTTGACACAAAAACAATAATCCCCCTCTATGTTACAAGGGTGAGCGTATGTGTGAGTGTAGCATTGTGGAAGAGAATATTATATATAATATAACTTTTATTTTAGGAAGAAGAGAGGCAGTCATGACATTGAGAAGCCGACTGAATGTCTCCAGATTTCTTATTTTGGGGTAAAGTTTACGTTAATTGATAACAATTTTCCAAGTGAAAAGGAATGTTGTGGTCTGAGATGCGGACCTCTCTTGTAACATAGAACATTAGACATCCATGTCATGTTAAGATTCGTAGGCCAGCTGTTTTAGAAGTGTGCCTCTGTTGGTGTATCTATTGGTGTATTACTAGGGGCGGTGCACATTGATATATGCTCTACAGACGGGACAACATTCAGTAGCATTAGCAACCATAAATTAAAGCAGACTATGTATGAATCAAGCAAGTCATACAATGAAAACCAAGACCTACATTTAACAGAATGAATGTGACAATAAAACAAAGTCTAGTGGGCGACACGTGCAAGTAATGTAGTAATTGAAAATAAAGTAAGCATCAACAGATCATTGAGAAATTATGAGCATAGTTTAGAAAGATGGCAGAGTAATTAAATTGAGATTGCAGAGTGGAGCCACAAGGCAATTTAACAAGATTTGTTAGAATAACTGAGGATGGTGTTGGTTGACAGGATGCTGATCAAAAAGATTGATGCAATGGACAGGAATCGAACGCATCCGCAAGAGTACAAATCATATTGCCCGAGTTATAACATAACGATGCAGCAGTTAAACGTAGGTTAACATCACCGTAGTAATGGAGTTAGCTTGAGATATGTTTACAGTAAATTCCGTTTAAATAAGAATACTGGAGGAAGTAGGGTACAAATATAATAAATACATGTTTTTCTCATTATAAGTCAAGTTAAGGATGCATTTAAGATTAAATAATACATAACGTTTTTTAAGTATTTAACTGTGGTAGTATTTAACTGTTTTTTAAGTATCAAACTGCAGTACATTAATTTGCAGGATGTAAACAAAAAAAGGTCTTTGAAGTCGGGAAACAACATTGAGCCTTTAAAGGCAAGCGGGAGTAAGCATTGACGTTACATTTCATTGAGCTGACGCTTTTATCCAAAGTGACTTACAGTCCTACACCGTAGACGACACAGCTACGGGGAGCAATTCAGGTTTAAGTATCTTGCTCAAGGACACATCGACTAGGGCTAGCACAGCTGGGGATTGAACAGGCGATCCTCTGATTGAAAGACGTAACCTGCTAACCACTGACCCACAGTCGCCCCATTGAGCCCATAAAAGCAAGCGGGAGCAAGCGTCAGGCCTGTAAAGGCAAGTGGGAGCAAACGTTGGGCCTGTAAAGGCAAGCAGGAGCAAGCGTTGGGCCTGTAAAGGGAAGCGGAGCAAACGTTGGTCCTGTAAAGGCAAGCAGGAGCAAACGTTTGGCCTGTAAAGGGAAGCGGAGCAAACGTTGGTCCTGTAAAGGCAAGCAGGAGCAAACGTTGGGCCTGTAAAGGCAAGTGGGAGCAAACGTTGGGCCTGTAAAGGTAAGCGGAGCAAACGTTGGTCCTGTAAAGGCAAGCAGGAGCAAGCGTTGGGCCTGTAAAGGCAAGTGGGAGCAAATGTTGGGCCTGTAAAGGGAAGCGGGAGCAAACAATGGGCCTGTAAAGGCAAGCGGGAGCAAGCGCTGGTCCTCTAAAGGGAAGCGGAGCAAACGTTGGTCCTGTAAAGGCAAGCGGGAGCAAACAATGGGCCTGTAAAGGCAAGCGGGAGCAAGCGTTGGTCCTGTAAAGGCAAGCGGGAGCAAACAATGGGCCTGTAAAGGCAAGCGGGAGCAAGCGTTGGTCCTGTAAAGGCAAGCGGAGCAAACGTTGGTCCTCTAAAGGGAAGCGGGAGCAAACGTTGGTCCTGTAAAGGCAAGCGGGAGCAAACAATGGGCCTGTAAAGGCAAGCGGGAGCAAGCGTTGGTCCTGTAAAGGCAAGCGGAGCAAACGTTGGTCCTGTAAAGGCAAGCGGGAGCAAACAATGGGCCTGTAAAGGCAAGCGGGAGCAAGCGCTGGTCCTCTAAAGGGAAGCGGAGCAAACGTTGGTCCTGTAAAGGCAAGCGGGAGCAAACAATGGTCCTGTAAAGGCAAGCGGGAGCAAGCGCTGGTCCTCTAAAGGGAAGCGGAGCAAGCGTTGGGCCTGTAAAGGCAAGCGGGAGCAAGCGTTGGGCCTGTAAAGGCAGCGGGAGTAAACGTCGGGCCTGTAAAGGCAAGCAACAAAATCATCCCAATACACAACCAGCTTGCTGCCCCCTCCACTGCCACCCCCCGGCCCTCAACATGATCCTCCCTTACTTCCAACCCACTCACTCTCATCCTCTCCTCCATAGTCTCCAGCATGAAGATCTCCACCTGTGCCCTTGATCCCCTCCCCTCTTCCTTAATAAAGGCCTGTCTCCCCTCACTCTCCCCTCTCATCACAAACATCATCAACTCCTCAATGTCCTCGGGTCTCATACCCCCCCACTCAAGCTTGCTGCTGTCACCCCGTGCTGAAAAAACCTGGTCTTGACCCTGACATCCCCAACAACTACCGGCCCATCTCCAACCTCCCCTTCCTGTCCAAAGTCCTTGAGAGAGCTGTTGCATCACAACTAAAGTCCCACCTCAATCTTCATAATTTCCATTCAAAATGCAGAAACCGCCCTACTGAAAATCACAAATGACATACTTCTCTCTGCTGACTATGGCTTCCTCACCATCCTCATCCTCCTTGACCTCAGCGCCGCCTTCGACACTATCAACCACTACATCCTCCTCTCACGTCTCCAGTACTCCCTTGGCATAACTGTCATTGCCCTTTCCTGGTTCACCTCATATCTCTCAGACCGAGATCAATTCATTGCTATAAACGACTGTAAATCCTCCACATTCCCCAGTCACCCACGTTGTCCCCTTGGACAAATCATCCGTTGGCATGGTCTCGACTTCCACTGCTACGCTGACGACAGACAACGCTACTTCTCCTCCAAGACCATCACCTCAGTCACCCACTCCACTCTCACCACCTGTCTTACTGATATAAAATCATGGATGCAACAGAACTTTCTCAAACTCAACTGCAATAAATCTGAAATACTCCACCCAGGTCCACAACCTCGGTATCTTCCTCGACCCCACCCTCTCTTTCCTACCCCACGCGAACCACATCACCAAAACTTCCTTTGTCTTCTTTACCCGGTCTAGAGTGATGCAGTGGTCCCCGACTATGCGACTCTACACAGGACCCCAACCTATTCTTGTCTGCGGTCTGACTTGACCCCAAACTATCCGTTCCTTGGGTACGACAAGATCCCCCGCTATCAATTCCAGGATCTTAAAATCCCCCTATACTTTACAGTGGTAGTTCTGATCCACGTTATCTTTTTCTGCGGTCTACACGGGACCCCAAGCTGTCCTTGTTAGCGGTCTACCCTGACCCCAAGCCTATCTTTCTGTTGTCAGTCCGTACCCCGTTATCATTTTCGGGATCCGTCCGAATCCTGCTATACTGACGATCTAGATATACAGCCCTATTAGCTTCTATGGTCGATAGAGACCCCCGTATCCTTGTCTGCAGTCAATCGAGACCTTCCTCTCTTTTCTCTTTTGCTTTGTTAACTAGAACCGCTTAACTCTGGGTTAATATTTACTTGCACATGCTCACCCTAACCCATTCTAAGATAGCAATTTCTCTTATGAAATGTTTCTATGGGTACCTAGGAAACCTCTGCGGCTATAGGTAAGGTATGAATTTATTTTATCCATATAAAATCATTCCTTTTAGGGGATTCTGCCTTTGTATCACTACCCCTTGCTTATCCTAATTCAAGATGGAGTCCAATCGCCAAAGACTTTACACTATTCAAATATATGCAACTGTAATAAATTATTAAACTCAAAAAACAAGTCTCTTCTGATTGAAATGTCCTGTGAGAAATCCCTAAATGTAATACAAACCATATTTATAGAAGCATTTACTTTTTTATATTCATTTGGCGATTCTTTGTGTGTGTGGTTGAGAAAGCTTTGGTTTTGAATGGGTGAACACTGGTTGTTTTGACCTAAATTAGTCTAATGTTAAGTGTATATTGTGACTGAAAAGACAGTTGGAGTGTATGCACCCCCTTGAGGCCTGTGGGAATAGTGGGACACTGCACATGTTTTCGCCATACAGCTTATAGTTTTCACTGACTTATACCCGGAACATCTATACAATATGCAGCAGTTCAGTGCAACAGCCACATCCACACCAACTTCAACCTTAACAAGGACCATAGAGTCATTCGTAATGTCTATTGACGAAGATAATTATTATTAATTATTGCAGGACTCTGTTGGAATTCATTCGACTGGGCAGGTGTACCAAATTGGTAACTCAATGTGTAAATTGGTGCTTTGAATCTAACAAAGTCAACTAAAGCAGATTATCAATTTACGGTGCTGTATGTGCCACACAAATGATATTCATTATCCAAGCACTATGCACTACTTTACCACATTCAGGCAAAATCACCGTAAGTGTAGTAAATCTCAACTTGCAAGCAATGACAGCGGCATCATGAAATTCCATAGCGCTTGTATGACCCATAATCTTGATATCCCTCTTTCGAAAGTGAGTATATGAGGAGAGTGTGCCTGCTTCCTTCCACAGTGGCTGTGGAGCTATCTGCTGCTGTATAACGAGGGTGGAGATGAGATGCACAATGAGGGGAAAGAGCTGTCTACAGAGTGGTGCGTGCACATGTAGATCTGTCAGTTTAAAGTTCATGAAATCTTTTATGTGTGAAGAGAAATCATGTATAATTGCCAATGGAAGTCTTAGATAATGTAAAACATATGCTACCGCCAGGGGTATTACAAATGTGCATGTTTTCTATTTTCAGAACAATAGCCATCGCAATAAGCTCAAGCTTATCGCCGCTGCCATGGCTGAACAAAAGCTCTGTGAACAAAACCAGCGTTCCAGGGTCCCACCCCGTGCGAAGGCAGAGACTACACCCTAACAATCGTGTGACCATCTTTCCAGCCCCTATGCTGCACCTCATTTCACGTGGATGGATTTATTTCTTGTATATCCTGATGTTTGGTTACAAAGGGTCAACTACTTTACTTTACCCGTGTTTTTCAGTACAGGAGACGAACAGGATTCCTTAACATCAACCGTGAGAGTGTTGCCTTTCTCCCATCTGGTAGATTCAACTGCAGTGTAGAAATGGCCTTATCCTGCCACACAAACAGTACTTCAAAGCACACATTAGATGTCTGCAAGATTGTTTTGCACTTTGAGGCAAACAAAAACATAATTTGGTTGCACACGGTGTGCAATCTCAAATCTCTTTTGTGAGATGATGGCGCCTGAGGACACAAGGTGCGATTTGCATCCACTGAATTAGACCTTTTTATTATCCTCTCTGAAATTGCAAGTTTAAGGAAATGTTAATGATTGAGCGAGTCATGCTGCTGCATCAAAAGAAGCTTAGAGTGAGGTCTTACGGGGAAAATCTAACAACGCGAGAGAGTATGATGGACTGCTTTTTGTCCCCGACTGTATACTGACTCTGGTCCTGTTTGCTCTCCTCCTCGTCCCTCTGGACTCTGCAGTGCATTCAGACTCAAATGTGTATCTCTCAAACTCACAGGATATGCTGGGTTGCCTAGTTTACTCCTTGAACTGACCTTATCCTCCTGAACTCTTGTCTATTTACAATATATACAGTATTATGTATAGATATATAGATATGTCTCCAACATCTCAGCATACTGGTCCAACAAACTGGTAGAACATCTCCAACATCTCAGAGCACTGGTCCAACAGACTGGTAGAACATCTCCAACATCTCAGAGCACTGGTCCAACAGACTGGTAGAACATCTCCAACATCTCAGAGCACTGGTCCAACAGACTGGTAGAACATCTCCAACATCTCAGAGCACTGGTCCAACAGACTGGTAGAACATCTCCAACATCTCAGAGCACTGGTCCAACAGACTGGTAGAACATCTCCAACATCTCAGAGCACTGGTCCAACAGACTGGTAGAACATCTCCAACATCTTGCTGCACACATCGAAGGATCGAAATTTCCTCAAGAAAAAGAGTCGACTCCTCCCCTTCTTGGACACAGCGTTGATGTTGGCCTTCGAGTTCAGTCTGCTGTCGATGGAGACACCCAGGAACTTGTACTCCTCCTCCATGTCCCAGAACCCTCAGCGGTCGTGGTGCCGTCGTCTTCCTCTTGAATTCCACCACCACAATGCGATCCAAAGGAACCACAAAGTCACATTCAACCAGATAGAAGATTCCCAGAGGAGAACGTTGAATCTCCCATCCGACCCATCAGAACTGTCGAGTGCATACGATACATGTTCAGATGTGAATGAGATCGATGTTACTAAACCTAAATAAATGTAATCTCAGTTAAAAACGTTCATACATGGCCATTGTATTCCTCATTTATTCATTTGTCTGTTTAGTAGTATCATGTGTAGTTAACAGATCAATAAATATGATTTTTTTTTTTTAAGAACTTGATCATTTGATATGTGTGAATATATGACGTGATAAATCACTGTCCACTGTATAGATCCGTAGCAACTGGAGATTGAGATTTAATTGATTAATATAAAATATTTAAGTTTTTTCCAAGAATTGGTTGGCGTCCTCAAATCAATTTTAAATTCTGTTGCTTAAACCAATGTGTCTTATAGCTGAAGCTGTGTGCCATCACTCCCATTCACTTTATGATACATCATTTAATTAATATCGTTGCATATCTTGATAATGATGTATTATTAAATATGAAATCTGCTGCAATAACTAAATATAAATAAATAATTAAATAACTGGGTAATTAATTGCCTCAGAGAAGAGTCTTTTATGAATGTGTGTGTACTGTATTCATCCTTTTTTGTCAACACTGGGCTGAGTTATTTTTCTTATATTGTGTGGACATTAAAAAGAATTATTGACACCATATCTTGAAATAATGTTGTCTCATGGGGCTTGTTTTGAAAGATGTGTTTATTTACAATGAGCAGAATATGGGCACACATTATAGTAACGCTAATAGAAAGTCAGGGCCCCAAATGACTTGCAGATCTACCTCGAAAAATGTGTAGTCGGAAGAACCAAATTGAAGATCTTGTGAGGATTATTTTCACAACTTGCTGTCTTTCATCTTTTTTTCTCTTTCTTATCTCTTTGTGGCTGAGTGCATTTCTCTCACCTCGCTCGATGCCTCTGTTCTCTTCTCATGAAATGCATTGCTTTTACCGAATGTCTTCTGGTAGGGTGTGGAGAAAGCCATTGTGTGCTGCTGTCAGTCAACTAGATTACAGCTCTGGGGGATCCTTATTGCTCAGCCTCCAAAAATAAGTAGATGCCTCCTAACTTTGCTGGCCAAAAATATCTGAAGATGTCTGGGTTTTTTTTACCCCGTTTTGGGAGGTTGTGGTACAAAAAAAAAAAAACTCAACGTGACAGACAGAATTGGAAGACTAAATCGGAATTTGATTTAACAAAGCTTCTATCAACAAATACTTGCACACTTTGTAACCCCGCCGATGCAACGATCTTAAAAAGCAAAAGATAACCAAACAGACACTCGTTCAAACCGTTGATCCCTTTTCAATTTTGATTTGTGTTTTTCAGGTACGTTTTCTTCACGTCAGTTCTCTGTTCACCTGTCAAGCTTCCCACTGAGCTGTCAGCTTACCTAGCCGTCTTTTGAGGTTTATAGGGTTTTGATAGCTAAAACAGGCCTAACTGCTTTGCTCCATCATTAGCACTGTGGACACAATGCCTACAGCATGGAGCGTGATCTCAACAGAGAAGAGCTTGTTCGCTCCTTATCTGGCCAAGTCAAAGCTGCTGGTCATCACAACGCTCAGTCTGAAAAAACAATATGCCTTTTTTTTCACTCTTAAAAAGTATGGTCTTGCAACCTTGAAAATTAGAACTTCTTTGGAGCCCAGCTTCACCTGGTACACTCGCAAGTAGTAGTTTTAAAAGGGCAAAGAAGAGCGATGGTGTGTGTCCAATCTCCGTTGTGAGTGTGGAGGTGGGTTGGTGCATGGTCTGTTTCTTTGCCCTCCTGCTGTGTGCCAGGTTGTGAGATTCTAGAGATGCGCAGGTGAGAACGGCTGAAGATTTGGGCATGTGAGGGGCAATTAGTTTTTTTTAGGGCTAAAATTGGATTTTATTTGTGTCCACTCTGAGACCTTCATCTTATCCTGCAACCCAGTCCTCCCACCCTATTTCCATCTCACCGTGCAGAAATTGGAGTGATATAAAGATGTGTGCTGTAGATGGAGAAGACAGTCAGAGATGGTAAAAAAAAAAAAGAAAAAAGGAGGGCAAGGGAATGGCAAAAAAAGATGCAGACAGTGAGATAGAGGGGAAAGAGTGAGATGGAAGGCGGACAAGGTGACAGCACACAGATTTCAGCGTATCCAGTGCAGACAAGCAAATGTCTTAACCAGATTTCTTATAATAGATTTTACTCATGTGGAGAAAAAAACTATGTAGCTACCACACTCCCGTAAGTTATTTACTTTAAACTGTTTCCTTCTAGTTTCAAAAATATAAAATACTGAAAAGAATCAACAGTTTGGCCACTAAGTATTCAAAATGTGGGTGAAATGAAACAAAGCCAGCTCTGCCCACTCTCGTCCCAGTGGAAAGACAGACACTCATACATCCATATAAATAGTGACAAGAGAAATTGCTCATCTTGGATAACAGGGCGGTCAAACAGAATCTCTTTGCTTCCGATGCATTGCAAATCCTCTTTTTTGTAGAGTCTCCAATGGAAATTATGACAGATGCACCAGCATGCGTGAATGGAGCGAGAGAAAATCATTAGCTAAATGTAAAGAGAGAAATCAATGAATAGAAAAAAAGGCCTTAATAGCGAAGGTGCGACGGGCTGTATTCAGTTGGTTTGCATTCATAATAAATTGGTCAACAGCCCATTAAACATCATTAAAAGGAAATCAGATTATGGCCCTCCTCCAAAGAACATTAGGTGTTGGGTTTAGATTGAAAATAAACTGGTAATCGACCAATAGATTCAGCGAAATTGCAGCTAGATTGTTAGGGAGGAAGAACAATTTTGTTCACAACATCTGTAACAGTTGGTGAGGGCAATTTGGATTGCAGGTGTATTAAAGCAATGGCAGTATGATGAGCCCAGCAATCCGCTCTGTAAAACACATGTCCTGCAGAATAATAGTGCATTCTGGGATGTTGCATTGGAAGAAATTGACAGCCTAGAAGAATGTAAATGAAAACTTAGATGTTAGTTTGCACATGATTTGGACGATAGGGAATGGCTGGTTATATGTTCTGCATGAATGAAGGGTCAGAGTGAGGTCAGCTACTGAAAAAACCTGCAGGAGCCACCTGTCAATCACATTAATGGACACTAACAATAGTTTGTTTCTTTCGATACGTTTTTCTTGTCTTTCATATCAATTGTGTCTGCTACCAGCCTGCTAGGAGTGAATTGCTAAACAAGCTGGGCCATGATGCGTCCAAGTTTCTGGCAATATATGTGTTGATCAAGTGTCAGTGATCATGTTCAATCTGTTAATGCAGGCACATGGTTGAGTAATATTCTTAACTACCATGTATGTTTAAACAAGTTGTCTCTGTGGGTGCAGTGATTCATTCAAGATAACATGCTTTACTTATTATTACTGGTCGTTATCTAGTTATTCCTGGATTTATGAAATGAAAAACTGTAGCTTTCTTTCAGCCTGTGAAGGTCAGTACGCTGCAAACAGCGACAGACGATGTAGTTCACTAAACGGTCCGGTCGCGTCGCAAAGACTGAGTGAATTCCAGACTCGGTGCCCGAGGACCGAGTAGTAACTTGATCTCACAGCAACACGCAGGTTTGAATTTGATCATGATGAAAGTGCCCAGGCTATTACCGTGGGGAAATCCGACTCGCGCCGTACGGGGCCTGACTCCACCTCCCTGACCCTTTGTCGACAGACTCTGCTGGACAAACATGGGAAAGCAGCCTGGTTGATGGGGAGGAGGAGTCGGAGGATGTGGATGTTGACCCAGCACGGCAGATGTGACTTTCGACAGTGGAAAAGACCCGCTGCTCAGTTACAGTGATGAACGACTTTGCCTACCCTCTGATAATTGCTCACTCAGGGGCAGAGAGAGGTCCATTAATCAAAATGAGCTGAGGGACTGCAGGACTCCTCCACCTATGGACTCCAGCATGCCCTCAACAACCCTGGGGCAGACCTGAAGGCATCGGCTTCACAAGAATCCGGCTCGTCAGGACACTGTCGTTCTGCGATGACAGTCAGTGCATGCGCCTGATTGTCTGCAAATCCAACTTGAGGCACGGGGTAGACACAGGTGGAAGAGGGGGAGGGGTCTCCGTTAAGTGGCTGACAAATGGAACAGCCTGTCAACCGAAACTTGGAGCAAACTGCACAACGCCTGGATTGTCACACGGACGTTGTTGACACGAGAGTGAGTGACGGGAATAGAGGGTGAAATAATAACATTGATGGGAAATAGCAGTCAAGGTCACAGTCCTCACTGCTTTGTAGTGTTTGCTCACACTTTAGTGCTGTGTTTTCTAAAAAGGTCATTCAAATTTCACGAATGACTTGTCAGCGCGTATGCACATACATTTAGGTTATCAGGAGCAACTCCCAAAAACACAAACTGTGACATAAGACAACCAAGTCACATTGGTGGTGGGTTGCCTCTAAAAAAAAAAACATGTGATTCCACAGGCCATTCAGATCCGGCACCCCTTTCTACGTCACATGGCTCAGACATGTTTTTTTCAGGAGGGAGCTATATTTCAGAATTCTCGCTACAAGGCAAACCGCAGGGATCAATCCTGGGTCCTGTCTTATTTATACTAATAACATTGTCTCACTTTCAAGTTGCTTTGTGAGAATGACACTATTCTCTATTGTATTGCTGACTCTTTGTAACTAGCCATAAAAAAACGTATTTTAATGCTTTGCAAGTTGCGCTCATAATCTTAAATTGGTACTAAAAAAAATAGATCAATATTCACGCTGTTCTCAAGAGCCAGATATTTTGCTTCCATTAATTTGCATGTATCCTTTGGTAATGGCTCTGACATTTAGAGAGATACACTATGCAAATATCTCGGCATCTGGCTTGAAGATAAATGTGCGTTTGAATTCCATTTAGACGATCTTGCCAGTAAACTTTGGAAAGAAAATTGGCTTCTTGTACAGGAACAGAATTTATCTACCAGTCTTGGATAATGGAGACATGGTCGAGACCCTTAAACCCTTAGATTCTGTATATCACTCCGCCCTCAGATTTATCACTCTTATAGTTCTCACACTGTACCCTGATCAACAAGGTTGGGTGGTCCTCTCTGGCAGAGAGGAGTGATATACACTGGCATGTCTTTCTTAATAAAACCATTGTTGGAGATCTGCCACCTTATATTCTCTCATTATTGGTCTGGACCTCTGAACTGCATCATACTCATACCAATGATTATACGCCAAAAATAAAATTAACACAGGGAGAAGCTCAATCGATTTTGCGACAGGTTTCTCAACATGGAAATACTTTTTTTTTACTCAAAAACTGCCCGAACAGAAACAAAAGCAGCTGTATATCTGATTCTCTTCTGTCAGATGCAACAGCATGTAAATAGAAGGAGGCTCTCCGCTGACGCTGGTAACAAAGACTCTCTCTCCCTCAGTGTGTGTGTGTGTGTGTGTGTGCATTATGCGTGAGAGGGATGAATATTGGCCCACAGTGAGCCGGCCTGCACCTCATTTCTGAATCATATTTCTATGCCTCACCAGCTTATAAATATTACATGACTTTTATTTGGTGCAACAATAGTCATTCAATTAACTGCAGACTGTTGATGCATTGATAAGATAAGATAGGATAGGATAAGAAAAGATGAGACGAGATGAGACAAGACAACTACTTGAATATTCCCAGAGAAAATTATTGTGTCAGAGATTGCAGGCACAAGAATACGATTAAATAAAATAGAAATATAATGTTGCAAATTATACTAAAAGGTGAAATTACACAATGTAATAAATTATAGATAATATAGTATACGAATTAAGTGTGGCTGATGTGCATGTAGGTTTGACCGGGTATTGAGTCATGCTGGTGCTGCAGGTGCTGCAGTGGTAGGGCTTCAAAAAGCCTTGAGAAGTCAGAGCCCAGAGGCCTGTGATTAATGTGTTAATAACCAACCAAGACGGGATAATAAATATACAGGTATGTCTTTTCACACTAATTAATGTCATTAAGCTCAAGATGATGAAAGTAAAAATGCATTTTTTTAATGTGAGGTTTAAAGTGAGCTTTGTTTTGACCCTGTTCCTGGAAGCTCTCAGATACAGTATGTGAGTGTGTACATAAAAAGCTTAAAAGAACTATTCTTAAGAAAATAAATTAGGTAAATTATTGGTGTGGCAGGAACACACCTGTGCACCAGCATGTGGCCACTAGCGTGAGATATCTAACTTTTGTAGTTTTTTATAGCAATGATGTATCAAATATAGTAAAAACAATGTGACAATAAAAAGAGTTGCTCATTTCAGCGCCTCAGCGCTGTACGGTTTTGGTTTACTTTCACCACACTCACAGCGTCGTCTTTGGTTGCCATGGCAGCTATTTCAGTGTATAAGCTTGAAAACAGTACCAGCTCAGCAGCAAACAGACACCGTTAGCAACCAGCTGGTGAACATCGTGGAGCTAAAGAGAGAGATATGCGCTTCTTGTGGAGACCATAAACTAGCTAAAATAAAAATGTATTAGCCTGGTGCCCAGAAACATGAATATTAATAAAGTGATAATAATAATAATAATAATAATAATAATTAAAAAAAAATGCAGGAATAAATGCAGGGTATGTGAGTACGCAAATTTACACGTAAAAGATCGGGGTGAGTGTATTTTTGTTGTTGTTGTTGTTGTTGCTTTGTTTTTTTGGGGTGTTTTGCTTCTGTTTGGTTTGTTTGTCTGCTGTTTTGTTTTTATGGATTTCTTTGTTGTTGTCGTTGTTGTGTTTTTGTTTTGTCTTTCTATACTTTATCATTGTCTGACAAGTCTAATTTTGGTATTTATGTTTAATGTTAATATATTTAAATGAACATAATAAAAAAACTTAAGTGATAATAATAATAATAATAATAATAATAATAATAATAATAATAATAATAATAATGGTAATAATAATATAATTATTTACAAAGCGCTTCTCTAGACCCAAAGCGCCAGAGATACAAAAAACATTAGATAAAGATGGTTTGTGTAATCCGTTGAAAAACAAAAAGACCAACACTGTTTACTGATATTGTTTAAAAGTATATGTTCTAGTCCTTTTAATTTGATTAGGACTCATCGATTGTGAATACATAGGGAGGTTGACGGGATCTGCCGATTGCAGGCCCCTCTCTCAGTGGAGTGGGATCACTCCTTCACCTTAAAGGCAGCAAATCATACCATTCATGTCTGCGAGAGCCAAAACTATTATTACCCCCCCCCCCCCCCCCCCCCCCTCCCCACCACCACCAGTGCGTGGATGACCATGTTGCTGGATGGGTCGGGAAGGAGTCCACATCGCACAGCTGGCCATTAAATGAAAATCAGTTCCTCCCATCTCATCCTCACACATTCACACACAATAAACCTCTGCCGTTCCTAGCCAATCTGCAGGCACCCCGTCTATTTCACGGTCCAGTTTATATGCTGTGTGTGTCACTCCTGTCGTGTCCTGTCCCTGTATACACCACACATCGGCTATAATTAGGGCCAGGGGTGGAGAGCCTTGGCTTCAGGGGCTCACACAGGGAGCCCACATTTCTGTCATTGCCTTATGGGCCTATAGTCTGTAGTGGTTTATCCCTGTATTAGCTCTGCCCATCAGATTAGACTGGCCATTAGGGTGACTGAGACCTACAGAGTAAATGAGCAGTAATGGTCACAACGAAGGTGAACACTGTGATGCATGTATAGTGCTGGTGTCACACTGCTATGGAGACGGATCACACACATTGTTGCCTACTTTCACGAGAAGCATTCATTCTCCAGCTGTACTTTCAGTCCCATCAATTTGAAACACAGCTGTAAAGATTGAAGAACTGTGCTCTCTCTTGCTCTCGCTCACATCACAAGCTCATTTTCCAGACAGTTGAATGAATTAATAGCAGGCCGGGTGCTCACAGCGCCACCTGCTCTTCACTCAGTCTGGAGATGTGCACCGTGGGGCTGCCAGCGCTCCAGTCATATAGCTGTCCGACTCCACCGGACGTCTTCCAGGAAACCTCCACCGAGCATGTCCCATCCAGCCTCTCCTGTGTTTGTAGTAATTACATGAAGCATACACTTATTCACTCAAAGAGGAATCATATCAGCGCCACGTCAGCTGTTCCGTAGAAGAGAAGATCTTCCTTTTAACTCTCCGTTTCAATTTCTTTTTTTTGGGGGGGGGGGGGGGGGGATATTTAGATTTTGCCATGGACACAAGGATAATTCCTCCCAAGGACGCGCAGCCCTGCTTGACGTACTGTTTGATTCTCTGTGTGATTGTAGAATCCAATTTAGTGATGGATCTTTTAGGTCGCCGTGCCCACGCACGCGCGCGCGTCCATATTCAGCGTGAACCTGCGAATTAGTCAAGATGAGTGATGGCGTGTTCAAGGTGAAAACTAACTGTTTAGCTCACGCTCATCTATCTTCCTTCTCTCATTCACAGGATCATGGCGCTCGGGTGAAAACATATTCCGCTCTAACAGTGCCCGCCAAATAAACCTGTGTTGTTTAAAACTAATGAAGAACCAGCTGGTGCAACTGTCCTCAAGCTGTAATGAAGTGCTCAGGGAAACTGGGTAACCTCCTCTGTGCTGGCCAAAGGGCAAACGTTCAGGCTAACAAACTGCCCAGACCTAGCATCACTCTCGGTGACTCGTGGAATCCATTCTGCAAACACCAATCAATGTGGCTTTTGTTCGCTTTTTCTGGGAAAAAAAAATACATAAAAGAAGAATTGCCTTCCAAGAAGAAGTGTGAAGAAAAGTAGAAAAATAATCTGGAGCATGTGATCAAAGTGAGGCCGTGTAATGAAGAGCGTGATGTCAGCAAGAGGAAATGTTTATCTTTACAGACTCCTCTCATTTTTTCCCACTGGTCATGGATCTGTTCTCTGCAGCTGCGTGCGCAAGCACAACACACACACACACACACACACACACACACACACACATTACATTGACTTATATTAATTTCCTGGAGTTTTATATTAACTCTAACCATAACATCGTTCAGCCTAATCCTAACCCTATAACCTCAACCCTAAACCTTACCTTCCTTCACCTTGACCCTAAAATGCATTGATTCACATTATGGGGGCGTGTCCTCACAACAATGGGAAAACACGCCCACACACATACACGACTTTGTCAGGAGGACGCTCATTGACATCATTAATTCCTTTTAGCTCCTTACCCTGACCGTAACCATGAGAACTGAAGCCAAACCTTAACCCTTACCCTAAACCTAAACCCAACATGAACCTAAAAAAACAAGTCTGAACAGTCAAACAGTCAAACACACACACACACACACACACAATCAAGAACAATTGATTACCACCTCCTCCTGATTGCCCCCCCTCTGTCTTCTACACCTACATTTACAACTCCAGATACAAAAGCATTCCCTGTAGCTGAAGCACACTAAATCAATCTCGCCCACTCCCCCGGCTACTTCATTGCAAAATAAAAAATACACGCTTTTGAGAGACAATTAAAAAGCCACAGAATGCAAAAAATATGCCATGTTGGACAACGCGGCCTGCCCTTCACGACCTCGCACTTCATTTCGAGGGCAATATCTTGAAAAGTCTTCAAGATGCACAACGAGATCGATATCAAAAGCATCCACCAAACGTTATTTTGTTTATTCTCCTGGAATGTGACTGGAATGTATGATCAAAACACAGTGTTTCATTTCCTCCACTGTGGCTTCATATATTCCCTCCGCATCCTTGAAACAATTGGGCGTTATTCCTCCGGGGAACCCTATCTGTCTAATTACCCGCTGACTTTACACTCCATTGATTTGAATTTTTAGCTATTCAAATTTTACAATACGTTGCATTTTAAACACTGACAAAACTACTTAAAATTCAGTGATTAAACTCATTGAAGTATATCAGCAGTTTTGAGAGTACATTATCTACTATGGAATACTTTACATGTATCTGTAATGATGTCATATTTTCTATCTCACACACCCACCTTCACTTCCCGACGGCATTCGTCACACTTGGTCCCCGGTATTGTTTATCTCATGTACCACAAGCCAGTCTTTAATGAGTCCCTATCCATCACTCGGACGAGGCGATTGAGAATGAATCTGAGACCTTGTCCTTAGCAGGGGCCATTATGTGTAATGGTTGTCAGCTGTTTGGAATCCATTACCCATGTGCTCATTTGTACCCTTGTCTACAGCGTTTCGAGTGCGCATGAGCATTTCGTATTCAACAGTGGATATTGGAAAAGTTGCCCACCTGAATGGATCTCTGTGAAATGAGTGAGGCTGAAAGGTGTGATTGACAGAGAGATGAATTAATTATCTGCGATACAACCCTCTCCGGTTAGCCTTGTGTGACGTTGGCTGACTTGCTTCTTGGATGAGGACTCATCCTCAGTGTCAACCATCACCGTGCTTCTTCCTGGAATCCAACAGTTCCTTTCCGCACTTCGACCGAGTGGCAATTTCGCTCTGTTTTTTTTCTATTAGCATACAACCTTCTGAAATACAGCTGAACAAGCTGCACTGAAAATGTGTTTCTTGGAAACCAGTTAAATTAACCACGTGCATAAGAGCCTTTCGTAAGTACGTATGCGAGAGTCCCGTATGCGAGTATCAATGTGGTGTGAGGTCCGTTTAGGTCATACTGTACAACCGGATACGCAGACTGAGTGTTTAACTAACGAGCAAAAAGCTACGTGTAACGAAATAAGATGCACGCATAAATCTAAACGCCGCTACCCACTTTGCTATGCAGCATCAAGCAGAGACACATCAGCTATGCAGCGGATAATTATGAACTTAAGCATATTAAACTCACACAAACGTGAAGCTTGAAAGAGAGAGTCTATTATGTGTAGCATTGATAAGCAGAAGATGAAGCACACACCATGCCAGTTTGTAATGTTTCCAGTCGGGATGCTTTCTATTGCTCCTCTGTAAAAGTCAAACAAGAACTTAGCACAATTCCTTGAGTAATTAGAGCCGGTTTGGAGCTTTCTTCCTCCAGTGTGGAGATGTGGATCTGCTAGCCCTGCCCCTGTGTGTGTTTTCTCCTCCCCTTTGCAGGTCGTCAGTGTGCTGGCCCACATGGGCTAATGAGTCTGCAAGTCTGGTGCTCGGTGGTAGTATCGGGTGGGTTCACAACGACTTTTTGGCCTTAAGTTTATCTTCTGGTTTGGAGTCTCTTCCCCAGGGTAAGTCTATTCCACAGGTTCTACTCGGGGAATTAAAGGTGTCTACTTTTTTCCGTGGAGCAACATGGCCGTGGGTTTTTGGTGGTATAGCTGCACAGCAGTTGCTTTTAAGTGCCACTGTTTTTTTTAAATAATTGAATACCTCTTGCTGTTAAGTGACTACGGTTGAGTTAAGGTAGGTAACGTTTGTTTCCTTAGAGTCAGTCTCCTTCTGAGGAGTTATTTGAAAGTATAACTATTAATCACGGCTGAGCACAATGCTATTGAAGCATGAAACGCGGTCACAAAACGGAAGTTGGAATACTGGTAACTGAGGATATAAATAAGCCACCCGTAGTATTCCAGCAGTCAACCTGGGCCCTCTAACATTTGAACAACAAAGGGAACTGCTAATTTTTACAGTTTGAACGTGAAACAATTAAGCAACGAAGTGAATTTCGACAGGAAGGTAAAAAACAAAACCCAGGGCAGGTTGAGCAGACACACAGGAGGGGGTCGTCACTCATGCCATGTAACCAATCGGCTGTCAAGGTGATTTTCATGCCTATTGTCTTTTGTGACACTTTAAAAATATTATCCAAAGATTTTTCTGTGCCCAGGGAGCATGCTGGAGGCCAGCTGAGGAAACAATATTTGGCGTATTGGGTGAAGGTTGGAGGGCCTGGGTTTGGGCTGTTCAATTACCTCAACTTTAGAGGGTAACCTCTCCTTTTCCACTCCATGGATCCACTGTCAATACAATTTTGTTGCAATTATTACCATCAGCAACCATTTGGAATGATTGGATTTGCTCCAAAGGCATAAAAAAATAGACTAAGGCTGTATCAGATGGTCGACTTCGCACGGCTGTGAATCCGTAATTGGATAAATTGCATGCTAAGAAAGCCATTTTCCTGCAAGGGAATACAACAACAACAAAAAAAGGACAAATGTGCCAATGTAGTTTAGTTTTTTCTCCCCACAAAAATAATTATAGCTCTCATAGCACTGGGCAGCTGTATAAAATAGTCTAAGCATGTCATAGAAACTGCCGTCTCACGGTAGCTCTGGTGGCTGAGATTTTCATTTTAAATGCCTAACCTCACACAGATTTTGAAAAGCAAAGCCCAGTAGAATAGTCAATATGTGTACGCCAGTGGAGGGATAGATCTCGGGGGGAAGGGGGGGGCAAAGGTTCAAGGCAATCTTCTAGTCAGTTAATAATAAAATGTATATGCCATAGACTGGCAAAGACCACCTTGTAGCACTTTGCAAAGAATTTACGTAATCTCTTTGCGCTCCGTTTCCTAACGTTCTGAGGGTAAAGATGGTTAAGATGTGCTTAAATTCAGCTTCAGTAGAGCACCTTCACACAAAGTGCTTACTCAGCCTCCGTCCTTCTGTCACTGTTTAGAGATAGTGCCTCATGTCGGCAATCAATCGCTGCGATTTTGCATGCTTTGTTTTCTAAAGAAAACCTATTAGGTTGAGACATACAATTCAATGAATGTACTTTCTTTTGCTATGAGGACACGCTTTAGGAAATATATTCCAGGGACTCAATTTAATTTACTGTACGAACCGAGACAGATTGTAATCTGGTTATTCCTCTTGCTTTTATTTGTTTATTTTCAGGTCGACCTGCACTGGTTTGACATTTCATTTCTCTCCATCCAATCATTGATAAAATAAATGAAACATGGTAGGCAACTTTTGATTAATTTATCAAAGAAATCTCCCCCATGAAACATTACCTAAATAGACAAATCCCCCTGATCATAGCATGCGGCTATAGCGGAGGGACACTGGGTGTGTTCAAAGTGGCAATATCCCGCGGATTGCTGCATTGATATTACACTTTAATGCAATCTCAGGAGCCACTGAGCAGCCCAGTTTGATTGGATAATACCGGCACATTGAGCTCTCAGGCATAAATCTTCAATCCTATGTATAAATCACTCAAAATAGAGCAAGGGGATTTGAGTCACAAATCCAAAAAAGCAATAACCATGAAGGAGGAAAAGTCCAATACAACACATTTCCACATTCCACTGAAGCAGTAACTGGTTATGGCTTGGAAGGAGCCCAGTGGTATAGGATGTAGACACGAGGCTCTTCAAAACACCTTTAAATTAACCAATCATCCCTGTAATTGTTATGGAGACAGTCAATCAGGAGGTAAAGCGCTTGTTGAGGACACTTGAGCACATGATGAGGAAGAAGCAACGACTACAGTCTTTAGCGAGGACTGTGAAGAGTGTTGTTTTTCACCTGTTCTCATGAAAAGAGCATCTGCAAACCACTGCACATAACCAAGATGTGTCTGTGTCAAGGCTGCGAATACATTTCTTATTCAACACATTGAGAAAAAATAGCCGGTGTATATATATATATATTGGAAAAGTCCACTTTTCAGTAATTCCAGTCAGGGATGTGACATTATTCTCAAGGCAGTTATACCGTCAGCGCTGGGCGAAATGTGGCTGCCCACAGAAATCAAGGTCAGAGTATCACTTGGTCCGAAAGGAATATTTTGGTCTACGATTTTATATTCCGCCGATTTTTTCTTACCTTCTGTAAAACATTACAATAGAGCTGTTGGAGCAGTACTGACCTTGAGACCTGTCACTCACGACTGTATTTCCTCACCGCCCGCTTTGAGGTTCACGGTGAGGTCTAAGTTACTGGACTTCAAAGTCCTCTTTGATATGTCTTTCCTGTAGCATCAATGCCCAAACTACTGACCCCTGGGATTATTTCAAGAGAGTAGTGGATCTGATTTATAAATCAGAGTTCATTAAGATTATATCTCACTTTATGGGCGGTATTATGCACAAAGCAGCTCTCTGCAATGATGGGTTGAAACCGTGTTCTTCACAGAGATGCCCAACCAGAGACAGTAAAGATCTCGCATTACAGAAAAGTGCTGGGCTGCCACCTAATGGTCCAGCTTCACTGTCTGTGTGGTTAAGTGGTGCATGATCATTTTAACCGTATACCCAATTCGCGATGGCTTTTTATCCAAAAGCTCTTTAAGCCACCACGACTATGCACATTTAGAGCGAATCCTCCACCAAACCCCAGCAGTGTTATATCATATTTTAAACATGGGATTTACAAGCTGAGTTTAATTAGAATCCGAACGTGAATTGGACTGGCAAACAAGTATTAAGAAATAAGGCTATAGTGGGGTTAATGGCTTAACAACATACATCGTTAGGGTACAAGCTCACACTGGCATCAACGTGATTTGTGGGTCTGACAATTTTTTTTTCTCGTCTGCACCGAGATAACAAGAATAAATGAACAGCGGGCAAGAGGGCTTGATACATGTGGCTTGAATTAAAGAGACACAGACAGAGGTGCTTGTATTCATGTCGTTCCCCCTTTTCACATTGGTCCCCGGAGTGATTGGCACTGCAATCACCGGAGAGTTTCCTGCCACCACATCCAACTGTTTGTGAAGCAGAGCATAGTCGAGAATTCATATTCATACAGTGTCTTTTCAAGTATCACCTTCTCAGAGTATTCAGACTCAGGGCACACTCTCTTGGTACTCTGGCCGTGTAGGTGCATCAAAGCATCCAAATAATTGCAGCGGTAGCCGATGCCCTATGATATGGAGACGGTTTAGCTTGCAGGGGAACCACTCTGTATACTCCGTGTGGATAAAACTACTCTTTCTTAGGGCAGAAATGTAATTATCTTTCCTTTTATCTGTCATTGGACGGAACCTTTTTCTGCAAATGGACTTTTATTTTTATTTTATTCGGTTGATCACCCGAGGGTTTATATCTACATTAGGCTTTCTGAGTAATGGTAACACAAAGGTCTGTTCAGTCTGTAACTATATATTGAATCTTCTGTATTTGTCGTGGGTTTCCATTGTAAATAAGATTTGAATTCTCAATGTGTGGCCCATTTAATTCAGATGTGCTGCGGGCACTCCACGAGCTATCAAACACTTTCTTCTAAATAAATGAGCAGAAGAATAAACAGAGATGCAGCGTGAGTCAGAGGCAGATGTCATCACACAGAGGCCGATACAGACAAATGTTTTATCAGTCGCCAGAGTCCTGATAACGAATATTACTATTCATTCCCGATCACTAGAAATGGGAACAATACTGTATTTATTAACACAAAACACCCACTCATACACGCATGCCACTTATTGCTCTTTCATGAAAAACCTTGGTATCCAGTGCCAGTTAAATGTCCATATGACCCTATATGGCATACGCCAATGCATTTTCCATATGTTCCATTCTTACCAGTGCCACTCTCTTACAGCACTGTTAGTCTCTACAGCTGTGACCATGGGTACGCCTTGCTGCATGAATTCACATAGTGACATAATCGTTTACTTTTGAGCACACACATCCCCCCCCCCCTTCATGCCTTTGCACCAATACAAACAACAAGTTTGGGGTGACAGAGCCTTCTCTGCCCCCTCCCTCTGGAACTCTCTCCCCAAACTCATGCGAGACTGCACTGATCTTTCCATATTCAAATCGCAAATCAAAACCCACCTGTTCAGAACTGCTTTTAATGTGTGATCGTTTGCTCCATGTTCTTATTATTTTTTATTTATTAGGGTCTGAGCAGGCCCGTAGAGATCACCCCCGCTGCCCCCGCACTGCAGGGGGGGGGGGCCTCGCATGGCAATTTTATTTTATTTTTTTAATCCAACACTAGCTGGTGAAGGACGTAGCTAACGTTATACTTTGACAGCTGTACTGCTCTGTCTATGTGTTGTGCTTGAAAATACATTAACCTTATTAAACCTATGCTCTCACTATACCCCCTGCGCCCATTATCGGACAATATATGTTTAACTTCATTTCACGTTGTACAACACTGCAACCCTTTTGAGAAGACAACGGCTTCTGTACAAAATAATAAAAGTAACCGTTAAGTAAGAAAGGTCATTTTCCAAGCTAAAACTGATCAAAACATATCTCAGAAGCTCCATGTTACAAGAGAGGCTGTCAGGTGTGGCCATCCTTAGCATAGAGAATAAACGTGCGCGCAGTTTAGATGTAAAGAGCGTGGTTAAACACTTTGCACACAGATTTGCTAAAAGACGCGCACATGTGCATTCAAATGTAAACCTGTAGAAAGTAGCCTACCGGTGTATCGACTATATGTAGGCATATTTGTTATGTTGTTGTAACATATGTTCTGTTTGAGCTGTTTGATAGGACCTAGCATATGTTTTTTTTCTGTTGGAATACATTTGTTCTCTGTTTGAGCTGTTTTTTTCGGATTGAATAAATTTCCCTCAAAAGAAAAGCTTGGGTCCTGTTCGTTTATCTTTGGATAACGACCGCCGGACAATACATTATATTTGTGGGGGGGGGGCTCTCAGGGTTATTCTGCAGGGGGGCCTCATGTGTTTCCGTTACGGCACTGGGTCTGAGCAACTGACAAAAGTCCCTATTTGTTTTACCTGCAATCTTAGTTATTCTTATTTTTTGGGGGGCTTTTAGGATGTTATAATGATGTTATGTACCACGAAAAGCGCTATGTAAATTAAAATGCATTATTAAGTTTGTTTTAAAAAAGTGCCACACGTGACCACGTGAGTTCCAACTGTGAGTTTAAATGCTTTTTTTTCTGCACACGACACCAACGTAAGATCCTGCACGTGTTTAACTAAGCTCGTGGTAATGATGTCAGTTATATACGTTCACCGGTGGAGAAGAAAAGCACCACGTGGTAGATAAAAGACCAGGAAGCCAACACACTGCGCCGATGTCTGCAGCGCGTCATCATCATTACGGTCGTTACCGTTCACCTCAGTGCGCCTTATTGTCCACAAGAGGTCAGACATTAACAGCAGAAGTCATAAATAGTGTATTTCAACGCCGCCGCACCTCGAGGCCAGAGTGCACAGCTTCTTTTGTCGTCACGTGACTCCGTTTTCATGCGTAATGATGCGTTTTGATTTCCAATGGAGAAGTTGACACATCCGAATGAAGCGTTTGATCCCATCACGTGATCAGCTGCAAGATGGGTCTCACGTGATTCTCATTTTGACTTCGCCTGGTTATAAAGTACGCCGTGGCCTGGCCCACTTGACTTGAGAAGTGTTTGTCACGCCTTCCCTGCAGGAGGCAGCTCCTCCGCGCACGTCACTCCGGTCCCGTTGTCACGGAAACGAACCGTTTGGCCCGTAGTGGCGCAACTTAACAGTTCACACGCAGGACTATGGGAACTGGAGTGGAGACTAGTGACAACCCGTCGGCTTCTGAAGGAGGAACTTATCCTGGAATGCTCTGTGGTGATTGCAACCTCTTCTGAAGTCGCGTTCATATTTTGTTTCTTCTTTGTTTCTTCTTTTTTTCACAAAAAACCTTTGGAATATTGAAGGTCTCGAAGGAAAGCGCGCTGTGGTTCGGTGTGGACTGACTTTTCAAGCAGGAATGGCCACTGCGAGACTTGATTACGTTGCTCCGTGGTGGACATACTGGCTGCACAATTTCCCCCACTTCAATTTATTTTTCCAGTCGGTCGACAACACTTTTGAGCCGGAGGAGGCGAGCTATCAGCAGGTTGGTGAATGTCCTCGCGCATCAAGGCGCACGTATAGTTCACCCCCCCCCAAACAAAATAATCTCATCCGAAAACTCCCGAGATCTTGTGGACCACTGATATTCAGATTTCAACATGAACAAAAAAGTTGTTTTAAACAAAAATGCTGTTTAAAAAAAAAGAAGTATTTCTTCTGTCTCTGATGCATCGGTGCAGCTCCCTCTAAATGCTGCACGTGTTGGTGTCTATGTGGAAGTACGAGCCCGGACTCACATGATGACACATGACCTGTATTAACGGGGCCGTAACACATTTCAAGCATAAACAACATGTATGTTTATGTCTGCAAGTTTGCACACACCGATTAGAGAGACGGCGACTAAATCCTCCTTCTAAACAAGCTTATTAGTCTTGAACTCTCAGCTTTTAACATGTATATAAAACTGTATTCTATGTCCTTTTTAAACATAAAGCTCATCACACTGGATGACTACTACACACACATCTACTCCATGTAAGAGATGGCATGTGTTCTGCTCTTTCCCCAATTTCAAGAGAAATTGGATGTTATTAGACATATTTTTTTGTGCAAATATGTCTCCCCCCCCCCCCCCCCAAATGTAAGTATTTAAATTTCCCCAGAGTACATTTATTGCCATTTTGAGACGGCCCTCAAACTGTCATATTTAGCTCTGTGGACCGACTGTGGGGCAGCAGGACCAGAGTCATTATAGATCAAATGGGCTGTGGGATGGGGAAACGCATCCGGGGCTTTTTTTTCATGCTCAGTTGTTGCCGTAGTTATCCATGTGCAGTCAATTATTTCATTATCGCTGTCGTTTATTGTGCCATCATGTTATGGACTTTTGATTTTCTTCACTTCTTGTTTGTACGACCAGCCACAACACACTTGGATTTGTTATTTGTCTACAAATAAGCTTGTATTTATTCTCCCAGTACAGTACACAAGAGTCACTTGACGGGCAATTAAAAATGTGAACATGAGCCAAATAAATATTTGTTGCTTGACCGATTTAATGCTGTTTCCAAATCTAATTTCGAAGATTTGTTGACATATTGGTCTGCTGAATGAGGATTACATTGCATACAGATATCATTTTAGTCTTGGGACAACTCATGACAGCCATTACTGTGTGTGTGTGTGTGTGTGTGTGTGTGTGTGTGTGTGTGTGTGTGTGTGTGTGTGTGTGTGTGTGTGTGTGTGTGTGTGTGTGTGTGTGTGTGTGTGTGTGTGTGTGTGTGTGTGTGTGTGTGTGTGTGTGTGTGTGTGTGTGTGTGTGTGTGTGTGTGTGTGTGTGTGTGTGTGTGTGTGTGTGTGTGTGTGTGTGTGTGTGTGTGTGTGTGTGTGTGTGTGTGTGTGTGTGTGTGTGTGTGTGTGTGTGTGTGTGTGTGTGTGTGTGTGTGTTGCTCCTTTTTGCCCCATTAATTTACAACCGTTAGCAAGGATCTCTGAACTCTGGCTTGTTTCCTTTTTTTTGAAATGTGACTCTCTTCATGTATCGAGGTCTACGTGGGTCATTGAATCCCAGCGTTCATGTTCTTCATTCATAAACCTACTTTTTTTATACAAACAGTATTTTTTTTTTTTTGGGAAGATAAATGATGAGCGACCTTCTGCTCAATTACCGCTCCGGTTTGTTTTCCCGTCTTTCTTTCGTCCACCCCTTCCCGTGCATCCTTTCTCTTGTCATGGCATCGTTGCAGCCTGTGGAAATTGAAGTGCCCGACTGTCTAATTACAAAAACAATGGAATGGAACATTAGAGAAGAGAGTGGAGTTAGCAGAACAAAGGGCCTAAAACCTGAGTTATCGTGACAGAAAATCTAACCGGGGTTAAAAACCACTGTAGATTCTACACACTGCTGCTCTTGGCTCATCAAAGGTGTCCTCAAAAACCGATGATTAGCAAATCATTGGATTAAGGTTTTTGTCCAGGATGCCAGTTAAGGGAGGAGCATCCCGGCTGCCTCTCTGTCGGCATTAACCTACTTTTGTTTAAGACTCAATCGACGTTGCGTCACTGTGTCTATTCGTGTGCAGTTACATTAAACATATTCGAGTGGGCGTGCTCGGTCTTTTCTTCCGGCCATCGTTTTTATCTTGGTTTGTAAAGTAACGTTCATGCACACCCCAGCAATACAGTATTTATTACTGTACGCTTGTTCACTCGTCCTGAGCACTGTTTTTTGTGAATCTAAGGGCAAAAGAAATAAGGCTCAGCGTGAATTTTAATAACGAAAGACTATGCAAAAGAATCTGCAAAAGAATATCATTTACATTCAGCCACAGTGTCAATGTCATCTAAATGGAATAATTAGTCACACGTTGTACTCAAGGAACAGCTCTGCTTAGTCAGCCAGACTCAGACTTTCTGAACTGGCGGGCACTAGAACCAGAGTGCAAAACTATTTCCAAGTAAAACCAATGTCATGCTTTTTCCTCTCGTCTTTTTAAAGGAACATCGAGCTCCATGTTTTGAATTTTAAGTCCACTAAATGTAATGCCCCCTAGTGATGATGAATGCTACGGGAGCCCCAGTTGGGACTTTTTGTTTCCAATATCACGGAGAACGTATCAGCCAAAAACAAATACCAATGTTTGTGCAGCACTGGAGACACTTTTTTTTATGAATTTATTTTTTTTGTAAGTGGTTGGCTGCTGGTAAAGACACAAATATCAATTGGTGTGTCTGCTGCCTTTTTTTTTTTTAGATGGCATATGCATTGAGAAATAAGCCACTGAGAGCTATAACTAAACGGTCACGTGATTTTGTCTGTAAGAAAACCAACAGGATTATAAACTGATTGGTGTAACGCAAGAAATATCCCCCACAAGTATAATCTGATGCAAATAAACAATGCCATATTTGTGTCTGCCTTGGAGCATACTGCCAATTCTGTATTTCTGTAATCTCTATGTACTGATAACAGCTTTGCATGGAATACAAACACCACCAAGGAGCAATGGGATTTAGAATGAAATAGTCTGTTTCATGTACATGCAGACTTTCAGTACAGCATCGCCTCTTTCTCCACAGAGCGTTTCTCTCCGTCCTTCAGGCGTTGAATATTTTTGTACACTCAGAAGTCACAAGACCGAATGCAGGCCACTGTGTCACATGATTCTCCCCTCTCCCCACAGCCTGGGATCATTCCTGTTCCCCTCTGAGCCAAAGTCAACATTCTCTGTTTCTGCCCCCCCCCCCCCCTTTTTTGCTGCAGTGATGATGATGATGAGGTAGCTACACGCTAACTTCAACAATATCTTTACACATGAGTGTTGTCTGATACTGGCGGCTTGTTTTTACTCGGGCTGTCAACCTCTTGGGTGGTGGGGTCACGTAGCTCGACATCTCAAGACCAGCTATCTGCCTCTTTAGACGTATTTGTGGATATAATCTACTGAACAGTGTTTAGTCTTGACTTCAACTGATGGAATTTGTTGTCCCTCTTTTTATCTCTCCCCTTTCCTGCTCCAGTCTCTGATATTTCTAGCATGTGTTGGCGCGGTGGGTCTGGGTCTGAGCCTGCTGGTTGTGGCGGTGTGCCTGCTCTGCGTATGTTGCTGCCGCAGAGACGTGGACGAAGACACCAAGAGGCCTGAATCCTGCTGTCTCACCTGGGCTGCTGTCATCACCGGTCTCATCATATGGTGAGTCTGAAAGGGGTGAACGGTCAAACAATGCCATTTGGTGTTTCACACATGGGACGAGTCCTACATATTACGAGCCCGTCATCCAAGAACGCTGCAACAATTTCATCCAGATATTCAGGTAATCGGGGCTAACTTTAACAAAGCACGGGGCTGTCAAAGGATGCGCTGCTCAAATTCTGTTCTATACAGCGCCACCACCTGTGTGTAACTGAAGGTTGAACCCTTTTTTTTTAAAGTACACAAATAAAGGTATTTGTGGCATCGTCAGCAGGGCCCCTGATTAGCCGAGTGAGCCGAGTGCTAAAGCCCTCAGCTGACCGCGCCCGCCACAACTCTGACCTCTGATTGCTTGGCTTCGTCCATTTAAATGCTCTAACAAACGATAATGCTGCGGCTTTTAGATTTGTCCTGGTCTTTTACAATATTGTTGTTTGCGCGTTTGTCTTTTTGTTAACTGTATATTTGATATACTGCACCGACGGCATCTGATATATAATTGTACTATTTAATATATTCTTATGCTTCGACGAGACCCATCCTGTCAGAAACCAGAGAATCCAGATGACGGTCTCCGTAATGAGTCACCGAAAAAAGGCTGGACTGAATTAGTGTACAGAGCCGCTCAAACTTGTGACATTTGTCTAAGTGTCGGGCTTTAACTTTGTTAACTTCCTGTGTAGACACCAAGCAGCCACAGCACACAAGGCCGTTTGTGTTGCTAAGTGAGCGTGATGCTGCTGGGCAAAGAGGCTCATCGCTCTCTGTAGCAACCGCTTCCAAAGGACATTAGTTTATTCCTCTCGACAAATTATGTATTTTCATAATTTATGGCTGCAGCAATCCAATTAGATAATCTAGCTATACATTAACAAACAGTCTTTGCATTACAGGTTTTTGCTTTTGTGCTGATGCCAGAGATTCTGAAGTCGTTCCCTTTTTTTTAACATGTTTTTAATGTTTAATACCTACTGACTGATGTTATTGCTGGGAGTGTTAAGCTGTTGCAGCACAATTGAAAATGGGCTTGTTACACATTTTTTATATATATATATATATATATTTTTTTTGTTGCTAGATTGGACCAAAGTAGGCGTGTAGAGAAACACAAAGAGATGCATATAACAATGGAAATTCTCCTGTATGATTTTATTGTTGGCATTTAGGAAATCTAATTGTTCACTTTTTATTCTTTTTTTTTTTTACCAGCTTTAAATTCAGCGTGATACTCAAAAAGAATTACATCCCAATCGCCCCGCAGAAAATAGAAGAGAAAGAAAAGGATTTAAGAGCCGCTGCACCTCTATTTCCTACCCATGAGAATGAATGGCGGCTAAATTAAGGTTTACAATAGCAAACAAATCTAATATTCTAAAAAGCCTTCCTGCCTGTGTCCGTTTCTGTTAACCCCTGATGCAATTTATTATTGCAGCAATACACTGCTCTCCACAGAATCAAGGCATTTATCTGTTATTACTTGTTCATCCAGCTGGCCGCTTGCTCGGCTCACAACATGCTTTGAATACTAAAATGCAATCGTCCAGTCATAACGTAATCTGTGAAGTGATTCATCCTTGCAAGAATAAAGGCACTACATATTCTGGAGTGCACATAGTGATATTGCGTATAGTGTTGATTTTTCTTTAGCTATACTGCAAACAGCCTTTTTCAATGCCACACAACATACTATTGCTTCCTTAAACGCATTTTTTTTGTTGCTCCGCCTTGGTTGTGCAGAGAAAGACGTCAATCATAACTTGAGAGAACCAGATTATTAGATGATACACAGGCAGTGGTTTTCATTATGCTTACACGGTGACAGGGACAGGATGCTCATGGTACAAACGTAAACACAAGCATTCATAGTGACATATCACACGCATCCTGACGGGAGGTGTTTTAAATGCTAGAATAAAACTTCACATCGTTTCTTTGCACTTTAACAACTCCCTTCGTTGTCTTTATCTCACTCAGGATGATGGCGTTAACACGGCCATGCGTCTACCTCACCGTTGTGTATTTGTGTGGTGTAAAAAAAAAAATCCTCATCACATGAGTAATTGTAAAAGGAAACTAGCACTTATTTTCCCTTCTTAGTGTGTGTGTGTGTGTGTGTGTGTGTGTGTGTGTGCGGTATCCCAGAAACAAAAATCCTGCTCTGACTTCCTGTTATCTGAAGTTTGATTGATGAGCTCCGACTTATGGCTGTGGAAAGTGTCCCTAAATGCAGTTGAAAGTGTTACTAACCTCTGACCTTTTGTGTGGAGTGACCTCGCCGCAAGTATGATGAAATTGTGTCATCGCTCATGTCACTGTGGACTGTGCTGGCGTAGGGGTGCACTGACTCGGGCGGGGGGGGGGGGGGGGGGGGGGGGGGGGGGGGGGGGGGTTGGGACATTGGGACATTAATCATCCCCATAACAGCTCTGAACATCTCGGGCTGCAGGAAGGAATCAAATGGGGATCCTGTGTGTTCCACATTTCACCACGAAAGAGATTACAAGTTACTGCTGAAAATAAACGGTTTGATTCCCGTATGTTTAGCTCAGAATGGATGTGTGAGAGAAAGGGGTCACACGGATGGAAGTAATAAGATATATATATATATATATATATATATATATATATATATATATATATATATATATATATATATGTGCCTTGCACGATAGCCCCCTGCTATCAGTGTGTGAATGACATGTCGAGCTAAAGCGCTTCGGGTGGTCTTGGGACTGTTTTCCATTTACCGTGACGCATATACAGTATCTCCCCTAAAGCACCAATGTTCCCCCTTTTTTCAGGAGTTGTGAATAACATTTATTTTGTCGTACTTGTCCTCTAATAACTTCATGCAGTCTGTTTATTAAGAAGTGGCGTGATAAAACAAACTAATTGATCAATAATGTGTATTTATTTACTCGTAAAAAAAACAATCTGAATCTCTCCTTATTTCCCAGTTCGGCTGTGGGAGTGGGTTTCTATGGTAACAGTGAGACCAACGATGGCGTGTACCAGCTGACCTACTCGCTCAACAACGCCAATCACACGTTGGGTTCCATCAACAATCTGGTGAGAGCAGCATGCCAAGCTCCCTTCAGTCGTATTAGCATCACGAATATTAGATGTTGTCACTGAAATTCAGTGTGTAAATAATACGGACTGTAATTTTACTGTGAATGAATTGTCCCATGCTTTTTGTATATTTTGGATTTCATTTTCAATTACTAATATTTTTGATTAGCTATGAAGCAAAATCTTACTTGGGGGTGTGCGAAAACAAGTGATTTACAGCTGTCGGACACCAGAACCCCTCCTCTACTAATGGGGTGCACATCTGTCTCAAAGCTCGTCCCTCACTGCGGGGGGGGGGCTGTATCCGCTTTTTGTCTCAGTGAAGAAATCGAGGTGACTGCTGCCTCAGGATTTGTAAATATGGGATTCTTGCTATATAACTGCTGACCTGCATTTGGGGGAGTTATTTGGGAGGCTTAGAGGGGAGGAGGGATATGGGGGGGGGGGGAGGGGGAGCAAGGGAGTCAGAGCAAGGCCCTGCGTGAAGCGATAATCTCAATGAGGAAGAAGAGGATTAACTGCATCTGCAGTGCATTAATGGATGTAAAGCCTCTCCTCTTTCCATCTCTCTGTCTTATCGTGTGTGTGTGTGTGTGTGTGTGTGTGACACACATTAACTTGAAGGCCCCTTGCGCACACACATTGTTGCCTTTGTCTACACTCTTTTCATTGTGTTTACTTGAGATTTAATCCATTTGTAGCTCACACGTGCCAAACGATAATTTGGGTCACGGTGGATAAAAGGGATACTTGTAAAATATGCTCTTTTAGTTTATCCTACACATGAAAAGTTATAACGTTCGTGTTGATTCGACTTTGTTGCATTTTGGAAGCTCCATCCACTCTCTCTCTCTCTCTCGCTCTCTCTCTCTCGTCGTTATAAATGTGTTGAAATAAGTGGATGTATTATTAGAAACATATTTCAGTATAATTCAATAACATTCAGCAGCATCCTCCAAAATGACCGTGAAGTTGAATCAACACCTCCCTCAAGCAGCTTCAGTTGTATTTGGCTGCGTTATGCTCAATACAAGAAATAATGTGAAAAAGGGGGTGGAGTTTGCAGTGCAACATCTTCTTTGCGCAGCTGGAGGAAGTAGATGGCGTTCAAAGCTCTCAGGAGTTCACTTCCTCGCTCCTGACTGATCGATTTGATCCTGTAGCGTGATGTATGACAGCACGAGAAGCATGTATGTTCCCAGGGGAAACAAAGGCTTTCTCCCATGCAGGATCACAGCTGGATGTAATGTACTCCACTTACAGAGCCGATGAGCTGGCCGCCTGTCAATAGAGCCAAAGCTGCTTTAGTCTGTGTTTAGCCTTGTGATTGAGGGAGTCATTTCTCTATTGATGTTTATTGGTTTACCAAATCCTTCCTTGGCCTTCGTGTGTATTTCTATTAAGTTGGTTCAACATTTCAGACGTCATATTTGTGAAGTGCATTGGCGCGAAAGCAAACAAATGTCTCTAATTCACGAGGCTCCTGGGAGGTTGGTGATTTACACTCGGAGCTGTGAGGCACTTTTGATGGCTTGTTAAGGCTCTTCTCATCATGCACTCTCACTCGCTGGGAGAGCCATAATATCACAGGGGGACATATTTGGAGGACCATTCTGTCTCTCACTATTGAAGGGGTCTTTTGATTGTTGAACGCCATCCTTTTTTAGAACTTATTGTGTTCCGCTTGCAAGATCAAGATCTCGTCAGCGCTACTATATATATATATATATATATATATATATATATATATATATATATATATATATATATGCATGTTTTTTTTAAAGTTAATACAGTAAATCTCAGATACATTAAATCCTTAAAGGCAAAGTGATTCAGTTGCATGAATTGGCAGTCTGAGTGCTGCCGCCGTGAGCCTCAAATCAGTGAGTTTCATTTAACCGGCGTGTCCAATATGGAGAAGCCTCCTTGTGACCTGCTTTCAGTAAAAGTGAGCTTTAATCCATTTTAAGAGAAGACGGGACGGTCCAGATTAGGGAAATGTGGATCACCCGGAGCAGCTCGCTGATGGATCCCATTTCTTACACTCAGGCATACAGGCTTGCAGATAAGATTCGGGGCATTGAGGCAGGGGCTGTGAGAGATGATGAATATAGAGGTGGGGAGTGAGAGCAGTTTACTGGCAATCACAACCCCCCCCCCCCCCCCCCCCCCCCCCTGGGAGTTCTCAAGTGGAGGATGGGCCTGCATCTTTGCCTCATCTCCATGTGGACACTCTTTCTTGCTAACAAATCATTATCCTTCTAGACTCCCTAGAATTTAATCAAGAGTGTTTGAACTGTTACGGTGTCAGGGAGACTGACTGAGATACGCTTCTATCTTCTTCCTGGTAAGTTGTTTCTTAGTGTGGGAATGAACCGCCTTACTCTGAGCACTTGAGTGTGTTAAAGAAGCCATTGGTGTAATGGAGAAAAGATGATGGATAAAGAAAGGACTGCTGCAAACCACCTTGGATTAGAATATAGAACGCAACATCCGCTTCCTACTCACTGTAATGTTAAATACACGGTTTCTCACTCTAATTGTGATGTGTGTGTGTCCTTTTTAAATTGTGGTCCTCTTACTAACTCTTGTGAGTTCAATAGGTCCCTTTTACTTTACTTCCTGTTCCCAGAAATACTCTTTGTTGGACAGTTTAGATGTTTTTTGGGGTATTGGGAGGAGTCAGCCATCTGTGGAAAAAATGCTTATTTATACTCTCTTGGTGGAATATCAACATTATTCTCATATATGTCTGTTAAATACAAGATTACTTGCCAACATCCAATTAGCGTAGCTTAGCACAAAGACTGAACACGGGGGGGGGGGGGGGGGGGGGGGGGGGGGGGGGAGGGGGGCAGTCAATTTAAGTGACGGACACATGTTTTCAAGATTGAAGAAGTTTCCTTTTTGTTCACATTTGCAGAGTCTATTGCGCCTTCAATGCACTTTCCTAAAAAAAAAAATCTTTTACACAGTAAGTGGGTCAAACTCTTGCGTCTGTGATGTTTAATGAAATGCAATTTCCTCCTGTCGGCGTCGGGCTCAAATTGACCCGTTTCTAACTCCCATTGATGCATTTACTGTTTTTGTTCAAACCGAAAAGTCAAATGTATTTACTCTGCTCCGCCGTGCCTCCTCCCACTCCATTCTGACTGTCAAAGACCCCCGTGATAAGAAGTCTCCCTGGTATTGTTATCAGTATTCCACTCTAACGCTGTTTACCTGAATAAAACACACGGTTGCGAAGAAAAGTTAATCTTTCCCGTCAAGGGAGTGCTCCTTTTTTTTGTGGTTCTTTCCCCTTTTCTGTATATTTTCTATTCTTTTTTTTTTTTTTTATAGGAATATCTGTTCATGAATTTATTTGTGTTCCTGTTTTCTCTTTTTGACTCCGCTTCATCTCCCCTTTCCTTTTTTCTTCCATTCTCCTATCTTTTTTTTTTTTTTAATAAAAAAAAAAATATTTCCTAGGTTGCAGGATCTGTGAGTAATGTTCAAACTGGACTCAAACAGCACCTGGAGCGCCTGGATGAAATCTTTGCCAAAAGGACGGACTACCTGCAAGCTCTTCGCTTCATGCAGCTGATGGTCAACAACGTCATTCGTGAGATGACGACTCTGCCGGATGTAAATAAAGCCAATGTTGACTTGGCAGCCATCGCTGACCAAACAGCCTTTATTGAGTATTACAGGTAGGTGAATTGACACTATTTAATCCGGTCTGTTATTGGTTGACGTAAACGTGCCCCTCCAGAATGGGACCTGTAAGTGATCCACACCAGACACCGAGCAGATGTTTTTTTTTATTGATCTTCCCTCTGGAACACAGACCGGAAAAGCTATTTTCTCTTGATTGCTGAATAAATGAAAGCTGAAATTGAGCTTATTGCCCAGTGTGCAGTTTGAGATCTAATGCGTATGCTCCAACAGAATGTTATACATGGCAGAGCGGCTATTGGACCATAAATGATCAGAACCACTGCTTACATTGATTGCAATTATTATTTTTTTCTCTGATAACTTTCTTCCCCCCCCCCCCCCACAAAAAAAAAAGGAACTGAGAGGCCGAGACTGAAAATTCAATAAACAGAGCGAGAGAAATAATAAACTAAATCAACAACAAAGTAGTCCAAATGAATAAAATATCCGGCATTAATTTAGCAGAGGGATGGTAATTTATGAGACTCCAAAGGCTGCCGCTGCACACTGTGAGTGTAATTTTATAGCTTCGGTGGCTTGTTTTATTCCTCGGCACATAAAAGTTAATAGTGCTGTTATGCCGTGAAGTTTCACATTTGCAACCTGTTCATTACACTACTGTAACTACCAATGTTGGACTAAATTGGAATGAGAGACTCACAGGGAGACAGATTTAGGGTGTGGTACCTTCCGCAAAGGCACTTGTTTGACGCGCATTATAGATGCAGAGTTAGTCGGGGAACTGGGCTTCTCTGGATGTGTGTGCGCATGTTCTGGAGCGACCTGAAGTTAATTTTGTCTAATCAAATGCATCCCATAACTCCTGTCCGTCCCAGGAGGTTGCAGGCTTAGTAGATAGTAAATTGCAGCGCAAAGCAGCCATTCTGAAACCAACTAAACACTCGATTGCTCCTTCAGCCTCATTTCACCTTAATTTGACTTGATGAAACGTATATATGTGAAATATGCATTCGACAGAACACACTGACGAATTTGAAACCAGACCCTCCAAAAGTGTAATAAAAAAAAAAAGCTCTCCGTTATGTAACTGCGTGCCTGCAAGATGATTAACAGCACTGTGCATTGTTTGTTTGTTTGTTTGTTTGTTTGTTACGAGGCTCACGTCCGCGTGTCTCTGGACGGTTGTGTTAGTCACCGAGCCCCTGGCTATATACCAGATAGGCAGCCTTGGATCACGTCTACTGCAGCTACAATTGCTTTACTTTATGCCTGTTTTTATTCATGCACATACACCCTAACATTTTTATGACCTTTTTTTTTTAATTCCATGTTTTCAATTACATATGTAAGGGAGTTTCTACACGTATTGTAGTTTTATAACTGCAAAGAGAGAAAGGACTTGCCTATCTATCACCATCCAAACGATCTAAGAAAGCAGAAGATTCATGATTTACGACCTCAATAGTCTTGCTGGTTGCCATGTAAACCTGTGTGTGTGTGTGTGTGTGTGTGTGTGTGTGTGTGTGTCTACACAACGATACAGCAAACACTTCTGCATCGCTCTGTCGTCGAGCTCTTAAACGGGCCTTCTGCTTGTCGCTAAAATAAACACTTGAATTAGAAAATACTACTTTTATTTGTTTTATTCTATTTGTTTAATCGTCAAGCTTTCGACACATGTAGGAAATGTTACGTTAGTAGCCATATTGTTGTATAGCATATAGTTGTATAGCAAACGTCTCCCACTTTTTTGGCACGACACCCACAGCTAGTGGTAGCGTTCCTCTCACTGACGTATTTCCATTATTAATTGACTGCATGCATATTTCCACACGGCGTGGTGCTCCACCCCCGTCATGACACCAGATCTTCTTCTTGGACTCCAGTCTCCTGGGCTTTGATTGAATTCCACGCAGCCGCTGAGCGATGAACGGCCTGCGGCTGGGCTTTTATTGATGAACGGCACATGTTATTGCCAAGCCAGTGTTACTGGAACAAGGAAAGAAATGACACCGTTCTGTTTTCCAATATCATATCCATTCCCCCATTCTGTTTCTGTATTCGTCCCCGTGCTCAGACAAACGATCTGCAGTTCTGTTTATGCAGATACAGTAATGTGCAGTCTCTTTTTAGTGTTTATCTCCAACCGTATTCCCCCCTCTATTACTGCACGTCCACACGTCTCCGCGTAGCGATATGAGGATCGTATTCTCTTGCGACCTTGGCGCACAGATTTACGACGATACTTCACAGCCAGAATCTTCAGAATTCAACATCGGTGTCTGTAATTCCCTTTATCATTGCTTAAAAGATTTATAACGCCACCGCGGCTCGTTTGAGTTAAGAATGAGTCATGGGCATTCCCCACGTGTTTGGTTGGTCAGAGCGCGCACACACACACACACACACACACACACACACACGCGCGCGCGCGCACACACACGTCAAGTCCAGGCTCTCTGTGAAGGACATTTTCAGAGCTTGAAAAATTAATGCCTATGGATTCGTGGCGTTGAATTATTAAGCCTAAACAGGCTGGAAATTACCTGAAACAGATGGACCTCTAAGTAGGAGGCAAGAATGCTGATGCACAGAACGAAGATCTCACACGATCTGTCCCAAAACAATATGTCGGGCCCCTGCACATCCTGAGGCGTGTCCATGAAGTATGACATCAGTCCGGGTTGTTGTACTGACGCCTCCTGTCCTCGTAGGTGGCTGACCTATCTGCTGCTGCTGATCCTGGATCTAGTCATTTGCTTGGCCGTGTGCTTGGGGATGGCCAAGCATTCTCGATGGCTGCTCATCACGTAGGTTCTCTCCCCCCCCCCCCCCCCCTCCCTCCCCCCCCTCCCATTGAGTGTGCATGTGGAGGTGTTTTCTTTCTTGTTTCTTGTTTCTCAGGACTTCTTTTTGCCTTTTTCTTGCAGCCCATTAATATTCTCTTTTGGCCTCTGCGTGGATTACAGACTGCAGACAGGCAGGGCACGAGGCAGCCTCCCTGCCTCCATATAGGTCACTCCATTAACAGCAGCAGCGATTGTATTACATCTTCAAATAGCTACTGATAATGGCGCTGCTCTTATATCCGTCTCCTCAGACTTGCATTTTATTTCCACGTACAATCGAAAACAACTTTTTTTTTACGCTCAATCGAAAACCGACTGATTTCACACATTTCATATGAAAAATATATCAAAAACCACAGTTGTTTCTCCTCCTAAACCAATATAAAATAAGAAATGGAAAGATTGGGAAAATGAACATTTTGTTGAGTAAATTGCATCCATTCATTTTAAACCAACATCGATGTCCGACAAGCATATCCACAGTCAGACTTCCAATCCCATTTACCCAATTTAGTGCAGCCAACGCGTCGGTGTTAGCAGATGTCGCCCAGGATCCCTCCTCACGTCTCTCTCTGATGGGTCTTACTAATGCCTATTGATCTCACAAGCAGGATGAGTCCGCTCCCTCAACTAATTATTAAGTGCTCTCAGGCTACTTTATGGGTGCTTTCAAGAAGGTCCGAGAAGTGAGTCGAGAACAGAAGCCCTCTGTAACCTCTTTACATCCACCAGGGGATCATGCCTTATCTTTTCAATGGTGTATCTCCCGATAATTTCCATCACCGTCTCTAGTTTCTGCTCACAAAGAAGAAATCGGGGGTCAAGAGCGGGGAGTTTATTTTTGTATTTCCTTTTTTTTTTTAAAAATGTTTCTTCTCATAAAAGCGCCTCCACAATGTGAGGACCCTGTTGCACTCTTCACATTTTCCAGACAAAAGAGAGAGAGGGGGGGGGGGGGGGGGGGGGGGGGGGGGGGGGGGGGGTCGACAAATCAAAGGTTGCTTTTGATTGACAGCAAAATTGCAGAGTGATTGACGGAAAGCGCAGCCAATTAAGATGCTGCTCGTGGAATCCAACAGAGCAGAAATGACAAAAGACCCCAGACTTCAAGCAGTGTTCTCTCTTTTAGTTGTGAGACTTCTATTAAACCAGTGTTGTAATCAAACATATCTGAATATAATAGATCTTTCTTTCTTTTATATCACCCCCATAATAAATCAAGTCCAGGCCGTATTATCTAATCTACGATGCAACAGTACAAAATGAGAGTTGGGACAACAATCATCCCCCCCCGAAAAAAGAATAAAGAATAAATGAAATTAACTAGGTGAAAAAGAGCTAAAGATCATTGTCGTCCCCCCCCCCCCCCCCCCCCCCCCCCATGTATCTTTGTCTGTATCTCCGTCATCCCATTTCACTTTCTCTCCCATTTGCTGTTTTCCTCCAGGATCATGGCTTTTGTAGTGCTGTCTATGATCCTCAGCTGGGCCTCACTGGGAGCGGGCACTGCTACAGCTGTGGTGAGAAGACAATGTCTTTTTTTTTTAAAACATCTTAACTCACTTGTCATTTCTTAATTCATGTAGCGCTACAAGTTTATATTCTGCTGGTTATTTTCCAGGTGGAAGATGGTGGTTTTACTGAGTGGTTTCAGCGTCAATAAGCATGTGTTCTTGGACATATTTCCTGGTTATAAAGTATCGGTTTCTTTAGTCTACAGCGGGCACTTTTTCTATGGTCAGTCATGCAAGTAAAGCTGATTACAAGTCCCTCGAGTTTTAGGTTTATCAACCCTTAGCCCTACTGTTGTAAACAAAGCCGTTTCTAGCATTAATTACTAGCCCTGCTTTCTTTAAAATCTCTATTTGTTGTGCTCGGTTTTATTTGTCTGTCAGTCCTCCTTATGGCTGACAGATTGCTCTCTCTTCCTGTCGGTACGCCATGTGTTCAGTACATCTGGGCTTAGTGTGTTTTAATGAGCTCATATTAGGGGCACTGTCTGGGGTACAAAGACCCCCTTACTTCAAGTATTCCTCCATTCTTCTCCCCTCCATCTCCTTGCCTGCTGTAGATTATTCTGTCTGTGGATTATATCCCCTAGGAATTAACATCTGTTTAAGTAAGGCAAGTGGAAGCGAGAATGAAGCAGAAGACAAGATGGCTGGTTTTAACCTGGAATTAACTACACGGGTGTGAAATATAGATGTATCTTATGGTTCTCTGTGAATGCAGAGCCTCCTCCGCAGGTGTAAAACCCGATAAAAGTCTTAGTTTGGCCCATTATGGTTGAGCATGAACCTGCATTGAAACCAAAATAGTGGAGCACACAATAGTGTCGTCCACGATCACATCAATACAATTGTGTCGACTAATCTATTAGTTTACGTAAAACCGAGGTTACTCCACAAATAATCAAGCAAAAGCACCAGTTTAATGATTGTGTCTACCAGAAAAGTGCTCATAGGTTTCTTGGAAATTAGTGACTGAGCTTGGAAAAATATTAAAAACCTTAGTTGACAAAATGACCAATTAGTCCACTAATTGGCTAAGAGGATCCTTACTCGCAGGCGAGCTGAGGTAAACTTACATAGAACTGCACGAGATTGAATTATGACTTATGAATTATGAAAGCAGTTTTCAGTCAAATCATTTGAGTATATGTCCCGTATGCGAAAAAGTAAACTTTTTGCACCTGCACAAACACACTGTGGGTCTTGAAAGGAAGGTAGATGATGGCGGCGTCCTAGAAAATGCTCATGAATTTATACATGTTTGGTGAGACGAAGCATAAATCAAAAATGTCCCCGCTTGTGTAACGAGATGGGCGATGAAGGGCGACGCCCCAACAGTGTCTTGACACGCGTCGCCGTAAACAAATGGCATGTGATGGCAGTCCAGTTTGGAGAGATGTTGGTAATCGGAACACGAGGTTGAATAAGCGTAGTTTGGTTTATTCCATGTGTTTTTGTCTTGCTTTACAGTTCTGTTTCAAAGTGTGTTATTTAGTCGCATTTGTCGTTCTTTATTTATACTCCATTGCTCTGTGAAGTCCTTTTTGAGCTGTGCTTTACAACAAGAGGCTGCGGAACGAATACTTTTGATTGGGGCTGACATGAAAAGCAGTGGACTCGAGATTATGTTATAAATATATGGCATGAAGCTTTGATGTTTCATTCTGCACCACGGAAAGATTTCTTGATCCCTTTGAACTTGGTCAATTTGAAAAGCAGCCTGTTATTTTCCCCAACTGTCAATTATGCATGTCTCTAAGAAATGCTGAAGTTATTTTTGTTTTGCCTGTTTTTTTGTTTTTTTTTATGTTCTAGGGAAGACTGTAGAGAGACTGCGAGACCCCTAATTGTTAATGTGTGCCCATTAGCGGGTCTCCGTGGATATCTTTAATAGCATGCACATATTTAGTAGATTTCATCCATGGTCATGAAGCAACTAATGCTCTACATGGTCAATACAGCATGAAGCCAGTCCCTACATGCCACACATTTTGTCTGTGTACCATCATTTCAGAGGCTAAATGGTGATAAACATGATGTAAAAAAATGAAATAGTTTGTCTTGGGTGAGAGATTCACTCTTAACGGACCAGCGTAAAGTCACCAAGTTGCAGCACAATAAAGTGCATCTAGTTTATATGTTGAATGAATATTGCACTTTCTTTTCGATACTTGCAAGATTACAGCATGTTGTTGCTTTCCAACAGGGCACGAGTGACTTTTGTGTGTCTCCAGACAAGTTTATAGTGAACCAAACCAAGGACTTCCTCAGTGCAGGTGATGCTTGCACACAAACCACCGTCATTGAATCTGAACACACGATGCTAATCCCTCTCCCTGTCTCCCCCATTTCTCTCAGATGTCGCACACTATTATTTGTTCTGCAGCCCGAATCTACCGAACCCTTTCCAACAGGTATTGACAAAATGTCCAAAGTCTCCGCTGTCTTGCTTACACATTCATTTTACACAGTCTGGAACATATATTTCTATTTTAAAATAGTTTTTTCCTTGTTAGATGCCAAGCTGCTAGAACAGGGGGCGGGCAAACTACGGCCCGTTGGGCTTTTTAATCCGGCCCTGCCGGATAATAATTTATAATTATTTTAAATTATAGTAATTTCTATATTAATCATTTGGTCTTTAAAATGATGGCTGCACAAATGAAGGAAACAATGTCAACGTGTCCTCAGTGCTGCCTCTGCTCCGGAAAATCTTCTTTTTAAAGGAATAAATTGAGGCACAAAAGGCACAAATTACAGAATGATAGTTACATTTTAAAGTGCAATTTTGTAGTAGATCTTTTAAATAACTCAAAATATCCCTGAGTTTTTTAATGATGTGCTTATCACACAAGTTGACATTTTGATGATGATAAAATACGATATATTGTGCAGCTCTATAGTTACAATTCAATGTAATGCAGTTTGTCAATGTGACCACCTGGAAACTTAATGGTTAAATTACAATTATTACACATTTACACACAGCGTACAGGCTCTGCTGGTACCATAAATAAGTCAAATGTGTTTCAAATTCATAACCAGGTAGGTCTATGTGTTCATTTTTCATAAAATCTATTAGTTTGATATTCATAATAATCAGGGAAGTCCAAATCTGTGAATATCTTTCCAACTTTACCGAACTTGCTTTAACCCCGACTCACCTCTTGCTCCCGGTCCTGGTTCCGGTCCTGGTTCCGGTCCTGGTACCACTCCTGAGTACCATTGAGACCAATGTTATCCGTCAAATGAAGGTTGTAGCTCAGGGGCGTCGTCAGGCCTATTTTAGGGGGGCTCTAGCCAGCTATTTCTAGTTTGAAGAGTTGTAAAATGAACTGCCGGCTGTATTATTCTCGGGCATAACGAACGCACATCAAACCCACGGGACCGCACCGCCCCGGACCAACAACACTGTTCCCACTGAAACGTTTTCTTTACTTTTTTAGTTATTGGCTTTTACTTGTCATTCTTCTTGGTTCACACACTCTCCATCCATCTGATACCGGCCCGGCCCGGCTGCCACATTTGAAAAGTCACTGTGGCCCCTGAGCCAAAAAGTTTGCCCACCCCTGTGCTAGATCATCATCAGGCCCTAATGGGATAAGCTCTGAAAAATGAGCCCCAACACTAATTTAATTACTTAAAGTGATAAACTTTGATCAAAGAATATTCCTTTTTCATATGCCGCTCTCCAGAAATTAGCCGTATCTTTTACCCTGTTGCTAATCTCTGCCTTGGGGTACTCTTAGAAGCAACACAACGGTTATTTATTTAATTGACTGTACATCATGCATAAAGGAAAAATTCTTAGCAAGGAAGAAGAGGAATTAAGAAGCCTTTGATTTCTATGTTTAAAGACATCAGCCCGTCACTTCTTGCATATATTACTTTGGAAAGAAAGATGAAGACAATTCACACATTCGTAGTAGGCTAATTATCGGTCCTTGAAATGCAAGTGCCTTAGAAATGTATGTATACAATACATATACTGTATTTCAAGGCCAGCCTACTTTAAACTTATAACCTTGTATATTTTTAATTGGAAATGATTTACAACTAGATGTATATTGCAGAAGTGGTGTTGGAGCTGTAATGGCTGTGAAATAAAATGTAGTAAAAGGCGTAGATAGGGCTGAAGGTTAAGGTCATTTTACTGGGAAGTCGGCCTCCGTGATTATGATAATCTATCACTGAACGCCGCGTAAAGTCGTGGAGCACATTTATTTTTCTTGAGTAATGCTCCGCCTTCCCACCACAAACGGTTCAAAACGTGCACGGCATCATGCAATTCGAGATGGATCATATTACTCCTTATTACTATTTTAGGATAGTTAGTTCGGATTTATGTTCATCGGCAGTTCTGTAACTGTAAGGCGTGTGTTGAGGGAATTTGTGAAGGCTGAATCCATGACCAATATGTTTTTAAAACCTGCATGCTTTGTTACCATCACAGTATCCATAGGGATTAAAAATGATGCCTGTTAAGTGGGGAAAGATAATCTTTTCCTCTGATGGCCTAGTTGATATAAATATTGCTCTTTTGTTTGTGCGTCAGATTGGGTTGGGGGGGGGGGGAGGGGGGGGCAGTGACTAGTGGGCAAGACGGTTGGTGGCTAATCTGGGCCTATCTGTCTGGAAAAGTAATGTGTCCTAAGCGCATTAGAAAGCCTCTTTTTACCACCAAATGACTGTGTTGATATGCTGCACCCCAAACAATGCGTTACTTAACACGATCCTCTCTTTGTTTGCTGTGCGGACGTCTGCGCGCGCGTGACGTCGGTGGCCGATTTGCTAGTCGTTGACGATCTGCCAGCGTTCCCTGACCACCATGCAAATCCAGATCCAGGGCTTGCTGCAGTTCTCCGTGCCCATCTTTCCCACTGCTGAGGTAAGTGGCTGGCTGACGGTCTATTACACCAGACCGCTGGAAAATGGGTATCATTCTCTCCTCTCTTAAACACCTTGTTTTATACAGAGAGACCTTTTGGGGATCCAGCGACTGCTGAACTCTACCGAGTTCAGTCTCCACCGGCTAACAGCCTTGCTTGATTGCCGCGGGCTCCATAAGGTAAGGTCACATTCCTACCGGGACACAGGGCTGCTTTGTAGCATAGCTCAAAGCCACTCCGAGGACCGACTTGACTGAATTGTATCCGCCCCTCCGTGTACTTCTCATAGGCCGACCTGTTTATAAACATCTATCTGCTCCAAGGCTCTATCCAACAACCCCAGTTCTTTTTTCTCACTTTAAAGTTTTCACGTTTGCAGGTTTAAGATTGTCAAGAGTTTTTTATCTGTAAAGGGAATAAGACATGTCAGTGCAGAAATGAGTCTTTCCCCGCTGCTGTGATCGTAACATCAGATGTCGGCTTAGCATATGACTATTGTGTTCTGCCTGTATTGTGGGCGTGTTTTAACAAAAGCATACAGATAAGGTATCGGCGGAGGGTGAGGATGGACGTGCTCTAGTGTCACTGCTGTGCTCACCTTGCGTTGGTAGTTTAGTGAACGGAGAGGTTGTGCATGCCAGTAAGGTATGCTATATATTTACATAAAAAGTAAGGATGCTCCAATATACTTAATAATGCTAAATAGCAGTGAAGACACACAAAAAGTTGAGACTGTTCTCAGAGCTTGTTGGTCTGAAATGTCATCAGAGTGTCTCGATATAAGATGGAGAGTTCACGCTTAGATTAGAAATATAATGTTGCCCTTATCACATGGATTACTAGAGTTGAAGTCAATTTAATGTAATGGATTAAACATGTTTTTTGCCCATGCTATGTTTGTTTATACAAAACTATAAGGTCATGGATTGATCTCTGTGGGTTAAGAATAGTTATAGTCACCTAATACACATAAGTTCTCTAGCATTCGGAAAAATGTAATATGTTTTACTGACACTGACAATAACCGACTGAGTACTGTATGTGTCCATTCTTCTAGGACTACCTGGATGCCCTAATGGGTGTGTGCTATGATGGGGTGGAAGGGCTCCTCTACCTCTCTCTGTTTTCTCTGCTGGCTGCCTGCGCACTCTCTGCCATGCTGTGTGCGATTTTCAGAGTGTGGACACTAATGGGTAGCAGGTCAGAACCAAGCGACCCCCTTATTCCATTACGTACTGCCGACAATGCACAAAATGTTAACGCCTGCACTCTCTCTTGTTTCTGTCTCTGTGTGTGTGTGTGTACCACTTCCATCCAGAGACAAAGAGTATGACGACATAGATGAGGAGGACCCATTCAACCCCCAAGCGCGGCGGATATCCTACAACCCCAGGCGGTCCAACATCCACAGTTTTTGCAGTTATACCAGCAGCCTCGGTAGCCAGGCCAGCCTTCATCCACCTCCGCAATCTGCCTCGAATGTCATGCCACCTCCTGAATACATGTAAGCGCAATAGAAGGTGATAGTATATTAGTATTTGTGTGTGTGTGTGTGTGTGTGTGCGTTTCATCTCTTAAAAACTCTTTTTCCTTTCCCCGTCCGTCACAGGAATCAGTCCATGTTGTTTGGAGGGAGTCCTCGATATGAGAATGTGCCGCTGATAGGGAGAGGATCCCCACCTCCCTCGGTGCGTTGGCCCTATGAGGCACTGGTGTCCCTAGTGTGATGACGATGATGGCACGACTGACCTCGGCACTGCTGCAACACTAACAGAGAGCATGCATAAAAAAAATTTAAAAAACCCCCGCCATGACCAATAACAATGCATGTACACTGTGTAGAACCTCACACTCAACAGTTACTGTGGAGAGTTGGCAAGTGATGGAGGAGTGCTCTCTGCTGGCCATTTACTGAAGTGCATACACTTCTTGCCCAGTGCCATTTCTGTATGCAGACACACACACTCTCACTACTAACCTCTGAGCATATGCTCATGTTTTTTTCACCACTGCCCCTTGGATTGTGTTTCTTATTTTCACAAAGTATTGGTTTACTAAGAAGAAGACTAACACATACATTATGTATGTGTTAAACAAAACTGAATAAAGACAGTGCAGGTCCCTCTAGCACTGGGAGAACTCATCGTCTATCAGCGTCTGCCTCCAGAGCTGAAGCTAGATGGTTTTTTTTTTTTTTTCTGTAAAATGTTCTGTTTGCTTTACTGTTTCAATAACCTGAACTGCATTTGCAGCATATCAAAGACTTGAAAACTAATTTTAGAAGGAAAGAAAGGGAGATGATGTGGAATGCGTCATTGATTAAAATATCTGTGTACCTTTTTTTTATTTAATCTGCTCCACAATCCATTTTTTGCTCATGCCTTTTTATTAAATTGTATTTAAGTTGTCTCTCAAAACGTTATCTAACTGCTGAATATTGATCAGTGTTTTGTAACTAACTCTTTTTATTTGTTTTCATTTTTTTACTCAGACGTTTAAAAACCGTAAGTTTTTATTGTTTAACTTCTTCCCTGATTTTGTTTGATTTCATTCCATTCCTTGAAACGCACTGTGGGCTTACCTCTGTGCAGAATGTTTAAACCTATAACCCCAACGCCGTCTTAACGCGCCATACAGTACCTCAGCTGTGTGACCTTTTGACCTTTCCGGTACTGTTTTATCCACAGAGTTTTATGTGAGTGTAATTTATTCTGACTCCTACCCTCTGTCTGCTCCTCACCTGCTCTTTAAGTCCCAATGCCACTTAAAAGTACCACCCTGATTCCACAACCTCATAATTACAGAGCGGCTCACGATTTAAAAGAAATACTTTTTAAACTTGTCCGAGTTGATTTTGAAACGCTGTTGTTTAAATGCAGATGTGCTAAATGTTGTTTTTCAATCCTTTCCCTTGCAGTACTCGCCCAGTATGAGGACCACCTATCTATCTATGACTGACGCCCAGATCAGACACTTTGGGACTGACTTCCAGGTGTAGCGCGCTACATCCTGAATCCTTTTTTTAGAGAGGCACTGTCTGAGACTCTGGGTTCTTACCGAGGAGGCTGTCTCCATAGCGTAATCCTGTTTACAGGAGCTGCAGCCTGCTGTCCCAATCTGAGACGCGAAGGCAGGCCACATGAGGCTATTACCTCAGAAACGCACCAACGCAGTGCTCTGAAAGCCCTGCATGCAGTTTTAAACTGAGATGGCCTGAACAGTTCATCTCCAGACTGTTGTTGATGTTATTATGATGTTTGGAAACACTGTTCCTCCCAATAAAGGCATTTATGTGAGCCAAATCAGAAGGCTCTGAGCTGACTGGATCAAAAAAGTGTTTTTTTTCCTGTACTCTGGTGACATTATCTTCATATGCAATAGGTAAGATGGCTTAATATGACAAATGGACCTTCCATCATCGCATTTAGACTTTTGCAAAATACCTACTCTTTGTCTGTAATTTAATTCCTTCATTTTTGTTGTATTATAATTTCTGCACAATTATATAAAATCCTTTTTTTCACAGATGTATTCATATTTTTATAAAATAATAATTAAAGGAATAGGAGAAACATCTCTAATAGATATTACTATAACATTTTCCCCAGTTGATTAGTTACATTAAGACAATTACTGTTGAATTGCCTTTTTTTAAATACATGTTATCCTGTCGCGTTCAGGTCAAATCTGACCGATTTACAACTTTAATCAATCAGAAATATTGTGTTTTACATCTGATTGCCTCAAGGCCCTATATGATATTCTCCAGATGAGACATTTGAACATATACAATTGCTAATCACCACTTTCCTTTTTTTTTTTTGTGGTTTTAGTAACTTTGTAACGCCCATGGTGTTCCCGGTCAAAGGTGACCGCCATAGGAAATGAATGGGAAACACTAGATTATGGCCATTCATCAGATGGAAAACAGACATTGTTTAGAGCTAAAAAGGTGTTGAATAACATTTGGTGATTAAAGGTTTTTTTGTTTTAATGTAAGATTATTAATCAGAACCTTTTATTGCCAAGTATGTTTTCACATGCAAGGAATTTGTCATGGCGAGTGTTGCAACATAAATAAACATCAACACAGTCATAAATAAACAATCAACATAAAACAGACTGGTCAAATTTGATCGTGAACAGTAAAGTTTAAGGGGGGAGAAACGAAGGAGAGTTTGATATGCAAATCATCCATTATCGCATCAAACGTGTCAATGTGCATACATTCCCAGAACAGAAATCTCTTCGTTGGATAAAGCTGCAGGTTAAAAAATATAGTTTTATTTTCTTGGCATTAGAGTCAAAGTTGTTTTTTAGAGAGATATCTCTTTCTGTCAAATGTCCACCATGTTTGTAGTACGATCAAAATCCTCTCTGTAAAAAAAAATTCAGAATATAGATGGAAATCATACTGGCAGGTTCGATGTATGTAATTGCTACTGAGGTGGAGATTGTTGGCTGCCTTTTGGTGAATTCAGGACACACAAAATTTAGTAAAATAAACAACTAAATGTGTATGTTCCAAGATGGTTTCTTTCCACATATTCAGCAAAAATAAATGTTTTATTGACCAGTGCATAAAAAAAAAAGGTTTTGCCTTCATTACTTTGATCAAAACAAAACTCTGGTACACTATAAACTGTACAATTAAAACTATAAACGTGTATTATATTCAGCTGTGGTCATTTTCACCAAATGTGTCAGTCTCGTGATTGCTGTCCGAGGTGCTGATCGTGGAGTCAACTACTACAGACTTCCACTCCAATGTCCTGCTTCGCTTGCCGTAGGAGTGACGGACACACTGTGTGAACATGGTTGGTCGTCGGTTAGCCTGCTAGCCGTATTATTTTTTGGGGGGCTGTTTATTATCATGGTAACATGTTCGATAATATGTAATAACGTGTCCGTTGATGAAGGAGGACGCGGAGGGGATGTGGCTAAATAATGGGAAACGTTTTCGGGAGAAAGAGTCGACCTACGCGTGTAACGGAACAAGACAAAGCCATTTTGGTGAGCTGAGAGCGGCTGCATCAACAGCTTAGTCCCGTTGACAGACTGTTAGCTAACGTTAGCTGTTAGCCTGTTCTCTGTCATTCAAATTCCTTTCCAAAGTCCTTTTGTTGAGAAGTCCACGTTAGCTACATGGTAGCTACATGGTAATCCCAACATATTATACATGCATGCCTTTTTAATGTAATTTAGGATGCAGGTTAATTACTTCATTACATAACAATACACCTGACTTTGGGTTTGCCCCCCCCCCCCCACCCCCCAGCAATTGAAGCAGCAGAGAGATAAACTGAAGCAGTACCAGAAGAGAATCACCCTCCAGCTGGAGAAAGAGCGACTTCTGGCAAAGCAGTTGCTAAATGATGGAAAGAAAGAGTAAGACAAAAAGACAAGATGCCCCTTTCAGTGCATGGAGGGGGGGCAGAACTTCACACACACACACACACACACACACACACACACATTTGACAATCTCCTGAGGTGCAGATCTCGCCATCAATTTGATTCTGCATGCAATGTTATGTACTGTATGGCTACCGTAGGAAGAAGAAAAAAAATGCTCCTTTTGCTGTGTTTTTTTTTTCTCATTCTTTTTATTCGTTATTGCAGAAAGGCGCTGCTGCTTCTTAAGAAAAAGCGATATCAAGATCAGCTTCTAGACAAGACTGAAACTCAGATATCAAACCTAGAGAGGATGGTAAGTGTTGCGCAATTATACGCTATTTGATGTCGTCGCGTTTTGAGTCTCCAAGCCCCGGCCCATCAGATTTATAGTTCATGCAATTGTTTTTAAAGAGCAAGGAAGCAGGTGAAATATTAAAATGAATGTCCAAATCTTCCAACGTTTTCTTTCTTGTGTTCTTCTTTCGTATTATCTGCAAAATACAAGCACCAACATGTGCAGAAAATGATAGGTGCTGCCATTAACTTAACTTATGTTACACAGCTGTCTGAAAGTGAATTTAGTCGATACGTATTGGTGTTATAATGCCGTATATGACATAATCAGCCACTAGTAGTTAATGTTGAATGAGAGAATTAAGGGAGCATACTACTTTTGATCACTTACAGTTTGTTTGTCTTGACTGTCTGCATTTGTGCAATTTTTATGTTTTACATTATAATAATTGTCAACAGGTTCAAGATATTGAGTTCATACAAATTGAGACGCGAGTCATCGAGGGACTTCAGGTTGGCAATGCTTGTCTGAAGAGTATGCACGAGGTAAATATGCCTTTTGTGTTTAGAAAGATGCCCTTCACACCCACGTGATGATAATAATACCCCCTCAAGCGTTAGATATGTGAAAGTATACTTCCATAATATCAAAGATAAACACACTTTATTCAATGCGATCCCTTTGGCGAGGATTGAGCAGCGGAGAAAGCTTGTGGTTTGTGTTTAGCATAGCTGGTGCACATTGTTTGAAGATTAAGGGATTAAAAAGCAAAGCCTTGACTACAGCGGTGTGACTGCAGCACATCCTCGGATACAGCGTACAGATCTTGCCCCTGGAAATTCACAGGCCCGCCAGAATGAGAGGAAAACACTTTACTTCTGTAACGGGAGCCTCCTTTCTCTCGTTTGTGACAGATCATGTCGATCGAAGATGTGGAGAGAATCCTGGATGAGACCCAGGAATCGATTGAATATCAAAGGGTAAACGTCTGCTTGATGTCACAAACGTCCACTTGCACTCGAGGTTGAACGGATTCGATGTTGGCGGCCAAAGGTCGCTGTGACCGCCACAAAACATCACTCAAGACTTCGTATGCAAATTATGAAAACGTCAAACCAATATCTAATAGAACAAAATGATGAAGTGAGGAACGTTTTGGACTCACAATATCACCTACTGTATGTTTAGATCCTGCAGACGGCTTTAATCTGGAACCTTTCTAGATAACTGTACATGTTTATAGTACAAAAAAAACTGAGCTGTCAGTCAAAGAGCTGTCAGCTTACACATTAATTTTTGCTCCTGCAGCAAATAGATGAAATGCTGGCTGGAGCCCTGACGCAGGAGGACGATGAGGCTGTTTTAGCAGAGCTGGAAGCTATCACTCAGGTGGGCGTTGCACTGCATGTTTAACCTTTATTACACAGAATGGTTGGTGACCAGCGTGTGATCTTTCCCTGGAACACCGCTCTTGACATTTATATTCACACACACACACACACACACACACACACACACACACACACACACACACACTGAGGCCTGGTGTAACCACAGGCTCCAACTGTTTGCCATTTACTGTCACGCTTTATCTGGAGCAGTAATGTTGTTAAATTTGTATTGCAGAGTTAAGTCAAGTGCAGATTTCATATCCACACTGCACGCTGTTATTTTGACCAGATTTGTACATTATCTGTAAAGACAGATAAGGAATAAGAGGAATAAGTGTAGCAAAGTCAGAGGCCACACAATCATAATTTGTATGCAATAACAGGCTGTATAATAGAAACAGTTGTGGGGATGAATTTGGTTGATTGGTAATAATTAAAACCTCAGCAGATGTTTCTTCTTTTGTGATCTAATTGCTATTCCAAATGACACACACTCTCGAGCCTATCAAACCACGGAAATTATTATGTTTCACACTTGAACACAGACACAGATTATATTTCTATGGTCTTCTCACTTTGACAAAAAGGCAGCAAGCAATGCAATAATCATTTTTAGCGGTTTAATCTATTTAAATGTTTTGGATGTACCATCCAACAAGTTTGGTAAAATAACACGGGACTTAAAATAGAACATTATAAAATGCAGTGCTTAGGGACATTGAGGGAGGGGGGTAAAAGAAGTAAAAGATTGCGTAAAAAAAGCATTTTCAGCTCGGCAAATAAATACATGTGTGCCTTTCTTAGTATGTCACTGTAACCTCTATTATTTCAACGTGTATTGTGTCCCCTCTCCTGTAACAGGGAGAAGATGTAGCACTTCCAGAAGTCCCCACTGAGCCCATACCAGATGTCCCAGAGGCAGCTAAAGCTGAACCAGGTACGGTTGTTTTTCTTATTTCACATCATGAAGCATTCTTAACACACGTTGTATATTTGTACAGGAATTGATGCCAGATGGATCTTAATTGCTTTACTTTGACTTTCTCTTCTAGAGCGGAGAGATGCAAAGGACACGCCAGACAGAGAAATGTTAACGGCCTAGAACAGAGTCAATTTGTGATTTAAGAGTAGGCTGTCTTTGTCCCGAAGGGCACTTTTGTGTATTTCACTAGGCGGGACCTGCACACATCAGTGCTCCCCTGAAGTATCTACACAAAGGACTTGTATACGCAACGCAATGTCACATTGTAACCTTTATGGTTATGGTGTAACAGAATGAACGGACACATTTTTAGATGTTTTACACATTCATTTTAGTTGTTTTCCACATTAAATTGAGCTGTGACCACAATATGTTTTCTTCTGACTTCTTGCGTATCATGCTTCTTCCAGAAGGGGGCGCTCTTTGCTAGTTTTTCTCTTTCCTCGCCAGTTTACAAAACAGGTGTGTTCCTTCACATCCCATCAGTAAAGTGTGTGTGGTTATTGGCAGAAAGTAGAAAAGGCCCCTTTTGCTGATGTGTGGGAGATATTTGACAAGAAAACCAGTATGGTATTTACAAACCTACACTAAGTGGGCACTTAGACTCTAATTGGCATGTACAATGAAGCTAACACAAAGTATGCCCTGTGAGACAAACATCGCCTATAGTTTTACTGAAAACAATCAGAGTATGACTCACTTACAGACCTCTGCAATGCAATTGTATACATAAAGTTGTCTTTTGTAAACATAGAGCAGAGGAACTTCAAGGGGACAACCATCATTGTGTAGGTTGCTGAATGATAACAGTGCACAAAGGCTTTAATGGGCAGAGGCGGAAAACAACGAAATGCACCATGCTGCTATGTGCATGGAACACTGGGGGTGGATACACACTCTAAATCTGTCTTTTATGTCTTGTTTGGTGGATTTATTTCATTAAGAATGATGTATGAAGGAAAATAAACGAGTTTTAATTTGCTCCTTTGCTCCGAGGACAACATTACAGGGTTATTTAATCACC